>NC_057811.1:342413838-343039854 GCF_018294505.1 Triticum aestivum
ACGCCACAGCCCTCCCGATCAACAGGACCCCCGTTTTGACCGTAGGAGGTCCGTTTCCTCCGTTTTGCGGTACGCCACACCCCTTCCGATCAACAGGACCCCTGTTTCGACCGTAGGAGGTCCGTTTCCTCCGTTTTGCGGTACGCCACACCCCTCCCGATCAACAGGACCCCTTTCCTCCGTTTTGCGGTACGCCAGGCCTCGTTTCCATCGCCTATTCCGTCCAAGCCCTCCCGATGAACACGACCACGCATTCCGTTCCGACCCAGCCGGTTGGCTCCCACGCGTTCCTTTGCCTCCCGATGAACATGACGCATTCCGTTGCCTCCCCATGAACACGACGCATTCCGTTGCCTCCCCATGAACACGACGACGATGCTGTTTCTCCGTTCCGACCCAGCCATGTACATGAGCCCTGGCCGTACGTATGCGCGAGTAGGCGTTCGAGACCCCGCCCGTATGTACACATACGTGGCCGTATTTTCTTTCTTGCACCCTGGCCGCTGTACGTACGTGTACATGCTACGTGCGTGCCTCTACCACGACACGTACGCGCCTCTACTACGACACGTGCGCACCTCTACATCCACCAGTATATATGTACGTACACATTCGCGACCAGAATGACAACGCTACGTACGCTTCGACCAGGTGGGTCCCGACTGTCAGGCACTTCCTTGCATGCGAAGATGTAGCTGGTGGGTCCCAGCAGTCAGGGGGCGAATTGGTTTTTTGCCCGGACGCACTTCCTTGCGTGCGAAGATGTAGCTGGTGGGTCCCAGCAGTCAGGGGGGCGAATCGTTTTTTTGCCCGGACGCACTTCCTTGCGTGCGAAGATGTAGCTGGTGGGTCCTAGCAGTCAGGGGGAAACTTTTTTCGTGAAATACGGTGGCCCGTCCGGTGGGTCCCCGCTGTCAGGTGGAGGAATCATTATTTTGCGCGTAATAAGGAGGCACTTCCTTGCTGCGGCCGTGGACCCAGCTGTCAGCCTCTCCACGTACAGTCCACGTCTGATGGAAGTCGTTCCTTGACCACGTTGACCACGCCGCTGTTGGGGAACGTAGTAATTTCAAAAAAATTCCTACGCACACGCAAGATCATGGTGATGCATAGCAACGAGAGGGGAGAGTGTTGTCCACGTACCCTCGTAGACCGACAGCGGAAGCGTTATCACAACGCGGTTGATGTAGTCGTACGTCTTCACGATCCGACCAATCAAGTACCGAACGCACGGCACCTCCGAGTTCTACACACGTTCAGCTCGATGACGTCCCTCGAACTCCGATCCAGCCGAGTGTTGAGGGAGAGTTTCGTCAGCACGACGGCGTGGTGACGATGATGATGTTCCACCGACGCAGGGCTTCGCCTAAGCTCCGCAACGGTATTATCGAGGCGTAATATGGTGGAGGGGGGCACCGCACACGGCTAAAATATCGTATATCAAGTGTGTCCATGGGGTGCCCCCCTGCCCCCGTATATAAAGGAGCAAGGGGGAGAGGGCCGGCCAAGGGGAGGTGGCGCGCCCAAGGGGAGAGTCCTACTCCCCCCGGGAGTAGGACTCCTCCTTTCCTTGTGGGAGTAGGAGAAGGGAAGGGGGAAGGAGAAAGAAGGAAGGGGGCGCCCCCCTCCCTAGTCCAATTCGGACTAGCCCATGGGGAGGGGTGCGGCCACCCTTTGGGGTCTTTCTCTCCTTTCCCGTATGGCCCATTAAGGCCCAATACGAATTCCCGTAACTCTCCGGTACTCCAAAAATACCCGAATCAGTCGGAACCTTTCCGAAGTCCGAATATAGTCGTCCAATATATCGATTTTTATGTCTCGGCCATTTCGAGACTCCTCGTCATGTCCCTGATCTCATCCGGGACTCCGAACTCCTTCGGTACATCAAAACTCAATAAAACTGTCATCGTAACGTTAAGCGTGCGGACCCTACGGGTTCGAGAACTATGTTGACATGACCGAGACACCTCTCCGGTCAATAACCAATAGCGGGACCTGGATGCCCATATTGGCTCCCACATATTCTACGAAGATCTTTATCGGTCAGACCGCATAACAACATACGTTGTTCCCTTTGTCATCGGTATGTTACTTGCCCGAGATTCGATCGTCGGTATCTCGATACCTAGTTCAATCTCGTTACCGGCAAGTCTCTTTACTCGTTCCGTAATACATCATCCCGCAACTAACTCATTAGTCACAATGCTTGCAAGGCTTATAGTGATGTGCATTACCGAGTGGGCCCAGAGATACCTCTCCGACAATCGGAGTGAAAAATCCTAATCTCAAAATACGCCAACCCAACAAGTACCTTTGGAGACACCTGTAGAGCACCTTTATAATCACCCATTTACGTTGTGACGTTTGGTAGCACACAAAGTGTTCCTCCGGTAAACGGGAGTTGCATAATCTCATAGTCATAGGAACATGTATGAGTCATGAAGAAAGCAATAGCAACATACTAAACGATCGGGTGCTAAGCTAACGGAATGGGTCAAGTCAATCACGTCATTCTCCTAATGAGGTGATCCCGTTAATCAAATCACAACTCATGTCTATGGCTAGGAAACATAACCATCTTTGATTAACGAGCTAGTCAAGTAGAGGCATACTAGTGACACTCTGTTTGTCTATGTATTCACACATGTATTATGTTTCCGGTTAATACAATTCTAGCATGAATAATAAACATTTATCATGATATAAGGAAATATATAATACTTTATTATTGCCTCTAGGGCATATTTCCTTCAGTCTCCCACTTGCACTAGAGTCAATAATCTAGTTCACATCGCCATGTGATTTAACATCAATAATTCACATCACCATGTGATTAACACCCATAGTTCACATCTCTATGTGACCAACACTCAAAGGGTTTACTAGAGTCAATAATCTAGTTCACATCGCTATGTGATTAACACCCAAAGAGTACTAAGGTGTGATCATGTTTTGATTGTGAGATAATTTTAGTCAACGGGTCTGTCACATTCAGATCCGTAAGTATTTTGCAAATATCTATGTCTACAATGCTCTGCACGAAGCTACTCTAGCTAATTGCTCCCACTTTCAATATGTATCTAGACCGAGACTTAGAGTCATCTAGATTTAGTGTCAAAACTTGCATCGACGTAACCCTTTACGACGAACCTTTTGTCACTTCCATAATCGAGAAACATATCCTTATTCCACTAAGGATAATTTTGACCGCTGTCCAGTGATCTACTCCTAGATCACTATTGTACCCCCTTGCCAAACAGTGTAGGGTATACAATAGATCTGGTACACAACATGGCATACTTTATAGAACCTATGGCCGAGGCATAGGGAATGACTTTCATTCTCTTTCTATCTTCTGCCGTGGTCGGGCTTTGAGTCTTACTCAATTTCATACCTTGTAACACAGGCAAGAACTCTTTCTTTGACTATTCCATTTTGAACTACTTCAAAATCTTGTTAAGGTATGTACTGATTGAAAAAACTTATCAAGCGTCTTGATCTATCTCTATAGATCTTGATGCTCAATATGTAAGCAGCTTCACCGAGGTCCATCTTTGAAAAACTCCTTTCAAACACTCCTTTATGCTTTGCAGAATAATTCTACATTATTTCCGATCAACAATATGTCATTCACATATACGTATCAGAAATGTTGTAGTGCTCCCACTCACTTTCTTGTAAATACAGGCTTCACCGCAAGTCTGTATAAAACTATATCCTTTGATCAACTTATCAAAGCGTATATTCCAACTCCGAGATGCTTGCACCAGTCCATAGATGGATCGCTGGATCTTGCATATTTTGTTAGCACTTTTAGGATTGACAAAACCTCCTGGTTGCATCATATACAACTCTTCTTTAATAAATCCATTAAGGAATGCAGTTTTGTTTATCCATTTGCCATATTTCATAAAATGCGGCAATTGTTAACATGATTCAGACAGACTTAAGCATAGATACGAGTGAGAAACTCTCATCGTAGTCAACACCTTGAACTTGTCGAAAACCTTTTTGCGACAATTCCAGCTTTGTAGATAGTAACACTACTATCAGCGTCCGTCTTCCTCTTGAGGATCCATTTAATCTCAATGGCTCGCCGATCATTGGGCAAGTCAATCAAAGTCCATACTTTGTTCTCATATATGGATCTTATCTCAGATTTCATGGCCTCAAGCCATTTCGCGGAATCTGGGCTCATCCTCGCTTCCTCATAGTTCGTAGGTTCGTCATGGTCAAATAACATGACCTCTAGAACAGGATTACCGTACCACTCTGGTGTGGATCTCACTCTGGTTTACCTACGAGGTTTGGTAGTAACTTGATCTGAAGTTACATGATCATCATCATTAACTTCCTCACTAATTGGTATAGGCGTCACAGAAACTGGTTTCTGCGATGAACTACTTTCCAATAAGGGAGCAGGTACAGTTACCTCATCAAGTTCTACTTTCCTCCCACTCACTTCTTTCGAGAGAAACTCCTTCTCTAGAAAGGATCCATTCTTAGCAACGAATGTCTTGCCTTCGGATCTGTGATAGAGGGTGTACCCAACAGTCTCCTTTGGGTATCCTACGAAGACACATTTCTTCGATTTGGGTTTGAGCTTATCAGGATGAAACTTTTTCACATAAGCATCGCAACCCCAAACTTTAAGAAACGACAACTTTGGTTTCTTGCCAAACCACAGTTCATAAGATTTCGTCTCAACGGATTTAGATGGTAGCCTATTTAACGTGAATGAAGCTGTCTCTAATGCATAACCCCAAAACGATAGTGGTAGATCGGTAAGAGACATCATATATTGCACCATATCTAATAAAGTACGGTTATGACGTCCAGACACACCATTATGCTGTGGTGTTCCAGGTGGCGTGAGTTGCGAAACTATTGCGCATTGTTTCAAATGAAGACCAAACTCGTAACTCAAATACTCTTCTCCACGATCATATCGTAGAAACTTTATTTTCTTGTTACGATGATTTTCCGCTTCACTCAGAAATTATATGAACTTTTCAAATGTTTCAGACTTTTGTTTCATTAAGTAGATATACCCATATCTTCTCAAATCATCTGTGAAGGTCAGAAAATAATGATACCTGCTACGAGCCTCAATATTCATCGGACCACATACATCTGTATGTATGATTTCCAACAAATCTATTGCTCTCTCCATAGTTCCGGAGAACGGCGTTTTAGTCATCTTGCCCATGAGGCACGGTTCGCAAGCATCAAGTGATTCATAATCAAGTGATTCCAAAATCCCATCAGTATGGAGTTTCTTCATGCGCTTTACACCAATATGACCTAAACGGCAGTGCCACAAATAAGTTGCACTATCATTATTAACTTTGCATCTTTTGGCTTCATTATTATGAATATGTGTATCACTACGATCGAGATCCAACAAACCATTTTATTGGGTGTATGACCATAGAAGGTTTTATTCATGTAAACAGAACAACAATTATTCTCTAATTTAACTGAATAACCGTATTGCAACAAACATGATCAAATCATATTCATGCTCAACGCAAACACCAAATAACACTTATTTAGTTTCAACACTAATCCCGAAAGTATAGGGAGTGTGCGATGATGATCATATCAATCTTGGAATTACTTCCAACACACATCGTCACCTCGCCTTTTACTAGTCTCTGTTTATTCTGCAACTCCCGTTTCGAGTTACTACTCTTAGCAACTGAACCAGTATCAAATACCGAGAGGTTGCTATAAACACTAGTAAAGTACACATCAATAACATGTATATCCAATATACCTTTGTTCACTTTGCCATCCTTCTTATCCACCAAATACTTGGGGTAGTTCCGCTTCCAGTGACCAGTCCCTTTGCAGTAGAAGCACTTTGTCTCAGGCTTAGGACCAGACTTAGGCTTCTTCACTTGAGCAGCAACTTGCTTGCCGTTCTTCTTGAAGTTCCCCTTCTTCCCTTTGCCCTTTTCTTGAAACTAGTGGTCTCGTCAACCATCAACACTTGATGTTTTTCTTGATTTCTACCTTCGTCGATTTCAGCATCACGAAGAGCTCGGGAATTACTTTCGTCATCCCTTGCATACTATAGTTCATCACGAAGTTCTACTAACTTGGTGATGGTGACTAGAGAATTCTGTCAATCACTATTTTATCTGGAAGATTAACTCCCACTTGATTCAAGCGATTGTAGTACCCAGACAATCTGAGCACATGCTCACTGCTTGAGCTATTCTCTTCCATCTTGTAGCTATAGAACTTGTTGGAGACTTCATATCTCTCAACTCGGGTATTTTCTTGAAATATTAACTTCAACTCCTGGAACATCTCATATGGTCCATGACGTTCAAAACGTCTTTGAAGTCCCGATTCTAAGCCGTTAAGCATGGTGCACTAAACTATCAAGTAGTCATCATATTGAGCTAGCCAAACGTTCATAACGTCTGCATCTGCTCCTGCAATAGGTCTGTCACCTAGCGGTGCATCAAGGACATAATTTTTCTGTGCAGCAATGAGGATAATCCTCAGATCACGGATCCAATCCGCATCTTTGCTACTAACATCTTTCAACATAATTTTTCTCTAGGAACATATCAAAAATAAACACAGGGAAGCAATAACGCGAGCTATTGATCTATAACATAATTTGCAAAATACTATCAGGACTAAGTTCATGATAAATTTAAGTTCAATTAATCATATTACTTAAGAACTCCCACTTAGATAGACATCCCTCTAATCCTCTAAGTGATCACGTGATCCATATCAACTAAACCATGTCCGATCATCACGTGAGATGGAGTAGTTTCAATGGTGAACATCACTATGTTGATCATATCTACTATATGATTCACGCTCGACCTTTCGGTCTCCGTGTTCCGAGGCCATATCTGTTATATGCTAGGCTCGTCAAGTTTAACCTGAGTATTCTGCGTGTGCAACTGTTTTGCACCCGTTGTATTTGAACGTAGAGCCTATCACACCTGATCATCACGTGGTGTCTCAGCACGAAGAACTTTCGCAACGGTGCATACTCAGGGAGAACACTTATACTTTGATAATTTAGTGAAGGATCATCTTATAATGCTACCGTCAAAGAAAGCAAGATAAGATGCATAAAGGATTAACATCACATGCAATCAATATAAGTGATATGATATGGCCATCATCATCTTGTGCTTGTGATCTCCATCTCCGAAGCACCGTCATGATCACCATCGTCACCGGCGCGACACCTTGATCTCCATCGTAGTATCGTTGTCGTCTCGCCAACTTATTGCTTTCACGACTATCGCTACCGCTTAGTGATAAAGTAAAACAATTACATGGCGATTGCATTGCATACAATAAAGCGACAACCATATGGCTCCTGCCAGTTGCTGATAACTCGGTTACAAAACATGATCATCTCATACAATAAAATATAGCATCATGTCTTGACCATATCACATCACAACATGCCCTGCAAAAACAAGTTAGACGTCCTCTACTTTGTTGTTGCAAGTTTTACGTGGCTGCTACGGGCTTAGCAAGAACCGTTCTTACCTACGCATCAAAACCACAATGATAGTTTGTCAAGTTGGTGCTGTTTTAACCTTCGCAAGGACCGGGCGTAGCCACACTCGGTTCAACTAAAGTGAGAGAGACAGACACCCGCCAGTCACCTTTAAGCAACGACTGCTCCGAACGGTGAAACCAGTCTCGCGTAAGCGTATGCGTAATGTCGGTCCGGGCCGCTTCATCTCACAATACCGCTGAACCAAAGTATGACATGCTGGTAAGCAGTATGACTTATATCGCCCACAACTCACTTGTGTTCTACTCGTGCATAGCATCAACGCATAAAACCAGGCTCGGATGCCACTGTTGGGGAACGTAGTAATTTCAAAAAAATTCCTACGCACACGCAAGATCATGGTGATGCATAGCAACGAGAGGGGAGAGTGTTGTCCACGTACCCTCGTAGACCGACAGCGGAAGCGTTATCACAACGCGGTTGATGTAGTCGTACGTCTTCACGATCCGACCGATCAAGTACCAAACGCACGGCACCTCCGAGTTCTACACACGTTCAGCTCGATGACGTCCCTCGAACTCCGATCCAACTGAGTGTTGAGGGAGAGTTTCGTCAGCACGACGGCGTGGTGACGATGATGATGTTCCACCGACGCAGGGCTTCGCCTAAGCTCCGCAACGGTATTATCGAGGCGTAATATGGTGGAGGGGGGCACCGCACACGGCTAAAATATCGTACATCAAGTGTGTCCATGGGGTGCCCCCCTGCCCCCGTATATAAAGGAGCAAGGGGGAGAGGCCGCCCAAGGGGAGGTGGCGCGCCCAAGGGGGGGGGGGGTCCTACTCCCCCCGGGAGTAGGACTCCTCCTTTCCTTGTGGGAGTAGGAGAAGGGAAGGGGGAAGGAGAAAGAAGGAAGGGGGCGCCCCCCTCCCTAGTCCAATTCGGACTAGCCCATGGGGAGGGGTGCGGCCACCCTTTGGGGTCTTTCTCTCCTTTCCCGTATGGCCCATTAAGGCCCAATACGAATTCCCGTAACTCTCCGGTACTCCGAAAATACCCGAATCACTCGGAACCTTTCCGAAGTCCGAATATAGTCGTCCAATATATCAATTTTTACGTCTCGGCCATTTCGAGACTCCTCGTCATGTCCCCGATCTCATCCGGGACTCCGAACTCCTTCGGTACATCAAAACTCAATAAAACTGTCATTGTAACGTTAAGCGTGCGGACCCTACGGGTTCGAGAACTATGTTGACATGACCGAGACACCTCTCCGGTCAATAACCAATAGCGGGACCTGGATGCCCATATTGGCTCCCACATATTCTACGAAGATCTTTATCGGTCAGACCGCATAACAACATACGTTGTTCCCTTTGTCATCGGTATGTTACTTGCCCGAGATTCGATCGTCGGTATCTCGATACCTAGTTCAATCTCGTTACCGGCAAGTATCTTTACTCGTTCCGTAATACATCATCCCGCAACTAACTCATTAGTCACAATGCTTGCAAGGCTTATAGTGATGTGCATTACCGAGTGGGCCCAGAGATACCTCTCCGACAATCGGAGTGACAAATCCTAATCTCAAAATACACCAACCCAACAAGTACCTTTGGAGACACCTGTAGAGCACCTTTATAATCACCCATTTACGTTGTGACGTTTGGTAGCACACAAAGTGTTCCTCCGGTAAACGGGAGTTGCATAATCTCATAGTCATAGGAACATGTATGAGTCATGAAGAAAGCAATAGCAACATACTAAACGATCGGGTGCTAAGCTAACGGAATGGGTCAAGTCAATCACGTCATTCTCCTAATGAGGTGATCCCGTTAATCAAATCACAACTCATGTCTATGGCTAGGAAACATAACCATCTTTGATTAACGAGCTAGTCAAGTAGAGGCATACTAGTGACACTCTGTTTGTCTATGTATTCACACATGTATTATGTTTCCGGTTAATACAATTCTAGCATGAATAATAAACATTTATCATGATATAAGGAAATATATAATACTTTATTATTGCCTCTAGGGCATATTTCCTTCAGCCGCGCCGAGGGCACCACGGCGGGGGACGACGGCGAGGACTAGGAAGGGGACGACTCGGAGCCGGGGAAGACACAGCAGTGGATGCCCATGCGAAGAGGAGTACGAGGGTTCACTGGTTCGGCTGCGGTGTGAGGCTGCTGTCGCCGCAGAATAACAGGGGGTGTGGGTGAGTAGAGGGATGGCCTGGCCAGCGGTGGGAGTAGTAGGGGGCGGTGAGGCCTCCGCGGCATCACAGCCGGCCACGGGAGGCAGGAGCACGCGACACGACCAGCGCTGGTTTGGGCGGCTGGAGCAAGAAGACCAGAGGTTGAAGAAGCACTACGGCCGTTGGATGAACATCGTACGGTAACAGGAGCTAGAATTTCATATTGACTAAGTTGACAAAGCCCTCCGTCCCCGTCAACTTGGTAGGCCCACAAGTCAGCCTCCCACTATGCTGGGTTCCAGCTAGCAGGGGGAGTATTCATTTTTTTGTGCGTAATAAGGAGGCACTTCCTTACGTGCGAAGATAGCTGGTGGGTCCGACATGTCAGCGGGGGGCACGTTATTTTCGCGAAATACAGAGGCCCTTCCGGTGGGTCCGAGATGTCAGGTGGAGGAATCATTATTTTGCGCGTAATAAGGAGGCATTTACTTGTGTGCGGCCGTGGACCCAGCTGTCAGCCTCTCCACGCACAGTCTACTTCCGATGGTGTCGTTCGTTGACCACGTTGACCACGCCGCGCCGAGCGCATCCAAGGTGGTGGACGACGGCGAGGCCCCGGACAGCAACGAGCCGGAGATGGGAAGACGCGGGAGTAGAGTCGCACACGGAGAGGTGTACGAGAATTAACTGGTTCTAGTGCGGTGTGGTTCGGCAGTCGGTGGAGAAGAACAGGAGGTGTGGAGGGGTGGAGGGATGGCCTGGCCAACGGTGGAGTAGTGCTTCATAGCGAAGCGTGCTAAGCAGAGCTGCTAGCAGCAGGAGGCGGGAGGTGGTCCCGGCGGCGCTGGAGGAAGAAGACGAGAGATTGAAGATGGATGCCAGTCGTTGGATGTAAATCCAACGGCTAACATGTCAGAATCATTTGTTGACTAAATTGACAACGACTTGCGTTGGCTTCGACCTATTGGCCCACATTTCAGCCTCCAAAAATGTGGCACGTATTCAACCCATTTTTTCAGAATTTACAGTCTTTTTTTTGCGCGGTAGAATTTACAGTCAATTTGATCTCTTTTTTGAATTACAGCCATTAGCTGGGCTGGGTGAGCAAATAATGTAGCATCCATGCGGCCCATTTATTTTATTTCCTAAAAAATTACAGGCCATCTGCACTTTCTCAAAATACATGATTTTGCTGGGCTGATTCTAATTATAATGTTGGGTTGGGCCAGCAATGTTATAAAAAAATAAAAAGGGGCTGAGCATTTTGTTATAAATATATTTAAATAATAAGTGATATTATTACATTCGTCCTTAAATCTTACCAAGCTTTTGTACACAATTACTAGGATTTTCGTGCCAAAACAATCCAGGATTTTATTTGTTAAGAAATTATTTTTATTAGTTAATAAGATGTGGGATATTGTTTTCTTACATATGTAAGTATCTGTTAAATATATGATGACAATAAAAATAATATATAATAACATATAAAATAATTTAAATATATATAATATAGTTAGAAGGGAAACATAAGTTGGACCTGGCGTTCCTATTCTTATATAGAAAAATAGAACAGACCTCTGCATTTTCTTCAAAAAATACATAAATTGGGCTGCCAAAAATAAAACCTCGGATGGGAGGTCCATAGGCCGGTCGCTACATGACGGCCCTAAGAAAATACAAACATGCCTATGGACCTCCCATCCGAGGTCGTGGGCTGCGCATGTTAAAAATGAAAGCCTAGACGGCGCAGCCCAAAACCACGTCCAACACTTGCCAAAACTTCGTCCCTCGTTATCTCTATGTTTCGCACACTCGACATTGTGTGGGCATTTTGACTGTGCATCATATGAAGATGTGCTATGCATGAACGTTGATCAGCATGATGTTAACTGGCTGGTAGTTCCATTTTCGACCATGAATAAAACTTCCAACATGATGTTAACCCTGTTTGAAAAGGCCGTGTTAATATAAATGCTCTGCCTCTGAAAGTTGCAGTTTCTTATCTGAAACTGAACTTGCAGTTTCTTCTCTGAGAATCACATTGTCTGCACTTTTATACTCCTATGAAACTACATTTTTTAAGTGCTAAAAATAGATCTCTAGAATTCATAAAATACTTCATATGCTCAATACTGCAAATCTAAAATTCAAAAGACATTCATATCTGGAAGTACTCTCAAAATACACAACACAAAACACAATTCACAACCTGCAAATACTGACAACCCTAAGCTCCTCCTGACAATTCACAACCTGCCCGACTATTGGGCTAGGGGGGCAGCCCCCTCCTATTCCTCGGCGGCAGACAGCCGCCCCGTGAGGCGATGTGAACGGCGAGGGAGACGATGGCGGGGAAGCGTCGTCGGGCCAACTGCTTTTCTCCTCTTGCAGTTGGGTTCGGTCGACGAAGACTCCACCGGCTCGCTCTGGCAGGACACCCTCACAAATGGCACCCTGTAGATGCTCGATCCTTCAATCTCTGGTGGATGCTCCATCTGGGATCGATACTCCCACCACCGCTCCCTCACGATCGGATTCGGTGAATCTGTTTGCTCCATGGCCCAAAGGAGCAGCTCTATGGAGAGGATGCAGCAGCGAATCAGGCAGATCGCCGGCGGCGACCAGGCAAAGTTAGCCAGGTTGAAGGAGATCCTTAGTTGGTTTGACAATGAGTGGGAGATTTTGAGGACGGTGTGGGCCATGTGGCAATGTATGCGAAAGAGCGAGACGGCGGCGATGAGGGCGGCGATGTACATGTACTCCTCGGCGGCAGTCATGCCGCAGTCCTCCGAGTTCATCGAGTATCTCCTCTGGGCGATGGAGCAGACGGATTCGCTCGAGGCGACAGTCAGGCGGAGGTGGTGGGCGTACAGGTCGAAGGTCGAGCACCCAGAGGATAACGAATCGATCGAGTATGGTGTGCCATTCGTGAGGGTGCAGAGCCAGCTGGAGCCACAGGAGTATTCGTTCTCCGACCGCAAGAGGAGGCCGGATGGCGCGACGTCGCTTCCCCGCCGTTCTCCACGGTTCCCTCAACGCTCGCCTCGTTTCAACAGCGGCGGTAGGGTTTAAGGTAAGCTTCGCACTAACCTAATCTTCCACCTGCTCATGCTTACAATCAGTGTGACAGCTAATGAAAATCATGCTTACAATCAGTCTCCGAGTTCTACGCCAATCACCCTAAAATAGCTCTGGACCTTTGGGTCAAAGTTGTGACACAGTGTACAAATAAAGAAAAATAGATTGGTGCTTCTTTCAGAAAAGAGTACTCCCTAGAAAACTGCCAATATAAGCTACTAGTATTTGGTTAGATGATTTGCTGCCGAGAAAGATCCGTCCATAGAGAGCGCCACACATCCCACTGGTGGTGGTGGTGGATGCCAATGCGTGCATGCAGCATGGTTGGTGTCGGTAATTTTTACTTGGCACACCTCGCACTCTGCATATATGCCGGTTCCATACGTACATTTGTGCAGTTCCACCAAAATGCAGCTGAATAACCCTGTTTGCACAGATAATGAAAAAGCGTGATTACATTATAGTGGCACTAGTTGATGAAACACACAAAATAAATAGAAGAAAATATTGCGATAGTATCATAGTATGCCATGCTGCGAGGGCGAGATGGGCCCTGCGACGCCTCATACGGTACGCCTCATACTGGACATCGTCCCAAGTCCCCTAGATGCACCTTCTGCCATTGATGAACATCAGTGTACAGCGGTAATACAAGGAGGCGCCTTGAGACATTCAAATCTCTATTTTTGTACATATCAACTAAAATTAAGCACCCCAGTTTGCAGAAATGCTTAAACATTAACAATGGGACTAGTTGATGAAACATACATTAACAAAGAGAAGCACTTTCTTTATCTACATTGGAAATGAAATGATAGAGATGACACTCGCTCTATTTTAACTGTATTATTACTTCATTTTATCAGTGACACTAGGGTCGAGCAGGTGGCAAACGAGGTGTACCATGCGTCGCAAGGATGGAGGCTGGGGGTGCTTAGACTGGGATGCTGAAGCTGGCTCTTTCAGTCACAAACATGGATGATTCAATTCATGGGACCTTTTGGTGAAGTTCACCTAAAATGAAGCAATGTCCCACGAGCTAGCAGCTTCTTCTTCGATTTCTTTTAAGAAAAGGGCTCCAGCCCCGGTTCCATTTCCATCAGAAAACGAAACCCACAGAGCTTCTTCTTCATTAGTTGCAATAAAATTGAGCAACATCAAGGTTGGTTGTGAAGCTCCTGGAATGCTCAACTATAATTTGGATATCAT
Organism: Triticum aestivum; assembly: GCF_018294505.1. NCBI lineage: Eukaryota > Viridiplantae > Streptophyta > Magnoliopsida > Poales > Poaceae > Triticum > Triticum aestivum. The sequence goes on from NC_057811.1 coordinate 342,427,838, forward strand.
TTGTGCAGTTCAACTAAGATCGAGCGTGAAATGTATATCTCTGTTTGCACAAAACAGGTGGAAAGGAGGGTGACTAACAAGTGATGAAACATGCATCAAATGAAAAGAAGCATGTTCCTTATCTGAATGGCAATCCTTCAAGGACAGTAGCAATTTCTAAAGCACTGGCATTGCTAGATATTAGTGTGGGCATTAGGATTAACTATGACAACCGTTAAATACGACATTACTTTGGGCACGGGAGAGTAGGCGGACCAGGACAGTTGCATTTCTAACGAAAAGAACCAACTTATCTTAATGGGAAATTTTAGCAGGACATGAAAAGAAGTGCCATTGATTCATATTACTGGAGGCATTACATTGAAAACAACATTGGTTTAACGTGTCCTTACTTTTAACAGTGCGACTGCTACATTTTACCAGTGGCATTACATAAGAGTGGCTCGGGGCAACAAACATCAGAACAGGATACCTGGGTTGGTCCCATTTTTGTTCGGTATAGCCACCTTATACTGTGTGAGGCTAGCAAATCTAGTGCTGGACTTACTCTGTTGACTTGTCCCCCAGTCCCCACTTTCTTCCCTTTTTCAACCAATAGATCGGGTTTATATTGAGTTTGTACTACGTTTCCCTTTATTTCCCTATTAGACCTAGAGACCAGTTGGATAGCCAGTCTCTGCTACTTTTCGCCCCCATTATTTCCTCTTTCGACCAAGTCCTAGATTCAGGTAACAAATCCTCCCCCACCCCCACCCCCTTTCTTCCTTGTTTGAACCAAGTAGTACTAGATTCGAGTGCATGAACTAGCTTTACCTCTTAAACGTAAAAAAATTAGGCGGTTTTCGAACAGCCGATCGATCCTATCTACGAGGGGGCCTGAGAAATAGTAAAAGATACAAATGTAGCGACGTCAGGAGCTCGGGAAGTAGAGCAAGGCCGGTTTCGAAGGAAGTTATACCTGATGGTCGCCGGGATGTCTCTAGGTGGGCGGCGGGAGGCCGGATCTGCCCACACTATGGCAGCGAGGAAGAAGGGGTCGGAGGCCCTCCCTCACCAGCGGTGCTTGGGAGAGAACGGCATGGCAGGCTGATCGGGACGCGCCCAGCAGTGGGTAAGAGCCGTCGCCGAGGACGACCGCGTGAACGTTGCACCTTCTCACCTTCCCCGGCGGAGAGGATCCGGCTGGATCTGTGACCAGCGGTGAGCAGAGAGAGAGAGAGTGTGTGTCCACCGCTGTCGTGTTTAGATCTGGAGAGGCCGAGACAGTGTGAAGAGAGCAACACTAGCAAGCAAGCGCGGAGGCTCCTGCCTATATAGTGGAGTAGTACTAGTTTTCTTTTGTCTACCGGAGCCGGCTTGACCTCGTCAATGACTGTCGAGAAGTCTTCATGCACGTGGCCCGGAGGCACAGTTGTCGTCATTTTGATCTGAAGCGCCGGATTATAACATATAACACGAAAAAATGCCACATGACAAGAAATCATAACCTCACTGCCCAAAGGAGACAACATGAATCCCGACGGACAAACTAGACGAGGAACAAAGCTCAAATTAAAGATAAACTCATAGAAAAGGGGTCCGTCGATAGATGTTCTAATTAACATAGCCGGCTTAACCTAGATGGCAGCCGAGTAGTCACTGTTCGTGCATGTGCCCCCAATGACTAGCCCAACTCAGTTGTCGCTGTTTAACCCTCGCAGTGATCCGAAGCACATGACACCTAATTTTGCGAGATGACAAGAAACCTTTTTTTAGATTTCTCACCACAACTACAGCCATGTACAACACAACCTGCACGATATGTAGACGGTAGCCAATCCAGGCGTGTCTGTTGGAGTCTGGTCACATGCATGGACGAACTGATCTTCCGTGTCTTGCAGGGATCGTCCAGGCACCAACGTAGTACAACACTTCTCTAGTACTATCGCTCGTCTCCCTCTTCTGTTAAGTCACCCGACTTGCGAGGCCGGGGAGTGTGCCTATGGTCGGTTCTCAATTGTCGTCCCACATGTGTGTGCAAACGCAATATGACGCGCATTCCATTCAGAGAGCAGCGTGCCAGACCGACCGACCGTCTGGGGTGCGACGCGAACGCGACGGGCGTGATGTATACTCCGTACATGTGTACCACCATTTTCTAGACGCTTTGCTCCATGGCGCGGGCGCAATCCATGGATACAAAATTAGTATACTGTATACTATTTAAAAGTCGAGGGCGGGGCTTTTCCTGCGCGGTAGGCGGCGGGGCAGTTCCGCCTAGTCGGTTCGATAGAGACACGAGAAGACGAGGGAGTAGGCTGCTGCAAACGTAGGGCTGTGTGATTTGACAGCGAGTTACTGTTGGACAGGTGGGGCCCCGTGATTTTACTTGCCATTATCATTTTAACTGCGGTGCTACGACCGGCGTGAGTGTCCCGATTCCGGACCACCTCCATACAGGTGCCTCTCCCAATGCTCCACCATGTAGTAGAGGCTGGCTCTTGCATGAGAGCCCACTTCTCCACTTTTTCCTTGCCTCTCTTTCCTCCACATATGCAAAAATGCCATGTAAAGCGCACTATTGTACTTACTTTTACTTGCTCCTACAGGTGCTTAAGCTTGCCACATAGGCATAAAGTCTGATGTGGCAAGTTAATCAAGAAGAGAGAGACTAGTTTGGTGACCCAAGGAAGAAACGGTGCTAAGCGCGTGTACCTAGGTGAAAAGACAATTTTGTGTCTATAACTAATTAAATGAAGCAAACTTAGCAACACCATTTCATTGGAAGAGGTCACTCCTTGGCAAATGCAATAAATACTAGTACTCCCTGTGTCCCATAAAATAAGAATGTTTTTGGCACTACACTAGTGTCAAAAACATTCTTATATTATGGGACGGAGGGAGTATGAAGAAAGAGATAGAGAGGAGTAAAAAAATACACTTATAGCCAACCTTGTTGTAGTATGAGTGACTAAGTGACGACTATGTATGACATGCCAACATCAGATAGCCTAACGCACCGTGTTAAATCTCCAAGGGCGCGACCGCGCGAGCGACGCGACGGTCGTGGTAGGTGCGGCCATGATACGGGCTGCTGGCAGCCCTTGGATCTGAGATCAAATGGTCGGATGCTAAGTTGCTGAAAATTTGCAGAATAACCCTCTAGGATAGGATATTCACCCATAGGTCTAGAATCACGCCATGCAACCGTTCGATCTCAGATCCAAGGGCTCTCAGAAGCCCGTATCATGGGAGAATGGAAAGCCACTACCCTGCCGTTCGCACGCTGGCAGTTCGCTCCTACTCGTCCCCGCACGTCCTTCAATACTACGGCGGTTCGCTCCTAGTTGTCCCGTCCATTCACATTACGGCAGTTCCACTAATCCTAACCCTCCTCCCAAATCCATGGCGTCCCAAATCTCCACGATCGCCGGTGAGTACAAGGTTAGAACCATCACCGGCGATGAGTTCGACGTCATCTACACCCGTTCTTCCGCGACGGTGAAAGGATGCCTTTCTCGCTTCAGACGCATGTTTGAAGACTCAGATGATGAGTGGGTCGCTGGGCTAGATGTTGAGTACACCACAGTCCTGGGACGAGAGAAGGATCTAAAGGACGAAGAGAGGAAGAAGCCCGCCGTGATCCAGGTTTGCGTGCATGACTTATGCTTGGTCTACCACATATGACATGCCGACATTGATTGCCAGGATTTTAAGGACTTCCTCGAGAGCAACCTAGTCAAATTCGTTACTGTAGACTTTGGTAACGACAAAGAAGTCCTGCGTCGGATAGGCCTCGTTGTAGGCAACACCTTCGACCTCCAGAAGAATCGGCTGGTGTCCTCTCGTCAGCCTTCAATGCCGACCCTGGCAGGAGCCATGGTTCATCCTTCGTATAGTAAACTGGAGAAACCTCCATACACGTTTCATCGTCATGCATGGCAGCGGAATGTACTAGATATAGACCACATCCACTATGCTGCAATGGATGGCTACCTTTGCTTCAATATCTACAAGGGTTGGATCAAGAGCAACAGCCAAGTGTGCGGTTCAAGCAAAGAAGTATCGGCCAAGAGGAAGAGGGACAAGGACGAAGTCGAGGACGTGGACGAGGACTCCGAGTAAGGTGGCAGTGTCATTGCTCATGGTGGTTCTAATGCAGTGTCTACCGGAATAGTTGCAAAGTTTAATTTCAGGTGTGCTTAATTTAACTTGAGGGGTGTGTTGTGTTGAGCCCCCAGCAAAACTATGTTATGTTTCTTCTCGTTACTTTAACTCTTCAGTACGTACATACTAGTATTTCTTACATTTCATATTTTAGTTGGTATAGTACTACCACTCGTTTCTTCACATTATATACGTACAATATATATGGCCAACATCATATAGCCAGCAGTTTAGTTGTCAAAGAATTTCAGGGTGCTTAGTTTTGTCAAAGAAGTCCAGGATGCTTAGAGGGTGCTTGGATCCAAGGGACTTATTTCAGTCTGACTAAAAATAGTCTCTTTAAGAGGCTAAAGTTCCAAGCACCCCTGACTAAAGAGGGGCTAAAACTAGTCTTGAGACTAAAAATTTTTAGTCAGGGGTACCCCTACTAAAATGTGGATTAGTCCTCTCTCTACTCATTTAACTCCTCTCCTTTAACACATGCGAGTTCTGGATTGGAGGGTTTGGAGGATAATAAATGCTCATTAACTTGATTTTTGCCTTTTTAGTATTTGGATCCAAGCATGGGTGAGGCTAGCATGTTTTAGTCCCACTACTTTTAGTCATGGGACTAAAACGTATCCAAGCACCCTCTTAGTTTTATTTGAGGGGTGGGTTGTGCTGGACACCATTATTGTGACTAGCCTTTTTAATAGTACTATATGCATAATTTGGCGACGAGCGCTCTCTATATGTACCACCTTTTTTTAATTTCAAGTTTTGCTCCATGGTGCAATCCATCGATACTACTGCTGTACAAAAGTATAAATTTTTTAAAAGGCTAGAGGGCGGGGCAGTCTAGCTTGGTCGGTTTCACGAGAGGCGAGGGCCTTTGTGATTTGATGGCTCATTACTGCTGGAAGGCGGGGCCCTGTGATTTGACTGCTCGTATAAATGCGCCGACGACCTGATCGAGGAGGAGCAAAGAACCGTGCGGTAGACTCAAGTTTTCCACTGGAGTAGTACTGCGACGGAGGAGCACGAAACACGGCAGCCCAGTGCCGTATGGCGATAAAAAATGATCTAATTTGCTAGTCATCTCATTGTTAGCATTGTTCTATTCATTCCCTCAAAAAACCATTGTTCTATTCATGCCTCGCAGAGAATGTGACACGTGCGGCGAAACACCCGAAGCAAAAGATGAAACACAGGAGCAAAAGAAGAAGGAAGATTATCACCCGAAATGATCTAATTCGCCGCGGAGTCATAACTGCTTCTTCATCGCCTCCACGACCTCCATCTCCTTGCGTCTCTCGTCCGCCATCTTCTTCATTCTGTCCATGACGCAGGATTTCTCGACGCGAGCCTTCATCTTCTGTTCCACGGCCGCATTACGTAACTTGACAGCAGTCGGGTGCTCGATGCGGAGCTTCGCCAACTCCTCCTTCTGTTCCATGACGAGGGCCTGCAGCACCTTCATCGAGGAACTACTATTCTCATGCAGCTTCTTCCAGCCGGCGTTCTTCTCCTTCAACAGGTCGATCTCGTGGCAGAGCTTCGCCTTGTCCTCCTGAAGTCGCAGGATTTCGTCGGTCGCCTTCTTCTCCGAGGCAATGCTCTTCTTCAGCAGCATCACCAACCGGCGATCAACTCCCCCTACTGATTGAGCTCAGCGGGGATGTCGTCGAGGCTCTCCTTCAGCAACTCCATCAAGCCTTGGAAGAACTCCTTCTGCTTATTGAGTTGATCGGGCATGCCGTCGAGGGATAACGACTCCAGCTCCGCCGGCTCGGCATGTTCGCCTCCGCAGCTAGGGCGCTCCTAGGAGCCATCGCCTGCCCGTGAGAGATCTTTCAAGGTCTCAACGTGGCAGCGAGCCCTCTCTTTTTTTCCGCAGCCTTGGTTGCCACTCCCTTGTTACGAGTAGTTCTCGACCTAGAGCTCTGCTCACCAGCCATGGCAACGACGGACGAAGAAGAAGCACTTATGAGGAGGAAAGGTAGAGTAATTTTCGGTTAGGTAGTTCCCTTTTTATAACCTAAGTACTAGCACTAGTACTAATACCTGCATTGTGGGAACACGTTCAGGTTTGGTACGTACTAGTAGGTGTGAGCAGGCTTTCGAATGTGATGGGAACAAGGTAAAGATTAATTGATGGTTTTGGTTACGAGGCCCGAAACGGCTCCCGATGAGTTTAGCGGAACATAAATTTCAAGTACTACACTGCTCAAATGCGTAAATATTATGTTACTGTCAAAAATTGGCACAAAATACGAAGGAGACCAATGGAAGTACTACTAGCAACCCACGATTTAACTACTCGCATGCGCGCAGTGGAGTAATAATGTCTTTCTTCCGCCCTCACGTCCACTCAATTTGCATGCGCTGTATTAATTGACCATTAATGAAGTGAACGACTTTACACACGTCAAATTATCACATGCGGTGGATCTTGGTACAAAATTGCGTCCGCCCGTGTACCCGCGTGTGCGTGCGAGGGAATGAGTGCGTGCGTGGCGTGCGTGCACATCTTCGCTTTGTGCATGTACCGCCAGTATGGCTCAGGGAGGACGAGTACATTCTTCTGGAACCAGCAGCACGTCACTGTGATCAATCCACGCAAGAAGGTCGCGACAACGCCTCCACATGTGCCACATGGCTTCATGAACTGTAAGAGAGACACTGTGTAGCGTGCCATTGGTATTCTAATTTACGTGTTTTGCACATACTCGAAGTACTAGTAAGGTACACGTGCATTGCACGCATCAGATTTTGCAACCAAATTATGAATAAATACCACACCATAGCATGTAAGCTCTGAGTCATATATGCCTGATGTAGCCCTTCGTTTAATTCTTATAGTTCATCTCATTCAAAATCAATTAGTTTTTATAAAAAAGCTAAGAACGCGGGAATAGGAAAAACATGGGATTATAGTCTTGAATCCTAGAGGATTGTACGAGTGTTTGATTGTCCATAGAAAAAACGTAGAATTCTTTCAAAGAGGTTTGAGTGGATGGGATGTTTCCTATGAAATCTAGTACAAATGAATCATATGGAAAAATTCCTATGGTTTACAATCCTACGAATCAAATAACCAAGATAGGAAAAATTCCTAATGATTAGAATCCTCCAAAATTCCTTTGAGAATCCTTTGAATCAAAGAAGCCCTTAATCTATTTTATGATTCATGGAATTGTGCGTTGTAAAGCATAAAGTAAAAACAAATAATGGCAATTCAACTAGAAAAAAGTTTGGGCAGTTATGATACGGAAGATTCTAGAACAAAAGAGAACCACTGTTGTTTTGAGGTTCGTGCATTATGCTTAAGTTCAACCATGGAGTCTGCTAGATTGTACATGTGGCAAAATCCAGTGGGGGCTAGAAGATGGTGCGAGGGGCCAAGTGGAGGGAGACTATGAAGGAGTGCACAAGTGCGAGATCCATATTTAAAGAGAGGGGGCGAGAACGTGCGCTGTTGCGCGCAGTGGCGGAGCCATGAAAAATAAATGAGCTAGGGGGCCAAGCATTGCTAATCCTTTACGAGGAGGGCCAATTCATCAAGTGAAACCATTTTACCAGCAATTGTCTAATGATCACATTCATATTAGCCTCGATATATAGTGATGTTAGGGGGGCAGGGCCCTTGCTGCCCCTGTCTTCGCCATTGTGCACGCGTCTGAGAGATGAAGCGGAAGGCATGGATGATGAGAGGGGGACATTGGATATATAATTAATGTGGGTGTATTAGCTATATATGTTAATCCTATATAGAGAGGTATAGATTGATCGATGTGGACGTGGGAAAGAGGGTGAGACCTCACTGGATATATCGACTGACCTGTTTGTGTGGAAAACTATGAAAGACCTAGCTATATACACACATGCATAGAGGAACATCGATCGTTGCGCATGCACGCGTGAGAGATAAAGAATGCCCGATATGATGGAGAGGGGGATGTGTGTGGGTGTGTGCCTTCATGGGAAACCGACCTGAAGAAAAAGATTGCATCCGTGCGATGGATAATGCCGACTAGTAGTGTGTGTGCATGCATGCACGAGAGAAAGTTAGTGGTACAATTATAAAGAGAAGACTACTGTGTGGGTGTAAAAGAATAGGTGAGGTCATAATCAATGTAAAGTTGAATTCAAATATTTGAATAAGAGATCCTGATGTTTGAAACCCATGCATGCATGAATATAACGGAGATCTGCGCGGTGTGGTTTGGAAACTAGCATGTTGTAATGTATACACATTGAACAAGGTCAGACTGATTTGAATTTGAGATACCGATGGCAGACATCATTTGGCCACGTCGCATGCATGCATGGGCACACTATTCTAATTGGAGATGATGGGCGGCTTTCGCATCACATATCTATATCTATACCCCTATATATATTTTATATTTTATATTTTTTTTTATTGTGTGCGGGTAACTTTAACTTTGAAAGATGGTCATTGGATGAGGCGAATCCGATGGTCCAAAGATGGAAAATTTGAGCACTACTGGCCGTTGGATATCATCTACATTCCACCAGATTTCGCCACATGTATAATCTAGAAGACTCCATGGTTGAACTTAAGCATAATGCACAAACATCAAAACACAAGCACTTCTTATTTGTTCTAGAATCTTCCGTATCAGAATTGCCCTAATGTTTTTCTACATGATTTGCCATTATTTGTTTTTACTTTATGTCTTACGACGAACAATTCCATGAATCTTAAAATAGATTAGCTTTCTTATAAAAACTAGATGATTTTGAATGAAATGAACTATAAGAATTAAACGAACATCTACATCATGCATATATGACTCAAAGCTTGCATGCTATAATGTGGTATTTATTCATAATTTGGTCGCCAAATCTCATGCGTGCAATGCACGTGTACCTTACTCTTGTCTAAATGGTGTTTGTGTGTGTTGTGCGTGTTGAGGTGCAAATTGTCTTTTTTTTGGGTACACGTTAAGCTTGTTCTTCCGAAATTTCAAGCCGCGCCTTGTTATGCCAAAAATTCAAGCTAGCGTCTCTGTCTATCGTGCTGCGAAACTCCTGCCTCTTCAACCCGCGCCTTGTTAGCCCGAAATATTAAGATATATCTTTGTCTCGTTGTGCTCCGACAACTCCCTCCATCTCAACCCGCGCCTTGCTATTCCGAAATTACAACGCGCGCGAAACTCCCACCTCCTGTGAAATCCCGACACGCGAAATGCCCGTGGTACCCCTGAACTGAAAGAACCGCCTCAAATCGGTGGGGGTACTTTTGTAAATTACCCCACATTTTGGACAAGCACGTCTCTAAGCCATGGTTCCCCACTGCCATCCCATCCGCCCACCCATTCGTACACCGAGGCCGCGAAAACCCGCGACGAAACCCCACACCCTGCTCCGTCCGCCACCCAGCCGGAGCCTCTTCCCCGACGACGTCGTCCACAGCAACACCTCGACGTCCCTCATCCACCGTACCGGATGAGGATCCGTCGTCGATCTCATCGTCCCGCCGGTTCAGCCACCCCATCCTCCACCTCCAAGGAGCTGCCCCGATGTTCCCCTCGTCTTTTGCGCCACCTCCATTCCCACACCGCCGTCTTCACCTGCACCACCGGAAGAGCATCATCATCACCGTTTCCTCGGATGAAGCTACGGCCTAATCGGCGCCACCAAAGAGGTTGTACACTAATCGCCGCATTTTCTTCTTGATTCGATCTCACGGTGCTGCCGGCGCTCGGTCCCGAGCCGACACGGCATGGCTCCATCCACGGCGGCGTCGCCGGCCACTTCCTCCACGGCGTCGCTCCCTCGGCGGCGACGTCCACATCAGTAGGAGCTGCTGCTGCTTTAGCTCTCGCTCACGTTGCTGCTCTGCTCTTGCTCTCGGTCCCCTGCCTGGTCTGCTCTTGCTATTGCTCTTGCTCACGCTGATGCTCTTGCTCTTGCTCTTGTTTGCGATGCTTCTCCGATTTAGCTACACTTCAGTCGACTGAATCGACTTTTGGGTCAGTCGATTTTCAGGGGGTGGGGGGGGGCTCGCCGGGGTGAAGGAAGAACCAGCCGCAACGGAGAGGGGGGCTCGCCGGAGAGGTACCCCACTATCTATCTTAGGGTTCAGGATGGGGGCGGTGGTCGCCGGCGGTGGCGGGGCATTGGCGGGGCGGTGGCGTGGGGATCGCCAGAGAAAAAGCTCGGCATGGGGGGGGGCCTAGAGGGATGGCCGGGGCGGCAGCGGACCGGCGGTGGGGAGTGTTTTTGGGGCGGGCGGGGCGGCGCACCGCCGGCCACGGGCGGCGGGGGGCTGCTGTTTGGCCGGTGGTGGCTGGCGGCTCAGGGGGGTGGAGGTTGAAGATCCAACGGCTGCAAAATTGACTGACCAGAGATGAAAAAGTCAGTCGACTGACGTGTAGCCTCACCTTGCTAGTGCGTTCAGTTTCGACAGCAAAATTCAGTTTCGACAGCAAAATTCAGTTTCGACTGTTAAGTTCAGTTTTGACAGTTAAGTTCAGTTTCGACCGTTAAATTCAGTTTCGACGGTTAAGTTCAGAGATGAGCGGCTGATGTATTTTACATCTAGCACTTTGTGGTTATGTATTTTACATTATGTATTGGAGATGCTATTAGAATTCCACTCAGTTTAACGGTGTTCGTTGTCTCTCTTGTCCTGCTTCAGCCTCGGCATTGTACAACTCACCGGAGCTGCTCCAACGACGAAACCCTCCATCACAGCGGAGCAGTACCTCGGGCTCCATCTCCAGACGCCTAAGATCTTCTTCCCCTCCTCCGACAGCCAAGTCAGTCAGAGCATCCTCACCGGCCAACCCAATCACGCTGAGATCGACATGGCTTCGCCAAAGAGGTTGTACACTTGTTGCATCTCTTTTTTTACTCTACATGTTATATATATTGTCCACTGAGCACTCGTAGTAACGGGAAATACGATTATTTTATCCTACTATATGACAAACAGTGAGGTACCAGGCAACTTAGCTATCCGTGATGGACTCTCTTGAACGCCATCATTATTTATCTCTGCGCGTTTGAGCTGTGCATTTGTTGATGGGCCTGGGAGTTGAGCTAGTATGGCAGTGGCACAAAAACATTTTTTTAGTGTAGGATTATCCTTGCTCAAGCCTGCCTACTAGAATCGCGAGTGCTTGAAAGGAAAAGTGAATGAAAAACATCGTAATTGGAAAGTTTCCTATGGTACTACTTTTCACGAATTTGGTGCAAAGGAATGGAGCAAAGGAAAACTATAGGATTTGTTCCTTTAGTGTCTCCTTGGAAGAAAAACAATATGAATTCTAATTTCCACTTCTCCTCCTTTTCATATTCCTATTCATCAAGCACAAGACTAAGAGATAGTAGCATAATAGCATTATAACCGTACATTTTCTTGTGGTTTGACTTAATCTCACCATGCTTTTTTGCATCCTATGATCTTCCAAATGTTGTGAATCAAACACCCAGATTGGCAGAAATCCTGTGTTTTTAAATTCTCTGTTTTGCACGTGCATTCCTATCCTATTCCTGTCTATTTCCTATCCCTGCATTGTTAGAATCCTCAAATTCAAACAAGCCCTTACTCAATTACTTCTGTTACAGATATGTGTCAAAGAAAATCTTGTGTGGTTTGTCCTGCTCCTGCGGTGCTGTGTTCCACCCCAGCTCAGCTGCTCCAACGACGGAAGGGTTCACCACACCAGGGATCCGCTCTCCAGACTGTCTTTCGCCGCCTCAGATATTCTTCCCCGCCGCCGGCAGCCACGGCAACTGCATTACCATCATCAACTGAGCAGATGACCTTGAGGACTACACGTGTCCGCAAGAGAGGTCGCACTCTTCCGTGTCTGCTTATGTTATGCGTTGCTTAATATGATGACATGCTACATTATCGTCGTGTTCACCTATTAGACTCCGAGTCAGGTCCAAACTAATGCTGAAACTTGAGTTTTTAAATGGTTGTGGGGTACATATTGGGGCAGCAATCAGTACTATCTGTCTACTATCTGGTTAATCTTTGGTGTCTACTATGAGTTTCATGTTGGGTGCAAACAAACATTAAAGGAGCCATTATCTGTATTTTTTAACTAAAGCTATTATCTGCCTGCTGTCATTGGTTTTGGGTCTATCCACAGTTTGCTACCATCACTCTAGATTTGTGCATGCACTCCTTACATAATCTCACTATGTTTTATTCCTATGCATGCCAGTTATTGTACACAATGGAACTGGTCATGTAGAGCAAAAGAGACGAGCCTTGCGTGGCAATAAAATTTCATGCAGACGTCGTTCCATGGTGGGCGCAAAGGCAGCCCCCCTCCACCCATTTCGGATCGTAATCAAGAGGAAGATAACTGTTCTGAGGGGGATTCAAAAGGAGAAGACCACTCCTATTTACCCCATGAGGTCTTCTCTCTAACTTGGCATGCTGATGTTGGTAATATAATGCATATGGTGCCTTGCATTGCTTACTGTATACATTAAAGATGTCATCTGCTTAGTTTAGACATGCTTTGTGTCAATGCCATCTGTTTAGTTTCTTTATCATATATGTGAATCATGCAATGCCATCTTGTCTAGCCAGGCATCATATATGTGAATTTTGCAATGCCACCCTGGTTAGCCAGTCATCTTATATGTGAATTATATCATGCCATCATTTTTTTATTACGTGTTAAATTTGTCAACAATTTTAGTACATTCAATTACTCTTCCTGTGCATCAGCCATTCGGCACGGTCATGGAAAAATCTGGAGTGGAAACAAGGTCTTCAGAGCAGACAATGCTATCTGACGAAGCGCATGTCTTGCTGGTTACCGATAGCTCCTCAGAGTAGGATTCAGAGACAGATGACCAGTCATATTCCCCCCCCCCCGAGGTGCATGCCCTAACTTGGCAGGTTTATGTTGCTCATATCGTGTGTATGGTGTCTTGCATTGCTATGTCATTTGCTTAGTTTAGACATGCTTTCTGTGAATGCCACCTGTTTAGTGTCTAATTACCATATATGTGAGTTATGCAATGCCATCTTGTTGCAAGACATTATATCTGTGAATTATGCAATGTTATTTTGTTGCAAGGCATTATGTATGTGAATTATGCAATGCCATGCTGTTTAGGCAAGCGTCATATATGTGAATTATATCATGCCGTCCTTTTTTTGTTTTTCTCATTGCTTTTGTCAACAATGTTTGTATATTCAACTGCTCTTCCTGTGCATCAGCCATTTGAATTGGTGATGGAGAAATCTGGAGTGAAAACAAGGTCTTCAGAGTAGACAATGCTACCTGCTGAAGCAGATATCTTGTTGGTTACAGATAGCTCTTCAGAGGAGGATTCAGAGGCAGATGACCAGTCCTATTATCCCCCTGAGGTGTATGCTCAAACTTGGCAGGGTTATATTACTCATGTAATGCATATGCATATGTTGTATTGCAATGCTTAGTTTTTACATCATATACACAATATTGAATGCCATCTCCTTAGTTGACACATCATATATGCGATTGCCCTCTGCTCACTTCCTTAGTATATAAATCATATATTTGAATTATGTCATGCCATGATGTTTACATAGACAGCATGTATCTGAATTATGGCATGCCAACCCATTTTCTAAAGACATAATATAGTTATATCATCTCATCCTGTTTACATAGTCATCATATTTTAAATTATGTCATTCTATCCGTGAATTATATCATGCCATCATGTTTCCATCGGCGGCATGTTCGTGATTTATGGCATGCCAACCACTTTAATAGACACATCGTATAGTTATATCATGTCATCCTGTTTACATAGTCATCATATTTTGAAGTATGTCATTCTATCCTGTTTAGTTAGCCATCATACATGTGAAATTGTGTCATGCTATCCTGTTTAATTAGCCATCATATATGTGAAATTATGTCCTGCTATTCTGTTTGCTTAGACAACATAAATGTGAATTTTCATGCCCTGTTTTCTTCCCTACTATCCATTGCACCTATCTATCTTACAATGTATGTACATTCAATTACTTTTCTTGTTTATCAGCCATTTCAATTGGAGGGAGTGATGGCAGTATCTGTGGGAGTAAAAACACGGTCTTCAGAAAAGATCGTGCTACCTGTCGATGCAGATAGAACCACAGTTGTACTTGCCCAAGAACCAGCCCACCACACATAACCCACACTCATGCAGATTGTACCCCTACCCAGTTGGACAGAGAACCAGCTACACCCCTTCTAACCCCAACCCCAGCAGATAGACACCCAGTTCCCATTGACACAACACCGTCTCCACCACAGAGCACCCAAACACGAGCAGTTAGTAAGGCAACTGTAGTGCCCAAATCACGAGGACCACCACTCCGAACCCGAAGTCAACGCTTAAAGTAGAAGAAGAATTGTTCTCAGGTCAGGTTCCGTAGCTATGGTTCATACTACTTTGCTCTTGCATCGCTGTATTTACTGATACCAACTAATTTCAAATTTGAAGGATGCAATTGAAACTCCAATGGCGCAACAGGTACGTTTTAAACCTATTTCTTCAACGTGTTTGGCTGTTTGCTGTTGTAACTTGCTCTATGTTGATTTCATTTTCAATTGAATAAACAGTTATGTTCTCATGCCATGCACATTACAAGTGTTGTTATTGCTGTGTAGTTTCCCACATTTATATTCTGTCTATGCTGCTTTGTCTTAAATAGATATGATTCGAACTGTATCTATCTTGATTTGGCAACATAAACTAGAATGATATAGACCATACAGTGACCATACTACATAGATATATGTTTGTTTCATGTTGTTATCCTGTCCACCTTACTACTGAACTGGTTTACCAAAATGAGTTTCATATACTACATTGTAAACCTGAGATTTGTTTGTTTGTTTCTCTTTTAGAACGCGGATAAAATACTGGAGAAGAGTACCCTGTTATGCAATGGTAAAGGAAGTAATGCAGATAAGGTTCAAGATAGTGAGACATCCCTGTTGGTCTCCAAGAAAGCTGATAAAAACTATATTGAAGACACTAAGACAACCCCAAAGTCCTGTCTTGATGTAGTGTTCGAGTTACTGGCTACCACTGCTGGCACCAGCTCTTCGAACTCGTTGCCTGAATCAGTTTGGCTTCTTGAGTCTCAACTTCAAGTTGAAAGACATCGCTCAGATGTTATGTGACAGGAAGCCGAAGGACTGAGGAAGTCCCTGCAGAATTCAGATGCATACTTTCTGGTGCAACAGCAAGCGCAGGAGGACTTAAGCACCAAACAAGAGAAAGTTAATAAGCTTGCTAAGCATCTTGCCAGCATTATGGGTACCCAGGATATTGTTTCTTAAGCTCTTCTGAAGTGGTTTCAGTTCTGGACTTGTTTTGCTGTGGCGTTTATATGCTGCTGTGTTCCCTATATTTGCACTGGTGGCGAACTTTGATGCCCAGTGGATGTAATATGTGTAATAGCCGTGATAGCCTAGTGTAAGTTGCTTGCTTATTTATTTCCTTGTTGTCTTGTTTATTTGTTTGCTTGTAGTCAGTGCAGTTCTTTTTCTGCGGTTTGCTAGTGGCTGCAATAACCTATTTTTAAAAACTAGGCCACAATAACCATGGGCTAATATTTACTGTAGTGACACTGGGCCTCCTACGGGCCGTAGAAACAGTGGGCCTTCTACGGGCCGTATAAATAGTGGGCCTTCTACGGGCCGTAGAAACAATGGGCCTTCTACGGGCCGTGTCATCAATGGGCCTTATACGGGCCGTATGATCGATTGGCCAAACATGGGCCAAATGGACCGCATTCTGGCCGTAAACGGGCTAGAGTTGGAATCGTCCGTTCATGGGCCGACCATAACGGACCATCATTAATAGGCCGTATTTGATGACGCTGTGAAAACGGCCCAACATATTAACGGACCACAAACGGGCCGACTGTAACCACAGGCTGAATTTGGCCCACAAGCAGAAAATGACAGTAACGGGCCGTAAGTAAACGAATGCTGGAAAAGAGCCCAATAATAAATGGGCTCTGAGAAGGCCGAAAGATAACATGGGCTGGAAACGGCCCAACGGAATAACGGGCCGTTAATGGGTATAAAGTGATACACTGTTCTTTACGGGCCAGTTTCACCACGGCCCGTTAATGGGTGTAAAGTGATACACTTTTCATTACGGGCCAGTTTCACCACGGGCCGTTAATAAGCCAAGAGTTACATATGGCCTCATATGGGCCGAAAGGCGTCATGGGCCATACATGGGCCAGAAGTGAAAACGGGCTGGAATCATATTGGATGGCCCAGATGATGCTACTAGGCCTAATTCGAATAGGGTGTAACGGGCCTTGGGTTAGCGGGCTGTAAATGAGCTATATGCAAACAGGTCGTTAATAGGCTTTCCATGGGCCGGCCCGCCACCTTTTGACCAAGTCAAACGGGCCGGCCTTTTCACAGGAATGGGCCTCTGTTGGGCTGTGCCACGTGTCGACGTATCATAGGCGCCTTCTGTCCAATGAGTGGATGACATTTGTCCCAGCGATGAGCCGACACGTGTTTCCTCCAGCCAATGATGATTTTACACGTGGAAAATCCCCATTGGTCGGGGCTGTTAACGGGTTATCGGATCCAAAACCCGACCCGATAGCTTAACGGCGTTCTGTTACGGTGGATGCCACGTGTCGGTCACCCTTGACGAAAGCACTTCTATGACGCACGAATTATCATCATGGAAGTGGTAATGTCATGGAACACATCTACGACAGCACAGGTATGACTATCTTGATTCTGTCATAAAATCGTCATGGATGTACATGCATGACAGAAAACGCGACCTACTGTGACAAACACGTATCATCACGGAAGTGTATTTTTTTTGTAGTGGAGGGTTGCGGCGGCGGAACTTCTAATCTAGGGTAACCCCCGTGGGTTTTGGAATATTTGGGAATTTATAGGGCAGAGAGGGGGTGCAGGAGGCCACTGAGATGGGCACAACCCACCAGGGTGCCCTGGTGGGTTGTTCCCCCCTTAGGGCACCCCCTAGGTGCTGCTCTGGCCCAATGGATGTCTTCTGGTCCATAAAAAGATCCACAAAAAGTTCCGCGGTGTTTGGACTCCGTTTGATATTGATTTCCTGCGATGTAAAAAACAACAACTGGCACTGGGCACTGGGTCAATAGGTTAGTCCCAAAAAATGATATAAAGTTTCTAAAATGATTGTAAAACATCCAAGAATGATAATATAATAGCATGAATACTTCATAAATTATAGATACGTCAGAGACGTATCAGCTTTCCAGTAATTCTATATCATTTCCAATCAACAATATGTCATCCACATATAATATTAGAAATGCTACAGCGCTCCCACTCACTTTCTTGTAAATACAAGCTTCTTCGTAGGTTTGTATAAAACCAAAAGCTTTGATCACCTCATCAAAGCAAATATTCCAACTCTGAGATGCTTGCACCAACCCATAGATGGATCGCTAGAGCTTGCATACTTTGTTAGCATCCTTAGGATCGACAAAACCTTCTGGTTGCATCATATACAACTCTTCCTTCAGAAAACCGTTAAGGAATGTTGTTTTGATGTCCATCTGCGAGATCTCATAATCATAAAATGCAGCAATAGCTAACATAATTCTAACAGACTTAAGCATCACTACGGTGAGAAAGTCGCATCCTAGTCAACCCCTTGAACTTGTTGAAACCCTTTGGGACAAGTCAAGCTTTATAGACGGTGACATTACCATCAGCGTATGTCTTCTTCTTAAAGATCCATTTATTCTCAATAGCTTGCTGATACGTCTCCAACGTATCTATAATTTTTTATTGTTCCATGCTGTTATATTGTCATTCTTGGATGTTTTACAATCATTTATAGCAACTTTATATTATTTGTGGGACTAACCTACTGACATAGTGCCCAGTGCCAGTAGCTGTTTTTTTCTTGTATTTTACTTCGTAGAAAATCAATACCAAACGGAGTCCAAACGCAGCAAAACTATTTGGAGAATTTCTCTGGTCCAGAAGACGCCTATTGGGCCAAAGAAGTACTAGAGGGGGGCTCCGAGGGGAGCACAGCTGACCAGGGCGAGCCTGGGGGCCCAGGCGCGCCAAGGTGGGTTGTGCCCACCTCGGTGGCCTCCCGCACCACCTCTTCACCCTATAAATCCTCAAATATTCCAAAAACCCTAGGGGGGTCGACGAAACACAATTCCATCCGCCGCAAGTTCCAGAACCACAAGATCCAATATAAACACCATCACGGAGGGGTTCATCATTCTCATTAGTGCCACTCTGATGATGCGTGAGCAACTCATCATAGACCTATGGGTCCGTTGGAAGTAGCTAGATGGCTTCCTCTCTCTCTCTATATCTCTTTCTCTGTCTCTCTCTCTCTCTCTGTCTCTCTTGATTCTCAATACAATGGTCTCTTGGAGATATATTTGATGCAACTCTTTTTTGCGGTGTGTTTGTTGGGATCCGATGAACTTTGAGTTTATGATTAGATATATATATCCATGAAAGTTATTTGAGTCTTTTTTAATCTCTTATATGCATGATTATTTATAGCCTCGTATTTCTTCTTAGAATCTTTGGTTTAATTAGTCCAACTAGATCGATTTTTTTTGCCACGGGAAGAGATGCTTTGTGATGGGTTCGATCGTGCGTGTTATTTCCCAATGACAGAAGGGGTAGCAAGACACCTATGTATCGTTGACATTAAGGATAATAAGATGGGGATATTCCTACATGAATAGATCTCGTCTACATCATGTCATCATTCTTATTGCATTACTTTGTTTCTCCATGAACTTAATACACTAGATGCATGCTGGATAGTGGTCGATGTGTGGAGTAATAGTAGTAGATGTAGGCAGGAGTCGGTCTACTAATCTTGGACGTGATGCCTATATATTGATCATTGCCTGGATATCGTCATATTTATTTGAGGTTTTATCAATTGCCCAACAGTAATTTGTTTACCCGCCGTGTGCTATTTCTTGAGAGAAGCCACTAGTGAGATCTACGCCCCTCGGGTCTATTCCTTATCATATTTGCTTTCCGATCTATTATTTGCCACTTTTATTTTTAGATATATTATTCCAAAAACCCACAAATACCTTGCTGCAATTTTTTGTTACTTATTTTATTTCATGTTTTTTCGAGATCTATTTATCCAATCTACCACAAACTTATCTATCTTTTTACCGTGGAGGGATTGACAACCCCTCATACGCGTCAGGTTGCTCGTATTTGTTCTTTGTGTGTAGGTACCGTTTACATAGTGTTGCTTGCTTCTCCTACTGGATTGATACCTTGGTTCCATAATTGAGGGAAATACCTACTCGTAGCTGTGCTGCATCATCCCTTCCTCTTTGGGGAAATACCGACGTAGATCAAGCGACATCAAAAGGAATTTCTGGCGCCATTGCCGGGGAGACATCATCAACATCATCAAGTTCCTAATCACAAATCTCATCTCCTTGCAATTTACATTATTTTCCATTTACCTCTCGTTTTCATCTCCCCCAGTTCACAAAAATTTTCCTTTTTATTCGTCTTCTTTTTCATTTGCCTTTTTTTCTCGTTGGATCTTTTGTTTGCTTGTGTTGCCATGTGTCTTTTATTTGCTTGCATCTTTGCTTGCTAAAAATCTATTGATATGGATCCTCATCCACTTGCTAATATTTTTAAGAGATCCAATTATGATGAACCAATTGATAGTGAATTGAGTTTACTAGATTATCTTTATGAAGTTTTGCTTGAGATTCATGAATCTGAAAATTGTGAAGAAGTGCTAAAAGAAGAAATTTATGAAGTGATTCACGGTTGTTCCTTGAATGAAAAGCATGATTGCAATGGTGTTATTATAAATTCTATCAATGTCAATTGTGCTAATAAAATGCAAAACCCCAAGCTTGGGGATGCTAATTTTGATATGTCTATTACTTATTGCAATGATCATGATTGGGGTGATAATGTTTCTTATGATCTTGAAATTTTTTTAAGCCTCGTGATGAATATCATATTGATAATAGTGTTTGAGATAATATTGAAGGTGGGTTAGGAAGGGTGTCAACTCTAGGTAAAAATAGTCCCACATATTTGGAGAGTGTTCAATCTTATGAAATTTTGATAAAAGTGTGCATGGAGAGGTCATGACTTTATTTGATGATAATCCCACTATTTTGGAAGAGTGTCAACTTTGCATGCATGTGGATCATAGAGAAAATTTTATATGATAGCTATATTGTTGAATTTGATTATGATCCTACATGTAATTTTTATGGGAGGAGAAAATATTGTTGTAGAAATTTTCATGTTAATAAATTACCTCTCATTATGTTGAGATTGCTATTGTTTGTTTCTTCTTCCTTGCATATGCTATTTTTTGTTTGCCTTGATAATTTGTTTACTTATAAAATGCCTATGCATAGGAAGTATGTTAGACTTAAATGTGTTCCTCGCATGCTACATGATGCTCTCTTCATGTTTCAATTATTATCTTTCATGAGAGCATCATTGAAATCTTATGCCTAGCTAGGGGCATAAAACGATAGCGCTTGTTGGGAGGCAACCCAATGAATAAATATTATTTTTACATTTTTCTTTCTATTTTTGAGTGTTTGAACAATTATGCTACTGTTATGATTGTGTTTTTTATGTTTTAATTAGTGTTTGTGCCAAGTAAAGCCTTTGGGATTATGTTTGGTGATAGTTGATTTGATCTTGTTGGAAAACAGAAACTTTGGCGTCCAGTTAAATAATTGTTTAAATTCACAGAAGCGACGAAAAATTCTGAATTTTTTACACAAGATTGGTAAACAAATTTCCTACGTTGTCCTAATTTTTCATAATTTTTGGAGTTACAGAAGTATAGGAAGTTTTCAGATTGCTACAGACTGTTCTGTTTCTGACAGATTCTGTTTTCTTTGCGTTGTGTGCTTGTTTCGATGAATCTATGGTTGTATCGGGGGTTACAAGCCATGGTAAAATTGGAGTACAGTAGATATAATGAAAAAGTAAAAGATGAATGGGTTTGCAACAGTACTTAGAGTAGTGATTTGCTTTCATATACTAACGGATCTCACGAAGGTTTTGTTGAGTTTTGTGTGATTGAAGTTTTCAAGTTTAGGGTGAGATCACGATGGATGAAGGAATAAGGAGTAAGAATATCCTAAACTTGGGGATGTCGCATGTCACCCCAAGTTATTATCCAAAGAGAAATAACCCCGGAAGGCATCCCCTCTTTCTTCCAACGACCATCGGTATTTTACTTAGAGCTATATTTTTATTCGTCAGATAGCATGAGTTTTGCTTAGAGCGTCTTATATTATATGAGTCTTTGCTTGTTTTGCATGTTAGTTTGTGTCATCTATCCTTGCTGGACACACCTATTTGAGAGAGCCAAATTTATGCTATGATTTGTTAGAATTGCTATCTATGCTTCACCTAAATTTTTTGAGCTATGGAATTGCTCTAGTGCTTCACTTATATCTTTTTGAGCATGGAGTGCTTTAATATTTTTGAAGAAATGCTCTCATGCTTCACTTAGATTTATTTGAGTGTTAGTAAATTTTTTGAAGAAATTCTCTCATGCTTCACTTATATTATTTTGAGAGATGAAAGTTTTATGCTCATGTTCTTCACTTAGATTTGTTTGAGCTTGTCAAAAGCAACATATAAAATTAGTCCCAAAGTGATAGATATTCAAGAGGGATATAATAAAAACTTTCATGAAGATCATTGGACAAAATAAACTTGATTCCTTGTAATAGTTTTGCGATATGATGATAGTGATATGTGAGTCATGTTGATGAGTAATTATGCTTTAGTAAGAATATTGGTGTTAAGGTTTGTGATTTCCTATGCAATCACGAAAGTCAATAGTTATGCAATGAAATTACATCCTAGTTGTGGTGCATTATTCGGTGTTAGTTATGCTTAATTCTCGCTTATGTGATTTTTCGTTTCTTGGTTGGATGCTTCTCAATCTATTTGCTAGCCTTCATTTGTACTAAGTAGAAATACTACTTGTGCATCCAAAATCCTTAAACCTAGTTTTGCCATATGTGTCCACCATACCTGCCTATATGCGGTATTCTCGAGCCGTTCTAAGCAAATTTGTATGTCCCATCTCTAATTTTCAAAAAAAAAAATCCTTTTTGTGTGCTTTTACCGCTCAAGAAGCGGCAGGGGGTGGCCAATATTTTCCATGCTAGATGTGTTATTCTCAAGATGAGTGTTTATTCACTTGTCATTGCACGAGAGTACGATGGTAATAGGGATGCCCAGTCCCGAAATGAAAAATAAATTTACTTTATGTTGTCAAATAATAAATTCCTTGTAAATTGTTGGTATGGACGGTACCCGTGGATACGGTTAGTCATGGAATGTGAAAGAATGGTGGAAAAAGGAATGAACTTTATTTTCTGTTTGGGAACCACCTATGATATATCTAGCATGGAAAGTGTTGGGAATTACTCGGTCGTTTCTGTTGACGGGAAAAGTATGCTCTCAAAAAAATCATCTCTCCATTTAAGCTTTGAGCTCTGGCACCGCTACAAATCCCTACTTCCCTCTGCGAAGGGCCTTTCTATTTACATTATGCAATATTTTTTATTTGAGTCTCCATCTTCTCTTATAAAGCACCAACTAAGGGGCACTATGATCGTACTTGAGCATTGGGTGTAGCTAATATGCGAGTGTGTTTCATGAATGGATCAATGGTTGAGCATGATGGGCTAGGGATAACTTGCTATAGTGTTGATATTTTGAAAGACATGGTTGCTTGTTGATATGCTTGAGTATTTAAATCTTCATGTCAAAACTAGACTATTGCTTTGAATCATATAAAAGTCGAAATGTCCATGCTACAAAAGAAAGAATATGTGATGAACATGTTAGGCAACATTCCACATCAAAAATTCTGTTTTTATCATTTACCTACTCGAGGACGAGTAGGAATTAAGCTTGGGAATGCTGATACATCTCCAATGTATCTATAATTTTTTATTGTTCCGTGATGTTATATTATCATTCTTGGATGTTTTACAATCATTTTATAGCAACTTTATATCATTTTTTGGGACTAACCTAATGACATAGTGCCCAGTGCCAGTTGTTGTTTTTTATTTCGCAGAAAGTCAATACCAAACGGAGTCCAAACGCAGCAAAACTTTTTGGTGAATTTTTTTTGGACCAGAAGACAACTGTTGGGCCAAAGAAGTACCAGAGGGGGCTCTGAGGGGAGCAAAACCCGCCAGGGCGCGCATGGGGGCCCAGGCGCGCCCAGGTGGGTTGTGCCCACCTCGGTGGCCTCCCACATTGCCTCTTCGCCCTATAAATCTCCAAATATTCCAAAAACCTAGGGGAGTCGGCGAAACACAATTCCAGCCGCCGCAAGTTCCAAAATCACGAGAACCAATCTAAACACCACCACGGAGGGGTTCATCATACTCATTGGTGCCTCTCCGATGATGCATGAGTATTTCATCATAGACCTACGTGTTCGTAGGCAGTAGCTAGATGGCTTCACTACAAAAAAAATACACTTCCGTGATGATATGTTTGTCACAGTAGGTCACGTTTTCTATCATGCATGTACATCCATGACGATTTTATGACAGAATCAAGATGGTTATACCTGTGCTGTTGTAGAAGTGTTCCATGACATTACCAAAATTATCATCACAGAAGTGTTCACTTCCATGACGATAAATGCCGCGTCATGGAAGTGCTTTCGTCAAGGGTGACTGACACGTGGCATCCACCGTAACGGGTCGCCATTAAGCTATCGGGTCTGGTTTTGGATCCGATAACCTGCTAACAGCCATGACAAATGACGATTTTCCATGTGTAAAATTCTCATTGGACGACGGAACCACGTGTCAGCTCCGAGTTCGCATAGGTGTCACTCATCCAATGGGCGAGATGCGCCTATGATATGTCGACACATGGACCGGCCCAATAGTGGCCCATTCAGGTTAAAAGGCCGGGCCTGTCAAAATAAGCGGGCCGACCCATTACCGGCCTACTTGAGTCAGGCCCATTCACAAGCACGGCCCATACAAGTTACACAGAATTGGCCCATCAAAGGCCCATTCTACATTTGACAATTTCCAGCCCATCATCAGTTTTAGCTCGTTAACGGCCCGCTACGTCTTTGGGCCCAATTGCGGCATGCGCTTCTTTCGGCCTGTCAGTGGCCCATCGTCAGTTCCAGCCCGTTAACGGCCCAGAATGTCTTTAGGCCTTTTCTCGGCCCATTTTGCAGTTGGGCCAATTCTAACCCACTATGACTTTAGGCCTGTAATCGGCCCATTCGGTAAATGGGCCAACTCCTAGCCCATTTTGTCTCTCAGCCTGTTAACGGCCCGTACAACAGTTGGGCCTTTGACTTTAGGTCCATTAGGGCCCCACGTTCCGCAGGGCATTTTCAGCCCAGCGCGACTTTCGGCCTGTTAAAAGCCTAGTTTGCAAATTGGGCCTCCTCTGCCCCATAACACTTTACACTTTCGGCCTCTTACTGGCCCGTAAAGTAAAAGCGCCGAGAAAAAATTGACATCTATTTCGGCCTGCTAGAGGCCCGCGGGCCATTTCCGTTTATACGGCCCTATCGAGCTTTTGGCCTGTTAACGACCTGCTAAGAGCCGTTGTTACGGTGGGCCACATCATTTGGGATCCACTTAATATTATTTTGACCAGCACAATTAAGGCCCGCTTTGACTACACATGTTTGTTCGTTTGTATGGCGTCCAGGAAATGTTTGGGCATGTGGGCCCCTGTTTCAACGATATAGCATATTCAAGAATTATCCTACTCTATACTATCGCCTCTAAAAAACATACACTATACAATAAAAAGACTAAGGCATAGAAACGTAGAATAATCCTACACTATACAGTAAAGAAATTACAGCCGAATATACCCACTGGGCATTATAGTTTGGCACCAGTGATAATGAAGTGTACACAAACAGCAAATTACATACACTGGACAAATAAAGCTCATACATCACGGACACGCATAAACAGAAAATAGGATTGGCCGGATTCAGATACACAAATTTTAGTCTGCAAAATCCCCAATTCCTTCATGGTTACCTCAGTGTCTTGTTTCATTTTTTTGACTCCTGCATCTAATACCTGCATGTCCAGTCTCAACTTGTTGATGGTACGTTGAGAATCATGTACACGTTGTCTTGCCACCTCTAGTTGATGCTCGAGAACATCAGGACATTCCAATTACAATCCATAATCATTCGGTAACGGCCATGCCACACTGCTCGGAGATCTTTGTGTTGATGTCACTTCATCCTGAAATATTTCTGTAAGTACACATGACTAGGGCAAAAATATAGTTACAATAGTGAAGCGAGCAAGACAG
The DNA here is from genome assembly GCF_018294505.1 of Triticum aestivum. NCBI lineage: Eukaryota > Viridiplantae > Streptophyta > Magnoliopsida > Poales > Poaceae > Triticum > Triticum aestivum. The sequence goes on from NC_057811.1 coordinate 342,453,334, forward strand.
ACTATTTTGTACATGGAAAAACACGACTAATAATAATGTTACACGTCATGAAGCATAAGCAGGTGATATTTTAAAAATTATAAAAATGGTAGTCTGTGCAGTCTGCATACAGAAATCTCTCTTAGCTCACCAGAGGAGCATGATGTTGGGGCCAAATCCAAAACACAGACAAGTTGCAAATTTAGACAACACGTTGCATATAAGTAAGCAAGCAGTTGGCCATTCTGTAGCTCAATTAAAGTCTTAGGGAGCATAATGAACAACAGAGGGATTCATACAAACCTACTATAGCAAGCAAAGCTATGCAATCATTACCCTAGTATAAACTAGATTGTGAGCCTCATGCAGTAATAGTTGGTTAATAGACTTCAAATCTTCAGGCACACTTCACTAGAGTAATTAAATGGTAAGGCCTTTAATTATGTCAACTAATAGTTATACAAGTACCCAACATCAGGCATCATTGTTTGGGCATCTCATTAACTGAGGACAAATAAAGCAATTAAAAAGAGCAAATTGACTATGCCTGAAACAAACAAGGAATTGAACTGTTGAGTTGGATACAGTGACTTACCTTAACTGGTTGAACAGGCTCAGTGCTGCTCCTACTTCTCTTGCAAGGCTCCTTCCTAACATCTTGTACATGGAAATCCTCAATCTTATCTTCATTGCACCCCCTCTGCAAGGTGACACAAACTAGTTACTCGTCTCCTTGGAAGATAAATATGCATACTTTCCAGTCTGTGAACAACACAAAAGGATGAGATTATAACAAAACAACACCACATAATGAAACATGCCACATCTCTAGCACTTGCACACAATGAAATGAGCATTTACTATGTGTGCACTATGTAAAAACTAAGCATACCTTTGAACTGGATCTCCAGGTACTCTTGGAGAGCCTACTTTAGTGTACAGCCAAACCTTTATGTCACCTATGAGTTAGACAAGCCCCCACTACAGCAGACCTTAGTGTTTAAATCGTTGACAAGCTCTGTTAGAGTGTTAGGTCAAGAATAGCAAGTAATCAAAGCAAACAATTCTGGTATGGCTGGCTGATGCAAACAAGCAATTGAACAGATGTATCAAGAAAAGAAGCAAAGAAGGAGGCTTAAAGACCATCACTTGACTGACCAGATTTAAGGGGGATTTAAACATCATGTGCAACATGTGAACTAACATAAACATTGCATATTCCAGATTCTACAATGGAATGCGCATGTATTAGGTTATGCCATGTATGATGATGCCTAAATGTACACTATAGCAGGCAGGAGTGATTCATTATTGCACGCAGAATTGAATTGCAGGTTAAGGGCCAGTTCTATTCCGCCTTTTCAGAGCTTATTATCAAAATAGGCCATAAAAGATGTAAAGAAGTCATTTTTGAGTTATGGGCTTGGGCTTAACTTATTTCGCTTTGGAGGGGGGTGTTTCGAGTAGAAGCTCACTAAAAATTGAAGGGAAGGGGAATAGTGAAATGACTTTGTTGTCTACCTATATTACACTCAAAATGCAATTGCCCTACCCGCTTTCATCTCGTCTCCACTTTCCCTCTACCTCGATCCCCTGCCTGCAGCGCTAGGGTTCCTCCAGCGAGCCGTCACCACTTGTCCCATCTAGCCTGGTCCTCGACGATGCTCTGTCCAGCTAGGCTACATGGCTGGCGGGTAGGGCCAAATCTCCTCGGTTGCTCCTCCCTCCGGCGTCGCCCCTCATTCTCATGGTCTCCAGTAGCTGCTCCACTGTGGTCCGTCCAACGCACTACTCCGGCGGGCGCCGCACAACTACGACTGATGCCACACTGCGGCAGAAGGCACCTTATTCCCCCTCCCCTCCTCCCAGGTCGTGGCCTTGAGGTGCTGTTGAAGGATGAGCTCATCCAACAAGGTGAGGATCTCCTCTGATTTTTTGCCAAATTTTCATTCTGACCCACTATACGATGAATTTCCATGAGCTGCTTCCGCTGCTGCTATATGATGCATTTCTATGAGCTGCTCCTGCTACTGCTAAACGATGAATTGCTATGAGCTGCGGCTGCTATATGATGAATTGCTATGAGCTGCTGCTGCTATATGATGAGTTGCTATAAGCTGCTCCCGTTGTTGCTATATGATGAATTGCTATGAGCTGCTTCTGCTGCTGCTATATGATGAATTGCTATGAGCTGCTCCTGCTGCTGCTATATGATGAATTGCTCTGAGTTGTTGCTGGTATATGATGAATTGCACACTACTGCTGCTGCTGTATGATGAGTTGCTATGAGCTGCTGCTGCTATATGATGCTTTCAGGTGGTGCTGCTATATGATAATAACCAGCCACTTGGTGTTGGGGAACGTAGTAATTTCAAAAAAATTCCTACGCACACGCAAGATCATGGTGATGCATAGCAACGAGAGGGGAGAGTGTTGTCTATGTACCCTCGTAGACCGAAAGCGGAAGCGTTATCACAACGCGGTTGATGTAGTCGTACGTCTTCACGATCCGACCGATCAAGTACCGAACGCACATCACCTCCGAGTTCAGCACACGTTCAGCTCGATGACGTCCCTCGAACTCCGATCTAGCCGAGTGTTGAGGGAGAGTTTTGTCAGCACAACGGCGTGGTGACGATGATGATGTTCTACCGACGCAGGGCTTCGCCTAAGCTCTGCAACGATATTATCGAGGTGTAATATGGTGGAGGGGGGCACCGCACACGGCTAAAAGATCGTAGATCAATTGTGTGTCCAGAGGTGCCCCCTGCCCCCGTATATAATGGAGCAAGGGGGGAGGCCGGCTGGCCCTTGGGGTGCGCCAAGGAGGGGGGGAGTCCTCCTCCTAGTAGGAGTAGGACTCCCCTTTCCTAGTCCAACTAGGAAGAGAGAAGGGGGAAGGAAAAAGAGGGAGAGGGAGAGGGAAAGAGGGGCCGCGCCCCCCTCCCCTAGTCCAATTCGGACTCCCCATGGGAGGGGGCGCGCCACCTCCTGGGCTGCTGCCCTCTCTCTCCCCTCAGGCCCACTAAGGCCCAATACTTCCCCGGGGGGTTCCGGTAACCCCTCCGGCACTCCGGTTTTATCCGAAACTTCTCCGGAACACTTCCGGTGTCCGAATATAGTCGTCCAATATATCAATCTTTATGTCTCGACCATTTCGAGACTCCTCGTCATGTCCGTGATCACAGCCGGGACTCCGAACAACCTTCGGTACATCAAAACATATAAACTCATAATATAACTGTCATCGTAACGTTAAGCATGCGGACCCTACGGGTTCGAGAACTATGTAGACATGACCGAGACACCTCTTCGGTCAATAACCAATAGCGGAACCTGGATGCTCATATTGGTTCCTACATATTCTACGAAGATCTTTATCGGTCAGACCGCATAACAACATACGTTGTTCCCTTTGTCATCGGTATGTTACTTGCCCGAGATTCGATCGTCGGTATCTCGATACCTAGTTCAATCTCGTTACCGGCAAGTCTCTTTACTCGTTCCGTAATACATCATCCCGCAACTAACTCATTAGTCACAATGCTTGCAAGGCTTATAGTGATGTGCATTACCGAGTGGGCCCAGAGATACCTCTCCGACAATCGGAGTGACAAATCCTAATCTCGAAATACGCCAACCCAACAAGTACCTTTGGAGACACCTGTAGAGCACCTTTATAATCACCCAGTTACGTTGTGACGTTTGGTAGCACACAAAGTGTTCCTCCGGTAAACGGGAGTTGCATAATCTCATAGTCATAGGAACATGTATAAGTCATGAAGAAAGCAATAGCAACATACTAAACGATCGAGTGCTAAGCTAACGGAATGGGTCAAGTCAATCACGTCATTCTCCTAATGAGGTGATCCCGTTAATCAAATGACAACTCATGTCTATGGCTAGGAAACATAACCATCTTTGATTAACGAGCTAGTCAAGTAGAGGCATACTAGTGACACACTGTTTGTCTATGTATTCACACATGTATTATGTTTCCGGTTAATACAATTCTAGCATGAATAATAAACATTTATCATGATATAAGGAAATAAATAATACTTTATTATTGCCTCTAGGGCATATTTCCTTCAGTCTCCCACTTGCACTAGAGTCAATAATCTAGATTACACAGTAATGATTCTTACACCCATGGAGTCTTGGTGCTGATCATGTTTTGCTCGTGGAAGAGGCTTAGTCAACGGGTCTGCAACATTCAGATCCGTATGTATCTTGCAAATTTCTATGTCTCCCACCTGGACTAAATCCCGGATGGAATTGAAGCGTCTTTTGATGTGCTTGGTTCTCTTGTGAAATCTGGATTCCTTTGCTAAGGCAATTGCACCAGTATTGTCACAAAAGATTTTCATTGGTCCCGATGCACTAGGTATGACACCTAGATCGGATATGAACTCCTTCATCCAGACTCCTTCATTTGCTGCTTCCGAAGCAGCTATGTACTCCGCTTCACACGTAGATCCCGCCACGACACTTTGCTTAGAACTGCACCAACTGACAGCTCCACCGTTCAATGTAAATACGTATCCGGTTTGCGATTTAGAATCGTCCGGATCAGTGTCAAAGCTTGCATCAACGTAACCACTTACGATGAGCTCTTTGTCACCTCCATAAACGAGAAACATATCCTTAGTCCTTTTCAGGTATTTCAGGATGTTCTTGACCGCTGTCCAGTGATCCACTCCTGGATTACTTTGGTACCTCCCTGCTAAACTTATAGCAAGGCACACATCAGGTCTGGTACACAGCATTGCATACATGATAGAGCCTATGGCTGAAGCATAGGGAACATCTTTCATCTTCTCTCTATCTTCTGCAGTGGTCGGGCATTGAGTCTTACTCAATCTCACACCTTGTAGTACAGGCAAGAACCCTTTCTTTGCTTGATCCATTTTGAACTTCTTCAAAACTTTGTCAAGGTATGTGCTTTGTGAAAGTCCAATTAAGCGTCTTGATCTATCTCTATAGATCTTAATGCCTAATATATATGCAGCTTCACCGAGGTCTTTCATTGAAAAACTCTTATTCAAGTATCCCTTTATGCTATCCAGAAATTCTATATCATTTCCAATCAGCAATATGTCATCCACATATAATATCAGAAATGCTACTGAGCTCCCACTCACTTTCTTGTAAATACAGGCTTCTCCAAAAGTCTGTATAAAACCAAATGCTTTGATCACACTATCAAAGCGTTTATTCCAACTCCGAGAGGCTTGCACCAGTCCATAAATGGATCGCTGGAGCTTGCACACTTTGTTAGCTCCCTTTGGATCGACAAAACCTTCCGGTTGCATCATATACAACTCTTCTTCCAGAAATCCATTCAGGAATGCAGTTTTGACATCCATTTGCCAAATTTCATAATCATAAAATGCGGCAATTGCTAACATGATTCGGACAGACTTAAGCATCGCTACGGGTGAGAAGGTCTCATCGTAGTCAATCCCTTGAACTTGTCGAAAACCTTTCGCAACAAGTCGAGCTTTATAGACAGTAACATTACCATCAGCGTCAGTCTTCTTCTTGAAGATCCATTTATTTTCAATGGCTTGCCGACCATCGGGCAAGTCAACCAAAGTCCATACTTTGTTCTCATACATGGATCCCATCTCGGATTTCATGGCTTCAAGCCATTTTGCGGAATCTGGGCTCACCATCGCTTCTTCATAGTTCGTAGGTTCGTCATGGTCTAGTAACATAACCTCCAGAACAGGATTACCGTACCACTCTGGTGCGGATCTTGATCTAGTTGACCTACGAGGTTCAGTAATAACTTGATCTGAAGTTTCATGATCATTATCATTAACTTCCTCACTAATTGGTGTAGGTGTCGCAGAAACTGATTTCTGTGATGATCTACTTTCCAATAAGGGAGCAGGTACAGTTACCTCATCAAGTTCTACTTTCCTCCCACTCACTTCTTTCGAGAGAAACTCCTTCTCTAGAAAGGATCCATTCTTAGCAACGAATATCTTGCCTTCGGATCTGTGATAGAAGGTGTACCCAACAGTCTCCTTTGGGTATCCTATGAAGACACATTTCTCCGATTTAGGTTCGAGCTTATCAGGTTGAAGTTTCTTCACATAAGCATCGCAACCCCAAACTTTAAGATACGACAACTTTGGTTTCTTGCCAAACCATAGTTCATAAGGTGTCGTTTCAACGGATTTTGATGGTGCCCTATTTAGAGTGAATGCAGCCGTCTCTAAAGCATAACCCCAAAACGATAGCGGTAAATCAGTAAGAGACATCATAGATCGCACCATATCTAGTAAAGTACGATTACGACGTTCGGACACACCATTACGCTGTGGTGTTCCGGGTGGCGTGAGTTGCGAAACTATTCCGCATTGTTTCAAATGTAGGCCAAACTCGTAACTCAAATATTCTCCTCCACGATCAGATCGTAGAAACTTTATTTTCTTGTTACGATGATTTTCAACTTCACTCTGAAATTCTTTGAACTTTTCAAATGTTTCAGACTTATGTTTCATTAAGTAGATATACCCATATCTGCTCAAATCATCTGTGAAGGTGAGAAAATAACGATATCCGCCACGAGCCTCAATATTCATCGGACCACATACATCTGTATGTATGATTTCCAATAAATCTGTTGCTCTCTCCATAGTTCCGGAGAACGGTGTTTTAGTCATCTTGCCCATGAGGCACGGTTCGCAAGTACCAAGTGATTCATAATCAAGTGATTCCAAAAGTCCATCAGTATGGAGTTTCTTCATGCGCTTTACACCGATATGACCTAAACGGCAGTGCCACAAATAAGTTGCACTGTCATTATCAACTCTGCATCTTTTGGCTTCGACATTATGAATATGTGTGTCACTACTATCGAGATTCATTAAAAATAGACCACTCTTCAAGGGTGCATGACCATAAAAGATATTATTCATATAAATAGAACAACCATTATTCTCTGATTTAAATGAATAACCGTCTCGCATCAAACAAGATCCAGATATAATGTTCATGCTCAACGCTGGCACCAAATAACAATTATTTAGGTCTAATACTAATCCCGAAGGTAGATGTAGAGGTAGCGTGCCGACGGCGATCACATCGACTTTGGAACCATTTCCCACGCGCATCGTCACCTCGTCCTTAGCCAATCTTCGCTTAATCCGTAGCCCCTGTTTCGAGTTGCAAATATTAGCAACAGAACCAGTATCAAATACCCAGGTGCTACTGCGAGCATTAGTAAGGTACACATCAATAACATGTATATCACATATACCTTTGTTAACCTTGCCATCCTTCTTATCCGCCAAATACTTGGGGCAGTTCCGCTTCCAGTGACCAGTCTGCTTGCAGTAGAAGCACTCAGTTTCAGGCTTAGGTCCAGACTTGGTTTCTTCTCCTGAACAGCAACTTGCTTGCTGTTCTTCTTGAAGTTCCCCTTCTTCTTCCCTTTGCCCTTTTTCTTGAAACTAGTGGTTTTACTGACCATCAACACTTGATGCTCCTTTTTGATTTCTACCTCCGCTGCCTTTAGCATTGCGAAGAGCTCGGGAATTGTCTTATCCATCCCTTGCATGTTATAGTTCATCACGAAGCTCTTGTAGCTTGGTGGCAGTGATTGAAGAATTCTGTCAATGACGCTATCATCCGGAAGATTAACTCCCAGTTGAATCAAGTGATTATTATACCCAGACATTTTGAGTATATGCTCACTGACAGAACTATTCTCTTCCATCTTGCAGCTGTAGAACTTATTGGAGACTTCATATCTCTCAATCCGGGCATTTGCTTGAAATATTAACTTCAACTCCTGGAACATCTCATATGCTCCATGACGTTCAAAACGTCGTTGAAGACCCGGTTCTAAGCCGTAAAGCATGGCACACTGAACTATCGAGTAGTCATCAGCTTTGCTCTGCCAGACGTTCATAACTTCTGGTGTTGCTCTTGCAGGAGGCCTGGCACCTAGCGGTGCTTCCAGGACGTAATTCTTCTGTGCAGCAATGAGGATAATCCTCAAGTTACGGACCCAGTCCGTGTAATTGCTACCATCATCTTTCAACTTTGCTTTCTCAAGGAACGCATTAAAATTCAACGGAACAACAGCACGGGCCATTTATCTACAATTAACATAGACAAGCAAGATACTATCAGGTACTAAGTTCATGATAAATTCAAGTTCAATTAATCATATTACTTAAGAACTCCCACTTAGATAGACATCCCTCTAATCATCTAAGTGATTACGTGATCCAAATCAACTAAACCATGTCCGATCATCACGTGAGATGGAGTAGTTTCAATGGTGAACATCACTATGTTGATCATATCTACTATATGATTCACGCTCGACCTTTCGGTCTCCGTGTTCCGAGGCCATATCTGCATATGCTAGGCTCGTCAAGTTTAACCTGAGTATTCCGCGTGTGCAACTGTTTTGCACCCGTTGTATTTGAACGTAGAGCCTATCACACCCGATCATCACGTGGTGTCTCAGCACGAAGAACTTTCGCAACGGTGCATACTCAGGGAGAACACTTTTATCTTGAAATTTTAGTGAGAGATCATCTTATAATGCTACCGTCAATCAAAGCAAGATAAGATGCATAAAAGATTAACATCACATGCAATCAATATAAGTGATATGATATGGCCATCATCATCTTGTGCTTGTGATCTCCATCTCCGAAGCACCGTCATGATCACCATCGTCACCGGCGCGACACCTTGATCTCCATCGTAGTATCGTTGTCGTCTCGCCAACTTATTGCTTTTACGACTATCGCTACCGCTTAGTGATAAAGTAAAACAATTACATGGCGATTGCATTGCATACAATAAAGCGACAACCATATGGCTCCTGCCAGTTGCCGATAACTCGGTTACAAAACATGATCATCTCATACAATAAAATATAGCATCATGTCTTGACCATATCACATCACAACATGCCCTGCAAAAACAAGTTAGACGTCCTCTACTTTGTTGTTGCAAGTTTTACGTGGCTGCTACGGGCTTAGCAAGAACCGTTCTTACCTACGCATCAAAACCACAACGATAGTTTGTCAAGTTGGTGCTGTTTTAACCTTCGCAAGGACCGGGCGTAGCCACACTCGGTTCAACTAAAGTGAGAGAGACAGACACCCGCCAGTCACCTTTAAGCAACGAGTGCTCGCAACGGTGAAACCAGTCTCGCGTAAGCATACGCGTAATGTCGGTCCGGGCCGCTTCATCTCACAATACCGCTGAACCAAAGTATGACATGATGGTAAGCAGTATGACTTATATCGCCCACAACTCACTTGTGTTCTACTCGTGCATAGCATCAACGCATAAAACCAGGCTCGGATGCCACTGTTGGGGAACGTAGTAATTTCAAAAAAAATCCTACGCACGCGCAAGATCATGGTGATGCATACCAACGAGAGGGGAGAGTGTTGTCTACGTACCCTCGTAGACCGAAAGCGGAAGCGTTATCACAACACGGTTGATGTAGTCGTACGTCTTCACGATCCGACCGATCAAGTACCGAACGCACGGCACCTCCGAGTTCAGCACACGTTCAGCTCGATGACGTCCCTCAAACTCCGATCCAGCCGAGTGTTGAGGGAGAGTTTCGTTAGCACGACGGCGTGGTGACGATGATGATGTTCTAACGACGCAGGGCTTCGCCTAAGCTCCGCAATGATATTATCGAGGTGTAATATGGTGGAGGGGGGCACCGCACACGGCTAAAAGATCGTAGATCAATTGTGTGTCCAGAGGTGCCCCCTGCCCCCGTATATAAAGGAGCAAGGGGGAAGGCCGGCTGGCCCTTGGGGCGCGCCAAGGAGGGGGGGAGTCCTCCTCCTAGTAGGAGTAGGACTCCCCTTTCCTAGTCCAACTAGGAAGAGAGAAGGGGGAAGGAAAAAGAGGGAGAGGGAGAGGAAAAGAGGGGCCGCGCCCCCCCTCCCCTAGTCCAATTCGGACTCCCCATGGGAGGGGGCGCGCCACCTCCTGGGCTGCTACCCTCTCTCTCCCCTCAGGCCCACTAAGGCCCAATACTTCCCCGGGGGGTTCCGGTAACCCCTCCGGCACTCCGGTTTTATCCGAAACTTCTCCGGAACACTTCCGGTGTCCGAATATAGTCGTCCAATATATCAATCTTTATGTCTCGACCATTTCGAGACTCCTCGTCATGTCCGTGATCACAGCCGGGACTCCGAACAACCTTCGGTACATCAAAACATATAAACTCATAATATAACTGTCATCGTAACGTTAAGCGTGCGGACCCTACGGGTTCGAGAACTATGTTGACATGACCGAGACACCTCTCCGGTCAATAACCAATAGCGGAACCTGGATGCCCATATTGGCTCCTACATATTCTACGAAGATCTTTATCGGTCAGACCGCATAACAACATACGTTGTTCCCTTTGTCATCGGTATGTTACTTGCCCGAGATTCGATCGTCGGTATCTCGATACCTAGTTCAATCTCGTTACCGGCAAGTCTCTTTACTCGTTCCGTAATACATCATCTCGTAACTAACTCATTAGTCACAATGCTTGCAAGGCTTATAGTGATGTGCATTACCGAGTGGGCCCAGAGATACCTCTCCGACAATCGGAGTGACAAATCCTAATCTCGAAATACGCCAACCCAACAAGTACCTTTGGAGACACCTGTAGAGCACCTTTATAATCACCCAGTTACGTTGTGACGTTTGGTAGCACACAAAGTGTTCCTCCGGTAAACGGGAGTTGCATAATCTCATAGTCATAGGAACATGTATAAGTCATGAAGAAAGCAATAGCAACATACTAAACGATCGAGTGCTAAGCTAACGGAATGGGTCAAGTCAATCACGTCATTCTCCTAATGAGGTGATCCCATTAATCAAATGACAACTCATGTCTATGGCTAGGAAACATAACCATCTTTGATTAACGGGCTAGTCAAGTAGAGGCATACTAGTGACACACTGTTTGTCTATGTATTCACACATGTATTATGTTTCCGGTTAATACAATTCTAGCATGAATAATAAACATTTATCATGATATAAGGAAATAAATAATACTTTATTATTGCCTCTAGGGCATATTTCCTTCACTTGGACCATCGAATTTCAGTAAATAATTGTTCTTCATTTAAATGTGGGTCATGCGTTCTTCATTTAAATTAGGCAATGGGATCCCTATGGAAGACATTGACCAAAGTAGATTGTGGTATCTTTGTATTTGCATTTTGAACAAATAGTGATGGTCTATTTTCCTATCATATTAATTACTGCAGTGGGTTCAATTTGTGATGTTTGCAAGTCAAATTAATTTTCATATGGGCAAAACAATGACAAAATATAATGCAGTATAGACTTTTCACTGATCATACCAAAGATAAGCTGAAAAGGAAGGCAATGGAAAGAACTGGTTGGCTTATTACCTGGAGCTTATATTCACATGTGCTTATTTTCTTAGGATAACTGTCGCTAAGAAACTTGGCCAATAGAACTGACATACAAATAACATGTCACGGTGATTGCAATGGAGTGACCTACCATAGCACACTGTATAGGCTCACCACTGCCTCTCCTTTTTTTGGGATGTTCCATGAAATTGCCACATACATCTTGTACTTTCTCATTGTGTAACCCTATCTGCAAGTTGACACGACTAATTTCAGACATCTCTACATGATAATATATTGCATATCCCTTGCGCATATTTAAACCACCAATTAACGATTGTGTGCGTAGCATAAACTAGCCATGACTCTATGTGCCGGACTAGCAGGCACTCTAAGGGAGCCTAATGTAGTTCATTGGAATTCCTACATGCCACCTACGATTTTGTGTAATGTCTGTTCCTAAATATATGTCTTTGTAGAGATTCCAGTATGGAGCACATACAGATGTATATAGATGCATTTTTGAGTGTAGATTCACTCATTTTGCTCCGTATGTAGCCTATAATGGAATCTCTAGAAAGACTTATATTTAGGAACGGAGGTACAAGGTAGTATCATGTATGACATCTACATATCTAATTTAGTAGCAAGTAGTAGAAATCATTGTCTGCACAAAGGGATTACTGGTCGAAAATCCAAGCAAAGCATGCTGGCAGGCACACAACAATACAAGAGAGAGAGACGCACTTACAAGATCATAGCAATGCCTCAGTCCAGGATCTTGGTTGGCCAAGCTGTTAGATCCAGAAGAAACATCGTGCTTGTAGTTTTTTCCAGCTGCATAACAGGTAACAGCGACATTTTAGTATATTTGAAGTACATCGGGCAGGTGATGCTGGACGGGTTTAAAGGTGAAGTACCTAGGCTGTGGTGGGTGCTTTGCATCTTGCCATACGGTGGGAATCAGGTTAGAAACGTCAAGGGTGATGACGCTACACTGGCTGTCGGGGTCCGGTAAGGAGATCTAGAACCGTCGAGTAGGGTGTTTGTGGAGCGGCTCCGGTAGGGTGGACTACAGTGTGGGCGAAGCGGATCTGTGGCCGTGGACGAGGGCGTCGGTGAAGCTGCTCCGGTGGTTGGGTTAAGGATGGTGTCAACGATGCGGATCTGCGGCCGTGGACTTGTGAGTTGGCAAAGCGGCCCCGGTAGGGTTGAGAATGGTATAGGCGAAGCTATTCCGGTAGGGTTGAAAATGGTGTCGGCGAAGCGGCTCCGATAGGGTTGAGGAAGGTGTCGGCGAAGAGGATCAGAGGCCGTCGACAGGGGCGTCGGTGGGGCGGCTCTGGGGGTGTGGACGAAGCGTCTCCGGTGGGGAGTACGAATGAGCCGCCGCAGATGTGCTGCGGTTGACGAGAGTACCGTCGAAACAGATCTGGCGCCGTGGACAAGGCCGGCACTGAATGGGTTGTGGTACAGTGGTGGATGAGCAGTGTACTTGTTTCTAGTGGAGGTGGGAGGGGTAGATGCGGCCGCAGAAGCAGATCTGGCGAGGTGGACGCCGCTGGCAGTGAATGGGCTCTGGTACGCTGGTGGATGAGCAGTCTAGGGTTTCAAGAGGGGAGGGGTAGAAAGGCTGATGAAGTATGGACGGCGTGATGTAAGATGCTCTGGTGCTGTGGAGTTAGTCGTTTTTGCGGGAAGGGGAGAGGAAATGGGGGTGCCGTGTGGTGGGGGGAACCGGAAGTTACCAAAGCAGCCCCGACCTATTATGTAGATGAGGGCGGTATTGTTACTGTTGTTCTCCGTGCACCAAGGACAAAAGGGGAATTTCGCATGCTAAAGACTAGGTGGCGGAAATTTTAGAAGGAGGCAGGAGATTTTGTCGCCCACATGATCGTTCGTATCCAGTTTCAACTAATTTTGGATCATGCTAGCGTGAAGGTCATGCGAGACTATGAATACGGGGCACGCGTCAGCAGTTAATAACTGGTGTGAAGTCCACCCCAGAAAAAAATACAATATCTCGGGGTGATGCACCGATAACTTGGACGTTCACACGGGCGCGGCCAATTGTACGGGTGTAGAGGCGCGTTCACAAAAAAGATCAAACGCTCAGCCTATGTATTTCTCGTGTAAATAGATAATTTAGTGCCATTGGTTATTTACTTTAAACATAATGCATTGACGTGTTAGTGTAGAGGCGCACAAAAAGAAATGGATATTGTAGCCCCAGAAAAGAAATGGATATTGTAGTCCACTACTTAAAAGTGTTATCTCATATGATTACATAGCCTCCATTTCATAAATTGCATACCCATTGAATTCATATATGAATATTACATATATTACTTCATAATAGAACCTTAAATCATCCAAGACTAATGAATTTTAATGCAAGAGTAACAATGGTGCATGTACATGATAGCTACATTGGTTGTTTGAAGAAACATCACTGTCACTTTGGCATGCACAATTGAAAAGGTTTATTTAGATAGAAAAAAATGTGATATGTGAGTGTCCAATCTTTATAGCGTTGAATCGATATTGTACCATTGGCCATGATACGAAGTAGATATTGATTTATGTTCAAGCGATGCACGTACACGGTCGCTAGATAGTGATACATGAATGAATTGTTCAATCTCTCTCACACGCATACATATATCATTTCCCCATGGGCATCAGAATCACACACGCGCACTTCATGTATTTCTCTCCCTCCGTCAAGGTTAGAATTCGCCTTTCTACCCCGTCCTACAAGTCTCTCGCACAGAAACACACACGCTCTATCTGTCGAACACGCCCACCCATTTAAGTCTGCCCACCCACAACCACTAATGTCTCAAAGGATAATTATGTCTCTCACACATATGCCTAAGATTAACTCGAGTTCCGGAACCATATGAATACATACAATGGGATTCCAGCAAAGCTCCTTTTGTTTTGAGATTTCGCTCTCTCTCTCTCTCTCTCTCACACACACACACACACATACACACGCGCGCGCGCACACATAGACATTGTTTATCGCTTCATTTTTTCCGGCACTTGCATGCACACCGTTTGTTTATCTCCGTGATGCTTTAATTATGCCTCGCACACATCCTATATACCTATCCCTTAATATAGATATGTGTCACACAAACTCCTTCTCCCTACAAGCAAGATGCCCATGCGTTGCACGAAACATCAAGATGCATTTGTATGACTAGTTTATCTTGTGGGAGAAAAGGATGCACGAGGGAATGCCTTATTTGCAAATGTGGAGAGGGGTGTGGGTATCTTTTTGCAAAATTTTCATAGTTTCCTTCCTATCCGCCAGATATAAATCGGATGGCCTATATTGCAGGATGGCGGGAACACCATCATCACCAACTCTGTTTTTTATAAGAGTAGAGATATGTAAGTGTCATTGCCCCCCCAACGACACACACACACACTTCCCGACACCGAAGGAGTAGGGTGACACCTCGATCTTGATACTAATCTATCGACTAGCTTCTCTCTCAAACACACACACACACACTACCCGACACCGAAGGAGTAGGGTGGCACCTCGATCTTGATAGTAATCTATCTACTCCTCTTTCAAACACACACAGATACACACACACTCACTAGTTGTGCCTCTGTGCCTACCGCGCACACTCTCGATACGTCTTTCTCTCCCTCCCCCTCCCCATCCCCGACCCCAACAATGACAGCAGAAGGGTGACAACTCGATCTGATCTTAATCTGTCAATTGGTTTCTCTCTCAAACATTGTGTCTCCATGCCTCGCTCAGACACACTCGATACATCTTTTTCTCCATAGCCCCCTCGATATGTAGACTTCTCGCGCGCGCACAACTATAGTGATGGTGACGCTGAACCCAATGTGCCTTGTTTTTACCGGCCTCATGTGATAGTTTTCACCCTGTTTTCTGTTAATTAACAAGACAACCTTTTGTTTGTTACTACTAGTGAAATCATTCGAGGCAGACATAAAATATATCACTTCAACGCAATTATCGCAGTAACTATTTTAAAAGAAACTAGCTAGATGCCCGTGCATTGCACGGAACATCAAGATGCATTTGTATGAGTAGTTTATCTTGTGAGAGACTAGCAAGATGCCCATGCATTGCACGGAACATCAAGATGCATTTATATGAGTAGTTTATCTTGTGAGAGAAAAGGATGAACGAGGGAAGGCCTTATTTGCAAATGTGGAGAGGGGTGTGGGTATCTTTTTGCAAAATTGCCATAGTTTCCTTCCTATCTGTCAGATATAAATTAGACGGCCTATATTGCAGGATGGCAGGCACACCATCATCACCAACTCCGTTTTTTATCTCTACTCCTATAAAAGACTCAGTTGGTGATGATGGTGTGTCTGCCATCCGTCATTTCAGACCATCAGATCTGCATCTAACGACTATGATGTAAGTCATGGCATTTTTGCAACAAGACCCCACTTCTCTGCTCCAATTTGCAGAAACCCCTTATTATCTTGAAACCAACCACATCCCTCCCCCACCTCATCAAAACAGCCACAAGGAATATATTTTGAGTGAAACCTAATACGAGTATATTTTTAGTGATATATACACCAAACTAGAGTGTTTTTCTTTCAAGTTTGTGAACATGTATTGTTCTATTTTGGATCCGTTGCAACGCACGGGCACATTGCTAGTTAAGAGTAGAGAAAAGGATGAACGAGGGAAGGCCTTATTTGCAAACGTGGAGAGGGGTGTGGGTATCTTTTTGCAAAATTGCCATAGTTTCCTTACTATCCGTCAGATATAAATCCGACGACCTATATTGCAGGATGGCACGCACACCATCATCACCAACTCTATTTTCTACTCCCTCCGTTCCTAAATATTTTTCTTTTTAGAGATATCAACAAGTGACTACATACGGATCAAAATGAGTGAATCTACACACTAAAATATGTCTACATACACATCCGCATGTGGTAGTCCATTTGAAATCTGAAAAAGACAAATATTTAGGAACGGATGGAGTATAACAGTAGACATGGAGATATATCACCAGCACGGTCTACAACAAAAATGTGTTGGACTGGTTAGCGCCGGATGCTCGCAACGCGATGACCTGAGTTCGAATTATGTCTTCAACTTTAGATTTTTATATTATATATTACTTATTTAATATATACTTCTTTTGCTACTGTACTGACAGTGGAACCAACAGAGTACTTAGAATACAAGATTAAGGATGGACTTGTTTCTTTTTAACTTTCTCTACGAAGCTGTAGCCACCCTGCAAGTAACATGTACACTGTACATGCAATTAAGTTTTTATAGAGCGAGAATCATACACGCAATTAACTCAAATGGATTGGATGTGATTCTATTATTTCCAGCATAAGAGCATCTCCAACGGCAGCCGGCAAATTTCCTCCCGCTTCCTTCCGCGGAGGACGACATCAAACGCCAGCTGCATACATTTTCACAACTCTAACCAACCAGATGAAATTCGTGTAAACACGGACTGTTTTCATATAATCATGCAGGATTTTGTATAAAAAGCCAGATCTTGATATAAACATGATGGATTTCATTACATTTACATGGACTAAGCGGTGCTAATCCGGCTCTCTTGGTATAATTAATACTCCCTCCGTCCGGAAATACTTGTCCTAGAAATGGATGTATCTAGACTTATTTAGTTATAGATACATCCAATTTATCCATTCTTATAACAAATATTTCCCGCCAGCCGGAGAGGGACTACCTAATCTAAATGGCCGCTCGCGGATCCCATTGTCTTCCTCATGTCCGGCAGACACTTGCGGGGTCGACGAAGGTCCTCGGAAGAAATGAAGTAGCAAGGAAACCACCTGAATGCGCAGTCGTCGCCTCGGCGGTGGCCTTCATGGGACCCAAGTGGTGGCGGCCTCCCGTGTTCTACTTCTCCTCGTTGATGGCGGCGGACACGGAGAAGCTGGCCACCGACTCGTCGCTCTCCACGCACCCGGCTTCTGTCTCTGCCTGCATGGCGTTGCCGCAGGCACGGGAGGCGCGGCCACCACAGAGACTGGTGGCGCGGTACGACGCGGCAGCGACGACGCCTGTACTGGAGTGCTCGCCATCGTGCTGGTGTGGAGCAACTCACCACTCCTCATCGAACTGAACTGGAGCGGTGAGTTGCTGAACCACGCACCGGATTGGGGCGGCAACTAGCTCCATCTGGCCAAGCAAGGTTGATGAAGCACCGAGCGGCCTCGCCCGTATCCGGAGGGCTCGGTGGGCCACCCAGCCGGGTAGTATGCTGGAGAACGGCTCCTTGGAAGCCATCGGAAGAGTGGAGAAAATGGTGAAGGAGGAGGTGGGGGAGCGGCGGAGGGGTGCGATTCTTGCCCGCTGTCTGTTTGGCCTCGTTTAAATAGAGGGCGGACGGTAGGAGCTTGGCCGGCGTCTGGCCTCATTTAAACTGAGGGCGGACTGGAGGAGCTCGGTCGGTGTTGCGTTTAATTCCAGTCCGCTCATGAACGGGCGTGTGGCCGGAGTAGGTTTCTCGGTTTGCATGCGGGTTTAACGAAGAGGCGAGGAGGCGTGTTCAGCCGGGCGTGCAGCGGGCGGTGCAGTACTATTCGATTTGACAGTGGGCAGCGCAGTTCCCGATACGGCTTTAATGCAGACGAGGGAGGGGTAGCAGTTCCCGAAATGTTGAGCGACCAATGATGCATCCTCCTTCAATTAGCATCATGCATGCATGAGGGAAGTAATGGGAGGAGGACCGGGAAAAGAGGCTGCATGATGTGAATGCAACGCAGTTTGCACTCATATAAAGGCGCCCCTCCATTCCAATGCATCTACCACATCGTACGCACGTAAGCATTTGCCTAAGCACCTACACTAAGCACAAAAGTGCTCACTCCAGACCCATGGCGGCGATGCGTGCGAGCGGCAAGCAGCTGTGCCAGATGGTCCACGACGCCGCCCTGCGGCATGGTGCCGAGGATCGTCTCCAGACGGTGTTCGCGACCGGCTGGTGGATGGCCGCCATCGACGCCAACTACGACTCTTAGTTTGACCAGATGATCGTTGCCACCACCAGCAAGTTCACCGTCCTCAAGAAGCTCGGGGATGACATCGCCGTACTCCTCCAGCCCGCGCGCCCGGGCTCCTCATTGCCTGCCACCCTAATCGGCCTCCATGGCCGGAACCTGTTTCAAGCACTGGTGGCCTTGCGACTGCCCGCCGATGCCACGAAGTGTTGGGGATCATAGCAGAATTTTAAAATTTTCCTACGCTCACCAAGATCCATCTATGGAGTATACTAGCAACGAGGGGAAAGGAGTGCATCTACATACCCTTGTAGATCGCGAGCGGAAGCGTTCCAATGAACGAGGTTGATGGAGTCGTACTCGCCGTGATCCAAATCACCGATGACCGAGTGCCGAACGGACGGCACCTCCGCGTTCAACACACGTACGGAGGAGCGACGTCTCCTCCTTCTTGATCCAGCAAGGGGGAAGGAGAGGTTGATGGAGATCCAGCAGCACGACGGCGTGGTGGTGGATGTAGCGGGATCTCGGCAGGGCTTCGCCGAGCTTCTCCGAGAGGGAGAGGTGTTGCAGGGGAGGAGGGAGGCGCCCAAAGCTGTAGTACTGCTGCCCTCCCTCCCCCCTTTATATAGGCCCCCTGGGAGGGGGGCGCCGGCCAGGAACCCATCTGCATGGGGGGGCGGCGGCCAGGGGGGAGACTTGCCCCCCAAGGCAAGTGGGGCGCCCCCCCACCCTAGGGTTTCCAACCCTAGGCGCAGGGGGGAGGCCCATGGGGGGTGCCCCAGCCCATTAAGGGCTGGTTCCCTTCCCACTTCAGCCCATGGGGCCCTCCGGGATAGGTGGCCCCACCCGGTGGACCCCCGGGACCCTTCGGTGGTCCCGGTACAATACCGGTGACCCCCGAAACTTTCCCGGTGGCCGAAACTTGACTTCCTATATATAATTCTTCACCTCAGGACCATTCCGGAACTCCT
The DNA here is from genome assembly GCF_018294505.1 of Triticum aestivum. Lineage (NCBI taxonomy): Eukaryota > Viridiplantae > Streptophyta > Magnoliopsida > Poales > Poaceae > Triticum > Triticum aestivum. Next base: position 342,472,694 of record NC_057811.1, read on the forward strand.
CGTGACGTCCGGGATCTCATCCGGGACTCCGAACAACTTTCGGGTTTCCGCATACTCATATCTCTACAACCCTAGCGTCACCGAACCTTAAGTGTGTAGACCCTACGGGTTCGGGAGACATGCAGACATGACCGAGACGCCTCTCCGGTCAATAACCAACAGCGGGATCTGGATACCCATGTTGGCTCCCACATGTTCCACGATGTTCTCATCGGATGAACCACGATGTCGAGCATTCAATCAATCCCGTATACAATTCCCTTTGTCAATCGGTATGTTACTTGCCCGAGATTCGATCGTCGGTATCCCAATACCTTGTTCAATCTCGTTACCGGCAAGTCTCTTTACTCGTACCGCAATGCATGATCCCGTGACTAACGCCTTAGTCACATTGAGCTCATTATGATGATGCATTACCGAGTGGGCCCAGAGATACCTCTCCGTCATACGGAGTGACAAATCCCAGTCTCGATCCGTGCCAACCCAACAGACACTTTCGGAGATACCCGTAGTGTACCTTTATAGTCACCCAGTTACATTGTGACGTTTGGCACACCCAAAGTACTCCTACGGTATCCAGGAGTTGCACGATCTCATGGTCTAAGGAGAAGATACTTGACATTGGAAAAGCTCTAGCAAACGAACTACACGATCTTTGAGCTATGCTTAGGATTGGGTCTTGTCCATCACATCATTCTCCTAATGATGTGATCCCATTATCAATGACATCCAATGTCCATAGTCAGGAAACCATGACTATCTGTTGATCAACGAGCTAGTCAACTAGAGGCTTACTAGGGACACGTTGTGGTCTATGTATTCACACATGCATTACGATTTCCGGATAACACAATTATAGCATGAACAATAGACAATTATCATGAACAAAGAAATATAATAATAACCATTTATTATTGCCTCTAGGGCATATTTCCAACAGTCTCCCACTTGCACTAGAGTCAATAATCTAGTTACATTGTGATGAATCGAACACCCATTACGTCCTGGTGTTGATCATGTTTTGCTCTAGGGAGAGGTTTAGTCAACGGATCTGCTACATTTAGGTCCGTATGTACTTTACAAATATCTATGTCTCCATTTTGAACACTTTCACGAATGGAGTTGAAGCGACGCTTGATATGCCTGGTCTTCCTGTGAAACCTGGGCTCCTTCGCAAGGGCAATAGCTCCAGTGTTGTCACAGAAGAGAGTCATCGGGCCCGACGCATTGGGAATCACCCCTAGGTCGGTAATGAACTCCTTCATCCAGACTGCTTCCTGTGCTACCTCCGAGGCTGCCATGTACTCCGCTTCACATGTAGATCCCGCCATGACGCTTTGCTTGCAACTGCACCAGCTTACTGCTCCTCCATTCAAAATATACACGTATCCGGTTTGTGACTTCGAGTCATCCAGATCTGTGGCGAAGCTAGCGTCGACGTAACCCTTTACGACGAGCTCTTCGTCACCTCCATAAACGAGAAACATATCCTTAGTCCTCTTCAGGTACTTCAGGATATTCTTGACCGCTGTCCAGTGTTCCATGCCGGGATTACTTTGGTACCTTCCTACCAAACTTACGGCAAGGTTTACATCAGGTCTGGTACACAGCATGGCATACATAATAGACCCTATAGCCGAGGCATAGGGGATGACACTCATCCTTTCTCTATCTTCTGCCGTGGTCGGGCATTGAGCCGTGCTCAATTGCACACCTTGCAATACAGGCAAGAACCCCTTCTTGGACTGATCCATATTGAACTTCTTCAATATCTTGTCAAGGTAAGTACTCTGTGAAAGACCAATGAGGCATCTCGATCTATCTCTATAGATCTTGATGCCTAATATATAAGCAGCTTCTCCAAGGTCCTTCATTGGGAAACACTTATTCAAATAGGCCTTTATACTTTCCAAGAATTCTATATCATTTCCCATCAATAGTATGTCATCCACATATAGTAAGAGAAATGCTACAGAGCTCCCACTCACTTTCTTGTAAACACAGGCTTCTCCATAAGTCTGTGTAAACCCAAACGCTTTGATCATCTCATCAAAACGAATGTTCCAACTCCGAGATGCTTGCACTAGTCCATAGATGGAGCGCTGGAGCTTGCATACTTTGTTAGCATTCTTAGGATCGACAAAACCTTCCGGCTGCATCATATACAATTCTTCCTTAAGGAAGCTGTTAAGGAATGCCATTTTGACGTCCATCTGCCATATCTCATAATCATAGTATGCGACAATTGCTAACATGATTCGGACGGACTTCAGCTTCGCTACGGGTGAGAAAGACTCATCGTAGTCAACCCCTTGAACTTGTCGATAACCCTTAGCGACAAATCGAGCCTTATAGATGGTCACATTACCATCCGCGTCTGTCTTCTTCTTAAAGATCCATTTATTTTCTATGGCTCGCCGATCATCGGGCAAGTCAGTCAAAGTCCATACTTCATTTTCATACATGGATCCTATCTCGGATTTCATGGCTTCTAGCCATTTGTCGGAATCCGGGCCCGCCATCGCTTCTTCATAGTTCGAAGGTTCACCGTTGTCTAACAACATGATTTCCAGGACAGGGTTGCCGTACCACTCTGGTGCGGAACGTGTCCTTGTGGACCTACGAAGTTCAGCAGTAACTTGATCCGAAGCTTCATGATCATCATCATTAACTTCCTCCCCAGTCGGTGTAGGCACCACAGGAACATCTTCCTGCGCTGCGCTACTTTCCGGTATGGAAGGGGTGACTATCACCTCATCAAGTTCCACTTTCCTCCCACTCAATTCTTTCGAGAGAAACTCTTTCTCCAGAAAGGACCCATTCTTGGCAACAAAGATCTTGCCTTCGGATCTGAGATAGAAGGTATACCTAATAGTTTCCTTAGGGTATCCTATGAAGACGCATTTTTTCGACTTGGGTTCAAGCTTTTCAGGTTGAAGTTTCTTGACATAAGCATCGCATCCCCCAAACTTTTAGAAACGACAGCTTAGGTTTCTTCCCAAACCATAATTCATACAGTGTCGTCTCAACGGATTTTGACGGAGCCCTATTTAAAGTGAATGCGGCAGTCTCTAAAGCATACCCCAGAATGAGAGCGGTAAATCGGTAAGAGACATCATAGATCGCACCATATCCAATAGAGTGCGATTACGACGTTCGAACACACCGTTTCGCTGAGGTGTTCCAGGCGGCGTGAGTTGTGAAACGATTCCACATTTCCTTAAGTGTGCACCAAATTCGTGACTTAAATATTCTCCACCACGATCTGATCGTAAGAATTTTATTTTTCTGTCACGTTGATTCTCAACCTCACTCTGAAATTCCTTGAACTTTTCAAAGGTTTCAGACTTGTGTTTCATTAGGTAGACATACCCATATCTACTTAAGTCATCAGTGAGAGTGAGAACATAACGATATCCTCCGCGAGCCTCAACACTCATTGGACCCACACATCGGTATGTATGATTTCCAATAAGTTGGTTGCTCGCTCCATTGTTCCGGAGAACGGAGTCTTGGTCATGTTACCCATAAGGCATGGTTCGCACGTGTCAAATGATTCGTAATCAAGAGACTCCAAAAGTCCATCTGCATGGAGCTTCTTCATGCGCTTGACACCAATGTGACCAAGGCGGCAGTGCCACAAGTATGTGGGACTATCGTTATCAACTTTACATCTTTTGGTATTCACACTATGAATATGTGTAACATCACGTTCGAGATTCATCAAGAATAAACCATTGACCAGCGGGGCATGACCATAAAACATATCTCTCAAATAAATAGAACAACCATTATTCTCGGATTTAAATGAGTAGCCATCTCGAATTAAACGAGATCCAGATACAATGTTCATGCTCAAAACTGGCACTAAATAACAATTATTGAGGTTTAAAACTAATCCCGTAGGTAGATGCAGAGGTAGCGTGCCGGCGGCGATCACATCGACCTTGGAACCATTCCCGACGCGCATCGTCACCTCGTCCTTTGCGAGTCTCCGTTTATTCCGCAGTTCCTGTTTTGAGTTACAAATATGAGCAACCGCACCGGTATCAAATACCCAGGAGCTACTACGAGTACTGGTAAGGTACACATCAATTACATGTATATCACATATACCTTTGGTGTTGCCGGCCTTCTTGTCCGCTAAGTATTTGGGGCAGTTCCGCTTCCAGTGACCACTTCCCTTGCAATAAAAGCACTCAGTCTCAGGCTTGGGTCCATTCTTTGACTTCTTCCCGGCAACTGGCTTACCGGGCGCGGCAACTCCCTTGCCGTCCTTCTTGAAGTTCTTCTTACCCTTGCCCTTCTTGAACTTAGTGGTTTTATTCACCATCAACACTTGATGTTCTTTTCTGATCTCCACCTCCGCTGATTTCAGCATCGAATATACCTCAGGAATGGTCTTTTCCATCCCCTGCATATTGAAGTTCATCACAAAGCTTTGTAGCTTGGTGGAAGCGACTGAAGGATTCTGTCAATGACCGCGTCATCCGGGAGATTAACTCCCAGCTGAGACAAGCGGTTGTGTAACCCAGACATTCTGAGTATGTGCTCACTAACAGAACTATTCTCCTCCATTTTACAGCTGAAGAACTTGTCAGAGACTTCATATCTCTCGACCCAGGCATGAGCTTGGAAAACCATTTTCAGCTCTTCGAACATCTCGTATGCTCCATGCTTCTCAAAACGCTTTTGGAGCCCCGGTTCTAAGCTGTAAAGCATGCCGCACTGAACGAGGGAGTAATCATCAGCACGAGATTGCCAAGCGTTCATAACGTCTTGGTTCTCTGGGATTGGTGCTTCACCTAGCTGTGCTTCTAGGACATAATCTTTCTTGGCTGCTATGAGGATGATCCTCAGGTTCCGGACCCAGTCCGTATAGTTGCTGCCATCATCTTTCAGTTTGGTTTTCTCTAGGAACGCGTTGAAGTTGAGGACAACATGGGCCATTTGATCTACAAGACATATTGTAAAGATTTTAGACTAAGTTCATGATAATTAAGTTCATATAATCAAATTATTCAATGAACTCCCACTCAGACAGACATCCCTCTAGTCATCTAAGTGAAACATGATCCAAGTTAACTAGGCCGTGTCCGATCATCACGTGAGACGGACTAGTCAAGATCGGTGAACATCTCCATGTTGATCGTATCTTCTATACGACTCATGCTCGACCTTTCGGTCCTCCGTATTCCGAGGCCATGTCTGTACATGCTAGGCTCGTCAAGTCAACCTTAGTGTATTGCGTGTGTTCCGAGGCCATGTCTGTACATGCTAGGCTCGTCAACACCCGTTGTATGTGAACGTTAGAATCTATCACACCCGATCATCACGTGGTGCTTCGAAACAACGAACCTTCGCAACGGTGCACAGTTAGGGTGAACACTTTCTTGAAATTATTATAAGGGATCATCTTACTTACTACCGTCGTTCTAAGCAAATAAGATGCAAAACATGATAAACATCACATGCAATCAAATAGTGACATGATATGGCCAATATCATCTTGCTCCTTTGATCTCCATCTTCGGGGCACCATGATCATGTTCGTCACCGGCATGACACCATGATCTCCATCATCATGATCTCCATCATTGTGTCTTCATGAAGTTGTCACGCCAACGATTACTTCTACTTACATGGCTAACGCGTTTAGCAATAAAGTAAAGTAATTTACATGGCGTTATTCAATGACACGCAGGTCATACAAAATAATAAAGACAACTCCTATGGCTCCTGCCGGTTGTCATACTCATCGACATGCAAGTCGTGATTCCTATTACAAGAATATGATCAATCTCATACATCACATATATCATTCATCACATCTTCTGGACATATCACATCACATAGCACATGCTGCAAAAACAAGTTAGACGTCCTCTAATTGTTGTTGCAAGTTTTTACGTGGCTTGTAGGTTTCTAGCAAGAACGTTTCTTACCTACGTATGACCACAACGTGATATGCCAATTTCTATTTACCCTTCATAAGGACCCTTTTCATCGAATCTGTTCTGACTAAAGTGGGAGAGACAGACACCCGCTAGCCACCTTATGCAACTAGTGCATGTCAGTCGGTGGAACCTGTCTCACGTAAGCGTACGTCTAAGGTCGGTCCGGGCCGCTTCATCCCACAATGCCGCCGAAACAAGATAAGACTAGTAGCGGCAAGAAGAATTGGCAACATCAACGCCCACAACTACTTTGTGTTCTACTCGTGCATAGTAACTACGCATAGGCCTAGCTCATGATGTCACTGTTGGGGATCGTAGCAGAATTTTAAAATTTTCCTACGCTCACCAAGATCCATCTATGGAGTATACTAGCAACGAGGGGAAAGGAGTGCATCTACATACCCTTGTAGATCGCGAGCGGAAGCGTTCCAATGAACGAGGTTGATGGAGTCGTACTCGCCGTGATCCAAATCACCGATGACCGAGTGCCGAACGGACGGCACCTCCGTGTTCAACACACGTACGGAGCAGCGACGTCTCCTCCTTCTTGATCCAGCAAGGGGGAAGGAGAGGTTGATGGATATCCAGCAGCACGATGGTGTGGTGGTGGATGTAGCGGGATCTCGGCAGGGCTTCGCCGAGCTTCTGCGAGAGGGAGAGGTGTTGCAGGGGAGGAGGGAGGCGCCGGCCAGGAACCCATCTGCATGGGGGCGGCGGCCAGGGGGGAGACTTGCCCCCCAAGGCAAGTGGGGCGCCCCCCACCCTAGGGTTTCCAACCCTAGGCGCAGGGGGGAGGCCCATGGGGGTGCCCCAGCCCACTAAGGGCTGGTTCCCTTCCCACTTCAGCCCATGGGGCCCTCCGGGATAGGTGGCCCCACCCGGTGGACCCCCGGGACCCTTCCGGTGGTCCCGGTACAATACCGGTGGCCCCCAAAACTTTCCCGGTGGCCGAAACTTGACTTCCTATATATAATTCTTCACCTCCGGACCATTCCGGAACTCCTCGTGACGTCCGGGATCTCATCCGGGACTCCGAACAACTTTCGGGTTTCCGCATACTCATATCTCTACAACCCTAGCGTCACCGAACCTTAAGTGTGTAGACCCTACGGGTTCGGGAGACATGCAGACATGACCGAGACGCCTCTCCGGTCAATAACCAACAGCGGGATCTGGATACCCATGTTGGCTCCCACATGTTCCACGATGTTCTCATCGGATGAACCACGATGTCGAGGATTCAATCAATCCCGTATACAATTCCCTTTGTCAATCGGTATGTTACTTGCCCGAGATTCGATCGTCGGTATCCCAATACCTTATTCAATCTCGTTACCGGCAAGTCTCTTTACTCGTACCGAAATGCATGATCCCGTGACTAATGCCTTAGTCACATTGAGCTCATTATGATGATGCATTACTGAGTGGGCCCAGAGATACCTCTCCGTCATACGGAGTGACAAATCCCAGTCTCGATCCGTGCCAACCAAACAGACACTTTCGGAGATACCCGTAGTGTACCTTTATAGTCACCCAGTTACGTTGTGACGTTTGGCACACCCAAAGTACTCCCACGGTATCCGGGAGTTGCACGATCTCATGGTCTAAGGAGAAGATACTTGACATTGGAAAAGCTCTAGCAAACGAACTACACGATCTTTGAGCTATGCTTAGGATTGGGTCTTGTCCATCACATCATTCTCCTAATGATGTGATCCTGTTATCAATGACATCCAATGTCCATAGTCAGGAAACCATGACTATCTGTTGATCAACGAGCTAGTCAACTAGAGGCTTACTAGGGACACGTTGTGGTCTATGTATTCACACATGCATTACGATTTCCGGAGAACACAATTATAGCATGAACAATAGACAATTATCATGAACAAAGAAATATAATAATAACCATTTATTATTGCCTATAGGGCATATTTCCAACACGAAGAATGTCCACCTGGAGGCCGCGCTCACCGCAAGGCGCCTCTCCCTGCAAGAATTCATCGACCTACACATCCACATGTACGAGCAAATCGTGTACATTGGTATATACAAGGCCATTGAGGACGCTATGACGTTGGCCTTCCTCAACCGGCTGGAAGCCTTGGATGCGTTTGCTGAGAAGCACCTTGACCTCGCCACAAAAGCCGCCGCTCCTTAGCCGCCGGTCAGAGGCCCGGCGCACTAAGTTGAGGAGGAGGAGGTCGTACGATGATGGATGCATATTTCTTCTTGCCTCCTGTAACCACAACTGCGATCGCATCATCGTGGCCTTAATTCTTATTGTGCTATTGCATTCTCGTTCTAGTCAATACCAACATGTGTGATCCCTTTGCTTAATTATATGCATCACTGTAACTAGTACTCCATTCGTCAATTTATAAGTTGTGCTTACCTTTTCCATCAACTTCATGCAACGCACGGGCATCTTGCTAGAAACACTAGAAGATGTCGGACGCATGTGACCAAACCGACGATGCGCCAACCTAGCTACTACGTACCCTGCTTATCTGGCGGAAATAACCCCGCCCTAGCGTTTCCAATCGTTATTTCTATCTATCGATCGTGCCAAGGAGCAGAACCAAATGTTATAATTTATACATTTTTCTCAACTCCTACTCCTATAAAAGACTCAGTTGGTGATGGTAGTGTGTCTGCCATCCGTTGTTTCTGACCGTTAGATCTGCATCTAACGGCTGTGAGGTAAGTTGTGACATTTTTGCAACAATAGCCCACTTCTCTGCTCCACTTTGCAGAAAACCCCTTATTATCTTGAAAGCAACCACATCCCTCCCTCACCTCATCAAAACAGCCTGAGAAATATATTTTGAGTGAAAAGTAATATATTAGGAGTATATCAAAACAAGAGTGATTTCTTTCAAGTTTGTGAATAAGTACTACTATTATACTACTTTGGATCCGCCGCAATGCACGGGCACATTGCCAGTAAAAGGAAAAGGCTTGCGCGTTCGCGTTGCACCCCCACACTCCCGGGAATCGGGAGTACTCCACGGCCCGTCCGGCACGCCACATAGCTAGGGAAGGCGTGTTGCCTAGCATTTTCACTTTCATGTGGGACCGCCGTTGAGCAAACCGACTATTGGCAAACCAAACCCCGCCCGCCGCCGGGTTGGAAAACAGAAATGAGGGGAAGATCTAGCTATAGCACGGAAGCCAAGAAATTTGGTGTCTGATGGGGCTCGTTGATAGAGTGTTATTTATTCATAACTAGCAAGATGCCCATGCGTTGCACGGAAAATCAAGATGCATTTTTATGAGTAGTTTATCTTGTGGGAGAAAAGGATGAACAAGAGAAGGCCTTATTTGCAAATGTATAGAGGGGTGTGGGTATCTTTTTGCAAAATTGCCATAGTTTCCTTCCTATCCGTCAGATATAAATTGGACGGCCTATATTGTAGGATGGCAGGCACACCATCATCACCAACTCTGTTTTTATAAGAGTATAGAGAGTAGAGATTTGGTTACCAAATCTCATGCGTGCAATGCACGTGTACCTTACTAGTTGGTTACCAAATCTCATCCGGGTTTGGCACGAGCTCGTACTGCGGGAGCACCACAAGGCCTGTCGCAGGAGTTACATTTCCCTCTCGAGGCCCACGGGACCGAGCTTCAGTGGCTTAGTGCACCGGCCTATGAGTCAATGACATGCGGACCTTAAATACGGCTGGCCCACATGTCATTCTCATGGTGGTGGCATGGTTCGCGACTCACTCGCTTGAGATGAACCGGCCGGTGGTGGCGTGGCCATGGCGAGGGTGCCATAGCTGGGCGTCGAGGCGTTACGAGGCGTAGATGGCCACACCGGTGGCTACTACATGTAGTACAGAAGTACTCCAGCTGAGGATTGATGCCCGGGACGAAATGTGTCACAGCCGCTGGATGAAAATTTGATGGTGCAGGAGTACGGATCCGAGCACACGAGCGGAGCAGGCAAACCGTGTCCAATCGGGTGTGGCTGTGGTAGAAAGTCGATGGTCACCGCAGTTCAGCTGGCCCGCATGTCATGCACACAAAGGTAGAGGAGCGGTGGGGCCGAGAGGGATGAGGCGCACGTCGGGGGACGTCGTGCCGTGGGTTGGAGCGGCGTCGTGGGAATGACGTGTGGGTGTGGCACTGGTAGAAACAAGAAACGTGATGGTCGCCGTGGTTCAACTTCCATGGACAAGCTGTCATGTCTGCTGACACATGCATTGCATACCGCTCACTACAAGGAGCAGTAGTAGAGAAAATTTGTTCCAAAGATACCATTTTTCCGATAAAATTCTCGAGATATCATTAGTTTTTACACATGGGATTACTCCTGCAAGGGTCAATCACAACAGGTGTTTTGTAAAAAAAAATGCATCTTGATGTTCCCAACAATGCACGGGCATCTTGCTAGTTATAGAAGAAGCCCACACGGGCAACTTGCCGCAGGGTGTGCCACTGACCCAAACTCAAAAAAAAATTCAGACGCTTAGGTGCACCTGATGCCGTGCCACACTACAAAATGTAAAAAAAACAGCTCCAATTTCTTTAAAACCTGTTATCTTCAAACCATCACAATAGCCCGAGGAATATATTTTGAGTGAAGCATGATTTACTTTTACTGATATATGTATATCAAAACTAGAGTGTTTATATTTCAAGCCCGTGAACAAGTATTATTCTAGTACTTTGGATCCACTGCAACGCACGGGCCAGCACATTGGTAGTAGTAGTCTCTATCTCTATCTCTACTATACTCTTATAAAAACAGAGTTGTTGATGATGGTGTGCCTGCCATCCTGCAGTATAGGCCGTCCAATTTATATATGACGGATAGGAAGGAAACTATGGCAATTTTGCAAAAAAATACCCACACCCCTCTTATACTAGCAAGATGCCCGTGCGTTGAACGGAACATCAAGATGCATTTGTATGAGTAGTTTATCTTGCGGGAGAAAAGGATGAACGAGAGAAGGCCTTATTTGCAAATGTGGATAGGGGTGTGGGTATCATTTTGCAAAATTGCCATAGTTTCCTTCCTATCCGTCGTATATAAATTGCCATCCTACAGTATAGGCCGTCTGATCTATATCTAACGGATAGGAAGGAAACTATGACAATTTACCCGCACTCCTCCCCACATTTGCAGATAAGGCCTTCCCTTGTTCATCCTTTTCTCCCACAAGATCTTGATGTTCCGTGCAACGCATGGGCATATTGCTAGCCTCTACTCTTATAAAAAACAGAGTTGGTGATGATGGTGTGCCTGCCACCCTGCAATATAGGCCGTCCGATTTATATCTGATGGGTAGGAAGAAAACTATGGCAACTTTGCAAAAAGAAACCTACACCCCTCTCCACATTTGCAAATAAGGCCTTCCCTCGTTCATCGTTTTCTCTCACAAGATAAACTACTCATATAAATGCATCTTGATGTTCCGTGCAACGCATGGGCATCTTGCCAGTCTCTCACAAGATAAACTACTCATACAAACGCGTGGCCATAGTTGCAAGTTGACACCCCTTGAGATGCCGACGTTGAGGGGCACTCGGATTTTGTCCGATGAGCAGGTAAGATGAGTTTGATCATGTAGTAAATGCATTCTAAAGACTACTTCCGTGTCCACTTCCTAATTCTCCCCCTGCCCACTGTTTCACAAGTTAGGCTCGGCGCGAGTGGAGATTGGCTTGCATATGTACGGGAGGGTACCAACATCAATTTGCACAACATTTACAACGGTGACACCGTTCCCATAGAACCTTTGTCCAACATTGGGATCAGCCATGCAATGGGCCACTGCCTGAATTGGTACGATGGAACCATGGTGAGATTGAAGAAGATAGCACGAACCTTGCACATGGCGGTCGAAGGTGGATGATGCTGTCTGCGGCCGATTTGTTGTCGTATGAGTACGAAGACGATGTGCTCCATCCTAACCGCATCTTCACGGTGACAAACCAGGGGACTTGTTTTGTATGGGACACATCCTACGGTATACTCCCTCTCTCCCAGTTTATTTGTTTTGAATTTTTTCGTTTTATAAGTTTCAAATTCAAATTTAGAGCTCCCCATCACATGTTGAGATTACAATGTCCATTAAATCATTGCATGCATGTATAGTAAAGAAACAAATCTCGAGTTTGCCACGAGTTCATGCAGCGGTAGCACCACAAGGCCTGGCGCAGGAGTTACATTTACCTCTCGGGGCCCTCAGGTCTGAGCTTCAGTGCCTTACGACACCTGCCTTTGAGTCAATAACATGTGGACCCGATAGGTGGCTGGGCCACATGTAATGCTCCCGAAGTCAGATGGGCAGTGGGGCCGAGAGGGGTGATCCACAAGTCGGGGGACGTGTGGTGTCATGGGTTCGAGCGGCGTCGTGGGAATCGCGTGTGGCTGTGGTAGAAACTTGATGCTCGCCGCATTTCAGTTGGCCCACATGTCATGCACACAAAGGAAAAGGGGCGGTGCGGCCGAGAGTGGTGAGGCGCACGTCGGGGACGTGGTGCCATGGGTTGGAGCGGCGTCGTGGGAATCGCGAGTGATAGTGGATGAAACCTGATGGTCGCCGTAGTTGAACTTCCATGGACAAGCTGTCATGTCTAGGGACACATGCATTGCATACTGATAACTGGAAGGAGTAGTAGAGAAAGCTAGGCGGGTAAATAGTTCCTTATAGTCAAGCGGACCCACGCTACTACTTGTTCCAAAGACATGCACACCATCGAAATAGTCCATCTATATCAATATACACAGAGAGGGAATATTTTTTTTACAAGAGAGGAAATAGTTCATCCATCCATAATGCCCTGCTGCTGGTGCTTCTTCTTCTTCTTCTTCTTCTTCTTCTTCTTCTTCTTCTTCTTCTTCTTCTTCTTCTTCTTCTTCTTCTCATTTTCTGTGGGAGACGGCTTCGCAACAAGCTCTCTGGACCTTGCAGCTATCTCGAAACTCACACGGGCATTGAGGGCAGCATATTTTATCCGCTCGTACGTCAAGGGATAATTCTCCCATCCAGACGACCTTAATGCCAGCGTCTCGTCACCCTTCTGAAGATTTGTTCTGAGCACAAAATTTTCTACGTCGAATAGGGATGGTGTTGGTTTATCACAATCTTCTACAAGAATTTTTATTTTCGTTTGTACGTCAGCGATGCTTTTCAAATCAAAGTTGTATGGCTCCAACTTCTGTTTGTCCCCTGTGATGGCTGCCCCACAGAAGTATATGTCTTCCCGAGACAAGAAATCGTGAAGCTCACCTGGTATGGAGGGCGCGTGTATGATGTGGTACACCAAAACATCATCTTCAAGGCATAGCTGAAGGATGGCGGCGCGTTGGATCTTCCCAGTGGCACGCTCCATGTACTCTGCGTCGAGACCGATGACCTTCATCTCCACCTTTTGGAGGGAGTTGGATACATTGTTGATCCACTTCCGAATAACCCTTGGGTGGTCGGTGACTGTGGCAACTATGCTCAACGAGCCTTCGACGAGGACATGTTGGACGCTAAAAACCTGCATCTTGATCTCTTTCACCATTTGGAACCGCTGGACCGAAGGGCTATGGTTTGGAGAATTAGGATTAGATGGCTAGTCTAACTGAAGAAGAAGAAGATTATTTAAAGGGGCTTCGGAATTACTCCAGGAGGATGTGAAGAGGTTACAACAATTTGAATGCAGTGTGGTTTGGATGCAAATGAAGATGAAGGAGTAGTGAAGAAGCCGAGGAAAATCGGTTCCCGATGGAGAAGTAAATGGGAGAAGTAGCTTGCAGGCAGTTGATTAGATGGCTAGGTAGACTAAACGAAAAGGCTACGCGGGTAGACTGAGGAGTGGGGCATGTCCCCGTACGTGCCCATCCTTCTGGCGCTACATGTGCCACTGGCTAGTTGAGGTCACTCTTTCGAATCACCGTGGCGAGACATTTTATGATTCCTTTTTATTTTTGCACCCCTCCTGACAGGTGGGACCTATGCAAAAGGATAAAAAAATGTGTCGCAACTGGTTTCGATGGATACTGGCGCGTGCGCGGGAGACACAACATTCTCTAGTTAAGGAATATGCGGTTATCCTCTAAAAATAAAAGTCCTTCGCGCTTCCGCATGCACGAGAATTTGGTTCTGCTTGCGATATGGATGATACCTGGAGGATAAAGTGAACCCAGAGGCATGCTAGAATAGGAGTACTACTCATGTTCCTACTAATCCTACTACTTGCAGTAGTAGTACAACTGTGGTACACTTGATGGTCAAAGTACTATTATCATCCGGTCCTCACAGTGAAGTGACAAGACCCTGCGCCCGAGGTGACACCAGTCCAGGCGGCGTGTCCGGGTTACCAAAGTAAGACTCACCTTGTGCACCGTGTAGTCACTGTCACCGCCGCTGTATAGCATGCCTCGCCTCGTCTCCCTCTCCCCTAGCACCACTCCATCTCCATATCTGTCTCGCCGGAGATCCTGAGGTCACTCTTCATCATCTCACTGTGCCCCCGCGTACCCTCGCCTCGCTCGCCTCCCCCAGTACCACTATTCCCTCGTTAGCCGCTCCAGCACCGAGAGCCTTCTCCCCCGTAAATCAAGCCCCCCAAAACCCCACCTTCCAAACTCCACCATGGCCGAATGCAAATCACGTAGCATCCATATGAGCCGTGATTGGAGCAATCTCCCCAGTGACGTCCTCGACCTTTGTTTTTTGTGTATGGATATGTTGAGCACCCTGCGGCTGGCTGCATGCTCGAGGGCATGCACATGGCCATCGTCGAAGCGAGGCCTAAGCTTTTCAAGACACCCTGCTCGTGAACTTACAGACCTCCCATGAGATTAACCTTCCTCTGTTGGATGATATAGAGTTTTACCATCGCGGTCCAAGTCATCTAGATTACGTTGTCAGTTGGACGCACCTTGTTTTGCAGAAGATTGTAATCTGCCAAGTGCCCAAACGACATGCGGATTACGCAGACTTCAAGCTAATTGCCTTGTTCGACAAGGGACTTACCTATCTTTCCGCCGGTGCCTTCTGTAGCTGGAGACAGCTCAGCTCGCAGTGGATCGTCGTCAAAGCTGATACACACTTCTGTGATGCTACTGAACACAATGGCATCATCTACGCTATCGACAAAGCAGATGGCACCACGTATTGCTGGGACGGCGCATGTAAGTTGTTTCCGTCTAATGTTAATGATGACGCCATGACACTGTTTGAACTTTTTGTGATGATTGGCATATCCCCGTTTGAGCAGAATTTGAGTAGAACTATGGCAATGTATTAGAGACGCCGTAAATCAGCTATGTTTGGAATGAGTTAATTCACGCGATTGTGACCATGTCATTACAGTGCAATGTATTAGAGACGCCGTAAATCAGCTATGTTTGTAAATCAGCTATGTTGTTGGGCCTCCAAGTGCAGAGGTTTGTAGGACAATAGCAAATTTCCCTCAAGTGGATGACCTAAGGTTTATCAATCCGTGGGAGGCATAGGTTGAAGATGGTCTCTCTCAAACAACCCTGCAACCAAATAACAAAGAGTCTCTTGTGTCCCCAACACACCCAATACAATGGTAAATTGTATAGGTGCACTAGTTCGGCGAAGAGATGGTGATACAAGTGCAATATGGATAGTAGATATAGGTTTTTGTAATCTGAAATTATAAAAATAGCAAGGTAACAAGTAATAAAAGTGAGCGTAAACGGTATTGCAATGCTAGGAAACAAGGCCTAGGGTTCATACTTTCACTAGTGCAAGTTCTCTCAACAATAATAACACAATTGGATCATATAACTATCCCTCAACATGCAACAAAGAGTCACTCCAAAGTCACTAATAGCGGAGAACAAACGAAGAGATTATTGTAGGGTACAAAATCACCTCAAAGTTATTCTTTCGGATCGATCTATTCAAGAGTTCGTACTAGAATAACACCTTAAGACACATATCAACCAAAACCCTAATGTCACCAAGATACTCCAATGCCACCTCAAGTATCCGTGGGTATGATTATACGATATGCATCACACAATGTCAGATTCATCTATTCAAACCAACACAAAGTACTTCAAAGAGTGCCCCAAAGTTTCTACCGGAGAGTCAAGACGAAAACGTGTGCCAACCCCTATGCATAAGTTCACAGTGTTACGGAACCCGCAAGTTGATCACCAAAACATACATCAAGTGGATCACATGAATATCCCATTGTCACCACAGATAAGCACATGCAAGACATACATCAAGTGTTCTCAAATCCTTAAAGACTCAATCCGATAAGATCACTTCAAAGGGAAAACTCAATCCATTACAAGAGAGTAGAGGGGGAGAAACATCATAAGATCCAACTATAATAGCAAAGCTCGCGATACATCAAGATCGTACCACCTCAAGAACACGAGAGAGAGAGAGAGATCAAACACATAGCTACTGGTACATACCCTCAGCCCCGAGGGTGAACTACTCCCTCCTCGTCATGGAGAGCGCCGGGATGATGAAGATGGCCACCGGTGAGGGATCCCCCCTCCGGCAGGGTGCCGGAATGGGTCTAGATAGGTTTTCGGTGGCTACACAGGCTTGCGGGGGCGGAACTCCCGATCTAGGTTATGTTCTGGGGGTTTCCGTATATATAAGAGGTTTTGGCGTCGAGAACAAGTCAGGGGGGTCTTCGGGCTGTCCACGAGGTAGGGGGGCGCGCCCAGGGGGGTGGGCGTGCCTCCCACCCTCGTGGGCAGCCCGGGACTCTTCTGGCCCAACTCTTTTACTCCATGGCCTTCTTCTGGTCCAAATATAAGCTCCGTCAAGTTTCAGGTCAATTGGACTCCGTTTGGTTTTCCTTTTCTGCGATACTCAAAAACAAGGAAAAAACAAAAACTAGCACTGGGCTCTAGGTTAATAGGTTAGTCCCAAAAATAATATAAAAGTGCTTAGTAAAGCCCATTAAACATCCAAAAGAGATAATATAATAGCATGGAGCAATCAAAAATTATAGATACGTTGGAGACGTATCAGCATCCCCAAGCTTAATTCCTACTCGTCTCGAGTAGGTAAATGATAAAAATAGAATTTTTGATCTGGAATGCTACCTAACATATTTATCAATGTAATTTTCTTTATTGTGGCATGAATGTTCAGATCCGAAAGATTCAAGACAAAATTTTAATATTGACATGAAAATAATAATACTTCAAGCATACTAACAAAGCAATCATGTCTTCTCAAAATAACATGGCCAAAGAAAGTTATCCCTACAAAATCATATAGTCTGTCTATGCTCTATCTTCATCACACAAATTATTTAATCGTGCACAACCCCAATGACAAGCCAAGCAATTGTTTCATACTTTTGATGTTCTCAAACTTTTTCAATCTGCATGCAATACATGAGCGTGAGCCATGGACATCGCACTATATGTGGAATAGAATGGTGGTTGTGGAGAAGAAAAAAAGGAGAAGATAGTCTCACATCAACTAGGCGTATCAACGGGCTATGGAGATGCCCATCAATAGATATCAATGTGAGTGAGTAGGGATTGCCATGCAACGGATGCACTAGAGCTATAAGTGTATGAAAGCTCAACAAAAGAAACTAAGTGGGTGTGCATCCAACTCGCTTGCTCACGAAGACCTAGGGCATTTTGAGGAAGCCCATCATTGCAATATACAAGCCAAGTTCTATAATGAAAGATTCCCACTATTATATGAAAGTGACAACATAGGAGACTCTCTATCATGAAGATCATGGTGCTACTTTGAAGCACAAGTGTGGTAAAAGGATAGTAGCATTGTCCCTTCTCTCTTTTTCTCTCATTTTTTTTGTTTTTTGGCCTTCTTTTTTTCGTCCGGAGTCTCATCCCAACTTGTGAGGGAATCATAGTCTCCATCATCCTTTCCTCACTGGGACAATGCTCTAATAATGATGATCATCACACTTTTATTTACTTACAACTCATGAATTACAACTCGATACTTAGAATAAAATATGACTCTATGAATGCCTCCGGTGGTGTACCGGGATGTGCAATGAATCAAGAGTGACATGTATGAAAGAGTTATGAAGGTGGCTTTGCCACAAATACGATGTCAACTACATGATCATGCAAAGCAATATGACAATGATGGAGCGTGTCATAATAAACGGAACGGTGGAAAGTTGCATGGCAACATATCTCGGAATGGCTATGGAAATGCCATAATAGGTAGGTATGGTGGCTGTTTTGAGGAAGGTATATGGTGGTTGTATGATACCGGCGAAAGGTGCGCGATATTAGAGAGGCTAGCAATGGTGGAAGGTGAGAGTGCGTATAATCCATGGACTCAACATTAGTCATAAAGAACTCGCATACTTATTGCAAAAATCTATTAGTTATCGAAACGAAGTACTACGCGCATGCTCCTAGGGGGATAGATTGGTAGGAAAAGACCATCGCTTGTCCCCGACCACCACTCATAAGGAAGACAATCAATAAATAAATCATGCTCTGACTTCATCACATAATGGTTCAACATCCGTGCATGCTACGGGAATCACAAACTTTAACACAAGTATCTCTCAAATTCACAATTACTCAACTAGCATGACTCTAATATCACCATCTTCATATCTCAAAACAATCATAAATAATCAAACTTCTCATAGTATTCAATGCACTTTATATGAAAGTTTTTATTATATCCCTCTTGGATGCCTATCATATTAGGACTAAATTCATAACCAAAGCAAATTACCATGCTGTTCTAAAGACTCTCAAAATAATATAAGTGAAGCATGAGAGTTCATCTATTTCTTCAAAATAAAACCACCGCCGTGCTCTAAAAAGATATAAGTGAGGCACTAGAGCAAACGACAAACTACTCCGAAAGATATAAGTGAAGATCAATGAGTAGCCGAATAATTATGTAACTATGTGAAGACTCTCTAACATTTAAGAATTTAAGATCTTGGGATATTATTTAAACAGCAAGAAAAACAAAATAAAATGACATTTCAAGGATAGCACATATCATGTGAAGAAGCAATAACTTAGGCTCAACCGAAACTAACCGATAGTTGTTGAAGAAGAAAGGTGGGATGCCAACCGGGGCATCCCCACGCTTAGATGCTTGAGACTTCTTG
This sequence comes from Triticum aestivum, assembly GCF_018294505.1. NCBI lineage: Eukaryota > Viridiplantae > Streptophyta > Magnoliopsida > Poales > Poaceae > Triticum > Triticum aestivum. The sequence goes on from NC_057811.1 coordinate 342,491,737, forward strand.
AAATATTATCTTGGGTGCCTTGGGCATCCCCAAGCTTGAGCTTTTTTGTCTCCTTAATTCCTCTCATATCACGGTTTCCTAAATCTTGAAAGCTTCATCCACACCAAACTCAACAAGAACTCGTGAGATAAGTTAGTATAATCCAATGCAAAAACCTTATTATTTTCTACTGTATCAAATCACTAAAATTATTATTCAACATTGCATACTAAATTCCTCTGCATATTTAATACTCCTATCCTCAAATAGAATCATTAAACAAGCAAACATATGCAAACAATGCAAACATAACAGCAATCTGCCAAAACAGTACAATCTGTAAAGAATGAAAGATTCATCATACTTCCCTAACTTCAAACATTATGAAATTCTACCACACTGTAAAAGAGTTATCAGAGCTCAATATGCAAAAAGTTACAACATTTTATCATATTCTGACTTTTCTAGGGAATTTTTGCAACAGTGGTAAACTTTCTGTTTTGAAACAGCAACATGTATACTTGCAAAATAAGCATGGTAAAGGCTATCCTTGACATTTTTATTGAAAATAGAGATGCAAAACATTATTCTAAATAACAGAAAGCAAATACTAACAAAAAAAATGACGCTCCAAGCAAAACACATATCATGTGGTGAATAAAAATATAGCTCCAAGTAAAGTTACCGATGAACGAAGACGAAAGAGGGGATGCCATCCGGGGCATCCCCAAGCTTAGGCTCTTGGTTGTCCTTGAATATTACATTGGGGTGCCTTGGGAATCCCCAAGCTTAGGCTCTTGCCACTCCTTATTCTATAGTCCATCAAATCTTTACCCAAAACTTGAAAACTTCACAACACAAAACTCAACAGAAAATCTCATGAGCTCTGTTAGCGAAAGAAAACAAACCACCACTTAAAGGTACTGTAATGAACTCATTCTAAATTCATATTGGTGTAATATCTACTGTATTCCAACTTATCTATGGTTCATACCCTCTGATACTACTAATAGATTCATCAAAATAAGCAAACAACACATAGAAAACAGAATCTGTCAAAAACAGAACAGTCTGTAGTAATCTGTATCAAACACAAACTTATGGAACTCAGAAAAATCTGGCAAAATAGGATGACCTAGATAATTTGATTATTGATCTACTGCAATTGGAATCCGTATTTTATCACTTTCTGGTGATTTGTAACAATTGTTTTCGTGAGCAGAAAGTTTCTGACTTTTTCAGCAAGATCAAATAATTCTGATCCAAGAAGATCATATAGGTCTTACTTGGCACAAACACTAATTAAAACATAAAACCACATCTAACCAGAGGCTAGATCAAATATTTATGACTAAACAGAACCAAAAAGCAAGAAACAAAAATAAAATTGGGTTGCCTTCCAGCAAGCGCTAACGTTTAACGCCCCTAGCTAGGCATGATGATTTCAATGATGCTCACATAAAAGATAAGAATTGAAATATAAAGAGAGCATCATGAAGAATATGCCTGAATATTTAAGTTTAACCCACTTCCTATGCATAGGGATTTTGTGAGCAAACAACTTATGGGAACAATAATCAACTAGCATAGGAAGGCAAAACAAGCATAACTTTAAAACTTTAAGCACATAGAGAGGAAACTTGATATTATTGCAATTCCTACAAGCATATGTTCCTCCCTCATAATAATTTTCAGTATCATCATTAATGAATTCAACAATATAACTATCACATAAAGCATTCTTTTCATGATCTACAAGCATAGAAATTTTATTACTCTCCACAAAAGCAAATTTGTTCTCATGAATAGTAGTGGGAGCAAACTCAACAAAATACTTATCATGTGAGGCATAATCCAATTGAAAATTAAAATCATGATGACAAGTTTCATGGTTATCTTTATTCCTTATAGCATATGTGCATCACAATAATCATCATAAATAGGAGGCATGCTTTCATCATAATAAATTTTCTCATCAAAACTTGGGGGACAAAAAATATCATCTTCATCAAACATAGCATCCCCAAGCTTGTGGCTTTACATATCATTAGCATCATAGATCTTCAAAGATTTCGTACTAACAACATTGCAATCATGCTCATCATACAAAGATTTAGTGCCAAACATTTTATAGATTTCTTCTTCTAGCACTTGAGCACAATTTTCCTTCCCATCATTTTCACGAAAGATATTAAAAAGATGAAGCATATGAGGCACCCTTAATTACATTTTTTGTATTTTTATTTTATAGACTAAACTAGTGATAAAACAAGAAACAAAAATACTCGATTGCAAGATCTAAAGATATACCTTCAAGCACTAACCTCCCCGGCAACGGCGCCAGAAAAGAGCTTGATGTCTACTACGCAACCTTCTTCTTGTAGACGTTGTTGGGCCTCCAAGTGCAGAGGTTTGTAGGACAGTAGCAAATTTCCCTCAAGTGGATGACCTAAGGTTTATCAATCCGTGGGAGGCGTAGGTTGAAGATGGTCTCTCTCAAACAACCCTGCAACCAAATAACAAAGACTCTCTTGTGTCCCCAACACACCCAATACAATGGTAAATTGTATAGGTGCACTAGTTCGGCGAAGAGATGGTGATACAAGTGCAATATGGATAGTAGATATAGGTTTTTGTAATCTGAAATTATAAAAACAGCAAGGTAACAAGTAATAAAAGTGAGCGTAAACGGTATTGCAATGCTAGGAAACAAGGCCTAGGGTTCATACTTTCACTAGTGCAAGTTCTCTCAACAATAATAACATAATTGGATCATATAACTATCCCTCAACATGAACAAAGAGTCACTCCAAAGTCACTAATAGCGGAGAACAAACGAAGAGATTATTGTAGGGTACGAAACCACCTCAAAGTTATTCTTTCAGATCGATCTATTCAAGAGTTCGTACTAGAATAACACCTTAAGACACATATCAATCAAAACCCTAATGTCACCTAGATACTCCAATGTCACCTCAAGTATCCGTGGGTATGATTATACGATATGCATCACACAATGTCAGATTCATCTATTCAAACCAACACAAAGTACTTCAAAGAGTGCCCCAAAGTTACTACCGGAGTGTCAAGACGAAAACATGTGCCAACCCCAATGCGGAACTCCCGACCTAGGTTATGTTCTGGGGGTTTCTGTATATATAAGAGGTTTTGGCGTCGAGAACAAGTCAGGGGGGTCTCCGGGCTGTCCACGAGGTAGGGGCGCGCCCAGGGGGGTGGGCGCGCCTCCCACCCTCGTGGGCAGCTGTAACATCCCAAATTTTCAATTTGGTATGTTATACATAGATCATCATTGCATATCATATTTTATTGCATTTTGACAAATCCTCGATAAATCCTAAGCAACTCAAGGACCCTCGGAGAGAGTTGGGGATTTTCTTGAATTGTTCATATTTGAATTTCGTCAAATTTTAAAAACGAGGATTTTGGTTTTAATTATTTTCTCTCCGGAAAAATATTTCATTTTTAAAAATAAACGAGAGGAGAAAATATGACTTCTCCAAAACCATTGAAATACTGGAGGAAAAATGTTAAAATCTTTTATTGGAATTTATTCGGATTTTATTTGCAATTTTTATTGCATTAAAAATATTGCATGTTTTCAAATATTTATTTTGTGTTAAAAAAATGTTCACCCTATTCTAGATTTTCTAACTAGACGGGGAAATTTTATTTTATATTTTTCTGATTTTTATTTATTTTTCTGTGAATTATTTTCCGCGGAACTTATTTTAAAAAAAAAATACGCGCGCGCCCACTGGGCCGAGCCCAGGCCGCTGTCCCACCCCGCGCCCCTCTCTCCTCACCGCGCACGGCCGCCGCCGTCGCCGTGTCCGCCATGGACACGGGACCGAGCCCCGCCGCTCGGCTTGCCCCCTTCCCCAAGCCTCCGGTCCCCCCCCTTTATATACCCCCTCTCTCTCTCCTCTCATCCCGCCGCCCGCCGTCGCACTCGCCGCCCCGCCGCCGCACTTGCCCGCCGCCGCCGCCGCACGGGAGCCGCCGCCGCCACCGGGAGTCGCCGCCCCTCGCCCTCGCCCGCACCCCCGCACCCCGCACCCCCGCACCCCCTCGCCCCGCCGGAGCCCTCGCCGGAGCCGCCCCGACGAGGTACTGCCTCGCTGCCCGTTCGTCGTTGCCGGTTTTTGTTAAAAAAACCCTTCGCTTCAAAAAAAACCCTAGATCGGTTTTTTTTTGTTTTATTATTTTGCGAGCGTTCACCGAACCGTTCGTTTTAACGAACGCGTTCGTCGGTTTTTCTCTGTTAACGAACGTCCGTTCTTTAACCGTTCGTCCGTTTTTCTTTTTCGACGGATTTTTTTGCGATTATCTCATATTCGATTTCTGATCGAATCTTCGTTTCTGTTTAACTTCTCGCTCGTTTATCGGAATCAGGCGATTCAAGCGCCTAGAGTTTCGTCTCGAAATTCTCATTCCGTTTAACCTACTCAAACAAGTTTTTGCTACAGTAAAATTTGACCTAGATCCAGATTAGTAAAGGAAGTTTCTTTCTTTCGCCGTTTGACTTTCGTTGCTTCTTTCGAGTTGATTCTTTTTGCAAACCGGAGTTCTTAAGTTGAACTTTCTGGTTGATCTTTTATTCGAGTTTTACCTATGCATTAGATGAGTACTGATTGTATGCTTGTTTGTTTGCGATAGAGTACCCGGAGTGTGCCGCTTGTTACTTCGAATCGCTAGGTTTTGCGGATCATCAGCAAGGCAAGTAACACTTTGATCATACTTTTCATACCCAGTTTTATTGCATTAGATCTTTCCCTCAAACATTGCATGATTAGGATCTAATTAAATTGTGGGTATTGGGAAGTAGTTGAGGTAGAACCTATTACCCTGTTTAATATCAAACCCTTGGGAGTTACTTCTACGTTGCTATTATATTGCCATGCTATGCTCGTAGACGTGGATTGGGTTTGAGACATTTCCATGACAGATGTGAGATTGTTAATTAATGGTTTACATAAGGTGGCAACTAAAACTCACATCTGGGTGGATTGAGGTACCTGTGTATTCCAGGACTGCCTGTTTTTCTTTTGGACCGCCACCCAGGTTCAAAGGGATCATAAGATTATTCATGCTAGAAACTTCCGTGTGCAGCCGCAAGCTATTATGGGCTCTAGCATAGTTGATTAAGTTGTGTGAACTCTTACAGTGGTAGACTAGCAAATGTAGGGGAAAGTAGGTGTAACTGTCTACCCATACGTATGGTGCAAACACTTCTGAAAGACTGTGTCTTGGTCATCCGTTACTCAAACACCATGTAGTGCGAGTAATCCAACGGAGGAGATCAAGTCTTGTGGGGAAAAGTGCGCAAACCTTTGCAGAGTGTACGAACTAATCATGGTTAGCCGTGTCCCCGGTTATGGACAACTTGAGTATCTAGTACCTGGATTATCATGTGAATCTCATCACTATGTTACTTCTAATTAATTTTGTTGGGTTATTGATGACATTTAATTGGGATTGAGATGCTGTCAACCATCTCAATGTTTCACAACCACCATGATAGTTAAATAAAATTTATTCCTTTGAAGTAGGATAAAATTGGCTTTTCGCAAAACTGTAACCATAGAGCTTTCCACCAGCCATATATGCATGTAGTATAGTATTATTATTGTTCATTACTCTCTATGTGTTACATTTGCCAGCATATTCTATGTGCTGGCCCATTTCCGGGCTGCAACGTTTCATGTTGCAGACTTTTCAGACGACGAGTAAAGTGCCTTAGGTCGTGGTCTTATACTCAGTGATGCCGCTGGAGTTGATGGACTCACTTATCTTCCAAGTCTTCCGCTGTTATCGTTATTAGATGGCCTTAAGCCATGTTTATCATACTTAATCTCCTTGGAGATATTCAATGTAATAAGTGTGTGATTGCTACTCTGTTATAAATCCTCCATTTGTTCTGTGCGTGTCAGCATTACTGATCCAGGGATGACACTGGTGCACAGCAGCACAGACCATTTGAGGTCTGGTCGCTACAGCAGCCCGGGTCTCTTCTGGCCCAACTCTTTTACTCCATGGCCTTCTTCTGGTCCAAAAATAAGCTCCGTCAAGTTTCAAGTCAATTGGACTCCGTTTGGTTTTCCTTTTCTGCGATACTCAAAAACAAGGAAAAAACAGAAACTGGCACTGGGCTCTAGGTTAATAGGTTAGTCCCAAAAATAATATAAAAGTGCTTAGTAAAGCCCATTAAAAATCCAAAAGAGATAATATAATAGCATGGAACAATCAAAAATTATAGATACGTTGGAGACGTATCATACAGCCAATTTGTACCCCTGAATAATCGAGCGGTTAGGAAGATATTGATATTCTCCTTATTTTATAGTAATATATATACTACTAAATATGAGTGTGTATCAATGGCCATGTTAGTTTCCTCATTTTCATGATGTAGAAACATGCATCACACTGTTGGTTTCATCTAACCATACATTAGGGAAGTAAATGTGCATATGGAGAACTCTATATTTGGAAGTAGTGAAATCCTGTAATGCTTACCATGTGTACATACCTATGTTCGCCCTTCAGCAATCAATAGCTAGAATAATATGCTCACTAAAATTTTGCCCACAGAACATGAGTATATAACAATGCATGGTCTGTTAGTTTGCTTGAAGAATTTGTTTGTGAGGACAGAACATGATTACATAACATGCATGACATGGTAGTTTCCTGTGAAGAATCAATTGTGAGATAACATGAGTATAACCATGCATGGCACTTCTATGTTTTCGAACCCAGTATACATTTCCCTGTATTTTCCTCCCAGATCCAACAGGGACATATCAATGATGTTTCTTGCATTATCGTACTCATACTCTGAACAATGCTGATCTTACATTAACAATGCCTGTCCTTTTTGATATGATGAAGTGTCCCTACAGTTACTGCCCTTTGTAATCACACCACCTTTGCCAAAAACAAGGAAGCACAACTGGTTCTTCGTTCGATCAGACGACGACAAAAGACTAATGATCATTCAGACACATGAGCCGGAAAAGTTATATTGCAAAAACCCACTGTATGCAAGCACCGTGAAATACGTGAGTATCCGGACAGTGGCTGTTACGTCTATGAGCAGGATACCAGCTTGTTGGGGCCTTCAGTATTTTTGAGTTGCAGGCGGGTAAACAGCCTTGGTTCACACTCTCTGTTTCTTGAACTCAATTATCCAATTAACCAGGAGATCACCATTGCCAAGGACCTTGATGGCAGAGAGGATCTGTTTGCTATGGAAAACTGTGTCTACACGGCGAGCCCTAGGAGTTCGGGAGCAAATTCCCCTGATTGTCAACGATACAGCCTACAGCCAAAAGAAGGTGAGAATGACAAAGGCATCTGGATTAACTTTGATCCTTGGATGTGTTGAGTCCGATAGGTAGTGATGTGGTTCAATCCTTCAGGTTGATAGGTAATTGGGCTGTTGCGTCGAAAGGGTGGAGTACTGGTGTCTCCGGATCACTAGTGGCTGAACTGGGGCTGCAAATTATGATGGTATTGGATCATCCCTCTTCGAATGACTTGTTGTCTTTGCTTCTTGTTCTAGATGGGTAGTTCTCTCTTTTGTTATGCATATTCCTTGTTATTTGGTCATCCTCGTCTATGTCACTCTTACTATGTAATAGTTGCCTCTATTTAGAATGTCATTCTCGTCTGGATCACAAGAGTCTGAGCGCTGCAAATGGGTGCGTTTTGGTGGTGTGGCAAGACTTCTTATGAACTATCATGTCTTGTTGTTTATGTCAGTAGTAGTCACTAGTCGGTGTTTGAATGTTGTATATATCATTGTTTCGAACTGTTTATTGTCTCGAACTGCTGGTGGGCTAAATGAGGGCATCACCATTCTCCAGTGTTCAGAGTAGATCTCCCTTTTTCAAGTTAGAATTTGAGCTCAGTGTCTTTTCGATGATGTACACTTGTTTGGGCCAGTGAGGTGCCGTTGAATATGGGCCGAGTAGTAACGCAATGCCAAATAGGTCAATTATGACTCTCAGGCCGGGCCCTCAAAAGATCCTCAAAAAATGGTCGGGCTCTCAAAAAAAGAAAGAATAGGGACTCTTAGGCCAACATGTGGACGCCACCGGTGTTTTCGTGCGCTTGCGCGCCGAGAGCATATTGGCGCATGTTCGAAATTCATGCTACCTTTTCATCCCCAATCTCCCGCCCCCCCCCCACCTCTGGAATCTCGATTCCTACTCCAGTTCCCCCAAATCCCCCTCCTGTACTCCCTGTACTCAAGCGCACTATCATGTCGCCGGTCAATGCAGATCTCCGAGCCAGAGATCCTGCGGTCCGTCCTGCCTTCGGGCGCTGCGTGCTGTCGCTAAACAGTGGCATGGTGGCGCTTGACGACATGTTTGCCGGCAAAGTGCTGATGGTAACCACCAACGGCGACCGGCCTCCCGTCTTTCCGGACGACCTTGTCAAAGCTCTTGGCATTGCGCACGACATCCAAATAAATGACTTGCTCGTCGAAGTCTGTCCGCCACCGGCTGATTTCTTCGTCAGGTTCCGGACAACTTTCGTCTGCAGTTGTGTGTTCGAATCTTCCCGGCGTTTGTTCTGCGATGGCATGCTGGCGAGCTTTGATCGGTGGCACCCAGGATGGGGCTCGGTGCCCTCTGAGCTTGAGTTTTTAACAAAGCTTACCTTCCACGGCATGCATCGACGTGCTTGGAACAGTGAGTCCGTGAATGAGCTTATCAATGACCTTGGAGGTGAGCTCGTAAGTATGTTTGTTCCTCCAGACAGGTGGGCTCTGACGGTTATGGCATGGATGAAGAAGTCGTCCACCATACCGAAGGTGATTGGTGTTGAGATACCGGAGCATCAACTGGGGTTGTACTAATCATCGCCACCAAGGCTGCCACGGACCACGTTAGGGATCGGATGTACCTATATCGAGTGTTCGTGCATGTCGAAGAAGTGGTCAATCCATCAATCGAAGTCCTGCCACCGCCGCTGGTGCCCGGGTCCGTCGACGACGTCCATTACAGGAGTCAACGTCAGACTTTCCCCGTGTTGCTCGGAATGATGGATGGCATAGGGCCTACTCCATCGCGCGGCGGAGGCCACTGCTTCTTTGGGAGAAGAGGCAGGGCTCGCTGCCTGGATGTGCCCTAATTTGAGGTAACAACTGAATCTTGTCAGATATTTTACTAGTTAAATCCGAGCTATGGGTGTGAAGCACTGATGTGCCAGTACATTTGATTGTGACTTGTTCTATTTTTTACCTGAACTTTTTTTAGAAAGGGTTGTACGTCAACTTAATGTTCTAGCAGAACTTATATATTGTGTTGTCTGTCTGTTTTCTTTGCACAACATTCAAGATATTTCCCCGTCATTGATAAAGACGATGAACCATTATGTACGAGTTCATTTCTTTTAACATAGCCCTACCCGTAGCGATCCGCTGCTTCCACCCTGATTGTGCCGCCTGCGTGAAATTTTTGTATGCAAGTTCAGTGTGCTATGATGTTCTATATGATTGTGTTAACTATATAAGTTTTTACTGAGCATCAGCAATGCATATGGCTGAAAGATGTATTTACGAGCATCGACCGATGGGTCTCTCTCTCTGTCTCTCTCTCTCTCACACACACACGCACAAGTGGGACCCGTTGAATTATTTCTTCGCTCGTGACAGCTTTTAATTAGGTTCCACTGTACTCTAACTTTTTTCTTAAGTTATTAATTGAGCTCAGTGACTTCAAAAAGTTGTACAAAAGCCTTGTTTGGGCCTTTCTGGCGTCGCTGAATGTGGGCTGAGTAGCCATGTAAGGTTGTATTGTACGATATAGGCCTTTTTTTCAACATAAGCAATGCTACTGGGCCGACAGTTGTACACAATCCGGATCAACTTGTTATTCTCCGCCCCGCTGGGCTGCAAATCTTTCCTAGGAGGGATGCATTAGGCTTAACAAGAAAATGGGCTTTAAGACATAATAAATGGGATGTAATTATAAAAACTGGGCAGCAACTATAAAAAAATGCACCAAACACGTAATTAGTTTATAAAATATTACTTTTGGATTTTGGAAATTTTAATTTCATTAATTGTTGCGCGCGCAATGTTTCTTCGGATTTTTACGTAATACAAATTTATATTGAAATTGTATTTAATATGACTAGACATTTCTGGACAAAAATATTTCGGATCCCATCAAAATGTTGGAAATTTTATTTAATTCTGTTTTGAACGGTTGGTTGAAATTATTAATCGTTGTCCTAGCTAGAAAATGGGCTGTACTTTTAACAAACTGTAAATGGGCTGTAGTAAATTCCATTAGAATTTAAAAATGGGTTGTACATTCTTACAAATCGCAAATGGGCTATAAGTTCTCTGCCACACACTTGTGGACCTACTAAGTTGACGCGTCTGCAAGGCTTTGTCAACTTATAGTCAACACAGGGTTCTAGCAGCAGTGTTCGTTGGATGTCCATCCAACGGACGCCGTGCTTCTTCTTCAATCTCGGATGTTCTAGCTTCAGTCGCCCAAAAAATGATTCCTCCCCCTGACATCTGGGGCGCACCTTTCGGAGGCTGACTTGTGGGCCTACTAAGTTGACGCATACCAAGGGCTTTGTCAACTTAGTCAATATAAACGATTCTAGCTGCAGCGACCGTACGATGTCTATCCAACGGCCGTCGTGATTCTTCAACCTCTGGTCTTCTTGCTCCAGCCGCCCAAAGGAGCGCCGGTCGTGCCGCCTGCTCCTGCCACCCGTGGCCGGCTATGCTGCCGCGGAGGCCTCATCACCCCCTACCACTCCCACTGCTGGCCAGGCCCTGCGACGACGGCATCCTCACACTGTAGCTGAACCAGTGAACGCTCGTACTCCTCTCCGCGTGGGCATCCACTACCGCGTCTTCCCCGGCTCCGCGTTGTCCCCTTCCTAGGCCTCGCTGTCGTCCACCGCCTTGGTGCTCTCGGCGCGGCGTGGTCAATGTGGTCAACGACCGACTTCCATCGGAAGAGTACTGTAGGTGGAGAGGCTGACAACTGGGTCCACGGCCGCAGCAAGGAAGTGCCTCCTTATTACGCGGAAAATAATGATTCCTCCACCTGACAGCAGGGACCCACCGGACGGGCCACCGTATTTCGCGAAAAAATGTTCCCCCTGACTGCTTGGACCCACCAGCTACATCTTCGCACGCAAGGAACTGCCTGACAGTCGGGACCCACCTGGTCGAAGCGTACGTAGCGTTGTCATTCTGGTCGCGAGCGTGTACGTACATACTAGTCGATCGGTGTCTCTGCAAGTATGAACCGTGGCCGAGTAAGTAGCGGCACGTGTGTCGTTGTAGAGCACCCGACATAGCAGTTCATGCAGTCCTGTCTAAGTCTTGTACATACGTACAGCCACAGGGCAAAAAATATGGCCACGTACATACATACGGGCGGAGTCTCGAGCGCGTACTCGCGGACGACCAGGGCTTGTCTACATGGAGAGGCAACGGACGGGAGCAACGGCATCCTGTTCATCGGGCAGCAAACCGGCTGGGTCAGAATGGAGAAACATCATCGTGTTCATCGGGAGGCAACGAAATACGTCATGTTCATCGGGAGCCAACCGGCTTGGACGGAACAACTGATGGAAACGAGGCCTGGCGTACCGCAGAACGGAGGAAACGACCTTGTGTTCGACCGTCCACGGTCGAAACGGGATCCTGTTCGTCTGGAGGGGTCTGGTGTACCGCAAAACAGAGGAAACGGACCTCCTACAGTGGAAACAGGGTCCTGTTTGATCAGGAGGGGTGTGGCGTACCACAAAACGGAGGGAACGGACTTGTGTTGGAGCGCTATGGTCGAAACGGGGGTCCTGTTCATCGGGAGGGGTGTGGCGTACCGCAAAACGGGACTCCACGAGATACTGTTCATCTCCACCATCGACCTCCTATAGCCTCCACGGGCTACTGTTCATCCACCGTCGACCTCCTCCAGCCTCCACCTGCGACAATTCATCCACGGGCTCCTGTTCATCCAGCCTCCACCGTGCGCTCCTCCACCGGCTACTGTTCAACCAGCAATCTCCACAGGGTCCGGTTCAACCACCCCTCCACGGGCTACTGTTCATCCAGCCCTCCACCGGCTACTATTCAACCAGCCCTCCACAGGGTCCTGTTCATCCATCCCTCCACGGGGTCCTGTGCATCCACCCCCCAACCGGCTCGATCTATCGGGGTCCTGTTCATCCAGCGGCAACGGCCTCTACTAAAGCAGGGTCCTGCTCATCCAACCCCCCACCGGGAACTGTTCATCCAAACCCCCCAACAACGCTCACTGTTCATCCAGAGGCAGCATCGGTCGGCTTCAGTTAGTAGCAGTAGCGAAGGAATCACTCGGGTTCAGTTAACAGCAAGGGATCGATCGCTCGGGTTCAGCAACCTAGCTAGTGCAATCCCTCGGGTTCAGTTAGAGCCCAACGCTTCGCTCAGGTTCAGTTAGAGCCCAATGCCTTGCACACACGCGCGTACGTACGAGAGAAACGTGCATCGCTCGGCCCCGACCACCCACCGTAACCGGGAACTCCCCCGATATTTTCCTCACCCTCGCTTCTACCACAGTTTTTTCCATCATGGACGGCCCAAAGAATGTCATGCAGCTGCGTCTCCGGCCCGCCCAGGACGAAAAGCCCATTTTCTGTCATGATTTTTTGTCATAGAAGTAGGACCCCACCACATCTATGATGATAACGGGTTTTGTCACAATTATCGTCATAGAAGTGTCATAAGCATGACAGAAAAAATTCATTTGGCCCAAAATGTGACGGATGTGTCTTTTTTTGTAGTGCTTCCTCTCTCTCTCTCTCTCTCTCTCTCTCTCTCTCTCTCTCTCTTTTGATTCTCCATACAATGGTCTCTTGGAGATCTATTTGATGTAACTCTTTTTTGCGGTGTGTATGTTGGGATCCGATGAACTTTGAGTTTATGATCAGATCTATATATCCATGAGAGTTATTCGAGTCTTCTTTGATCTCTTATATGCATGATTATTTGTAGCCTTGTATTTCTTCTTCGAATCTTTGGTTTAGTTAGGCCAACTATCGGGTCTTAAGATCAACATTCGAGCAACTGTCGGGTCTTAAGATCAATTTTCATAAAAGAGAATTGTTTTGTTTTGGCGAGGCTCAAGACGAGGCTCACCTGTACACTGAAATTTTTGGATGCGGGTTGGGCCAGTTTCCAATCACATATTTGGGGATACCAATACATTATCGGAGACTCACAAATGCTGAATGGAAACACGTCGTGGAGAGACTGTAAAAAAGACTTAGCAGTTGGAAAGGTAGACTGTTGTCTCTTGGTGGAAAATTGGTCCTCATAAATTCAGTACTAAGTAACATGGTACTATATATGATCTCCTTCTTCTAGTTGCCGAAAGGAGTTTTACATAGATTGGATTATTTCCGATCAAGATTCTTTTGGCAAGGAGATAATGAGAGGAAAAAATATCGACTAGCTAAATGGAGTGTGATTTGCTGTCCCAAAGACCAAGGCGGGTTGGGCATTCATGACCTTGAGGTTAAGAATAGGACCATCCTTGGCAAATGGTTGTTTAGATTACTGACCGAAGATGGTGTATGGCAAACCCTCCTGAGGAGGAAATATGTGGGTTCCAAGGCGATATCCCAAGTATATTGGAAGCCTGGGGATTCTCACTTTTGGGCGGGTCTAATGGCCACGAAGAAATATTTCTTCTCTTATGGATCCTTCTTGATTAAGGACAGCTTGGAAATTAGATGCTGGGAGGACAAATGGCTAGGAAATACCACACTCCGGGAACAATATCCGACTCTATACAACATTGTACGTCACAAGGGTGATACTATCGCGATGGTAATGCAATCATTTCCGCCAAATCTGACATTCAGAAGAGATTTAATTGGACCTAGACTCCAATCGTCGTATATCCTGCTCGAGCGGTTGTCCACGGTGCAATTGTCACATGGGTCTGATATATTTCGATGGAACCTACATGGGAATGGACAATTCTCAGTGGAGTCCATTTATAGAGCGTTAATCTAGTCTGATGTGCCAGTTGATAATGACAAGAAGACCTGGAAGATGAAGATACCTCTTAAGAATAAAATCTTTGTGTGGTATCTTCGTCGCGGAGTCGTTCTTACTAAATATAATATTATTAAGAGAAATTGGTATGGAAGTCCGCAGTGTGTCTTTTGTCACCATGATGAGACAATAAAACATTTGTTCTTCCAATGCAAATTGGCTCATTCTATATGGTCAGTCATCCAGATAGCTTCTGGTTGTATCCTCCTTATAGTGTTCCTAATGTATTTGGCAACTGGTTACATGGGATTGATCACAAGTTTAGAACTCTTCTTAGGGTGGGAGCGCTTGCCGTTATCTGTTCACTTTGGCTATGTAGAAATGATAAGGTTTTCAATGATAAAAGTACTTCTCTGATGCATGTTATCTACATATGTACCGGGACTCTTCGTTTATGGTATTCTCTACAATGCGTGGAGAATCGAGACCTATTTACGAAGGTGTGTACATGATTGGAGGATACGGTGAGGGATACTTTTACCCAACATGGGTGGTAGCGTGATCTTAGGATTGACCCACCTCCTCTTTAGGCTTTATATGGACTCTACAAGTTTCTTTGTATTTCGCCTTTTTATATTTTTTGTGCGAGAGAACTTTCTTTGGCTGTGTGCATCTTAGTTATGCAGAGGCTGGGTGTAATTCTTAAACCTTTTAAGTATAAAGTGCCCCTTTTTGAAAAATTTAGGCCAACTAGATCGATTTTTCTTGCCATGGGAAGAGGTGCTTTGTGATGGGTTCGATCGTGCGGTGTTCTTTCCCAGTGACAGAAGGGGCAACAAGACACGTATGTATCATTGCCATTAAGGATAACAAGATGGGGGCTATTCATACATGAATAGATCTCGTCTACATCATGTCACCATTCTTATTACATTACTCCGTTTCTCCATGAACTTAATACACTAGATGCATGCTAGATAGCGGTCGATGTGTGAAGTAATAGTAGTAGATGCAGGCAGGAGTCGGTCTACTAATCTTGGACGTGATTCCTATATATTGATCATTGCCTAGATATAGTCATAATTATTTGAGGTTTTATCAATTTTCCAATAGTAATTTGTTTACCCACCATGTGCTATTTCTTGAGAGAAGCCACTAGTGAAATCTACGGCCCCCGGGTCTATTCTTTATCATATATGCTTTCCGATCTATTATTTCCCACTTTCAGATCTATTATTCCAAAAACCCAAAAATACCTTTCTGCAATTTTTTGTTACTTATTTTATGTCGCATTTTATCGAGATCTATTTATCCAATCTACCAAAAACTTATTTATCTTTCTACCGTGGAGGGATTGAGAACCCCTCTTACGCGTTGGGTTGCAAGTATTTGTTCTTTGTGTGCGGGTACCATTTATATAGTGTTGCTTGGTTCTCCTACTGGATTTATACCTTGGTTTCATAACTAAGGGAAATACCTACCGTAGCTGTGTTGCATCATCCCTTCCTCTTTGGGGAAATACCGACGTAATTCGAGAGACATCACTTGTCGATGATCGGGCTAGTCCACCAAAGTCCATACTTCGTTCTCATACATGGATCCTATCTCGGATTTCATGTCCTAAAACCATTTGTCAGAATCCAGGCTCATCATAGCTTCTTCATAGTTCGTAGGTTCGCCATTGTCTATCAACTTGATTTCCAGGACTGGATTATCGTACCACTCTGGTGCGGAATATACCCTGGTCGACCTACGAAGTTTAGTAGTAACTTGATCTGAAGTTTCATGATCATCATCATTAGCTTCCTCTTAGGTTGGTGTAGGCATCACGGGAACTGCTTTCTGTGTTGTGCTACCTTCCAATTCGAGAGAAGGTACAATTAACTCATCAAGTTCTACTTTCCTCTCACTCACTTCTTTCGAGAGAAACTCCTTCTCTAGAAAGGACGCATTCTTGGCAACAAAGATCTTGCCCACGGACCTGTGGTAGAAGGTATAGAAATGGTCTCTTTAGGGTATCCTATGAAGAGGCACTTCTCTGCTTTGGGTTCGGGCTTATCACGATGAAGCCTTTTGACATAAGCGTCACATCCCCAAACTTTAAGAAATGACAGTTTAGGTTTCTTGCCAAACCACAACTCATACATCTCAACGGATTTAGACGGTGCCCTATTTAAAGTGAATGCGACTGTCTCTAATGCATAACCCCATAACGATAGTGGCAAATCGGTTAGAGATATCATAGAACACACCATATCCAATAGAGTATGATTACTATGTTCAGATACACCATTATGTTGTGGTGTTCCAGGTGGCGTGAGCTGTGAAACAATTCCACATTGTTTTAAATGCATACCAAACTCGTAACTCAAATATTCACCTCCACGATCAGATTGTAGAAACTTTATTTTCTTGTTACAATGATTCTCCACTTCACTCTGAAATTCCTTGAGCTTTTCAAATGTTTAAAACTTGGGTTTCATTAAGTAAATATACTCATGTCTACTCAAATCATCTGTGAAGGTAAGAAAATAATGATATCCACCGTGTGCTTCAACACTCATCGGACCGCATACATCGGTATGTATTATTTCCAATAAGTCACTAGCTTGCTCCATGTCGGTGTCAAAACCGGCGGATCTCGGGTAGGGGTTCCCGAACTGTGCGTCTAAGGTGGATGGTAACAGGAGGCGGGGGACACAATGTTTACCCAGGTTCGGGCCCTCTCGATGGAGGTAATACCCTACTTCCTGCTTGATTGATCTTGATGATATGAGTATTACAAGAGTTGATCTACCACGAGATCGTAGAGGCTAAACCATAGAAGCTAGCCTATGATTATGATTGTTGTTGTCCTATGGACTAAACCCTCTGGTTTATATAGACACCGGAGGGGGGCTAGGGTTACACAGAGTCGGTTACAAGGGAGGAGATCTACATGCCCGAATTGCCAAGCTTGCCTTCCACGCAAAGGAGAGTCCCACCCGGACACGGGACGAAGTCTTCAATCTTGTATCTTCATAGTCCAATAGTCCGGCCAAAGTATATAGTCCGGCTATCCGAGGACCCCCTAATCCAGGACTCCCTCAGTAGGCCCTGAACCAAGCTTCAATGACGATGAGTCCGGCGCGCAGATTGTCTTCGGCATTGCAAGGCGGGTTCTTCTCCGAATACTCCATAGAAGATTTTGAACACAAGGATCGTGTCCGGCTCTGCAAAACAAATTCCACATACCACCGTAGAGAGTACAATATTCCACGAATCTAATCTGCTGACACATTTCGTAGCGTGACATCACGCCATGGCCCGGTCATTATTCGAACCGTTTTTTTCAACCAGCTACTGCACATATGGCGAGGCGGTTTTCTTGGCACGTCTTGTCGAAGCAAAGATCGTGTCCCCTTATCACGGGATTCTCATCAATACGGGTGTGGGTAACCCAACCGCGCCATTAATCACGGCGCTTGGGGAATAAGCGAGTTTACCAGGCAAGTGGGGAGGCGCTGCTGCCTTTATAAGGGGATAAGGACTCCCTTTCGCACCCACGCTTTCCTCTTCCCGATCCATTCCCCTTCGCTCGAGCTCCAGTGCCCGAGCATTCCTCTTCTCTGCCCACAAAGGCCTTCCAAAAATGTCCGGATCTGGAGCAGGAGGCAAGTGGATGGCCTCTACCGTCCGGGAGAAGGATATAAAAAGGGACAATTGCATTTTTACCCCTAGTTGGTTCCTACCCATGGGTTTTGCCCTTACTTTTTGAGCTTGCTCGGTTTTGCCCTTACTTTTTCCGTCATGGTCCCTCGAATGCCCTTTGACCGTTTTACCAAAACTTTGAAAATTCATAACTAATTCATATGAACTCAGAAAAATGAAAATAAGATATCAAAATGTTCAGATAAACATTACATTTATGTGCATATAATTTGCATTCAGGACAAAAGCACCCTTTAAACTACCTGAGGTAATTAATGTTATTAACATTATTAAAAATAAAAAGGTATAAACAATATTTTTTACATGAATAAAAATTACATGCAAATGTAGGTGATGTTTTCTGAACATCCAGATATCTTATTTGCATTTTTCTGAGTTCGTATCGTCTGGTTAAGAATGTTCTAACGACTTTGACCATTATTTGGAAACTTCATAACAAGTTGATACGAACTCAGAAAAATGCAAATAAGATATTAGGATGTTCAGAAAACATCAACTACAGTTGCATGTAATTTTTATTCATGAAAAAAAATAGTTTATACCTTTTTATTTTTAATAATGTTAATAACATTAATTACCTCAGGTAGTTTAAGGGTGCTTTTGTCCTGAATGCAAATTATATGCACATAAAGGTAATGTTTATCTGAACATTTTGATATCTTATTTGCATTTTTCTGAGTTCATATGAATTAGTTATGAATTTTCAAAGTTTTGGTCAAACGGTCAAAGGGCATTCGAGGGACCTCGACGGAAAAAGTAAGGGCAAAACTGAGCAAGCTCAAAAAGTAAGGGCAAAACCCATGGGTAGGTACCAACTAGGGGTAAAAATGCAATTGTCCCATATAGAAAAGCTTCGGGAGGCCAAGTTCCTGGCCAAGAAAATCAGCCACCTTCTCCCGACGGCGGGACAGATCGTTCCTACTCCGGAACCCCACGAGAGGGTTGTATTCCTCCCTCATTTTGTCCGCGGGCTAGGGTTTCCCCTCCACCCGTTCGTTCGCGGCATCATGTATTATTACCGGATTGATTTTCATGATCTATCCCCCAATTCCTTCCTCAACATCTCGACATTCATCGTCGTGTGCGAGGCTTTTCTCCGCATCTCGCCACACTTCGGCTTATGGCTGAAGATCTTTAATGTGAAGCCCAAGGTAGTGAGCGGCGAGCACGCCGAGTGTGGGGGCGCTATGGTGAGCAGGATGCCCAATGTCACATGGCCGATAGGTACTTTTAATGATTCCGTCAAAGAGTGGCAACAGCAGTGGTTTTACATCACTGAGCCGCGCGGCACGGAATGGGCCGCTGCTCCCGAGTTCCGATCCGGAGCCCCTCTGCGGCTTACGTCCTGGCCTAAGAAGGGCCTGAATTGGTCTTCGTCCGACGAACTGTCTGTGCTCCAGACGCGCGTTAAGGATATGGAAGACAAGAGCATCGAACTTGTCAATGTAGTCCAGGTGATGTTAGTTCGCCGGATCCTGCCTTGTCAACACCGGACTTGCAATCTATGGGAATTCGATCCGGCCAAGCACCAGACCCTGCGAGAGCTCTTTGGCTCCTCGCACAAAGACATCTGGAAGGTGCTTTTAAAGTCCGGAAAATCATGGCCGGACATGGACGAGGACCGCGGGTACCAACTGTCCCACCCTGCAAGCTCGGTAAGTTATTATACGTTTTATCCGCATAACCCAAGGGAAATGCTTAGTGTGTTTTCCTCAACTCCCCTAGGGCTGGACGAAGAAGGCCGAGCGGATCCACTGTCCGGCCCCGCTGCCCGAAGGACCGGCCGACCCACTTCTGACGAAGATGCTGGTCCCGGCGCCGTACAAGGCGCCAAAGAAGAAGGCCGAGAAGGAGGCCAAAAAGACCCGGGGTGGCCTTCGTCGCCGCGGCACTTCAGACACAATATCCGAAGGTTCCAACGCCCGTTCTGCCTCCAAAGAGGACGAGGAGGAGGAAGAAGACAAATCCCCAGCGGGGGGAAGAAAGAAGAGGGCGGCCTCCATTCACTTGGAGGCCGATTCGCGTAAAAGGGGAAAAGCTCCTCTTCCGGAAGAGTACACTGCCGCCGCCGACAACAGCCCGGCATGGGATCCCAGGGCCTAGCCCCTAATGAACTCGTGAGTATAAAATCCGAACACATTTATGCGTCCAGTCTCATCATGGCGTAATATTTTGACCCGAGCCATATTTTTTTGTAGTTCAGCGAGGTCCCGCACCGAACAATCCTCATTAGAAGATTTGCTGAGCTCAGATGCTATGGAGAGCGGGACGCCCCCGAAGGCCCCATCCCCGAAACATGTGGATAACATCGAGGCTTCGTCCCAGAAGGACCCTGGCCAAGGAGGGGAGGAAGAGATCGTGAAAGCGGCGCCTCGAGGTCAAACTTCAGGGGCCGGAGACATGGGGGAGAAGATTCCCATGGGAGTCATTGGCGGGAGCCATCTTGAATTCGGCTCCCAGCCGGATGCAATTTCGGAGACCAATACGGCTCTAGAATCAAGCAGGCGGCCTCCCTCGGCTGGAGGGGGCGTGCCTGTTCCACCGGCAATCTCTATCCAACCAGAGGTGCCGGATGCTTTGTTGGCGGTGCTGAAGAGCGCCTCCATCATCGATGAACACCGTGCCCTTATGGGTGCGGTGATTGAGAAGATTCAGTCTGCTGAGAGTGGATTGAATGAAGCTTGCATCAGCCTTATAAGAGGCTTTGAGGTATGTTTTATGAGGTTTTGAAGAATGTCCTGGTATGGATAGTAGCCCCTGATACACTGTTCGGTGGGAGAAAGAACTGGACAGAGGATCAAATTTATGTTCGCAGGAAGACTCTTTTGGTGACATCTATCTCTCTTTTATAAGCAGGCGTCTGCAGCGGCTGCTGCCTCTCATACTGCGGAGGTCTCCGGACTGAATCAAAGTCTGGAGCGGACCAAGGAAGAACTTGGCCAGTTGAAAAACAGTTGGAAGATAAACAAGGTATGCGCAAGCCTTGTTCGCGTTCAGTACAAACGAATTTCCAGTATGATAAAATATGCTCCATGATTTTCGCTAGGGACGGTGACCGAAGTCGAGGCTCTTAAGAGGGCTGTGGCCGAGGCTGAGAAAAAAGCAGCCGCAGAGCAGGCTCTTCGTGAGAAGCACGAGGCCAGGGTTATTGGAGCTGAGTAGGAGCTTCAAGAGGCCGTTAAGAAATGCGAGACCTTGGAGCAGAGTTTAACGGAGAAAGAATCCGAACTCACCAGGGCTGATCAGGCCGCGCGCGATGCCCAGGGGGAAACCCAAGGCGCCCTATAGGAGATCCAAGAGGCGAGGAAGATCGCCGCGGGTAAGGCTCTTTTCCATGTAAATCAAGTGTTTGAGGAGAAAATCATGTTTCTAATTTTGAGTTCGGATTTCTCCAGGGGTGTTTGCGGAACTGCCCCGCAGCATATCGGATGCCGCCCAATTCTACCGAGCCAAAGAAAGGAACACTGCGGATAAGCTCTTCTGGTCGCAGTATCTGGCACCGAATTATCCGGTGCCCTTTGCCAATCAACTGAAACAGCTGATCGAACTGCATAAGGTGGCGGAACTAGCCATGAAGGATTTGATTATCCGGCTATGGCCCGCCGAGCCGATCCCAACCAGCTTCTTCGGGCTCATGAAGCGGCTTGTAAGTGCCTGCCCTCGACTTGACGTCATCAAGCGGTCGGTCTGTATAGAGGGTGCGCGAATGGCCTTCGCCCGCGCAAAGGTGCACTGGGGGAATTTGGATGCTGAAAAGCTGGTGATCGAGGGACCGCCAGAGGGGAAGGAGCACCGCAAGCCCGAATTATATTATGAAAGTGTCCTGAAAGGATCCTATCTTGCGGTGGAGTTATGTACCAAGTTCGTTATATTTCCATGAATGCAAATCATGTTGTCCTTTGTAATGTTTGAACAAGGTCATTTCTATTATTTATTGCCTGTTATATAAAAGTTTGTCCTCCCGCGCGGCCGTTTTATATATTAATCCTGAGAGTTGGCCAGTCGTCGGCTTCTGCCCCCACGTAGGAAGTACGGGGGTGTTCGGGATAAACCTGATAACTCTTTATCCCAGTTTTGGGTCCTTCGAAGGAGGTGTTCAGCACAACGAACTAGGCAATCGGACTATAGGGATTTATCCCTCTCAATTAGCCATAGGAGCTTTAGGAAAGGAAGGTAGGCGCAGCCCCTGGTGTTCGGAAGACCGCACGAGGGGCTATATAAGCACCTGATCGGAAGAAAAACTGATCCATTGCACGCTGCATTGGTTATGGCATTATGCGGGAGAAATCCTTAAAGATTTTACAACCTCTCGAACAGCTGACCAGCTCTCGCCATATCATGACTGTCAATTTTCGGCTTTCTCTACTGTGGTGCTCGTCCGGAAGAACCGGGACACAATCGCAATAGTTCTCCTTGTGCCGCCTTAGCCGATATAGCGGAACGTAAGGCAGCAAAACATGGGAGCCGGGCAAACCCAACATTTTACCCAAGACATGATTCGGAGCTGATGCATATAATGCTATAAGTTCGGGGTGCCGAACTTCCATGAAGGTGTTCGGTCTTTATTGCCGTATTATGGGTAAAACGAAGCCCCTGGCATATTTAAGGCATATCGCGGTGTACGGATGCCACTTGACAAAAGAATTTCAATAAGAAATATCAGCAGATAAGCGTCATATAAATCCATATATTCTATTTGAATAGTACGTCGATGCGTATGAGTACGGGTAATGCAATAAAAAAGAAATATGACTGTGGAACCTGCCAAGACCAGGGGGAAGAAGCTGTGTGCAGATCCGGAGTATAGTTGGATGGTCATCGCGGGGAATATCTAAGGATTCCCTTGCGCGTTCGAGATGCTTCCATATCGCCAGTCCTGGTCTGCGCAAAGTTGAAACTCCAAGGAAAATGTAGGAAATGCTTGTGTGCCGCAGAGCGGTTGAGCCGCGGTATGTGGCCTGTCCTGGCCTTTGCCGGGGTGTTTTTAATGGAGCTCTGGACGAGCCTTTTTATTCTACCGTGAAGTAGTTCGGAATCCTTTGGCGGTGTCCGAGAGCTTGGCCGTCGACTCGAGGCTCAATTGAAAGGTGCCACTCGTTGCTTCTGCTGTTAAGGCAGCGGTATACTCTTTGGTGCCAAGGGAAAGTTCGGCCTTGCCATTAACCGTGATGACGCCGTGCGGTCCGGGCATCTTGAGTTTATGGTAGGCATAATGTGGCACCGCGTTGAATCGAGCGAACGCGGTTCGTCCGAGCAGTGCCTGATAATCACTGTGAAAGGGGATGATGTCGAACATTAACTCTTCAGCACGGTAATTGTCTGGTGATCCGAAGACTACCTTAAGGGAGATGGAGCCTGTACAGCTGGCCTCCACACCTGGTATAATACCTTTGAAGGTGGTTTTAGTGGGTTTGATCACCGAATGATCGATGCCCATCTTGCGCACTGTGTCCTGGTAAAGCAGGTTTAGACTGCTGCCTCCGTCCATAAGGACTCGTGTGAGGTGGAACCCGTCAATTATTGGGTCGAGGACTAGTGCGGCTGGATTGCCCTGATTGGTGTTAACCGGACGATCCGTGCAGTTGAAGGTGATCGGCCTGAGTTTATATTGTGGGACAACTGGTTCCGTTATGTCGATATCCCTAAGGGTGCGCATCCGGTCCGGGTTGGGAGTGTGGGTGCCGTTTACCACGTTCACCGTTTGGATTTGCGAGGGAAATTTCTTTTGCCCTCCTGTACTCGGAGGTCTGGGCTCCTCGTCGCCGTCATCGCTTCGAGACCCCTTATCTTTGTTTTTGGCGCCTGACCTGCCGGCTTGTTTGAAGACCCAGCATTCTCTGTTGGTATGTTTGGCTGGTGTTCCCGGGGTGCCATGAATTTGGCATGGGCGGTCGAGTATGCGGTCCAGACTGGACGGACCCGAATTGTCATTTTTGAGTGGCCCCTTCCGCTGACTGGACTTAAAGCCAATAAATCCGGCATTGACTGCCGTATCTTCGGCGTTTTCACCATGTTTGCGGCGCTTGTGTTTGTTGCGTCGGGGTTTGCCGTTGCTATCTCTAGCCTCTGATGTGCCAGGGTTGCTTGCTGTGTTGTTGCTATGGGCCAACCGGCTATCTTTGTCGTGAGGGCTGCCATGGATTTTGGCTTCTCTTGGCCGAGATGTCGAGCGAGCCACTCATCACGGATGTTATGCTTAAAGGCCTCTAGGGCTTCGACATCCGGACAGTCGACAATTTGGTTCTTTTTAGTTAGGAACTGAGTCCAGAATTTCCTGGCTGACTCTCTGGGCTGTTGTGTTATGTGACTTAAATCGTCAGCATCCGGTGGCCGCACATAAGTGCCCTGGAAGTTGTCCAGGAATGCGTCTGCCAGGTTCTCCCAACTTCCGATGGAGTTTGCCGGCAAGCTATTCAGCCAATGCCGAGCCGGCCCTTTGAGTTTTAGCGGGAGATACTTGATGGCGTGTAGATCATCCCCGCGGGCCATGTGAATGTGGAGGAAGAAGTCTTCTATCCATACCGCGGGGTCTGTAGTACCATCATATGAATCAATGCTCATGAGTTTAAACCCTTCTGGCAATTCATGATCCATTACTTCATCAGTGAAGCATAGGGGGTGTGTGGCGCCTCTGTGCCTGGCTATATCACGACGCAGTTCATACGAGTCTTGTCTGCTGTGTTCGGCCCGGCCGGATTTACTTTTAGTATATCCGGCGTGACGGTAGTCGTCACGCGTTGGGGCACGCCCACGTGATCCGTAGATCGATCTTTTATGTCCTGCTTTGTTTTCCAATACGTATCGCAGGTCCTGCGTGTTGCCGCAGGCCTTGGTGTTTTTGTTTAACCGGCGACGGGGTGCGGGCTGGACTTCGGCCTGATATGTGATACGTCTCCAACGTATCTATAATTTATGAAGTATTCATGTTATTATATTATCCATCTTGGATGTTTTATGGGCTTTACTATGCACTTTTATATTACTTTTGGGACTAACCTATTGACCTAGAGCCCAGTCCCAGTTCCTGTTTTCCCTTGTTTCAGTGTTTTGAAGAAAAGGAATATCAAACGGAGCCGAAACGGAATAAAACCTTCTGGAGAAGTTATTTTTGGAAGGAAAGCAACCGGCGAGACTTGGAGTCCACTTCAAGAAAGCAACGAGGAAGGCACGAGGTAGGGGGGCGCGCCCACCCCCCTGGGCGCGCCCTCCACCCTCGTGGGCCCCTCGTGGCTCCCCTGACGTACTTCTTTCACCTATATATACCAATATACCCTTAAACCTTCGGGGAACAGAATAGATCTGGAGTTCCGCCGCCGCAAGCCTCTGTAGCCACCAAAAACCAATCGGGACCCTGTTTCGGCACCCTGCCGGAGGGGGGAACCCTCACCGGTGGCCATCTTCATCATCCCGGCGCTCTCCATGACGAGGAGGGAGTAGTTCACCCTCGGGGCTGAGGGTATGTACCATGGTTTTAAATAGCCCGGTATAGCTCCGCTATAGCATGCTATAGCGTTTAGAAGAGGTCCTGCGCTAAGGGTCTTTTGTCCAAACACATGAACAAACATTTTAAATAGCTCGCTATAGCACGCTATAGCACGCTATAGCATTTAGAAGAGGTCCGCCGCTAAAAGGCTTAGCGCGCTATTTAAAACTTTGGTATGTACCAGTAGCTATGTGTTTGATCTCCCTCTCTCTCTCTCGTGTCCTTGATTTGGCACGATCTTGATGTATCGCAAGCTTTGCTATTATAGTTGGACCTTATGTTTCTTCTCCCCCTCTACTCTCTTGTAATGGATTGAGTTTACCCTTTGAAGTTATCTTATCGGATTGAGTCTTTAATGATTTGAGAACACTTGATGTATGTCTTGCCGTGCGTATCTGTGGTGACAATGGGATATCACGTGACTCACTTGATGTATGTTTCGGTGATCAACTTGCGGGTTCCGCCCATGAACCTATGCATAGGGGTTGGCACACGTTTTCGTCATGATTCTCCGGTAGAAACTTTGGGGCACTCTTTGAGGTTCTATGTGTTGGTTGAATAGATGAATCTGAGATTGTGTGATGCATATCGTATAATCATACCCACCGACGGTTGAGGTGACATTGGAGTATCTAGGTGACATTAGGGTTTTGGTTTATTTGTGTCTTAAGGTGTTATTCTAGTACGAACTCTAGGGCTGTTTGTGACACTTATAGGAATATCCCAATGGATTGATTGGAAAGAATAACTTTGAGGTGGTTTCGTACCCTACCATAATCTCTTCGTTTGTTCTCCGCTATTAGTGACTTTGGAGTGACTCTTTGTTGCATGTTGAGGGATAGTTATATGATCCAATTATGTTATTATTGTTGAGAGAACTTGCACTAGTGAAAGTATGAACCCTAGGCCTTGTTTCCTAGCATTGCAATACCGTTTACGCTCACTTTTACCTCTTGTTACCTTGCTGTTTTTATATTTTCAGTTTACAAAAACCTATATCTATCATCCATATTGCACTTGTATCACCATCTCTTCGCCGAACTAGTGCACCTATACAATTTACCATTGTATTGGGTGTGTTGGGGACACAAGAGACTCTTTGTTATTTTGTTGCAGGGTTGCTTGAGAGAGACCATCTTCATCCTACGCCTCTCACGGATTGTTAAACCTTAGGTCATCCACTTGAGGGGAATTTGCTACTGTCCTACAAACCTCTGCACTTGGAGGCCCAACAACGTCTACAAGAAGAAGGTTGCGTAGTAGACATCAAGCAGTTTCTGGCGCCATTGCCGGGGAGGTGAGTGCTTGAAGGTATATCTTTAGATCTTGCAATCGAATCTTTTTGTTTCTTGTTTTATCACTAGTTAGTCTAACAAAGAAAACTATAAAAAATGGAATTGAGTTTGTCTCATACGCTTCATCTTTTTAATATATTTTGTGAGTATGATGGAAAGGAAAATTGTGCCAAAGTGTTAGAAGAAGAATGCATTAAAATGTTTGGCACTAAATCTTTGAATGACGAGCATGATTGCAATGTTGTTAGTATGAATTCCTTGAATATCCATAGTACAAATGATGATTGCACTAGTCATGATGAAAATATCTCTTATAAGCATGTCGATTTTTGTGGAGTGTATTGGGTTTGCAAGTACACACCAAATAGGGAAGATACATATTGCAAGAGGCACAAGCATTTAGAAACTAAATTGTTGCAAGAAAGTCTTGATGTTTGTGCTGAAAAATTCAATATTTTTCGCGATCCTTGTGAACTTTGCAATGAACATGGTCATTTAAATCTCCAATGCAAATTGTTTCATGACCGAATCGTGTCCAAAAATTGTGATAATTTGATTACCCTTGAGCATCATAAAGAGCTTCGTCTTCTTTTGGGGTATGAAGAAATGAAACGTATAACTGAGGGTATTCCAAAATTTAATCTTGATAGATTTCTTGATTTTCATCTAGAGAAGATTTATATGTACTGTGCGGTGAATTGCATTGAAAATCCTTATATTGCCAATTACATAAAGAAAAGAAATCAAATATAAGATGAAGAAAACACTAATGAAAGGGAAGAGACTTCCCAATATTCTCCTATTGTTTCTTATGATGAATCAGGTAACGAGGAGGAGCCTTCTATTCAACCAATCTCATTAATAAGGAGCTCCAAAAAGAGGATTGAACCCACACATTATGTGGTGAAGAAGAAGAAAAGAAAAAGGAAGAGAGGTAAAAAGATATCTCTCCCAAATAATGTTGCTCCTATTATTGTTGTGCCCCATGAAAATGAATCAAAAATAATTTGTGGAAGATGATGCACTTGATGATGATCTCGTTATGCCTATTGCTTGTTGTGATGATTAAGATCGGGAAGATAATGATACTTCTTATGATCTTGAAAATCTTTTTGGCACTTTCTTGGAAGAATATGATAATTGCTATACTCTTGGTGCTATCCATACTATTAATGATGAGAGTGATTATTCTTATGATATGAAAAGGCCCAAGCTTGGGGATGCTATGTTTGATGAGGATGATGTTTTTGAGAATATATTTGCTGCAATTAATGTTTGTTCAAAGCTTGGGGATGCTATGTTTAATGAAGATGATATGTTTAGCCCCAAGTTTTGATATGGAAAGTTGTTATGATGATAGCATGCCTTCTACCTATGATGATTATATTGATGAAAGTGCGTTTGGAGAGGTCATGACTTTATTTAGTAATGATTCCACTATCTTAGAAGAGGTTTCAATCGATTATGATGAGAACAAAGTTGCTACTTATGATGATTATTGTGATGAAACTTATGCTATAAAAAGTAGTGATGATTATATTTATAAAACTTGTCATGATTATGATTACCCTTTTTCTGAACATTACTCTTTTAATGTGGAAACATTTTATAGTATTCAAGTCTCTTATGATACTCCCACTATTCCGAATGAGAAGAATTTTGCTTATGTGGAGAGTAGTAAAATTTCTATGCAAGTAGATCATGAAAAGAATGCTTTAGGTGCTGGTTATATTTTTGAATTCATTCATGATGCTACTGAAAATTATTATGAGGGAGGAATATATGCTTGTAGGAATTGCAATAATATCAAGTTTCCTCTCTATGTGCTTAAAGTTGTGAAGTTATGCTTGTTTTACCTTCCTATGCAAGTTGATTCTTGTTCCCATAAGTTGTTTGCTCACAAAGTCCCTAGGCATAGGAAGTGGGTTAGACTTAAATGTGCTAGTCATATGCTTCATGATGCTCTCTTTGTGTTTCAATTCTTATCTTTTATGCGAGCATTATTGAAATCATCATGCCTAGCAAAAAGGCATTAAAGAAAAGCGCTTGTTGGGAGACAACCCAATATTTACCCCTACTGTTTTTGTGTGTTCACATGATTAAGCTACTGTAGTAATCATGTTTTATAGCTTTTTTTTCAATAAAGTGCCAAGTAAAACCTACAGGATCTTCTTGGATGATAGTTATTTGATCTTGCTGAAAATTCCAGAAACTTTCTGTTCACGAAAACAATTGTTAAAAATCACCAGAATGTGATAAAATATTGATTCCAATTGAAGCAGATCAATAAACAAATTGTCTAGGTCTTCCTATTTTGGTAGAATTTTTGGAGTTCCAGAAGTTTGCGTTAGTTACAGATTATTACAGACTGTTCTGTTTTTGACAGATTCTGTTTTTCGTGTGTTGTTCGCTTATTTTGATGAATCTATGGCTAGTAAAATAGTTTATAAACCATAGAGAAGTTGGAATACAGTAGGTTTAACACCAATATAAATAAATAATGAGTTCATTACAGTACCTTGAAGTGGTGGTTTGTTTTCTTTCGCTAACGGAGCTCACGAGTTTTCTGTTAAGTTTTGTGTTGTGAAGTTTTCAAGTTTTGGGTAAAGATTCGATGGACTATGGAATAAGTAGTGGCAAGAGCCTAAGCTTGGGGATGCCCAAGGCACCCCAAGGTAATATTCAAGGACAACCAAGAGCCTAAGCTTGGGGATGCCCCGGATGGCATCCCCTCTTTCGTCTTCATTCATCGCTAACTTTACATGGAGCTATATTTTTATTCACCACATGATATGTGTTTTGCTTGGAGCGTCATTCTATTTTCTTTAGTTTTGCTTGCTGTTTGAATAAAATACCAAGATCTGAAATTCTTAAATGAGAGAGAGTCTTCACATAGCTAAGTAATTATTTAACTACTCATTGATCTTCACTTATATCTTTTTGGAGTAGTTTGTCATTTACTCGTGTGCTTCACTTATATCCTATGAGTAAATGGTTGAATGATTTGAATGTCATAAATCTGAAATTATAGATGTTTCATATGCCTTTCCCATGGGGAGTAATGCCTTCACATATAAGAAGTAGAGGTGGTAAATTTATTTAATGTTAGCAAACATTGCATTGGTCACTTGAGCAATTCATGAAAGAATATTGAAGGAAGAGAGATTTCACATATAAATATACTATCATGGACATCTTCTATGATTGTGATCCCCATTAATTATTTTCAAACCTGAGCAAATTAGTGGAAGTTGGACAAGGAAGACAACTTAATGAGTTATGCTTGGGTATATTTGTATAAGTTATATTGTTATGGATCCTCTAACATGTGGTGCTTGCTATTTAGAATCCTTTGCTAGCCAAAATATCTGTACTAAGCGGGAATACTGCTTGTGCATCCAAACTCCTTGAACCAAGTTTCTTCCATGAGTGTCCACCATATCTACCTATATGCGGTATTTACCTGCCGTTCCAAGTAAATTAGCATGTGCCAAACTCTAAACCTTCAAATAATAATCTGTTTTGTATGCCTGAATCGCTCATGTAGCAACTAGGGGCTAGCAGTATCTTCCATGCTAGGAGGGTTATTCTCACGATGAGTGGACTCCGCTCATCATTCACGAGAAAATGGCTGGTAACTGGGATGCCCAGTCCCATGATCAAAAGATCGAAATCAAATCAAAAATAATTGCAAACAAAACTCCCCCAGGATTGATGTTAGTTGGAGGCACCTGTTGTTTCGGGCAAGCCATGGATTGATGATTGTTGGTGGAGGGGAGTAAAGATCTTTATCTTTCTATTTGGGAACCGCCTATAATGTATGTAGTATGGAATATATTGGGAACTCTTGGTCGTTATGTTGACAATGAAAGCATACCTCTCAAAATTATTTTCATCTCTGTTTCTGCTCCGAGCTCTGGCACCTCTGCAAATCCCTGCTTCCCTCTGCGAAGGGCCTATCTTTTACATTTATGCAAGAGTCAGTTGTATTCCTTCTCATTCCAACCTACTCTTTAGTTGGAAAGCATCATGTGATGGAAAGATCTAGGCATATATGGCCATTCAAATATATTTGAGCATGAATTATTACTGTTGACATTACCCCTGAGTTAAAAGGTTGGGAGGCGAAACATTAAGCCCCTATCTTTCTCTGTGTTCGATGAATACTATTTGTTCTAAAAATATGCTTTCAGTGGTAGCAATCATGGAAGACTAAATGATAGTTGAGTATGTGAAGTTTGCTGAATCAAAGCTCTGACATAGACTCTTCCTGAAAATAAGATGAATTTCAATTGTTTGATGACTGAGAACTGTTTGTTAGTTTTCAAGAAAGTTTATGATCTATACTTTAACATATGAATAGTTTGTTACTTGATCATGCAAAGTTTTATGATATGAGCTACTGTTAGGACATATAATGATGCTAGAAAAGGTGATTGAAATTATCATTGATCAAACTAACGCACCTGCTAGCATTACACTTCATAAATTCTTTCTTTTATCATTTACCTACTCGAGGACGAGCAGGAATTAAGCTTGGGGATGCTGATACGTCTCCAACGTATCTATAATTTATGAAGTATTCATGCTATTATATTATCCATCTTGGATGTTTTATGGGCTTTACTATGCACTTTTATATTACTTTTGGGATTAACCTATTGACCCAGAGCCCTGTGCCAGTTCTTGTTTTTTCCCTTGTTTCAGTGTTTCGAAGAAAAGGAATATCAAACGGAGTCGAAATGGAATGAAACCTTCTGGAGAAGTTATTTTTGGAAGGAAAGCAACCCGGGAGACTTGGAGTCCACGTCAAGAAAGCAACAAGGAAGGCACGAGGTAGGGGGGCGCGCCCACCCCCCTGGGCGCGCCCTCCACCCTCGTGGGCCCCTCGTGGCTCCCCTGATGTACTTCTTTCACCTATATATACCAATATACCCTTAAACCTTCGGGGAACAGAATAGATCTGGAGTTCCGCCGCCGCAAGCCTCTGTAGCCACCAAAAACCAATCGGGACCCTATTCCGGCACCCTGCCGGAGGGGGGAACCCTCACCAGTGGCCATCTTCATCATCCCGACGCTCCCCATGACGAGGAGGGAGTAGTTCACCCTCGGGGCTGAGGGTATGTACCAGTAGCTATGTGTTTGATCTCTCTCTCTCTCTCGTGTTCTTGATTTGGCACGATCTTGATGTATCGCGAGCTTTTCTATTACAGTTGGATCTTATGTTTCTTCTCCCCCTCTACTCTCTTGTAATGGATTGAGTTTTCCCTTTGAAGTTATCTTATCGGATTGAGTCTTTAATGATTTGAGAACACTTGATGTATGTCTTGCCGTGCGTATCTGTGGTGACAATGGGATATCACGTGACTCACTTGATGTATGTTTCGGTGATCAACTTGCGGGTTCCGCCCATGAACCTATGCATAGGGGTTGGCACACGTTTTCGTCTTGATTCTCCGGTAGAAACTTTGGGGCACTCTTTGAGGTTCTATGTGTTGGTTGAATAGATGAATCTGAGATTGTGTGATGCGTATCATATAATCATACCCACAGATACTTGAGGTGACATTGGAGTATCTAGGTGACATTAGGGTTTTGGTTGATTTGTGTCTTAAGGTGTTATTCTAGTACGAACTCTAGGGCTGTTTGTGACACTTATAGGAATAGCCCAACGGATTGATTGGAAAGAATAACTTTGAGGTGGTTTTGTACCCTACCATAATCTCTTCGTTTGTTCTCCGCTATTAGTGACTTTGGAGTGACTCTTTGTTGCATGTTGAGGGATAGTTATATGATCCAATTATGTTATTATTGTTGAGAGAACTTGCACTAGTGAAAGTATGAACCCTAGGCCTTGTTTCATAGCATTGCAATACCGTTTACGCTCACCTTTACCACTTGTTACCTTGCTGTTTTTATATTTTCAGTTTACAAAAACCTATATCTATCATCCATATTGCACTTGTATCACCATCTCTTCGCCGAACTAGTGCACCTATACAATTTACCATTGTATTGGGTGTGTTGGGGACACAAGAGACTCTTTGTTATTTGGTTGCAAGGTTGCTTGAGAGAGACCATCTTCATCCTACGCCTCTCACGGATTGATAAACCTTAGGTCATCCACTTGAGGGAAATTTTCTACTGTCCTACAAACCTCTGCACATGGAGGCCCAACAACGTCTACAAGAAGAAGGTTGCGTAGTAGACATCAATATGCCGCTTTGTCTCAGCCACGAGGTGGCCGGTCAGCCGCATCATACGCTGGAAACGTAGGCTTTAATGCTTCCTCCTCAAGTTGGGGTAGCAACCTGCGCTTTGGGTAACTTTTGGTTGGGCGTTCGAGTTCGTATTCCTCGGCCGCCAGGATCTCAGTCCATCTATCTGCTAGCAGATCTTCGTCAGCTTGAAGCTGTTGTTCCTTTTTCTTCAGGTTTTTATTGTGGCTATAAGCCGGCGCTCGAAGCGCTCCTGCTCGATGGGATCCTCAGGCACGATAAATTCTTCGTCGCCGAGGCTCACATCGTCTTCGGAAAGAGGAATGTAATTGTCGTCCTCTGATTCTCCGTCTGATGCCTGTTCCTTAGGGCTAGCTTGCCCATCCTCCGGCTCGGAACCTGGCTGGAGCGGATTGTCTTCGTCTTCGGCACTATCCGCAGCATTGTTGTCTCTTGTGCCGGTATCACTGCTTTTGCTATGGCGGGGCTTAGAGCGGCGCCGATGACGCTGGTGCTTAGATTGCTTCTCGGAGGGATTATCCTCCGTTGCCTTATTGCCATCGCTTTCTTTGGGGGTGTCCACCATGTATATATCATATGATGAGGTGGCAGTCCAGCGCCCTGTGGGCGGTGGTTCCTTTTCTTCTCCTGCATCGTCGTCCATACTGTCGATGTCCTCGAAGCCGAAATCGAGCATATCGGATAAGTCGTCGACAGTGGCTATTAAGTGGGTGGTGGGTGGGGAACGAATTTCTTTGTCGTCCGCTTCCCACTCAAGCCGGACACAGTTTGGCCAAGGGCCTCCTGACAAGGAGAGAGACCTTAATGAATTTAGCACATCGCCCAGGGGCGAGTGCTGAAATATATCCGCGGAGGAAAACTCCATGATCGGTGCCCAATCAGATTCGATAGGCACTGACGCAGGCGGTTCAGAACCCGTGGTCGGGGACGAATCCAAGAGTCCGGCAGCACAGTCTCGTAGGAGGTGAAGTCAGTATTCGGCTCTATCGCCACTGAGTGTGCGGCCTCCGCGGCGGGGTCCATCCACCTGTCCTCGGATGGCGCAATCTGCTCCGGATTGAGGGCCGAAGTAGCCACAGGTGTGATCTCCCGAACACCGTCCGACGGCAGAGCTATGTCATGCTCGTCGTGACTATGCGGCGCATCTGACATGGGCTCGAATCCGTCAAAGATCAAGCCTCCGTAGATGTCGGCAGTATAGTTTAAGCTTCCAAACCTGACCTGACGGCCAGGGGCGTAGCTCTCGATCTACTCCAGATGGCCAAGCGAGTTGGCCCGCAGTGCGAAGCCGCCGAATACGAAGATCTGTCCGGTGAGGAAAACCTCACCCTGGATCGCATTGCTGCCGATGATTGAAGGAGCCATCAAGCCTTTATCGTGATGGCACAGTGGAACTCTCAATGAAAGCACCAATGTCGGTGTCAAAACCGGCGGATCTCGGGTAGGGGGTCCCGAACTGTGCGTCTAAGGCGGATGGTAACAGGAGGCGGGGGACACAATGTTTACCCAGGTTCGGGCCCTCTCGATGGAGGTAATACCCTACTTCCTGCTTGATTGATCTTGATGATATGAGTATTACAAGAGTTGATCTACCACGAGATCGTAGAGGCTAAACCCTAGAAGCTAGCCTATGATTATGATTGTTGTTGTCCTACGGACTAAACCCTCCGGTTTATATAGACATCGGAGGGGGCTAGGGTTACATAGAGTCAGTTACAAGGGAGGAGATCTACATATCCGAATTACCAAGCTTGCCTTCCACGGAAAGGAGAGTCCCACCCGGACACGGGACGAAGTCTTCAATCTTGTATCTTCATAGTCCAACAGTCCGGCCAAAGTATATAGTCCAGTTGTCCGAGGACCCCCTAATCCAGGACTCCCTCACTCCATTGTTCCGAAGAACGAAGTTTTAGTTATGTTGCCCATGAGGCATGGTTCACATGTCTCAAATGATTAGTAATCATGAGATTCCAAAATTCCATCAACATGGAGTTTCTTCATGCGCTTTACACCAATATAACCTAAGCGGCAGTGCCACAAATATGTGGTACTATCATTACTAACTTTGTATCTTTTGGCATCAATATTATGAATATGTGTATCACTATGATCGAGATTCAACAAGAACGAACCATTCACAAGGGGTGCATGACCATAAAAGATATTACTCATATAAATAGAACAACCATTATTCTCTGACTTAAATGAATAACCATCTTGCAATAAACAAGATCTAGATATAATGTTCATGTTGAACGCATGCACCAAATAACAATTATTTAGGTATCAATAATCTCGGAGGTAGATGTAGAGGTAGCGTGCCGACGGCGATCACATGAACCTTGGAACCATTTCCGACGCGCATCGTCACCTCGTTCTTAGCCAGTCTTCGTTTATTCCGTAGGTCCTGTTTCGAGTTACAAATATTAGCAACCGAACCAGTATCAAATACCCAGGTGCTACTACGAGCACTAGTAAGGTACACATCAATAACATGTATATCAAATATACCTTTGTTGATGTTTCCAGCCTTCTTATCTGCCAAGTACTTGGGGTAGTTCCGCTTCTAGTGACCATTCCCCTTGTAGTAGAAACACTCCGTCTCAGCTTTGGGTCCAGCCTTGGGTTTCTTCACGAGAGCGGCAACTTGTTTTCCGTTCTTCTTGAAGTACCCTTTCTTTCCCTTGCCTTTCTTCTTGAAACCGGTGGTCTTATTAACCATCAACACTTGATGTTCTCTCTTGATTTCTACCCCCGCGGCCTTAAGCATGGTGAATAGCTCGAGGATCATTTTCTCCATCCCTTGCATATTATAGTTCATCACAAAGCTAGCCCTTATAGCTTGGTGGTAGTGACTGGAGAACTCTGTCGATGATCGTGTCAACTAGAATATTAACTCCCAACTGAGTCAAGTGGTTGTGAAACCCAGACATTCTGAGTATATCTGCTCACTAACAGAACTGTTCTCCTCCATCTTGTAGCTAAAGAACTTGTCGGAGGTGTCATACCTCTCAACCCGGGCATGAGCTTGAAATACCAATTTCAGCTCCTCGAACATCTCATATCCTCTATGGTGCTAATAACGTCTTTGGATCCCCGGTTCTAAGCCGTAAAGCACGGCTCGCTGAACTATCAAGTAGTCATCAGAACGTGTCTACCAGACGTTCATAACATCAGTAGGAGAGCATTGAGGGGGTGCATCACTGCTACTTCTTGAGCTTGCGTTGGTTTTTCCCTTGAAGAGGAAAGGGTGATGCAGCAAAGTAGAGATAAGTTTTTCCCTCAGTTTGAGAACCAATGTATCAATCCAATAGGAGATGACGCACAAGTCACCGAATACCTGCACAAACAATCAAACAACTTGCACCCAACGCGATAAAGGGGTTGTCAATCCCTTCACGGTTACTTGCAAAAGTGAGATCTAATAGAGATAGATAAACGATAAAGTAAATATTTTTGGTATTTTTGGTTTATAGATCGGAAAGTAAAGATTGCAAAATAGTAGATGGGAAACTTATATGATGGAAAATAGAACTTATATGATGGACAATAGACCCGGGGCCATAGGTTTCACTAGAGGCTTCTCTCAAGATAGAAAATAATACGGTGGGTGAACAAATTACTGCCGAGCAATTGATAGAAAAGCGCAAAGTTATGACGATATCTAAGGCAATGATCATTAATATAGGCATCACGTCTGTGTAAAGTAGACCGAAACAATTCTGCATCTACTACTATTACTCCACACATCGACCGCTATCCAGCATGCATCTAGAGTATTCATTAAGTTCATAAAGAACGGAGTAACGCATTAAGTAAGATGACATGATGTAGAGGAATTAACTCGAGCAATATGATGAAAACCCCATCTTTTTATCCTCGATGGCAACAATACAATAGGTTAGTCCCAAAAATAATATAAAATAGCATATTAATGCATATAAAACATCCAAAACAGATAATATAATACCACGGAACAATCAAAAATTATAGATACGTTGGAGACGTGTATCAAGCAACCCCAAGCTTAATTCCTGCTCGTCCTCGAGTAGGTAAATGCTAAAAACAGAATTTTTGATGTGGAATGCTACCTAACATATTTATTCGTGTAATTTCTTTATTGTGGCATGAATGTTCAGATCCGTAAGATTCAAAAGAAAAGTTTAATATTGACATGAAAACAATAATACTTCAAGCATACTAACAAGGCAATTATGTCTTCTCGAAATAACATGGCCAAAGAAAGCTTATCCCTACAAAACCATATAGGCTGGCTATGCTCAATCTTCATCACACAAAATATTCAAATCATGCACAACCCGATGACAAGCCAACTAATTGTTTCATACTTTTGACGTTCTCAAGCTTTTTCAACTTTCACGCAATACATGAGCGCGAGCCAAGGACATAGCACTATAGGTGGAATAGAAGGTGGTTGTGGAGAAGACAAAAAGAAGGAGAGAGTCTCACATCAACTAGGTGTATCAAAGGGCTATGGAGATGCCCATCGATAGATATCAATGTGAGTGAGTAGGGATTTCCATGCAATGGATGCACTAGAGCTATAAGTTTATGAAAGCTCAAAAAGAAACTAAGTGGGTGTGCATCCAACGTTCTTGCTCACAAAGACCTAGGGCAAATTGAGGAAGCCCATCATTGGAATATACAAGCCAAGTTCTATAATGAAAAATTCCCACTAGTATATGAAAGTGATAACATAGGAGACTCTCTATCATGAAGATCATGGTGCTTCTTTGAAGCACAAGTGTGGTAAAAGGATAGTAACATTGCCTCTTGTGTCTTTTCTCTCATTTTTTTACTTGGGCCTTATCTCATTTTTTTGGCCTCTTTTTTTCGTCCGGAGTCTCATCCCAACTTGTGGGGGAATCATAGTCTCCATCATCCTTTCCTCACATGGGACAATGCTCTAATAATGAAGATCATCACACTTTTATTTACTTACAACTCAAGAATTACAACAGGATACATAGAACAAAATATGACTCTATATGAATGCCTCCAGTGGTGTACCAGGATGTGCAATGAATCAAGAGTGACATGTACGAAAGGATTATGAACGGTGGCTTTGCTACAAATACGATGTCAACTACATGATCATGCACAGCAATATGACAATGATGAAACGTGTCATAATAAACGGAACGGTGGAAAGTTGCATGGAAATATATCTCAGAATGGCTATGGAAATGCCATAATAGGTAGGTATGGTGGCTGTTTTGAGGGAGTATATGGTGGGTTTATGGTATCGGCAGAAGTTGCACGGCACTAGAGAGGCTAGCAATGGTGGAAGGGTGAGAGTGCATATAATCCATGGACTCAACATTAGTCATAAAAAACTCACATACTTATTGCAAAATTCTATTAGTTATCGAAATGAAGTACTAAACACATGCTCCTAGGGGGATAGATTGGTAGGAAAAGACCATCGCTCGTCCCCGACCGCCACTCATAAGGAAGATAATCAATAAATAAATCATGCTCCGACTTCATCACATAACGGTTCACCATACGTGCATGCTACGGGACTCACAAACCTTAACACAAGTATTTGTCCTATTCACAATTACTTACTAGCATGAGTCCAATATCACCATCTTTATATCTCAAAACGATCATAAGGAATCAAACTTCTCATAGTATTCAATGCACTTTATATGAAAGTTTTTATTATATCCCTCTTGGGTGCCTATCATATTAGGACTAAATTTATAACCAAAGAAAAGTACCATGCTATTTAAAGACTCTCAAAATAATATAAGGGAAGCATGAGAGTTCAACAATTTCTATAAAATAAAACCACCGACGTGCTCTAAAAAGATATAAGTGATGCACTAGAGCAAAATTGCCTAGCTCAAAAGATATAAGTGAAGCACATAGAGTATTCTAATAAATCACGATTCATGCGTGCCGCTCTCAAAAGGTGTGTACAGCAAGGATCATTGTGGCAAACTAAAAGGTAAAGACTCATATCATACAAGACGCTCCAAGCAAAACACATATCATGTGGTGAATAAAAATATAGCCTCAACTAAAGTTACCGATAGACGAAGACAAAAGAGGGGATGCCTTCCGGGGCATCCCCAAGATCAGGCTCTTGGTTGTCCTTGAATATTACCTTGGGGTGCCTTGGGCAACCCCAAGCTTAGGCTCTTGCCACTCCTTATTCCATAGTCTATCAAATCCTTACCCAAAACTTGAAAACTTCACAACACAAAACTCAACAGAAAGTCTCATAAGCTCCGTTAGTATAGGAAAATAAATCACCACTTTTGGTACTATTGTGAACTCATTCTTTATTTATAATTGTGTAATATCTACTGTGTTCCAACTTTTCCATGGTTCATACCCCCCGATACTACCCATAGAATCATCAAAATAAGCAAACAACACATGGAAAACAGAATCTGTCAAAAACAGAACAGTCTGTAGTAATCTGTAACTCTCGAATACATCTGTAACTCCAACAATTCTGAAAAATTAGGAAGACCTAAGCAATTTGTTTATTAATCTTCTTCAAAAAGAATCAAATCAAAATCACGACTCTGTAAAAAATGAAAAATATTTTTCTAGGTGCAAAAGTGTCTGTTTTTCAGCAAGATCAAATCAACTATCACCTTAAGCTATCCAAAGGTCTTACTTGGCACAAACACTAATTAAAACACAAAACCACATCTAACCAGAGGCTAGATGAATTATCTATTCAAAAACAGAAAATAAAAATATTGGGTTGTCTCCCAACAAGCGCTTTTCTTTAAAGCCATTAAGCTGGGCATTGATAATTTCAATGATGCTCACATAAAAGAGAAGAATTGAATCACAA
Source organism: Triticum aestivum (assembly GCF_018294505.1). NCBI lineage: Eukaryota > Viridiplantae > Streptophyta > Magnoliopsida > Poales > Poaceae > Triticum > Triticum aestivum. Next base: position 342,531,335 of record NC_057811.1, read on the forward strand.
AGAGAGAATCATGAAACATGTGAAAAACACATCTAAGTCTAACATACTTCCTATGCATAGGCATTTTATAAGCAAACAAATTATCAAGGCAAGCAAAAACTATCATATGCAAGGAATAAGAAAGAGACGATAGCAATCTCCACATGAAGAGAGGTAATTTACTAACATGGAAATTTCCAAAAACATATTTTCCTCTCTCATAATAATTACATGTAGGATCATATTCAAATTCAACAATATAGCTATGACATAAATTATTCTCTACATGATCCACATGCATGCAAAGTTGACACTCTTCCAAAATAGTGGGATTATCATTAACTAAAATCATGACCTTTCCAAACCCAATTTGATCAAAAATTTCATGAGATTGAATATTCTCCAAATATGTGGGATCTAAAATTGACACTCTTCCAAACCCACTTTAAATATTATTGCAAGCAAATATTCATCATGGGGCTTAAATAAATTTTTAAGATCATAAGAAGAATCACCCCAATTATGATCATTGCAACAAGTAGAAGACATAGCAAGATTAGCATCGCCAAGCTTAGGATTTTGCATATCATTAACATAATTTACATTAATAGAATTTATAATAACATCATTGCAATCATGCTTTTCATTCAAAGATCTATTGTGAAACACATCATAAAGCACTTCATCACAATTTTCAGATTCACGGATTTCAAGCAAAACATCATAAAGATAATCTAGTGCACTCAACTCACTAGAAATTGGTTCATCATAGTTGGATCATTTAAAAATATTAGCAAGTGGATGAGGATCCATAAACACTTTGCTTCAGATTTTCAATGAACACACAATTATACCAAGCAAATGAGCAAATAAACCAATTAAGACAAGGGCAAACGAAAAGGCGAACGGAAAGAAGGGCAAAGAAAAAGGCAAATCTTTTCGAAAATTGTTTTAGAAGTGGGGGAGAGGAAAACAAGAGGTGAATGGTGAATAATGTAATACAAGAGATGAGAGTTTATGATGGGTACTTGGTATGTCTTGACTTGGCATAGATCTCGCCGGCAACAGCGCCAGAAATTCTTCCTGCTACTTCTTGAGCTTGTGTTGGTTTTACCCTTGAAGAGGAAAGGGTGATGCACCAAAGTAGAGATAAGTATTTCCCTCAGTTTGAGAACCAAGGTATCAATCCAGTACGAGACAACGCACAAGTCACCGAATACCTGCACAAACAATCAAACAACTTGCACCCAACGCGATAAAGGGGTTGTCAATCCCTTCACGCTTACTTGCAAAAGTGAGATCTGATAGAGATAGATAAACGATAAAGTAAATATTTTTGGTATTTTTGGTTTATAGATCGGAAAGTGAAAGATTGCAAAATAGTAGATCGAAAACTTATATGATGGAAAATGGAACTAATATGATGGACAATAGACTCAAGGGGCATAGGTTTCACTAGAGGCTTCTCTCAAGATAGAAAATAATACGGTGGGTGAACAAATTACTATCGAGCAATTGATAGAAATGTGCAAAGGTATGACGATATCTAAGGCAATGATCATGAATATAGGCATCACGTCCGTGTCAAGTAGACCGAAATGATTATGTATCTACTACTATTACTCCACACATCGACCGCTATCCAGCATGCATCTAGAGTATTAAGTTCATAAAGAACGGAGTAACGCATTAAGTAAGATGACATGATGTAGAGGAATTAACTCAAGCAATATGATGAAAACCCCTTCTTTTTATCCTTGACGGCAACAATACAATATGTGCCTTGATGCCCCTACTGTCACTGGGAAAGGACACCACAAGATTGAACCCAAAGCTAAGCACTTCTCCCATTGCAAGAAAAATCAATCTAATTGGCCAAACCAAACCGATAGTTCGAAGAGAGTTACAAAGATATCAAATCATGCATAAAAGAATTCAGAGAAGATTCAAATAATATTTATAGACAAGCTAATCATAAATCTACAATTCACCGGATCTCGGCAAACACAACGCAAAAAAGTATTACATCAAATAGATCTCCAAGAACATCGAGGAGAACATGGTATTGAGAATCAAAGAGAGAGAAGAAGCCATCTAGCTACTAGCTATGGACCCGTAGATCTGTGGTAGACTACTCACGCTTCATCGGAAGGGCAATAGAGTTGATGTAGAAGCCCTCCATGATCGAATCCCCCTCCGGCAGGGTGCCGGAAAAAGTCGAGATCTCACGGGTATAGAAGGTTGTGGTGGAGGAAAAGTGTTTTCGTGGATGCCTCTAGTGGTTTGGGGATATATGGGAATATATAGGCGAAAAAATTAGGTCACGAGGTGCACGAGGGGCCAACAAGGGTGGGGGCGCCCCCTCTGTCCTTGTGGCCACCTCGTGGCTCCTCCGACTTCATCTCCAAGTCTCCTGGTTGTCTTCTGGTCCAAGAAAAATATTTGCGAAGGTTTTATTCCGTTTAGACTCCGTTTGGTACTCCTTTTCTGCGAAACTCAAAAACAGGGAAAAAACAGGAACTCGCACTGGGCTCTAGGTTAATAGGTTAGTCCCAAAAATAATATAAAATAGCATATTAATGCATATAAAACATCCAAAACAGATAATATAATATCATGGAACAATAAAAAATTATAGATACGTTGGAGACGCATCAAGCATCCCCAAGCTTAATCCCTGCTTGTGCTCGAGTAGGTGAATGCTAAAAACAGAATTTTTGATGTCGAATGCTACCTAACATACTTATCCATGTAATTTCTTTATTGTGGCATGAATGTTCAGATCTGTAAGATTCAAAAAAAAAGTTTAATATTGACATAAAAACAATAATACTTAAAGCATACTAACAAAATAATTACGTCTTCTCAAAATAACATGGCCAAAGAAAGCTTATCCCTACAAAATCATATAGTCTGGCTATACTCCATCTTCATCACGCAAAATATTCAAATCATGCACAACCCAGATGACAAGCCAAGCAATTGTTTCATACTTTTGATGTTCTCAAACTTTTTCAACTTTCACGCAATACATGAGCATGAGCCATGGACATAGCACTATAGGTGGAATAGAAGGTGGTTGTGGAGAAGACAAAAAGAAGAAGATAGTCTCACATCAACTAGGCGTATCAACGAGCTATGGAGATGCCCATCGATAGATATCAATGTGAGGTGAGTAGGGATTGCCATGCAACGGATGCACTAGAGCTATAAGTTTATGAAAGCTCAAAAAGAAACTAAGTGGGTGTCCATCCAACTTGCTTGCTCACGAAGACCTAGGGCAAATTGAGGAAGCCCATCATTGGAATATACAAGCCAAGTTATATAATAAAAAATTCCCACTAGTATATGATAACATAGGAGACTCTCTATCATGAAGATCATGGTGCTAATTTGAAGCACAAGTGTGGTAAAAGGATAGTAACATTGTCCCTTCTCTCTTTTCTCTCATTTTTTTACTTGGGCCTTCTCTCATTTTTTGCCTCTTTTTTCGTCTGGTGTCTCATCCCGACTTGTGGGGGAATCATAGTCTCCATCATCCTTTACTCACATGGGACAATGCTCTAATAATGAAGATCATCAAACTTTTATTTACTTACGACTCAAGAATTACAACTCGATACTACAAAATATGACTCTATATGAATGCCTCCGGTGGTGTACCGGGATGTGCAATGAATTAGGAGTGACATGTATGAAATGATTATGAACGGTGGCTTTGCCACAAATACGGTGTCAACTACATGATCATGCAAAGCAATATGACAATGATGCAACGGGTCATAATAAACGGAACGGTGGAAAGTTGCATGGAAATATATCTCGGAATGGCTATGGAAATGCCATAATAGGTAGGTATGGTGGCTGTTTTGAGGAAGGTATATGGTGGGTTTATGGTACCGGTGAAAGTTGTGCGACACTAGAGAGGCTAGCAATGGTGGAAGGCTGAGAGTACGTATAATCCCTGGAGTCAACATTAGTCATAAAAACATACTTATTGCAAAAATCTATTAGTTATCAAAATGAAGTACTACATGCATGCTCCTAGGGGATAGATTGGTAGGAAAAGACCATCGCTCGTTCCCGACCGCCACTCATAAGGAAGACAATCAATAAATAAATCATGCTCTGACTTCATCACATAATGGTTCACCATACGTGCATGCTACGGGACTCACAAACCTTAACACAAGTATTTCTCCAATTCACAATTACTTACTAGCATGACTCTAATATCGCCATCTTTATATCTCAAAACAATCATGAGGAATCAAACTTCTCATAGTATTCAATGCACTTTATATGAAAGTTTTTATTATATCCCTCTTGGAGGCCTATCATATTAGGACTAAATTTATAACCAAAGCAAATACCATGTTGTTTAAAGACTCTCAAAGTAGTATAAGTGAAGAATGAGAGTTCAACAATTTCTATAAAATAAAACCACCTCCATGCTCTAAAAAGATATAAGTGAAGCACTAGAGAAAAATTGCCTAGCTCAAAAGATATAAGTGAAGCACATAGAGTATTCTAATAAATCACGATTCATGTGTGCCTCTCTCAAAAGGTGTGTACAGCAAGGATGATTGTCGCAAACTAAAAGGTAAAGACTCATATCATACAAGACGATCCAAGCAAAACACATGTCATGTGGTGAATAAAAATATAGCCTCAACTAAAGTTACCGATAGACGACGACGAAAGAGGGGATGCCTTCCGGGGCATCCCCAAGCTCAGGCTCTTGGTTGTCCTTGAATATTACCTTGGGGTGCCTTGGGCATCCCCAAGCTTAGGCTCTTGCCACTCCTTATTCCATAGTCGATCAAATCCTTACCCAAAACTTGAAAACTTCACAACACAAAACTCAACAGAAAGTCTCATAAGCTCCATTAGTATAAGAAAATAAATCATCACTTTTGGTACTGTTGTGAACTAATTATTTATTTATATTGGTGTAATATCTATTGTATTCCAACTTTTCCATGGTTCATACTGTCGGATTCAGGGTTCCGCAGACCCTTGAGAGGTTTGAACTCTGGGGTGCGTGTGAAGAACTCGTCCTCCCCATTCTGCCTATGCATCGATTCCACGGCCTAGCTCGACGAACCAAACGGACCAGAGACATAGCAGTTTTACCCAGGTTCGGTCCACCTTGCGGTGTAAAACCCTACTCCTACTTTGTGGTGGATTGGCCTCGAGGGGTTATTGTGTTATTGTGCAAGGGACGAACAACCACAGGAGGTGAGGTGTTCTTGTGCTCGATGAGCTGTCAGTGTGAGACTGATCTGAATGATCCCCCCTTCTATGGTGGTGGCTAGGTCCTATTTATAGTGGCCTTGGTCCTCTTCTCAAATGTAGGCGGGAAGGGATCCCACAACGGCCAAATTCAAAGGGATACAACTAGTACAAGTTATCCTGACAAAAGTAGTCTTCGCCTGCAAAAGCCTCTGGTGGTGACGCCGCGGTGGGCTCAGCAATGACCTCCGTCCTGCTGTCCTGGCGGTCCTAGTCCTGTTGCACTAATACAGAAACCTTTATTTGATTCCTCTGGACTCCGCGCCTGCGCTTGCCTCCTTAGCACCAAAGAGGAAACTGGTACACTGCGCCCGTTGGCGCCCGCCTGGCCTTGGTCGTCATGCCTTACGTCATATGAACCTCGCGAGGTGCAGCTTGCATAGATATCTCCACTCCTTGGGAGCCAGACTGGGGAGGCCGCCCCCCAGGGAGGTCCTGGTGTATCCCGCCTCGCGAGGCTTGGCCCCTCGCGAGGGTCTTTGATTTGTTGTGGCCGAACCTGGGCCGTACCAGGTCGTTGACAGAGCCACGCCGTGGGCCGCAGGAAGGCAAGTCTGGGTACCCCCATTCCCAGAATGCCGACAGTAGCCCCCAGGCCCAAGGCGCGCTTGAACTTGGCTTCAAGGCGAAGCCAAAGGGCAAGTGCTGAGAGCCGTGGGCCCCAACCGCATGCGGCCTTGGTCGACGCATGGCGATTGATGGGATGTGGGCACCTCCGCTTCCCCACGCTGCCTCGGCAACCGTTTGACTTGATGAGACCCTGCTGCATGCAGAGAAAACCATCATTGCGTGCGATCGTGGAGGCCGGCGGTTGGCCTTCTTCTGGCTATAAATGAGGAGAGGGGCGGAGCCCCCTTCCTCATCTCCATCTTCTCATCGCCCGCTCCCTCTTCTTCCTCTTTGCCTTGCCGTCTTGCTGTAGTTCCAATGGCGCAAACGAGGAAGTTCTCTGCCGCCCAAAATGGGAAGGCCCCCAAGGAGGCACCCGGCTTGCCGCCGCCCATGAGAGGGCGGGGCCGCCCCCGTAAGCACAACGTGACCCCTGCGATGGCTCCTCGGGGGCGCGGGCGCACTCCTTCGGGGGCCGGTGTCACCCTGGGTGGCCGTGGCGGTGCATCTTCTCGTGGCGGGTGCCTCCAAGGGCGAGGCAGCCCCTGCGACGAAGGGAGGCACGCCATGGTTGCCCGGCCTCCTCGGCCGCGTTTCCACTCGGTGGAGGTGCTCCCAGAGTTCGTCGTGTGGTCGGAGAGGCCGACCGGCACCTGGCTCCAGCTTCCGCGCTTCTTTGCCTGCGAGCTGCCGGCCATGGGGCTTGACGGCCTCTGGCTGCAGGCTGATGGCTGCTGCAGTAAGGCCTCGTGGGACGGGGTCAAGGTCACCACCGCGGGCAACATGGCCCTGACCCGCGGTTGGCAGGCATTCGCTCGCGCGCGCGGCCTGATTAGGAGGTGCACCCTCCACTTCAAGTTCGATGGCCTCACGACCCTCTACGTGAGGGTGTTTGGGGAAGATGGCCGTCGTGCAGGTTGCTGCCCTGAAGTTGGTGGCGGCGACGATGAGCTTGGCCTTGCTGGTGGCCGCGAGGACGCCGAGGGTGAGCTTGCCCTTGGCGATGGCCGCGCTTCCTTCAGCAGCGGAGGCTCCTCCTCAAGCGAGAGCATGAGCAGTGGCAGCTACGAACAGCCGCCACGTCGCCGGGCTCGCTTCAAGGGAGGCGGCGGATCGTCTCGTCGCCACGCGCCGGTGAAGCGGGAGGAAGGCTCGGGCTGAGCCCGGGAGTCCTCCGGAGCCAGGCCTCGGGAGCTGCTGCGGTCGAGCGGGCCGCTTTTGTTTAACCTTTCCTTTCCCCTGCATTTTGAAAAATTAGAGGGCCTTGCTGGGGCCTGTAATGAACCATGGTACTTATGCCACTATGCTATGTTTATTGTTCTGGTGTGATGTTGTGGTGTTCCTGTTCTGAGTAGGGCGGTAGGATAACTTAGCTAGATACACTCGCGGTACTTTCCCACCTCGCGAGGGCGCGCCCTTCAGCATCTGGTGAGGCCCCCTTGCTAGCGACTCAGGAGCTGTTGGCCTCAGGAGACATCATAAAGCTACAGAATTGTTAGAAAACTTGTCGGGTGTCTTCTTCTTCCTTGCGCAAGCCCTCAGGCATGGGCTAGTCATGGCTTAGTGCACCGTGTCGCAGTACCCGGGGGGCATGGACTTTAAGAGGGTGCATAAATCACGAGCTCATTCGAGGGCATCTCGTGAGGATAGAAAAAGCCAAAGCTCTGGGGAAACAGAGCTATGGCGAAGTGTGTTTGTGGCGTGAGGCGGGCCCGACACATGCACACACCTGCCCAGGCCCAGGCCCCGCGCGCGAGACGCGCAAAGAAGAGCGACGAGCAACTACCGCTCCTCCCGGGCCAAGATCGAAGGGCAGGAGAGAAGACGAAGGGGAAATCCGGCTTGGCAATCAAAAAGACGAGAACTCCAATTTCCATTAAAAAGGTGTGCAAACCAACTACAAAAAGCAAGCAAATGAACAGCTTCGTCCGGCACCTAGACTAGTCTTCTAACCAGTGCAGAGCTAAGTGCTGCCACTAGGACGTGGGAGGGAGCCCCCGAGGCCCGAGGGCGGAACTCCAGAGACTTCGGGGCGTTACAGCCCCACTCATTATTATGTGAGAGTGTCACGAGCGGAGACCTTCACACGCACTAGGCCTTGATTCATGGGTAGAACTTTCGGAGGTGCTGGATGTTGCATGCGTTCTGGATGGGGATCTCGTCCCGCGTCTCCAGGCGCGCAGCGCCAGGCCTGGAGACGCGGGCGACCCTAAACGAGCAATCCCACATGGGCAAGAGCTTATGCAGCCCTTCCCTGGAGAGCACCCGCCTCAGGACGAGATCACCCACCTCGAGCGTCCTAGAGCGGACGCTGCGGCAGTGGTACCGCCGCGGCGCCTGCTGGTACCTTTCCACTCGGAGCGAGGCTTGGCGGCGGCATTCCTCCCCTAGCACGATGTCTATCCCCCGCGAGGCATACTGGCATGCCTCGTCAAACGCCAAGACCTACGCGGAGCGATGCTTGACCTCGTGTGGGAGAACCACTTCGGCTCCGTAGACGAGGAAGAATGGAGTCTCGCCGGTCGTCTTGGTCGCGGTGGTGCGGATGGACCGCAACACAGACTGGAGCTCGTCCATCTAGGCCCTGCCGCTGGCCTCGAGCTTCTTCTTGAAGGTTCTTGCCTTCGGGCCCCTCAGAACCTCCGCGTTGGCGCGCTCGGCTTGGCCATTGCTCCTGGGGTGCGTGATGACCCACAAGTATAGGGGATCAATTGTAGCTCTTTTTGATAAGTAAGAGTGTCGAACCCAACGAGGAGCAGAAGGAAATGACAAGTAGTTTTCAGTAAGATAATGTCTGCAAGTGCTGAAATTGTAAGTAGCGGAGTAGTTTGATAGCAAGATAATTTGTAACGAGCAAGTAACGATAGTAGTAACAAAAGTGCAGCAAGGTAGCCCAATCCTTTTGAGGCAAAGGACAGGCCAAAATGGTCTCTTATGATAAGCAAAGCGTTCTTGAGGGTACACGGGAATTTCATCTAGTCACTTTCATCATGTTGGTTTAATTCGTGTTCGGTACTTTGATAATTTGATATGTGGGTGGATGGGTGCTTAGGTGCTGCTCTTACTTGAAAAAACCTCCTACTTATGATTAACCCTCCCGCAAGCATCCGCAATTACGAGAAAAGTATTAAGAATAAATTCTAACCATAGCATTAAACTTTTGGATCCAATCGGTCCCTTACGGAATAGCGCATAAACTGGGGTTTAAGCTTCTGTCACTCTCGCAACCCATCATATAATTGCTACTCCACAATGCATTCCCTTAGGCCCAAATATGGTGAAGTGTCATGTAGTCGATGTTCACATGACACCACTAAGGGAATCACAACATACATACTATCAAAATATCAAACACATATAAAGTTCACATGATTACTTGCAACATGATTTCTCCCGTGACCTCAAGAACAAAAGTACCTACTCAAAAATGATAAACATGTTCATGATCAGAGGAGTATTAAATAGCATAATGGATCTGAATATATAATCTTCCACCAAATAAACCATATAGTAATCAACTACAAGATGTAATCAACACTACTTGTCACCCACAAGCACCAATCTATAGTTTCGATAACAAGATTGAATACAAGAGATGAACTAGGGTTTGAGATGAGATGGTGCTGTTGAAGATGTTGATGGAGATTTCCCTCCCCAAGATGGGAGAGTTGTTGGTGATGATGATGACGATGATTTCCCCCTCCGGGAGGGAAGTTCCCCCGGTGGAATCGCTCCGCCGAAGGGCAAAAGTGCTCCTGCCCAAGTTCCGCCTCGAGACGGTGGCGCTCCGTCCTGAATGTCTTCTTCTTATTTTTTATAGGTCAAAATGATCTATATACCAGAAGATGGGCACCGGAGGTGGGCCGAGGAGGCCACAACCCACCAGGGCGCGCCCAGCTGGGTTGTGCCCACTTGGTGGCCCCCCTCTGGTAGTTATTGGCTCAAATAATTCTTAAATATACCATAAAAAATCTCCATGAAGTTTCAACTTGTCTGGAGTTGTGCAGAATAGGTGGCCTGATGTAGCTTTTCCAGATCCAGATTTCCAACTGCCAGAATTCTCCCTCTTGGTGTGTTCCTTGCAAATTATGAGAGAAAAGGCATTAGAATTACTCCAAAAAGCATTATTATGGTTGAAAACATTATAAATAACAGTAAGAAAACATGATGCAAAATGGACATATCAACTCCCCCAGTCTTAAACCTCGCTTGTCCTCAAGCGAAAACCAAAATTGAAAAACATGTCCACATGCTTTGAGAGAGAGGTGTCCATAAAAACAAAATACGACATAGAAGCATCATGTTGATTATTATAACAACAACAAAATTAAACATAGGACTTTTATCATAGAACTTTTATCATATACTTCTCATGAATAAGTAATAGTTCATCACACAATCGAAGTATAAAGCAAAAACTCTATTAGAAACCAACAAACTATGTTCTCAGTCAACTTTGCAACTACAATTCATCATCTTTTCAGGAAGAGTCACCTATCGGAGCCTTTAGGCAAGTCCACATACTCAACCATCATATTGTCTTCTATGATTGCTAACACTCACCTTGTACCCATGAGCAAAACGTTTCAACCGGACACATAGAAAGATAGGGGCTTATAGTTTCGCCTCCCAACATACTCACCTCAAGGGTGATGTCAACAATAATAACTCATGCTATCTATATTCAACTGGGCATATGTGCCTAGATCTTTCCTCACCACATGATGCTTGCCAAAGGAGAAAATAAAAATAATAGAAGAAAAACTTTGACTCTTTGCATAAAAGAAAATACATAAAAGTAAAAGATAGGACCTTCGCAGAGGGAAGCAGAGGTTGCCATGCACTTATCTGTTTGTATGCTCATTCCCTTAGTGCAAGATAACGTCACGTTGTATTTCCCCTTAAGATGACAACCTTTATTATTCAGTCTGCCGCTTTTATTCTTTGTCATCCAAGTTCGTACGACGCTCAATTTTCTCTTACACTAAATGATCTCACACATTTAGAAGCAATTTTTATTGCCTTTTTGCATCGATGACAACTTACTTGAGAGATCTTCCTCAATCCCTAGGTAGGTATGGTGGACACTTGAAAAAGATTTGGGTTTAAGGGTTTTTGAATGCACAAGTAGTATCTCTACTTAGTGCGGAATTTTTGGATAGCAAAGATAGGGGCAAGCATCACATGTTAAAGGATCTATGACAATATGACTTCTATGTGAATATAAACAAACATAAACCATTAAGTTGTCTTCCTTGTCCAACATCAACAATTTTGGCATATAATATTTTGATGAGGGCTCACACTCACAAAAGATTTCCAGGATAGTATATTTATATGTGAATCTTCTCTTCCCTTATTAATTCTTTCATGAGTTGCATCATTGACTAATGCTATGTTTGTCAATCTCTAATAAAATTTTCTACTTGTACTTTTCCTTGTGTGGTGCTATCACCTAGCATAGGATTAGTATATGATCATATTGATTTCTTTCTTTCTTTTTATTTATTTCCTTCCTCTTTTACTTTCTCACTTCTTTTCTTTATTTGCAACATGAAAGTAAAGAAAGCAAAAACTCAAACTAACTTTATTATATAACTTGCACATCATTACAATGATAGATCACTAAGCAAACTCTCAAACAAGAAAGGATCTAACTAAACTTTATTTCATCTAAAGCAAAAGATCAAACTAAGATAAGTAAAAGCAAAAAGATAATGGGATGATACAATACCGGGGCACCTCCCCCAAGCTTGGCGGAAGCCAAGGGGAGTGCCCATACCCGATACTCAGTTCTCTTTTGGTGGTGAAGAAGATGGTGGTGGTGATGAAGCAATCCTATCCTTAAGGATCAAGAGGTTTTCCAACCGACGGATGACGCTTCGAAGATAGGTGATATGCTCTTGATGCAAAATATTTTTGCAAGTGAGATACTTATTTTGTATGCGAACTATTTCAATGACGCGAAAAGCGTCAATCTCAGCAGGAGTCAGGTGAGTAAGGTAGGGTTTAAGGATATCTTCCTCCTCCTCCTCGGCCAGGAGCGCTTGTGCTGCCACCGGGGATGGATCTACGGTAGCTTCCTTGCCCGTGTCTCCCTTGACGGTGTCTGTGGGCTCCTCCCTCTTTGTTTTGATCTTCATCAGCCAAGCATCTTCTTCCATGTTGTTGGAGGAGCAAGAAGACATGATGCCTGGCTTGATAAATCTGACCGGAAACAACAAGAAAAGAGAACAGAGGATTTCTTTGCGATATGGTGGTTAATAGGTTTGGGAAGTATATATAATTTTTTTAACTTGGAGGACAAGCATACGGGAGAAAAACGGAGTATAGAAGGTGTCCCAGGTGAGCACAACCCACCTGGGCGCGGCAGGCGCGCCCTGGTGTCTTGTGCCCACCAGGGGACGCTTCCTGGGAGTTTCTTTATTTCCAAAATTCTAAAATATTCAAAACTGATAAAAAAATATTTTTGCGGACTTTTCGGAGTCCGTTTACTTACCTTATCACGGACCTCCTTATTTTCACGATTCTGGAGTGTTCCGGAAGGACTCTTTTATGTGCTCTTTCGGTGTTAAAGTTTGGACAATATTACTTTCAACGTTAATGGGCGTACCTGAGATATAATGCTTTATTCGTTGCCCATTGACAACCTTCGGGTTAGTACCTTCAGAATTATTTATTTTGATAGCTCCAGACAGGTAATCCTCCTCGATGACATATGGGCCTTCCCTTTTTGAGAGGAGCTTTCCTGCAAAAAATCTAAACGAGAGTTGTACAGAAGAACATATTCTCCAAATTTAAACTCGCACTTTTGGATTCTTTTGTCATGCCATCTTTTAACTTTTTCTTTGAATAACTTTGCATTTTCATAAGCTTGGGTTCTCCATTCATATAATGAGCTATGTCGGATCATGGGTTCCGGCAAAACCCTCAAGGTTCGAACACTGGGGTGCGCGTGAAGATTTCCTCCCTACCGTTCCACGCCCTAGCTCGCTAAGATCTCGTGGACGAAGTCGACGAACTCACAGCACAAAGGACACAAGATTTATACTGGTTCGGGCCACCGTTGTGGTGTAATACCCTACTCCTGTGTGGTGGTGGTGGATTGCCTCTTGGGCTGATGATGAACAGTACAAGGGGAAGAACAGCCTCCTGAGGTTGAGGTGTTCTTGTGCTTGACGAACTTGTGTGGGTGAGATGCCTCTCAATGAGTTATCCCATGCCCTCTACTGTGGTGGCTAGTTCTACTTATATAGGCCCTGTTCCTCTCCCCAAATATTGAGCGGGAAGGGAGCCAACAATGGCCAATTTGAAAGGGGACAGCTAGTACAGCTTATCCTCACAAAAAGCGGTCTTCGCCTGCGAAAGGCTCTGGGGTGACGCCGTCTTGCGCTCCATGGTGACCTCCGTCCTGCCGTCCCGCTGGTCTTGGTCTCGTTGCACCGATAGGGAAACCTTTGCTTGATGCCTCGGTACTCCGCGCCAGCGCTTGCCCCCTTGGCACGAAAGAGGAAACAAGGACGCTGCGCACGCTGGCGCCCGCCTGGCGCCCGCCTAATCTTGATCGTCATAGCTTATGTCATGAGAGCCTCGTGAGGTTTGCCCTGCCTTGATTTCTCCGCTCCTCGCGATGCAACCTGGTGAGGCCGCTCCTGAGGAGGTCTTGCGTCGTCCGCCCCGGGAGGCTTGGCCCCTCGCGAGGGTCTTGAATGCCTCATTGATGAAGATGGGCCGTACAAGCCTACTAGCATAGCCACGCCGTGGGCCGCAGGCAGGCAAGTCTGGGGACCGTCGTTCCCAGAACGCCGACAGTAGCCCCCGGGCCCAAGGTGCGCTCGGGCTTGGCTTCAAGGCGAAGCCAAAGGTCAAGCTCGGAGCACCGCGGGCCCCAAAAGCCTGCGGCCTTGGTCGACGCATGGCGGTTGATTGGACATGGGTGCCTCCGCTTTCCCACGCCGCCTCGACAACTGCTCGACTTGACAACTCCCTGCGACATGCAAGGAAAACCATCATTACCTATGATCGTGGGAGGCGCCGGTTGGCCTTCTTTCGTATAAATGAGGAGGGGGCAGAGCCCCCGTCGCCCATCTCTTCCTCGTTCGCTTGCTTCTTCCTCCTTGCTCCTCTGCCAGCAGCAATGGCGCCGTCGAAGAGGTTCTCCGCCGCGGAGAAGGGCAAGGCCCCTCGAGAGTGGCCCGGCTCCCCGGCGCCCAAGTGTGGACGTGGCCGTCCCCGCAAGCACGCTGCGACCCCTGCCGTGGCCCCGGTTCCCGGGGTGGCGCCGCTACGCGTGGCAGGAGTCGCTCCGGTCGCGGCAGCCCCGTCGATGAAAGGAGACGTGCCGTGGTTGAACGGCCTCCCTGGCCGCGGTTCTACCAGTCAGAGGTGCTGCCGGAGTTCGTTGTATGGTCGGAGGATCCGGCCGGCAGCTGGCTCCAGCTTCCCCGCTTCTTTGCCGACAAGCTGCCGTCCTCCGGTCCAGGTGGTCTCTGGCTACAGGCAGACGGTTGCTGCAGCCTGGCTTCTTGGGTCGCGGTCGAGGTCTCCGTCGCGGGCAACATACACTACAAAAAAAATACACTTCCGTGATGATATGTGTTTGTCACAGTAGGTCGCGTTTTTTGTCATGCATGTACATCCATGACAAATTTATGACAGAATCAAGATAGTCATACCTGTGCTGTCGTAGAAGTGTTCCATGACATTACCAAAATTATCATCACGGAAGTGTCCACTTCCATGACGATAAATCGCGCGTCACAGAAGTGCTTTCGTCAAGGGTGATCGACACGTGGCATCCACCGTAACGGAACGTCGTTAAGCTATCGGGTCGGGTTTTGGATCCGATAACCCGTTAACAGCCCCGACCAATGGGGATTTTCCACGTGTAAAATCATCATTGGCTGGAGGAAACACGTGTCGGCTCATCGTTGGGACAGATGTCATCCACTCATTGGACGGAAGACGCCTATGATACGTCGACACGTGGCACGGCCCAACAGAGGCCCATTCCTGTGAAAAGGCCGGCCCGTTTGACTTGGTCAAAAGCTGGCAGGCCGGCCCATGGAAAGCCTGTTAACGGCCTGTTCGCATATAGCCCATTTACAGTCCGCTAACCCAAGGCCCTTTACGCACTATCCGAATTAGGCCCAGTAGCGTCATCTGGGCCATCCAATATGATTCCAGCCCGTTTTCACTTCTGGCGGATGTATGGCCCATGACGTCTTTCGGCCCATATGACGCCCTATGTAACTCTTGGCCTATTAACGGCCCGCGGTGAAACTGGCCCATAATGAACAGTGTATTACTTTACACCCATTAACGGCCCGTGGTGAAACTGGCCCGTAATGAACAGTGTATCAATTTATACACATTAACGGCCCGTTATTCCGTTGGGCCGTTTCTAGCCCATGTTATCTTTCGGCCTTCTCAGAACCCATTTATTCTGGGCTCATTTCCAGCATTCGGTTACTTGCGGCCCGTTACTGTCATTTTCTGCTTGTGGGCCAAATTTAGCCCGTCGTTACGGTCGGCCCGTTTGTGGTCCGTTAATACGTTGGGCCGTTTTCATAGCATCATCAAATACGGCCTATTAACGATGGCCCGTTATGGTCGGCCCATGAACGGACGATTCCAACTCTAGCCCGTATACGGCCATAATGCGGTCTGTTTGGCCCATGTTTGGCCAATCGATCATACGGCCCGTATAAGGCCCATTGATGATACGGCCCGCAGAAGGCCCATTGTTTCTACGGCCCGTAGAAGGCCCATTATTTCTACGGCCCGTAGAAGGCCCACTGTTTCTACGGCCAGTAGGAGGCCCAATGTCACTACAGTAAATATTAGCCCATGGTTATTGTGGCCTAGTTTTAAAAAATAGGTTATTGCAGCCACTAGCTAACCGCGGAAAAAGAACTGCAATGACTACAAGCAAACAAATAAACAAGACAACAAGGAAATAAATAAGCAAGCAACTAACGCTATGGTATCACGGCTATTACACATATTACGTCCACTGGGCATCAAAGTTCGCCACCAGTGCAAATATAGGGAACAAAGCAGCATATCATATACACTGGTTGTCAAAGTTGGCGACCAGCGCAAACAAACGCCGCAGCAAAACAAATCCAGAACTGAAACCACTTCAGAAGATCTCAAGAAACAATATCCTGGGTACCCATAATGCTGGCAAGATGCTTAGCAAGCTTATTAACTTTCTCTTGTTTGGCGCTTAAATCCTCCAGCGCTTGCTGTTGCACCAGAAAATATGCATCCGAATTCTGCAGGGACTTCCTCAGTCCTTCAGCTTCCTGTCGCAGCACATCTGATCGATGTCTTTCAGCTTGAAGTTGAGACTCTAGAAGACGAACTGATTCAGGCAGCGAGTTCGAAGAGCTTGTGCCAGCATTAGTGGCCAGTAACTCGAACACTACATCAAGACATGACTTTTGGGTTCCCTCACTGTCGTCAAGATAGTTTTTATCAACTTTCTTGGAGACCAACAGGGATGTCTCACTATCTTGAACCTTATCTGCATTACTTCCTTTACCATTGGATAACGCGGTACTGTTCTCCAATATTTTGTCCACATTCTAAAAGAGAAACAAGCAGAAACATCACATGTTTACCATGTTGTATATGAAACTCATTTTGGTAAATGAGTTCAGTAGTAAAGTGGACAGGATAACAACATGAAACAAACATATATCTATGTACAATGGTCACTTTATGGTCTATAGCATTCTAGTTTTTGTTGCCAAATCAAGATAGAGACACAGTTCAAATAATATTTGTTCAAGACAAAGCAGAATAGACGGAATATAAGTGTGGGTAACTATAGAGCAATAACAACACTTGTAATGTGCATGACATGAGAACATAACTGTTTATTCAATTGAAACTGAAATCAACATAGAGCAGGTTACAACAGCAAACCAGTTAAAGAAATAGGTTTAAAACGTACCTGTTGTGCCATTGGAGTTTCAATTCCATCCTTCAAATTTGAAAATAGTTGGTATGAGTAAATACAGTAATGCAAGAGCAAAGGAGTATGAACCATAGCTACAGAACCTGACCTGAGAACAAATCTTCTTCTCCCTTAAGCGTTGAGTCGGGATCCGGAGTGGTGGTCCTCGTGCTTTGGGCACTGCAGTTCCCTTACTAACTGCTCGTGTTTGGGTGCTCTGTGGTGGAGACGATGCTGTGTCAACTGGAATTGGGTTACTATCTGCGGGGTTGGGGTTAGAAGGGGTGTAGCTGGTTCTCTGTCCAACTGGGTAGGGGTACACTCTGCGAGAGTCTGGGTTATGTGTGGTGGATCTGGTCCTTGGGCAAGTACAACCGTGGTTCTATCTGCATCAACTGGTAGCACTATCTTTTCTGAAGACCGTGTTGTTACTCCCTTAGATACTGCCATCACGCTCTCCAATTCAAATGGCTGATAAACAAGAAAAGTAATTGAAAGTATAGACATTGTATGATAGACAGGTGCAATGGATAGTGGGGAATAAAAGAGGGCATGAAATAATTCATATTTATGTTGTCTAACCAAACAGGATAGCATGACACAATTTCACATATATGATGGCTAACTAAACAGGATAGCATGACACAATTTCACATTATGATGGCTAACTAAAAAAGATAGAAAGACATAGTTCAAAATATGAGACTATGTAAACAGGATGACATGACATAACTATATAATGTGTTTATTAAATTGGTTGGCATGCCATAATTCACATACATTCACGGATAGAATGCCATAATTCAAAATATGATGACTGTAAACACTAAACAGGATGAGATGATATAACTATATGATGTCTTCATTAAATGGGTTGCCATGCCATAATTCAGATAGATGATGTGTATGTACTATGTAAACATGATGGCATGATATAATTCAAATATATGATTTATATAGTAAGCAACTAAGCAGATGGCAATCCATATATGATGTAAAAACTAAGCAATGCAAGACAACATGCATGACATGGGTAATATAACTCTGCCAAGTTTGAGCATAGACCTCAGGGGGGAAATAGGACTGGTCATCAGTCTCTGAATCCTCCTCTGAGGAGCTCTCTATAACCAGCAAGATGTCTGCTTCAGCAGGTGTAACATCCCAAATTTTCAATTTGGAATGTTTTACAATTATTAGTTAAGCATCTATGCATTTTGTTTGAATTGTGTGGTGGAAATTTTCAAAGGCATTTGAGTTTTTTTTGAATTTGAATTCAACTTGGCATTCGAAATTTGTTTCAAAAATCCCTGACAAATACTTGTTTAAAAGTATGAGAGGAGCTAACATGACACTCCAAAAATGTCAGAAGAAAATATTGCCAAAAGGTTTGAATTCAAAATTTGAATTTTATTTGGAATTTGCAGAAAATGTTTTTATTTTTCCTGTTTTGCCTCAGGAAAAATGTTCGTTGTAGGATTTATTTTTCTGATTTTATTGATATATATGTCCTATATAAAAATATTATAGGTTTATCTATAATTAGTTTTCTCTCTATGTGGTAATTCAAAAAAAAAGGAAAAACCCCGCTCGCCAGGCGCCAGGCCAGCAGGCTCAGTCGCCGAGGCCGCCCCCCACCAGCGCCGAGGCCGCAGCCCAGCGCCAAGGCCTCCAGCCCAGCGCGCCACACGCGACGACCCCGTTCCGGTTCGGTCGCCCGTTCGCTCCCCTCTCTCTCCCTCACTGACCCGCGGGGCCCGCCCTCTTTCTTTCCCTCCTCCACGCCTTGCCAAGCCGGAGCACAACCGGAGCACGCCCGTCGCCGCGAAGCCTTCCCCTCGCGCAAGCTTATGTCCTATAAATACCTACGCCCTTCCTCTCCCGAACCCCCTAAAACCCTAGCCCAAAACCCACCGCAGCTCGCGCCCTCGCCGATCGCATCTCGCTACTGCCGCCGCAGTTCGCCGCCCGTTCCGACTCCGGTAAGCACTCCCTCGACTCCAATTTCCCCCATGTACTTCCGTCGCCGTTTCCCAGCTTTTTGACATGGCCTGCCGCCCTCTTACCCGCAGCAGCGACGACCCCGAGCTCGTCCGCCACCCGCCGGAGCTGCAGAGCACCGGGCTCTGCTTCGCCTCGCCCTCGACGTCCGCGCCGTCCCCGAGCTCAAACAATTCCACCACCACCTCCACCTCGCTCCGCCGCATTGCCCCGACGTCACCGCCGTCGCCCCGGACCACCGGAACCTCTCTGCCACCGACGCCCGAGTCACCGCCGTCATCTCCGTCCGTCGCCGCCGTCCGCTGTAAGCCCGAGTCCCCCTCCACCATTAGATCGTTAATCTAGGGCCTAGATTAGACTAGCGAAGGGTTGGGTTTATTTGTACTAGATCGGTTTTGTACGGTTTAGTTTACGGCTTATTTTTGGTTTAGTTACGGTTTAGTGTAGACCGGCCCGATCGGTTTTTTTATTAACCCGTACGCCTACTAGCCTATTCAACGCATGTGCACTGTTTAGTTTTAGAACGCTCACTGTTTCGGCCCGTTAGCGCGTTAGTTTTATTTTCGTTTCTGTTTTAAAACAGAATAGTTCCAATCTTGAAATATCAATATCTTTTAGGTTATTTATTATTTTTAGTTGATTCTTTTTTTGTTAGTCTACAAATTTCCTATAGTTTCTGTAGAAAATAGATTCGGCCATGTTTTAGTTTTTAAAAAATTGTTTATAATAGTTTTAGTCAGATTAGTTTTTCTGCCATAAATAGAGCTAGGATTATTATTTTTTAGCGATTCTTTTTGTAACTGCTTTTTTTTTACCTTGCCTAGCAGTAGGAATTTATTTGGGTATTTTAAGTCTTTATTAAAAATAGTTTTTATGTGAAATCAAGTTTTTCTTGTTTATTTAGCTAGCTACTGTTTTCCTACTGTTCTAGTTAGTAAATTATTTTATTTTTATTATTTTATAGTTTATTTTAGATTAGTTTCTGTAGCTACAGAGGATGAACTTTATTTACAGCAGAATAATTTTTTTTATTTTCTTTGCTAGGATTGTTTTAGGCATAATAGGAGTTCTATAATAGCTTTTGATGTGATTCTTTTTGTTCCTAGTTTGTATGATGTTTTCCCTTCTGTTAGTTAGCAAAACCAATGCTTAGGTTCTGTTAAGAAAAGTTTTAGTTGTGTAAAACTATTTCTTAGTTGTTGCTTGATATGATGAAAACCTTGATTTGCTTTCTCCAAGTTTTTTTCTTTGGTTTTGGTTTGAGTGCTTGGGTGTTTTACTTCAACTTGCTGTTATGTTATATTGTGCTATACTTATTTGTGCTATTGTTTGACTCGGCAGAATTTCCGGAGTGCGAAGCCTGCTATTACGAGTCGCTAGCTTTCGAAGACCGTCAGCCAGGCAACTCATTTGATCATGTTTTTACAATACCTATGATTTTATTGCATTAGAGTTATACCTCCCCACCATGCATGCAGTAGGAGAATTTTGTTAAGTTATGTTCTTGAGTAGTATCATGAGGTAGGATGAACCCTTCTCCCTTGTTACCGATGCCTGGGACGATGTAGTTGATTGCTATGCTTTAGTAGACGGGGTTGGTTGAGTGATTCATAAGGGAGATGCGACAGTCAAGATGATGACAACCCCATGACGTCAAGCTCAAGATGGACTTCAAAATTCACTACTGGGTGGAGGACGGTTGACGGGCACCTTGGAGAAACTAGCGGATGGCCGGATGCATGGAGAAGCGCCATGACATCTTGCGGAAAGCTTCACCCAGCCACGAAGAGACGGATGGATACACCTTGACCGGAAGCTTACCTGTGCAGCCGCAAGCCATTATGGGCTTGTAACACCCCGAGACCGACGCTCCAGACGGCTTCCATGTTTTTTCGTTATCGTTGTGTGTATTTATTTGTTTGTTGCATTCGTCATCGCACTGCATCCGCATGTTTTCATAAAACTTGCATTCCGCTCATAGTTGCCGCGTCCCCCTTGTTTTCGTTGACCGTCCCGAGTCAAACCTTGTTATTTGTTTGCCCTCTTGCCTAAACCGGAGTCTCTCTGTAAAGTGCACAAACCCCCTTGTGTGCGCGTCCGAAGTTGTCCCGAACCTGAACCGGACTTTCGTTACCGTTGGGTCCGGATCATCCCCAAACATCTATAAAATATCTCCGTTTTCTTAATTGGACTTCCTAACCTATATTTTCTCAGCCGTCCGATTTTAATCGGATGATCCAAATACCCCTTTCTTTCCCTATACAAAGACCCCTAATCTAAATATGGACAAACCCTAATTTCTAGGGATCCCTCCCGTCTCGCACCGCCACTCCACGAAATCCCCCTCAGGATCACCTTCGCACCAACCAGCCACCACAGAGACTTCCAAATCCATCGATCCCCACCTCTCCTCGATTTCAGCCACATCCTCGCTCGATCTCGTCGGGATCGAGGCCACCAGCATGCCCGGGCCGAGCCTCGCCGGATCTTCGCCGGAGCAGAAGCTCCCTGACCAGTGTCGCGCCCGAGCCCTCGTGCCTCCTCACCCGCTGCCTTCTCTGCCTTAAACCTCCCGCCGGAAGTCCAGCCAGCACCTGCGGCCTCCTCTGCTTCCCACGCACCACCGCAAGCCGCAGCACCACCGAGGCTCCCTCCGCCGACGAGCTTAGCCAACAGATGAGCCCCGCGCCGCCCCTTCCTTCCTTTCCTGCTTCTTTCTTCTCCCTCTCACATCTCTCGCTCTCTGCAACAACAACGTCATGGAGCCCCGCAGCAGATGCTCACCGTTGCCGCTGCTCGCCCCGCTGTCCAATCGCCGGGTCCTGCTTCACCACCTGTTGTTCCGGGTTCTGCCGGCCTCATCTTCCCCCACCGCCTGCCAGAGTCACCCGAGCGCCGCCGCGCCCAAGCTCCACCGTCCAAGTCCGCCACCCCGTGCCCATGTCGCCACTGCCGTTGACCTGCTCTGTCCGGTGACCTCCGAGCAGCACCACCCGTCGGGTCTGCTTGAGCTCGCCACCCCTGCGCTTCAAGTCCCTCCCGCCGGAGCCCCAAGTCCAGCGCCGCCTCGCCCTGCCTTGCAGCGAGCCCCTGCTCGCGTTGACCACCTGCAGCTCGTCTCGAGGACCAGCGCCAAGTTGCCCGCGCGAGGCCTCCTCCTCTGCTCCCGTCGCAGCCCAGATCTGCGCCGCTCGGGCCTCCTCCTCTCCAGCTGGGCTTGGCCCAGGGTGAGCAGCACCCGCCCCTCTCCTATGCACCATTGGGCCAGCCAGATTCGGCCCGTAGTTTTTTTTCCGCTGCTGCGAATTTGTCTAATTATCCAAAAACTACATATTTATAGATTGACCCTCCATGTTCATGCATTTAATATCTCACAAACCATGCATCGGATTAAAACAACTTATATATGCAAAATGCTTAGAATTTCATCTAGATTCATAATATGCTGCCTTCATCCATGTTAAAAATGTTTAACCTTGTTGTTTGTTTAATTTTGCGTAAATGCCATGTTAAAATGATTTATTTCATAACTAAATAACCGTAGCTCCAAATTTAATAAACTTTATATGTAAATGGGGTAGAAAAATGCCTAGTTTAACATGGTGTACTTTATTTTCCTGTTTAAGAACATTAAAATATAGTTTAGGGCAGAACAGTACCAAATCTAAAATATGCACATGAGGATTTTCCGGAATTGTTGTTTGTTGTTCCGGCCTCATTTAAACTTGCCTAAATAGATAGTTTATTTATGCTTCACCCCCTTGCCATGTTGAATAACATTTAATATTGTTGGGTAGCATAAACGAGAGAGAAATAAATAACTTGAATGTGGTGTTTCGTCAATATGCAACTCGTTGCATATTAAGCTCCACTTAATTTGTAGTGTTGTTTGTTGCACTTTGCCATGCCATGCCTCATTTAAATCGGACATGCATCATACTTGTTTGTGCATCATGCCATGTGTATGTGGTGGTTGTTTACTATGTTGTTTGTTTCTTTCCGGGTTGCTTCTCTCGTTAGCTTCGGTTTCGTTCCGGAGTTGTGAGGATTCGTTCGACTCCGTCTGTTTGTCTTCTTCATGGATTCGATCTTCTTCCTAGCGGGATCTCAGGCAAGATGACCATACCCTCGAAATCACTTCTATCTTTGCTTGCTAGTTGTTCGCTCTATTGCTATGCCGCGCTACCTACCACTTGCTATATCATGCCTCCCATATTGCCATGTCAAGCCTCTAACCCACCTTTCCTAGCAAACCGTTGTTTGGCTATGTTACCGCTTTTGCTCAGCCCCTCTTATAGCGTTGCTAGTTGCAGGTGAAGATGAAGTTTGTTCCATGTTGGAACATGGATATGTTGGGATATCACAATATCTCTTATTTAATTAATGCATCTATATACTTGGTAAAGGGTGGAAGGCTCGGCCTTATGCCTGGTGTTTTGTTCCACTCTTGCCGCCCTAGTTTCCGTCATACCGGTGTTATGTTCCTTGATTTTGCGTTCCTTACGCGGTTGGGCGATTTATGGGACCCCCTTGACAGTTCGCTTTGAATAAAACTCCTCCAGCAAGGCCCAACCTTGGTTTTACCATTTGCCTACCTAAGCCTTTTTCCCTTGGGTTCTGCAGACTCAAGGGTCATCTTTATTTACCCCCCCCGGGCCAGTGCTCCTTCGAGTGCTGGTCTAAACCGAGCGATGTCCGGCGCCCCCTAGGCAACCAGGGTCTATGCCAACCCGACGTCTTGCTCATCCGGTGTGCCCTGAGAACGAGATATGTGCAGCTCCTATCGGGATTTGTCAGCACATCGGGCGGCTTTGCTGGTCTTGTTTTACCACTGTCGAAATGTCTTGTAAACCAGGATTCCGAGACTGATCGGGTCTTCCCGGGAGAAGGAATATCCTTCGTTGACCGTGAGAGCTTATAATGGGCTAAGTTGGGACACCCCTGCAGGGTATAAACTTTCGAGAGTCGTGCCCGCGGTTATCTGGCAGATGGGAATTTGTTAATTTCCGGTTGTATAGAACTTGACACTCGACTTAATTAAAATACATCAACCGCGTGTGTAGCCTTGACGGTCTCTTTTCGGCGGAGTCCGGGAAGTGAACACGGTTTTTTGGGTTATGTTTGACGTAAGTAGGAGTTCAGGATCACTTCTTGATCATTACTAGTTGACGACCGTTGAGTTGCTTCTCTTCTCGCTCTTATTTGCGTATGTTAGCCACCATACATGCTAGTGCTTGCTGCAGCTCCACCTCACTACCCTTTCCTACCCATAAGCTTAAATAGTCTTGATCTCGCGGGTGTGAGATTGCTGAGTCCTCGTGACTCACAGATTCTACCAAAACAGTTGCAGGTGCCGATGATACCAGTGCAGGTGATGCAACCGAGCTCAAGTGGGAGTTCGACGAGGACCTTGGTCGTTACTATGTTTCGTTTTCGGTTGATCAGTAGTGGAGCCCAATTGGGACGATCGGGGATCTAGCATTTGGGGTTGTCTTCTTTTGTTTTGGTTCCGTAGTCGGACCTATGTGTGTACTCTGAATGATGTATGAATTTATTTATGTATTGTGTGAAGTGGCGATTGTAAGCCAACTCTTTATCCCATTCTTGTTCATTACATGGGTTTGTGTGAAGATGACCCTTCTTGCGACAAAACCACAATGCGGTTATGCCTCTAAGTCGTGCCTCGACACGTGGGAGATATAGCCGCATCGTGGGTGTTATAAGTTGGTAATCAGAGCCATCCCCGACTTAGGAGCCCCCTGCTTGATCGAATCGCTGGCGTTGTTGAGTCTAGAACAAAAATGTTTTGAGTCTTAGGATTATATATATCAGAGAGTAGGATTGTTTTTACTCCTCAGTCCCTTCGTCGCTCTGGTGAGGCCTCCTGACGTAGAAGTTTTGACTTTTCTCTCCTCAAATTTCACAAAAAAAAATTTAGGATCACGCGGGTATCTTGGAATCGTTCCGATGGTTTTGTGACGAGAACATTGTTCTTGGTGCCTCCTGACATTTAGGGGTTGTGGCAGTGTCCCGGGGAGTTGAGCTCCGAGGTGTTGTCGTCACAATTTTATCGTTGCAGTTCTGGAATACCTGAGTTTCACCGACATCGAAAATCTCTTTTATGCAATTGTTGGTGAGATCACCTCGACGCCACTCAGTACTGGGGCGGGAGTTCGGGAGTATTGCCATAACTTGTATAACGGATGCTTTTCGAAGGTTGAGGTACACGATTTCGGAAGGTTTCTTGGTTATGTGTTGAAGGATGGATACAGCTGGATCTAGGTGTTGTTAGTTTGGGTGAGATATTTTATGTCCCCTGTATCCCCAACACCAGATTGCATAACCAGAAAGTTTCGGGAGTTTATAAGTGGGAATTCAAGTAGCTCCTTGGATATCTTTCCGACAGATGCATGATATGAGATTGGGGTTCGACGTCTAGTGGTCCGCCTTTCCATGGTTGGTTTTACAGTGGTCTCGTAGTGTCTTAAAGAGTCCTTGGCTATGCCGACTCGGGGACGCTTCGTATGTCATGTGCACTGCCTTGTACATGATGGTGATGTACGATCGAGCCCGTGTGGGCCCCACCACGAAAACTTCGGACGAAATCTCTATCATATGTTTGTTCCAGCTTATTTTGCAAGCAAATCCTTTGTTTTGTTTTATTTGTGGTATTCGAGTTGCTTCGAAGTCAAATGTTGAATCCATACCTTTTCTAAACGGTGTTCTCATATTGCTATGTGAATACTAATCCTTCTTGACCATCGAGATTGCCATCTTAATTCTATTTCCAACCGGTGCGTTTCTCTTCGAGATGATCCCATCATTCTTCCCATCCGGAAGATCAATTATAAGTTTTCTCAACGGTGTTTATTCCATCTGCCCCAAGTTGCCTTTGTTTTCCCGCCCTCCCACCCTCTTTCTTCAAGGACTCAGATTTCTTAATCATGTATCCATCTTATGGATGTGAAGTTTCTCCATTCTTTTCCATCAATGTTCTGATCCGATGATTTCCCATGAAGATACTAACGAAGTTTCAAGTTTATCATTCTTCATTCTCGTATTCTTTTCCGGTGGATTCAATTGAAGCTTTTAGTGTTGATTATAGCCCTTTCCTCCTTTCAAATTCTTTCTCATGCCGGTATATTTCTTAATCATTCCCCGCTTGCTATTCAATTGTTCCGGAGTGCTGAAGATATCTCTGAAGATTCGTGTTTCCACTCCGCATCAATTCTAACTATTTCGAGGTTGTTACCTCATTCAAGCCATTTAATTCAACCGATGATATCTCCTTTTCAACTAATCATTTCAACGGTGTTTCTTTTGAGTGGGACCTAACCCACAGGTCTTTCCCCAGGATCTTACCTGACTCTTCTAATTTTTTCGGAGTTATTTTCAAAAATTCTTTTCAAAGTTTGACATAAGAATGGGTTATCATCAGTCATATGTCTTTCTCCAAGATCTTTCAAATTCTTTTCATTTTTGGTTCAACCTTTCTAAGTTTCATCCCGAAATATCTCAACAATTCATGGTGGTGTTTCTCATCGTCATTCTCAACATTTCAAGATCAAGGTAGAGATTTCTCCTAAAATCTTGGTCCACTCTCTTGAAGATTCATGGTTCTAGCTTCATGCCACTCTCATAATTGTTTTCGATTGTGAGAATTCTTTTCATACCCATCCGAAGCTTTTCAGGAGTATTTCTTAGTTTGATTCTTCGGAGCCCATCATCTCAGAATTATTCATTCCAGCTTTCAGCTCTCGTTCTCCAAAATCTTACCGGTGCATCGTTCAAGTATCCTCTAGTCAGCTCGTGATCTATTCGTTCTCATGTATCTAAATTCCCTCGAGTATTTTCGCGCGTTCTTTAATTCTTACGGTGTTTCGTCCTCTTTTCTTCAATTGTTTTCAATTCTCGCGGTGGTTCGTTCAAGATTTCTCTTCCTTAGTTATCATATCAATTTATTCGTTGTTTCAATCCTACCGGTGGTTCGTTGAAGACCTTCCCAAGTTCGTGCCATATATATCTTAATCCTTTCTACGAAAATAAGTAGTATGCCAAAATCCGTTGCTTGTCATCAATTTAAATTGGTGAAGGATACGCATAACATAATTCTTATTATTGTTTCATCCAAGTGATTAATTCCTTCTTCCGGAGTTCGTAATGGTATCAATTTCTCAGTTCTAAGTTGTTAATTTCTTCTTTCCGGAGTTGTTCATCATATCACATTCTCGGATCGAGTTGCTTCATCTTTATTTTCCGGAGTTCCAAGTTTTCCGCTTTATCTCGTCGCGAAGCTCCATCTAAATCATTGCAAGGATCACCTTGTTCTTTCAACTTCTCTTCCTTTCTATCATTCTTTTATTACGGGAGTTCTCACGAAGGCTCTACATGGTGCTTCGTCAAGGATTCCTTTCATTCTTCAATTGTTCTTCAAGATTTCTCTCGGAGTTAAGATCTGCCAAGCTATACTCTAAAATAAACATGGTGTTCAACACATGTTTTGTTCTGTGGAGTCTAAGCATTCTTCATCTTTCATTCTAAAGTGCAATTCATTCTACCTTATCATTTGAGGTAATGTTATGCCATTCTTGACAATTTGAGTTCGCGTTTCATGATTCACATGTTGTCAAGAATGAGATATTTTAAATCCACCAATCTCTTCGTTGGATTTATCTTGTGTCATGTTTCACCTAAAGCCTTCCCTAAGGAATGTTGCTATTGTGGTGCTTATCAATGATCCAAGTTTTCTCCTATCCTCTTGGTGAAAGAATTTTTTCATCGCCTTGGTGCTCTCACCCAAACCAATGGCTTCCTTTAGTGGCCGTTTGTCACCTCATAATGTTGAGATGTTTCCATAAGCCCACTACAAGCTTATTCTTTTCGTTGTTGGTTTTCCAACAACTCCGTTCTATCCTTCTTTTAAGGATGCTCTCTCAAATTCACTTAAGGCAGAACATGTTGTTTTCTTCTCCATTCTTTTCATTGCATTCTTTCATTTCTACCGGAGGCATTGTGATATTGCTCTCTTCGACCCATCTTCTTGTTTTGTCAAGATCATCTTCTTTTCTTGCTTATCCATTTAACCGGAGTGTTGTGTCTATCATTCCTCTTTTAACCGGAGTCTCATCCAAGTGCTTTCATTTTGCCAAGTTCAAATTCTATTCTTTTCATTTCCAACCGGAGCGTTATCGTAATTGATCATTATCGTTCCTTGTACATCTCGTTTCAACCGGAGTGCTCGTATGTACTTCTCGCCCATTGTTCTCGTCATTCATAGCTTTGCAAACTTAAAAGTTCACATGGTGTTCCTTGTTTCTCTTTTCTACCGGAGTCTTCTCAATTTTGTTCAACTCTGTCATATTCTTCTTTCAAGTTTTCAACCTCTCAAGGTTCTTTGGTTTCACTCGTTTCTCAAAGAAGCAACTTGTTTTACCTGTTCCTCTTCCGTTTGTCTCCGGTGCCATCCTAGATCTCGGGACGAGATCCTCTTGTAGTGGTGGAGTGTCGTAACGCCCCGAGACCGACGCTCTAGACGGCTTCCATGTTTTTTTCGTTATCGTTGTGTGTATTTATTTGTTTGTTGCATTCATCATCGCATTGCATCCGCATGTTTTCATAAAACTTGCATTCCGCTCATAGTTGCCGCGTCCCCCCTTGTTTTTGTTGACCGTTCCAAGTCAAACCTTGTTATTCGTTTGCCCTCTTGCCTAAACCGGAGTCTCTCTGTAAAGTGCACAAACCCCCATGTGTGCGCGTCCGAAGCTGTCCCGAACCTGAACCGGACTTTCGTTACCGTTGGGTCCGGATCATCCCCAAACATCTATAAAATATCTCCGTTTTCTTAATTGGACTTCCTAACCTATATTTTCTCAGCCGTCCGATTTTAATGGATCATCCAAATACCCCTTTCTTTCCCTATATAAGGACCCCTAATCTAAATATGGAGAAACCCTAATTTCTAGGGATCCCTCTCGTCTCGCGCCGCCACTCCACGAAATCCCCCTCGGGATCCCCTTCGCACCAACCAGCCACCACAAAGACTTCCAAATCCATCGATCCCCACCTGTCCTCGATTCCAGCCACATCCTCGCTCGATCTCGTCGGGATCGAGGCCACCAGCACGCCCGGGCCGAGCCCCACCGGATCTTCGCCGATGCAGAAGCTCCCTGACCAGCGCCGTGCTCGAGCCCTCGTGCCTCCTCACCCGCTGCCTTCTCTGCCTTCAACCTCCCGCCGGAAGTCCAGCCAGCGCCCGCGGCCTCCTCTGCTTCCCACGCGCCACCGCAAACCGCAGCATCACCGGGGCTCCCTCCGCCGACGAGCTTAGCCAACAGATGAGCCCCACGCCGCCCCTTCCTTCCTTTCCTGCTTCTCTCTTCTCCCTCTCACATCTCTTGCTCTCTGCAATAGGAACGTCATGGAGCACCGCAGAAGACGCTCGCCGTTGCCACTGCTTGCCCCGCTGTCCAATCGCCGGGTCCTGCTTCACCGCCTGTTGTTCCGGGTCCTGCCGGCCTCATCTTCCCCCACCGCCTGCCGGAGTCACCCGAGCGCCGCTGCGCCCAAGCTCCACAGTCCAAGTCTGCCGCCCAGTGCCCATGTCGCCACTGCCGTTGACCTGCTCTGTCCGGTGACCTCCGAGCAGCACCACCCGTCGGGTCTCCTCGAGCTCGCCACCCCTGCGCTTCAAGTCCCTCCCGCCAGAGCCCCAAGTCCAGCGCCGCCTCTCCCTGCCTTGCAGCGAGCCCCTGCTCGTGTTGACCACCTGCAGCTCGTCTCGAGGACCAGCGCCAAGTCGCCCGCGCGAGGCCTCCTCCTCTGCTCCCGTCGCAGCCCCGATCTGCGCCGCTCGGGCCTCCTCCTCTCCAGCTGGGCTTGGCCTAGGGTGAGCAGCACCCGCCCCTCTCCTATGCACCATTGGGCCAGCCAGATTCGGCCCGTTGTGTTTTTTTCCGCTGCTGCGAATTTGTCTAATTATCCAAAAACTGCATATTTACAGATTGACCCTCCATGTTCATCCATTTAATATCTCACAAACCATGCATCGCATTAAAACAACTTATATATGCAAAATGCTTAGAATTTCATCTAGATTCATAATATGCTGCCTTCATCCATGTTAAAAATGCTTAACCTTGCTGTTTGTTTAATTTTTCGTAAATGCCATGTTAAAATGATTTATTTCATAACTAAATAACCGTAGCTCCAAATTTAAAAAACTTTATATGGAAATGGGGTAGAAAAATGCCTAGTTTAACATGGTGTACTTTATTTTCCTGTTTAACAACATTAAAATATAGTTTAGGGCAGAACAGTACCAAATCTAAAATATGCACATGAAGATTTTCCGGAATTGTTGTTTGTTGTTCCGGCCTCATTAAAACTTGCCTAAATAGATAGTTTATTTATGCTTCACCCCCTTGCCATGTTGAATAACATTTAATATTGTTGGGTAGCATAAACGAGAGAGAACTAAATAACTTGAATGTGGTGTTTCGTCAATATGCAACTCGTTGCATATTGAGCTCCACTTAATTTGTAGTGTTGTTTGTTGCACTTTGCCATGCCATGCCTCATTTAAATCGGACATGCATCATACTTGTTTGTGCATCATGCCATGTGTATGTGGTGGTAGTTTACTATGTTGTTTGTTTCTTTCCGGGTTGCTTCTCTCGTTAGCTTCGGTTTCGTTCCGGAGTTGTGAGGATTCGTTCGACTCCGTCTGCTTGTCTTCTTCATGGATTCGATCTTCTTCCTAGCGGGATCTCAGGCAAGATGACCATACCCTCGAAATCACTTCTATCTTTGCTTGCTAGTTGTTCGCTCTATTGCTATGCCGCGCTACCTACCACTTGCTATATCATGCCTCCCATATTGGCATGTCAAGCCTCTAACCCACCTTTCCTCAGCAAACCGTTGTTTTTCTATGTTACCGCTTTTGCTCAGCCCCTCTTATAGCGTTGCTAGTTGCAGGTGAAGATGAAGTTTGTTCCATGTTGGGACATGGATATTGTTGGGATATCACAATATATCTTATTTTAATTAATGCATCTATATACCTGGTAAAGGGTGGAAGGCTCGGCCTTATGCCTGGTGTTTTGTTCCACTCTTGCCGCCCTAGTTTCCGTCATACCGGTGTTATGTTCCTTGATTTTGTGTTCCTTACGCGGTTGGGCGATTTGTGGGACCCCCTGACAGTTCGCTTTGAATAAAACTCCTCCAGCAAGGCCCAACCTTGGTTTTACCATTTGCCTACCTAAGCCTTTTTCCATTGGGTTCTGCAGACTCAAGGGTCATCTTTATTTACCCCCTGGGCCAATGCTCCTTCGAGTGCTGGTCTAAACCGAGCGATGTCCGGCGCCCCCTGGGCAACCAGGGTCTATGCCAACCCGACGTCTTGCTCATCCGGTGTGCCCTGAGAATGAGATATGTGCAGCTCCTATCGGGATTTGTCGGCACATCGGGCGGCTTTGCTGGTCTTGTTTTACCATTGTCGAAATGTCTTGTAAACCGGGATTCCGAGACTGATCGGGTCTTCCCGGGAGAAGGAATATCCTTCGTTGACCGTGAGTGCTTATACTGGGCTAAGTTGGGACACCCCTACAGGGTATAAACTTTCGAGAGCCGTGCCCGCGGTTATGTGGCAGATGGGAATTTGTTAATTTCCGATTGTAGAGAACTTGACACTCGACTTAATTAAAATACATCAACCGCGTGTGTAGCCGTGACGGTCTCTTTTCGGCCGAGTCCGAGAAGTGAACACGGTTTTTTGGGTTATGTTTGACGTAAGTAGGAGTTCAGGATCACTTCTTGATCATTACTAGTTGACGACCGTTGAGTTGCTTCTCTTCCCGCTCTTATTTGCGTATGTTAGCCACCATACATGCTAGTGCTTGCTGCAGCTCCACCTCACTACACTTTCCTACCCATAAGCTTAAATAGTCTTGATCTCGCGGGTGTGAGATTGCTGAGTCCTCGTGACTCACAGATTCTACCAAAACAGTTGCAGGTGCCGATGATACCAGTGCAGGTGATGCAACCGAGCTCAAGTGGGAGTTCGACGAGGACCTTGGTCGTTACTATGTTTCGTTTCCGGTTGATCAGTAGTGGAGCCCAGTTGGGACGATCGGGGATCTAGCATTTGGGGTTGTCTTCTTTTGTTTTGGTTCCGTAGTCGGACCTATGTGTGTACTCTGAATGATGTATGAATTTATTTATGTATTGTGTGAAGTGGCGATTGTAAGCCAACTCTTTATCCCATTCTTGTTCATTACATGGGTTTGTGTGAAGATGACCCTTCTTGCGACAAAACCACAATGCGGTTATGCCTCTAAGTCGTGCCTCGACACGTGGGAGATATAGCCGCATCGTGGGCGTTACAGGGCTCTGGCTGGGTTGACCCTAGGCGTGACTCTGGCCGGACGGTGCGACGAGATGTAGAAGAACGGTAGGATTGGATGGGCACCGGCAGTGGCCCAGAGAAACTCTACGGAAGACCCTATTTCATTCGTCCCGTCTTCAAACACCAGGCAGTGCGAGGACATAAAGGAGGGAACGATTCTTGCGGGTAAAGTGCACAAGACTCTGCAGAGTAACAACCTAATCGATTAGCCGTGTCCCCGGTTACGGACAAATGAGCCTCTGGGATTGGAGTATTTCAGAAATCTCAACACCGAACTCAATAAATTAATTGAGGGCTTATTTAATATTTGGGAATGAGACATTGGTTGGCGGAACCATCTCAACAACTACCAACATTTTGTAGTAATTGCAAACAAGTCCTTGTTGTAGGGAAAAACCGGCTTTTTCGCAAAACAATGAAACTTAGAGCCCCACAGCCAAATTTCATATAGTATTAGTAATTTTATTGTTGTTCTCTCTTCATGACTTGCCGGCATATTCAAAATGCTGACCCACACGGCTGCAACGTCTTATGTTGCAGTCGGATGGACTCGCTATTCGTCTACGCTTCCGCAGCTTTATTTAGTTTATTTCTCATGAGTTGGCCTTCGGCCGAATTTATTATGATGTAATAAAGACTCGATATGAGACTCGTTTAATAAATTCAGGTGTGATTGAACTTTGAATCTTTGCATCAATGTACTGTGTGTGCCAGCATGATCTTGGGATGGTACAGCTACACAGAGACTTGACCGATTTCGGGTCGGGTCGCTACAGAGATGGTATTCAGAGCACACGCTGACCGTAGGACGTAACCCCTAGGATCGGAAAGCCATAGGAAGAGACTATTTTATTTTACGTCCTTATCATTCCGTAATTCTCCCCTGTTCATTTCTGACTTCTCTCCGATTTTCAACATTCTAGATGGCCGCCGAGTTCACCCCAGTTCTGCTACCGGAGTTTTGCCAGCCAGATGAGACGATGCTTCTCGTCAAGAAGCTGGTTCAGATCGTGAAGAAGCTGAAGATTGCTCTACCCTCAATCACCGGGAAGCCTACCAATGCACTTCCGACGGATACCCGCTACAGGATTAAGGTGCACATTCCAGGGAGGACCTTCGGAGGACATTCAGAGCCCATTGACTTTGAGTTTACCGATTTCACTTGGATCCTCGGAAGAGACATGGCGATTTATCGTGCACTTGGACATCTCCGAGAAGAGTACAGGGCAGAGCTCGACCCATCAGACCTCGCCATGATTTCTCGCAGAGCTAGGATCGAAGATATCATCCGTACCATAGAGGACGACTCCATTCTTTCATATGTCCAAGACTTGGAGAGTCTCATCAGGAACTGGGAAATCCAGACACGCCGAAACTCGAAGGTACACAGGAGGCTGTTGTTCCGTGAACTGGAACTGGAGGAGAAAGCACGCGCGGACTTCCTTGAACATGAAGAAGAAGTCAAGGATTTTATGGATAGAATCGAGGACCGGGATAAATATATTGCCACACTAGAGGAGAAGATGGACCTGGGAGAAGACCTTTTTTTGAGTGGAGATGATGGACCCCTCGTGAGCAATGACCAGGATTATGAAGAGAGCTCCACCGAAGGAAGCCGCAAGAGGAGACGCCGCACCAGAGGACGCCACACCAGAGGACGACGCACCAGAGGACGCCGCACCGGAGGACGCAAGAATAATTGATGAAGACATTTAGTCGACCGCCATGTTATTTTATTTTATTTCGTCGATCAGTTAGGCCGTTATTTTCGATTAGTCGTGAGATTTTTGTAATCCGAGATTGAACCTTGTTTGAGATGAATGAATAAATGATTGGTGTGATTATGATGGTGCATTCATATGGGTAGTGCTATTTTTTCATTAGACCCTTGTTCTATTCTAATTTCTCATCCACTCCAAAACACCAGATGCCTCCGAGACGTGACCCCGGTTTCAACTTTCCGCCGGAGCTCACCCAGCTGATCCAGCAGCAGAATGCCCTGATGCAGATGCTCATCCAGAACCAGAACAACAACAACAACAACAACAACAACAACAACAACAACAACAACAACAACAACAACAACAACAACAACAACAACAACAACAACAACAACAACAACAATCCACCGCCACCACCCCCTGTTGACAACTTGACCCGCTTCCTAAGGCTGAATCTGCCAGTGTTCTCTAGCAGCACTGAGCTGATTGTGGCCGATGATTGGCTCCACAAGGTCGGAAGGGAGTTAGCCACTGCTGGGTGCACAGATGCAGAGAAGGTGCGCTTTGCCGCACATCAGCTTGATGGACCTGCAGCCTCTTGGTGGGAGAACTACACCGCCACTTATCCGGTCGCCACCATGACATGCGATCAGTTCCAGCAGGCTTTCCGCACCGCTCATGTCTCAGCTGGAGCCATGAGTCTAAAGAAGCGTGAGTTCCGCAACTTACGCCAGGGGAAACGTACTGTGGGGCAGTACGTGGATGAGTTCAGCAAATTATCTCGCTATGCCCCAGATGATGTGGCCACAGATGCCGCAAAGCAAGAGAAGTTTCTCGAGGGACTCAATGATGAGCTAGGAATGCAGCTAATGGTGGCTACCTTCAACAACTACCAGGAGCTAGTAGACAAGGCCACCATACTTGAAGGCAAGCAGCAGCAGATTGATAGCCGCAAGCGGAAATATGGCTAGGGAAAGTACAACTCCGGAGCTCAGCAGAAGCCCCGCTATACCCCATACTCGGGAGGACATACCCATCACACCCATGGAGGACATAACCATGGAGGGAATGGGAACAATCGCAACCATGACAACAACTCCAATTTAGGCAATGGAGGCAATGGCAACCAGCACCGTCCTGCTCCGGCTCAGAAGGATCTGAGTCATATCACCTGTTTCAAGTGCCAGAAGATAGGACACTATGCCACCGATTGTCCGGAAGCCAAGCAGAGGAATGGAAACGGCAACGGCAATGGAAGCTTAGCAAAGAAGCCCAACCCTTTTCCTCGTGCTCAGGTGAATCACCTTAACGTGGAGGACGTCTATGATCAGCCAGACACTGTGGTTGGTAAGTTTTTATTAAATTCACATCCAGTATTGGTACTCCTTGATTCCAGTGCAACGCATTCATTCATATCAAGAGTAGTTGTGGAAAAGTACGGGTTGCCCACTAGAACCCTTAGAACCCCTCTTCAGGTCACTTCCCCAGGAGGAGAGATGACGGCAGGCTTAGGCTGTCATTCGACCCTCGGCATCGGAAACCATGATTTTCCCGCAGACCTCATAGTATTGGAATCCTAGAGTTTGGATGTAATTCTAAGCATGGATTGGTTGACCAAGTTTGAAGGAAACATCGACTGTGCCCGCGAGACGATTTTGCTCACCACCCCGGAGCAGAAGAGGATCAAGTATGTATCCAGACGCACACCGATGAAGAATCGGGTGAATTCCCTCACGGGAGTCGTTCAGGAGGAAGTGCCCGTAGTGCAAGATTTTCCCGATGTGTTTCCAGAGGAATTACCAGGAATGCCACCGGACAGAGACATTGAGTTTTTGATTGAGTTATTGCCCGGCACAGCCCCAATATCCAAGAGACCCTATCGGATGCCCCCGAATGATTTGGAAGAGATCAAGAAGCAAATTAAGGAGCTATTGGAGAAAGGATATATTCGCCCAAGCTCGTCACCTTGGGGAGCCCCAGTTCTTTTGGTATAGAAGAAGGATGGAACCCTGAGAATGGTTGTGGATTATCGTTCATTGAACGATGTGACCATCAAGAACAAGTACCCTCTGCCGATGATTAACGATTTATTTGGTCAACTAGCTGGAGCCAAGGTATTCTCCAAGATCGATCTTCGATCAGGGTATCATCAGCTGAAGATTCGTGAACAGGATATACCCAAAACAGCTTTCACCACCAGGTATGGTTTATATGAGTATACCGTCATGTCATTCGGATTGACTAATGCCCCTGCGTATTTCATGAGCATGATGAACAAGGTATTTATGGAATATCTGGACAAGTTTGTCGTGGTGTTCATCGATGACATATTGGTTTTCTCCAAGAGCGAGGAAGAGCATAAGGAACATCTGCGTCTAGTTCTGGAGAAACTCCGGGAACATCAGTTATATGCCAAGTTCAGCAAATGTTAATTTTGGCTGAAGGAAGTCGGATTCCTCGGACATGTTATTTCAGGAGAAGGAATAGCAGTCGACCCCACCAAGGTCGAATCGGTCACCAACTGGCAGTCCCCCACCTCAGTCAAGGAGATCCGTAGTTTTCTCGGACTCGCAGGATATTATCGGAGGTTTATTGAGAATTTCTCCAAGATTTCCAAGCCCATGACTGAGCTGTTGAAGAAGGAAGCCAAGTACATTTGGACCGAGGATTGTGAAGCCAGTTTTCAGGAGCTGACGAAACGTTTGGTTACCGCCCCGATGCTAATTTTGCCGGACATACACAAGGATTACCAGGTATTTTGTGATGCTTCTCGTCAAGGACTCGGAGGAGTGCTCATGCAGGAAGGAAAAGTTGTAGCTTATACCTCCAGACAGCTACGACCTCACGAGATGAATTATGCCACACACGATTTGGAGTTAGCAGCCGTAGTGCACGCACTCAAGACCTGGCGACATTTCCTTGTCGGAAACAGTTGTGATGTTTACACGGATCATAAGAGCCTGAAGTATATTTTCACGCAGAAGGAATTGAACCTCAGGCAGAGGAGATGGCTTGAATTGATCAAGGACTATGACATGAGATAGCATTATCACCCAGGGAAGGCAAATGTTGTGGCAAATGCCTTGAGCCGTAAAAGTTATGTGAACACCCTCATATGTGGAGGATTACCTCAGGAATTAGCCGACGATCTTAGAGAGCTCCGACTGGAGATAGTACCGAGAGGATTTGTCGCCACCTTGGATATACAGTCCACTCTGACCGAAAGAATCCGTGAAGCCCAGAAGACAGACAAGGGAATTGCACAGATAAAGGAAAAGATAAGTAACAGAAAGGCTAAAGGTTTTCGTGAAGATGAGCACGGAACTTTATGGTTTGAGGATCGCATCTATGTGCCTAATGACCCAGAGGTCAGGAAGTTAACTCTTCAGGAGGCCCATGATTCACCGTACTCGATTCACCCAGGCAACACCAAGATGTATCTGGATTTGAAGGAAAGTTTCTGGTGGACAGGTATGAAGAAGGATATTGCCGAGTACGTAGCAGTATGCGATGTTTGTCAGCGAGTAAAGGCGGAACATTAGAAGCCGGCTGGGTTACTTCAACCTTTGCCGATACCCGAGTGGAAATGGGAAAAACTTGGAATGGATTTTATCACAGGATTACCGAGGACCCGTTCAGGTTATGATTCTATCTGGGTAGTGGTTGATCGCTTGACCAAGGTAGCTCATTTCATTCCCGTGAAGACCACATATACCAGTGCTAAGTTGGCGAAGATATACA
Source organism: Triticum aestivum (assembly GCF_018294505.1). Lineage (NCBI taxonomy): Eukaryota > Viridiplantae > Streptophyta > Magnoliopsida > Poales > Poaceae > Triticum > Triticum aestivum. The sequence goes on from NC_057811.1 coordinate 342,569,046, forward strand.
TGACCAGGATCATATGTCTGCATGGAGTTCCGAGGAGTATCATGTCAGATAGAGGAACACAATTTACCTCAAAGTTTTGGAATCAGTTGCATGAAACTTTGGGTACGAGGCTGGAGTTCAGTACAGCTTTTCATCCGCAGACAGATGGACAGACCGAGAGAGTCAACCAGATTTTGGAGGACATGTTGAGAGCCTGTGCGCTAGACTATGGGTCTAGCTGGGATGACAACTTGCCATATGCAGAGTTCTCGTACAACAACAGCTATCAGACCAGTCTGAAGATGGCCCCTTTCGAAGCTCTATACGGAAGGAGGTGTAGAACACCATTGCTGTGGGATGGTGTTGGAGACCGAAAACTTTTTGGTCCCGATCTTATCAGAGACTCCGAAGAGAAGGTCAAGCTGATTCGAGATAGACTCAAGATAGCCCAGTTGAGACAGAAGAGTTATGCCGACAGTAAACGCAAGGAGATAACGTATGAAGTTTGAGACCGAGCATATCTCCGTGTGTCCCTTCTTCGAGGAATCAAGAGGTTCGGTGTTAAAGGAAAGTTAGCACCCCGGTTTATAGGCCCCTATAAAATCCTCGAGCGCAGAGGAGAAGTTGCATACAAGCTGGAATTGCCAGAAGGATTGTCAGGAGTTCATGATGTCTTCCATGTTTCTCAGCTGAAGAAATGCCATGCCGAGATGGCCGATATTCCATTGAGAGACACAGTGCCCCTAGAGGCCATACAGCTCGACAGTGATCTGACTTATGAGGAGAAACCCGTCCGAATTCTCGAGACTGCGAACAGAGTCACCCGCAGCAAGATCATCAAGTTTTGCAAGGTTCTGTGGAGTCATCATTCCGAGGAGGAAGCCACCTGGGAGCGAGTTGAAGATCTCCGCCGAGACCACCCGCACCTATTTGCTAGCCAACCCGAATCTCGAGGGCGAGATTCATCTTAAGGTGGGTAGGTTTGTAACATCCCAAATTTTCAATTTGGAATGTTTTACAATTATTAGTTAAGCATGTATGCATTTTGTTTGAATTGTGTGGCATTTGGAAATTTTCAGAGGCATTTGAGTTTTATTTAAATTTGAATTCAACTTGGCATTCGAAATTTGTTTCAAATATCCCTGACAAATACTTGTTTAAAAGTATGAGAGGAGCTAACATGACACTCCAAAAATGTCAGAAGAAAATATTGCCAAAAGGTTTGAATTAAAAATTTGAATTTTATTTGGAATTTGCAGAAAATGTTTTTATTTTTTTCTGTTTTGCCTCTGGAAAAATGTTCACGTTGTAGGATTAATTTTTCTGATTTTATTGATATATATGTCCTATATAAAAATATTATAGGTTTATCTATAATTAGTTTTCTCTCTCTGTGGTAATTCAAAAAAAAGGAAAAACCCCGCGCGCCAGGCGCCAGGCCAGCAGGCCCTGTCGCCGAGGCCGCAGCCCACCAGCGCCGAGGCCGCAGCCCAGTGCCAAGGCCTCTAGCCCAGCGTGCCACGCGCGACGACCCTGTTCCGCTACGGTCGCCCGTTCGCTCCCCTCTCTCTCTCCCTCACTGACCCGCGGGGCCCGCCCTCTTTCTTTCCCCTCCTCCACGCCTTGCCAAGCCGGAGCACAACCGGAGCACGCCCGTCAGCGCGATCTTCCCGGGATCACGCTCCGAAGCCTTCCCCTCGCGCAAGCTTATGTCCTATAAATACCTACGCCCTTCCTCTCCCGAACCCCCTAATACCCTAGCCCAAAACCCACCGCAGCTCGCGCCCTCACCGATCGCATCTCGCTACTGCCGCCGCAGTTCGCCGCCTGTTCCGACTGCGGTAAGCACTCCCTCGACTCCAATTTCCACCCACGTACTTCCGTCGCCGTTTCCCACCTTTTTTACATTGCCTGCCGCCCTCTTACCCGCAGCAGCGACGACCTCGAGCTCGTCCGCCACCCGCCGGAGCTGCAGAGCACCGGGCTCTACTTCGCCTCGCCCTTGACGTCCGCGCCGTCCCCGAGCTCAAACAACTCCACCCCCACCTCCGCCTCGCTCCGCCGCATCGCCCCGACGTCACCGTCGTCGCCCCAGACCACCGGAACCTCTCCGCCACCGACGCCCGAGTCGCCACCGTCATCTCCGTCCGTCGCCGCCGTCCGCTGTAAGCCCCAGCCCCCTCCACCGTTAGATCGTTAATCTAGGGCCTAGATTAAACTAGTGAAGGGTTAGGTTTATTTGTACTAGATCGGTTTTGTACGGTTTAGTTTACGGCTTATTTCTGGTTTAGTTACGGTTTAGTATAGACTGGCCCGATCGGTTTTTTTATTATTAACCCGTACGCGTACTAGCCTATTCAACGCATGTGCACTGTTTAGTTTTAGAACGCTAACTGTTTCGGCCCATTAGCGCGTTAGTTTTATTTTCGTTTGATTTTCGTTTCTGTTTTAAAACAGAATAGTTCCAATCTTGAAAAATCTATATCTTTTAGGTTATTTATTATTTTTAGTTGATTCTTTTTTTGTTAGTCTAAAAATTTCCTATAGTTTCTGTAGAAAATAGATTCGGCCATGTTTTAGTTTTTAAAAAATTGTTTATATTAGTTTTAGTCAGATTAGTTTTTCTGCCATAAATTGAGCTAGGATTATTATTTTTTAGCGATTCTTTTTGTAACTGCTTTTTTTACATTGCCTAGCAGTAGGAATTTATTTGGGTATTTTTAGTCTTTATTAAAAATAGTTTTTATGCGAAATCAAGTTTTTCTTGTTTATTTAGCTAGCTACTGTTTTCCTACTGTTCTAGTTAGTAAATTATTTTATTTTTATTATGTTATAGTTTATTTTAGATTAGTTTCTGTAGCTACAGAGGATGAACTTTATTTACAGTAGAATAAATGTTTTTTATTTTATTTTCTTTGCTAGGATTGTTTTAGGCATAATAGGAGTTCTATAATAGCTTTTGATGTGATTCTTTTTTCTCCTAGTTTGTATGATGTTTTCCCTTCTGTTAGTTAGCAAAACCAATGCTTAAATTCTGTTAAGAAAAGCTTTAGTTGTGTAAAACTATTTCCTAGTTGTTGCTTGATATGATGAAAACCTTGATTTGCTTTCTTCGAGTTTTTTTTCTTTGGTTTTGGTTTGAGTGCTTGGGTGTTTTACTTCAACTTGTTGTTATGTTATATTGTGCTATACTTATTTGTGCTATTGTTTGACTCGGTAGAATTTCCGGAGTGCGAAGCCTGCTATTACGAGTCGCTAGCTTTCGAAGACCGTCAGCCAGGCAAGTCATTTGATCATGTTTTTACAATACCTATGATTTTATTGCATTAGAGTTATACCTCCCCACCATGCATGCAGTAGGAGAATTTTGTTAAGTTATGTTCTTGAGTAGTATCATGAGGTAGGATGAACCCTTCTCCCTTGTTACCGATGCCCGGGACGATGTAGTTGATTGCTATGCTTTAGTAGACGGGGTTGATTGAGTGATTCATAAGGGAGATGCGAGAGTCAAGATGATGACAACCCCATGACGTCAAGCTCAAGATGGACTTCAAAATTCACTAATGGGTGGAGGACGGTTGACGGGCACCCTGGAGAAACCAGCGGATGGCCGGGATGCATGGAGAAGCGCCATGACATCTTGCGGAAAGCTTCACCCAGCCACAAAGAGACGGATGGATACACCTTGACCGGAACCTTACCTGTGCAGCCGCAAGCCATTATGGGCTCTGGCTGGGTTGACCCTAGGCGTGACTCTGGCTGGACGGTGCTACGAGATGTAGAAGAACGGTAGGATTGGATGGCACCGGCAGTGGCCCAGAGAAACTCTACGGAAGACCCTGTTTTGTTCGTCCCGTCTTAAAACACCAGGCAGTGCGAGGACATAAAGGAGGGAACGATTCTTGCGGGTAAAGTGCACAAGACTCTGCAGAGTAACAACCTAATCGATTAGTCGTGTCCCCGGTTACAGACAAATGAGCCTCTGGGATTGGAGTATTTAGGAAATCTCAACACTGAACTCAATAAATTAATTGAGGGGTTATTTAATATTTGGGAAGGAGACATTGGTTGGCGGAACCATCTCAATAACTACCAACATTTTGTAGTAATTGCAAACAAGTCCTTGTTGTAGGGAAAAACCGGCTTTTTCGCGAAACAATGAAACTTAGAGCCCCACAGCCAAATTGCATATAGTATTAGTAATTTTATTGTTGTTCTCTCTTCATGACTTGCCGGCATATTCAAAATGCTGACCTACACGGCTGGAACGTCTTATGTTGCAGAGGAATTTTCTGATCAAGAGTGAGGCTACGATCCACGCTTGGCGATTGCCCTATGGAGTCGGATGGACTCGCTATTCGTCTACGCTTCCGCAGCTTTATTTAGTTTATTTCTCATGAGTTGGCCTTCGGTCGAATTTATTATGATGTAATAAAGACTCGATATGAGAATCGTTTAATAAATTCAGGTGTGATTGAACTTTGAATCTTTGCATCAATGTACTGTGTGTGCCAGCATGATCTTGGGATGGTACAGCTACATAGAGACTTGACCGATTTTGGGTCGGGTCGCTACAGCAGGTAGCATTGTCTGCTCTGAATACCTTGTTTTCACTCCAGATACTTCCATCACCGCTTCCAATGGCTGATGCGCAGGAAGAGTAGTTGAATATACAAACGTTGTGGACAAATGGAACACGGAATACAAAAAATGATAGCATGATATAATTCACATACATGATGATTGGCTAAACAGCATGGCATTGCGTAATTCACATATATAATGCCTTTGCAACAAGATAGCATTGTATAATTCACATATATAATGTCTTGCAACAAGATGGCAATGCATAATTCACATATAGGGTAATTAGAAACTGAACAGGTGGCATTCACACAAAGCATGTCCAAACTAATCAAATGACATAGCAATTCGAGACACCATACGCACGATATGAGCAACATAACCCTGCCAAGTTAGAGCATACACCTCGGGGGGGAATAGGACTGGTCATCTGTCTCTGAATCCTCCTCTGAGGAGCTATCCGTAACCAGCGAGATATGCGCTTCGTCAGATAGCATAGTCTGCTCTGAAGACCTTGTTTTCACTCCAGAATTTGCCATCATCGTGTCAAATGGCTGATGCACATGAAGAGCAGTTGAATGTACTAACATTGTTGACAAATGTAATATGTAACGGAAAAAAGGATGGCCTGATATAATTTACATATAAGATGACTGGCTAAGTAGGATGGCATTGCAAAATTCACATATATGATGCCAGGCTAAACAAGATGGCGTTGCATAATTCACATAAAAGATGAATAAACTAAACAGATGGCATTCGCACAAAGGATGTCTAAACTAAGCAGATGACATATTTGATGTATAAAGTAAGCAATGCAAGACACCATATGCATGATATAACCAACATCAGCATTGCCAAGTTAGAGCGAAGACCTCACGGGGTAAATAGGAGTTGTCTTCTCCTTCTGAATCCCCCTCAGAACAGATATCTTCCTCTCGATTACAATCCGAAATGCATGGAGGGGGGCTGCCTTTGCGCCTACCATGGAGCGACGTCTGCATGAAATTTTATTGCCACGCAAAGCTCGTCTCTTTTGCTCTACATGTTCAGTTCCATTGTTTACAATAACTGTCATGCATAGGAATAAAACATAGAGAGATTATGTAGGGAGTGCATGCAGAAATCCAGAGTGATGGTAGCAACCTGTGGATAGACCCAAAACCAATAATAGCAGGCAGATAATGGCTTCAGTTAAAAAATACAGATAATGACTTATTTACTGTTTGTTTCCCACCTAACATGAAACTCATAGTAGACACCGGAGATTAACCAGATAGTAGATAGATACTATTGATAGCGGCCCCGATATGTACCCCACAACCATTTAAAAACTCAAGTTTGACCATTTGTTTTAGCTGACTCAGAGTCTAATCGGTGAACTGGATGATAAAGTAGCATGTAATATTAAGCGATGCATAACGTAAGCAGACTCGAAAGAGTGCGACCTCTCTTGCGGACCCGTGTAGTCCTCGAGGTCATCTGCTCGGTTGATGATGGTAATGCAGTTTTCATGGCTGCCAGCAGCGGGGAAGAAGATCTGAGGCGGCGAAAGACAGTCTGGAGGCCGGATCCCTGCTGTGCTGGACCCTTCTGTCGTTGGAGTAGCTGACCTGGGGTGGACGACGGTGCAGTAGGAGCGGGACAAACCACGCAAGGTTTTCTTTGACAACTATCTGTAAGAGAAGTAATTCTGTAAGGGTTCGTTTGAATTGGAGGATTCCAACAATGCAGGGATAGGAAATAGACAGGAATAGGATAGGAATGCACGTGCAGAACAGAGAATTTAAAAACACAGGATTTCTGCCAATCTGGGTGTTTGATTCACAACAATTGGAAGATCACAGGATGCAAAGAAGCATGGTGCTATTAAGTCAAACCACAAGAAATGTACGGTTATAATGCTATTATGCTACTATCTCTTAGTCTTGTGCTTCATGAATAGGAATTTGAAAAGGAGGACAAGTGAAAATTAAAATTCCTACGTTTTTTCTTTCAAGGAGACACTAAAGGAACAAATCCGTGTGCTCAGTGGACAATATATATAACATGTAGAGTAAAAAAGAGATGCAACAAGTGTACAACCTCTTTGGCGAAGCCATGTCGATCTTAGCGTGATTGGGTTGGCCGGTGAGGATGCTCCGGCTGACTTTGCTGTCGGAGGAGGGGAAGAAGATCTTAGGCGTCTGGAGATGGAGCCCGAGGTACTGCTCCGCTGTGATGGAGGGTTTCGTCGTTGGAGCAGCTCTGGTGAGTTGTACGATGCCGAGGCTGAAGCAGGACAAGAGAGACAACGAACAACGTTAACTTGAGTGGAATTCTAATAGCATCTCCAATACATGACGTAAAATACATAACCACAAAGTGCTAGGTGTAAAATACATCAGCCGCTCATCTCTGAACTTAACTGTCAAAACTGAACTTAACTGTCGAAACTGAACTTAACTGTCGAAACTAAACTTAACTATCGAAACTGAATTTTGTTGTCGAAACTGAATTTTGCTGTCGAAACTGAACGCACTAGCAAGGTGAGGCCACACGTCGGTCGACTGACTTTTTCATCTCTGGTCAGTCGATTTTGCAGCCGTTGGATACGAAATCAAGGGCCTGCGGTTCATCTTCAACATCCACCCCCCTGAGCCGCAAGCCACCACTGGCCAAACAGCAGCCCCCCGCCGCCCGCGGCCGGCGGTGTGCCGCCTCGCCCGCCCCGAAACACTCCCCACCGCTGGTCCGCCGCCGCCCCGGCCATCCCTCTAGGCCCCCCCCGTGCCGAGCTTTTTCTCCGGCGATCCCCACGCCACCGCCCCGCCACCGCCCCCATCCTGAACCCTAAGATAGATAGTGGGGTACCTCTCCGATGAGGCCCCCTCCCCACTGCGGCTGGTTCTTCCTTCACCCCGGCGAGCCCCCCCCCCACCCCCTGAAAATCGACTAACCCAAAAGTCGATTCAGTCGACTGAAGTGTAGCTAAATCGGAGCAGCATCACAAGCAAGAGCAAGAGCGAGAGCAGCAGCGCGAGCAAGAGCAATAGCAAGAGCAGACCAGGCAGGGGACCGAGAGCAAGAGTAGAGCAGCAGCGCGAGCTAAACCAGCAGCATCTCCTACTACTGTGGACGTCGCCGCCGAGGGAGCGACGCCGTGGAGGAAGTGGCCGGCGACACCGCCGTGGATGGAGCCGCGCCGTGTCGGCTCAGGACCAAGCACCGGCAGCACCGTGAGATCGAATCAAGAAGTAAATGCGGCGATTAGTGTAGAACCTCTTTGGTGGCGCCGATTAGGCCGCAGCTTCATCCGAGGAAACGGTGATGATGATGCTCTTCCGATGGTGCAGGTGAAAACGGCGGTGTGGGAATGGAGGTGGCGCGAAAGACGAGGGGAATGTCGGGGCAGCTCCTTGGAGGTGGAGGACGGGGTGGCTGAACCGGTGGGACGATGAGATCGACGACGGATCGTCATCCGGTACGGTGGATGAGGGACGTCGAGGTGTTCCTGTGGACGACGTCGTCGGGGAAGAGGCTCCGGCTGGGTGGCGGACGGAGCAGGGTGTGGGCTTTCGTCGCGGGTTTTCGCGGCCTCGGTGTACGAATGGGTGGGCGGATGGGATGGCAGTGGGGAACCGTGGCTTAGAGACGCGCTTGTCCGAAATGGGGGGTAAGTTACGAAAGTACCCCCACCGATTTGAGGCGGTTCTTTCGGTTCAGGGGTACCACGGGCATTTCGCATGTCGGGAATTCACAGGAGGTGGGAGTTTTCGCGCGCGTTGTAATTTCGGAATAGCAAGGCACGGGTTGAGATGGAAGGAGTTGTCGGAGCACAACGAGACAAAGATATATCTTAAATATTTCGGGCTAACAAGGCGCGGGTTGAAATTTCCGGACAAGCCTAATGTGTACTGTACGAAATCAATGCGCACTACAAATGTCATTCAAAACTTTGAATTCATGTTGTGTTCAATTAAAATATTTCGCTACGTGTATAATGCATGCAACCTACTACTCAAATGAACGTTTTAGTGCATTCCAAACGTATATACTACCGCTTCAATATGAACTAAATTTGAATTCGTTTCTCTATTTGAATAAGATCTACAGTAATGATTGTTGTGAAGTCAAAGCATTTGAATGTGTTTCTCTGTTTTAGTAAGATCTACAATCATCATTATTGTCAAGTTAAACCATCGTTTGTGTATTATCTTCACAGCACACCACATGATTAGTCTCGTGTTACATATTAACTGTGTGTACTATATGAACTCGAACTAGATTTTTTGAATCCACTTTATTTTGATTTCAAATCACATTACATTTCTAGCTCTAGCTAGATCTTCATAATCTAACCATGTCTCATATGTATAATGTGTTTATCACATTATGTATGGTGCCCCGCCCCCTACGCCTACAAGTATTTAGATGTGAGTTGCAAACACCACACATTACCACAAATTCAAATAAAATGTGAGAATGTTCGATATAGTATTTTAATGTTCGATATTTAGTTGTAAGCTGCAAACGCCACACATTATCACAAATTCAAATAAAATGTGAGATTGTTTGATGTATAGTATGGTTTAGATTGTTCGGCATTTAGCTGTGAGTTGCAAACGCCATGCATTATCACATTATGGTATAACATGTGCACATCACGTGTATCACCGCTATATTCATGCATGCAATGTTTAAAACACTATGATCTCCTATTCAAATATATGAATCCGCTTTCATATCAAATTATGATCTTTGTTAGTCTCTTACACCCACACAATCCTCTAACCTTTGTAGCTACCACTAACTTTCTCTCGTGCATGCACACGCCCTCCTCGCCCTCCCCCTCCCTCGGCATTCTATCCACCGGGCACATTCATTTTTTTCTTTAGGTCGTTCTCCCAGAGTCTCCACAACTCCTTTCCGACACACACCGATCGATAAACCTCTCCAGCGATGCCTGCCTACAACATACACACACACCTTCAATCTCCTCCTTTATGTGTCCTTGCCTCGTGTCTCTCATACGGTCAGACACACGTGTAAACTCTCGCCCCTCTTTTCATCGATCTCACAACCGCACACTCCTCCCCCTATCTAGCTAGTAGTTGGGCCTCTCGCACCACCTCCTAGCTCCATTCTCTCTGTCTATCCGTCTCGCTGGGCCTTATTTGCCTCTAACAAATGGACGTACACCGACCGATCTCTCGCTATACATATAGCTAGCTAGGTCCTTATAACTCGTTTTTACCCACACGTCAATCGATCTACCTCATTAGTTGTGTCTCTCCCTTCCTCCGACAAACAACAATTGATCTACCGATCTAGTTAGGTTTGCTTACCAAACACATGGTTCCCCTTCATCATCCATGGATGCGTCCCGACAGATCTATCACGCACAGGCACACACAGAAACACATCCCCACTCTTATTGATAACATTGCAGTTCCACCCTCAGTTTGTCTAGTAGGCCTCTCCCACCATCTTCGAGAAGCAACTCCATCACCCATCCAGCACTCTACCCTCTCCCTCCCTCTCCCTCCCTCTCTCTCTCCTCTCTCTCTCTGTCCCATCATATTTCCCGTCCTTCAGTTATGTATGGATGTCGACCGATCTCCCTCAAGACATAGCTGGGTCTCTCCTTCTCAACACATATACGAGTCGTTCTACCTCTATAGTTAGGCCTCTGCCTACCCCTCCCCCACCCCCTCCCCCCCCACACACACCGATACATCGAGCGCTCTAGTCATGTCTCCCTGCCACACACAAACTTGACATGTGCCCTCTAACGTTCCGGTAGGCCAGTCGCCCTATATCTTTGACTTGCACACACACACAATTTCGATGGCTCTCTTCATCGATCTCGCACCCACCCACTTGATCCTCTCTTCGACTCTATCGATAGCTATGACCGCTCCCTCTCTTCTCGTGGATTGCCCGACCCTCTATGTATGATATGGATAGGCCTCCATTTCACACACATTGCATGCAAAATTTTGTTTGAGATGTCATCGACACATATTCCCACAAATAATTCACGAAATCAACCCCCACCCACCCCCACCCCAAAACAAAAAACACTCACGAACGCGGTTTGTATCTCTCACACACACCCACGTAGGTGGGGGACGTGCACGAAGAGAAGAGGTGCATGCACGGCGCACGTACTCCCGTCTCTTTCCCAACCACACCCGCGCGGGTACACGGTGGAGCTCATTTCTGTACGAAAAAGGCAGCCCACGTGGTAATTTGGCACGTGTACTGGTTGTCCACTTGGTGGAGGGAGGATCGTCTACCACGGGTGAACAAACAAATTGCGACTTGACGTGTTATGTTAAAAAAAGAGGCAAACCATGTGGGGCCTACCTTAGAGGCAAGGCTCTATACACTGGAGTACTTTTGATGTGTCCCGTCAACTCGCAGAACGAGGAGAAGCTTGCTTAGTACGCCGTCTCCCCCGCCCACGGGCGCGGTGGCTCGCAGGATGAGGTGAAGCTTGCTCCGCCTTACGCCCGCTCCCTCGCCCATGCGCGCGGTGGCTCGCAGGACGAGGAGAAAAATTTACTACTCCCTCCGTTTACTCCTCGTCCCTACTACCTTGGTTATAGAGATTATATCATATTGTTTGGAATATATATGTCCTTTAGTAGATTTCAATATGAACTACTAGTACATACTCCAAACACTGATGTATATAGACGTATTTTAGAGTGTAGATTCACTCATTTTGCTCCGTATGTAGCACTCTCCCTCGCCCCTCGACCCTCGCCCACGTGGTGGACGTGCAGCAATTCATTCGGTCTCATATAGCCAGAACGATATATACTGCACTACCATTATTGCTCGACTTCCCGAAGAGGCGAAGAGCCAATCGCAAGGTTAATATTTTGGAGATGCCAAGCGCAAGGTTATAGGAGAACGAGTAGTAGGTGCCGCGTCATTTATAAATAAAGTTTTTTTTCTTCAGTGGCACGTACGCAATATGATAGGTTCATATGGAGAGAAAAGGAAACCGCTCCACTATATACATAGTCAGGACGGGCCAGCCTACACGGTTGCTTGCTGGGGTTGCTCTCTTCACACTCTCTCGCACAAAACGACTGTGGCCACATCTCTAACATCCCGGCGGATCACGTCCGCTTGGGGAAGGGGTGGATGCTTAGTGTAGATGCGGTGGCCGTCGCCGACGGCGAAAACCCACTGTCGGCACGTCCCGATCAGGGGTCCCCGCCGTTCTCTCTCACAAAGCCGGTGAGGTTGCCTTCGTCCCTTGCTCACTGCCGCGACGTGGGCAGTTGCCGCCTCCCGCCGCCCTCCTCAAGGTTGAGCTACGTCCCTCAGGTACAACTCCCTTTACAGCCGGCTTGCACCACTGCTCCAGCTGCCCACATCACTCCCTGTGGATATTTCTCTACTTCTTTGCCCCGCACATACCTCTACTGGCTTCTACGTACTGTATTTGTGATGAGTTTATGTCTCATCAACTAGTCCCAGTAATCTTATTCTAATCACGCTTCTTCAATTTCTTTGCCACAGGGATGCTCATCTCGATTTTGGTGAAACTGCACAAAATGATCCGATGGTCAAAAGGTTGCAAACTTCATTTATTAGGAAGCTCGAACGTTGCCAGCAAATTGAAGCCTGGTCAGGGTTCACGGTTCAAGGGCTAGGGACTGCATGGATCGTTTTTTTCTTTAGCTGCCTCTGTTCCAAAATAAGTGTCAACTTTAGTAGTAGTACAACTTTGTACTAAAGTTTGCACAAAGTTGAGACACTTATTTTGGAACGGAGGGAGTACATATTTGCTATGATCTGTCAATCATTGAGATGCAATAGCATGCATGTTAGTCTCCTTTGTATTTGATGAAATGTTGCAACGGGCAACCTTGGACGCAAGATACATGTAACAGAAGCTGGAAGCTTCATAGCATTGTACAAATTTATCTCGCTGATAAATTACAGTACGTACTATACTAGTACTTCCTCCGTTCCTAAATATAAGTCTTTGTAGAGATTTCACCATGAACCACATGCGGATGTATATAGATGCATTTTAAGTGTAGATTCATTCATTTTGTTCCGTATGTAGTGGAATCTCTACAAAGACTTATCTACTAGTAATAGCTAGCCCCCACTACTAGGAATTCTCTATCCTCTCCTTGAGCCACATCATCAAAATTGATGTAGCCGTTAGATGAAGTAAATCAGTCCATAATAGCCGTCTGATCTAGACGTTGAGAGGCTCCGCACTAAGCCACATGCAAGCATGCAGAAATACCGTGGCACATGCATGTGAGTGGGTTTTAAATCACATCAACATGTCTGCATGCAAGCATGCACCGGTAGCATGCATGTAAGTGAGCTTTTAAGTCCCATTAACATGTCAAAAAGAAAAATATAATCCCATTATGCAGTAGGAGTTGGCTGATCTTTTTTCCTTACGTGGGATGATCTAAATGATGATGGGAGTTTATTTAGTTTGGCTACCACATTTGTCATGCGGTTATAGAGTTTTTTTAGTTCTATGAAATCGATAATTTTGCGCAGAGAGATATACCGCTGTTCCGCGGCAACGCGCGGGGACTCATCTAGTAATATTTAGGAACGGAGGGAGTACTATGTAAAGAGTTAGGTGTCGCACGGTGATAGTGTGAGGTGGGCCATGTAATCACTGAGCCTGCGTGTTTTCACTGCTCTTGCACGCCTCCGCTGTAAGAATGGAGAAAATTGTAATCTAGTAGTAGTACCTCCTTTCGCCGAAAGCGTGGGACATCCAGCAGTCCTACCACCTCAGTAATAAAGACCAATGAGCCGTCAAATCACATAGACCCAGCAGTAAGTTGGACGGACGAAGCAACCATCACTCTTGCGCCAGTGAGAGGTCGCGTCCGCTCTGCCCGGGCATGAATGCGGCACCGATTCTTTGGAGCGGCGCTGACCGTTTCGGGCGGGAAGCGCGCGCGGGCGATGGAGGGGCTTTGGGTGGGCCAGGCTGGTCAGGAGCGGGCGTGGCAGCTGTCCGCATGTCCCTACCGGACACGCCCGGAAACGAGAGGATGCACCGACTCTCGCGGCTAAAATCGTACACTACACAACATCTCTCTGTAGGAGTAGGTCGATCTGTCGCTCTCTCTAACACACACATGCTGTTAAACACACACACACACACACACACGCACACGCACGCACCTTGGTCCCGTTGCACCTTCTAACGTGACTTATTACACCTAGACGGAGGGAGTAGTAAGTATACGAGATACGGTGGCACACTGACTTAAGTCGAATACAAGTGCCCAAAATTTGTGTGCATGTTATAATAAGGATTCACTTAAAATAGTACGTGAGCGAACAGAGGGATCAATTGGACAGTGTTCCCGAGCAGTAGCGAGATGTGTGAGGTAAGATACACCGCTGGCGCTTTTAATTTTTCTTATTAATTTGTTTGTTTCACCCTCTGACTGGTGGGACCCAACGTACTACGTGGAGAGAGGTAAGGTGACTAAGGCTGCATTATTTCTGCACCACTGTGGATAGTCTTACCACCAAAGCCACATGACACGATTATGATTGAAATCCCAATGACTCCCACACACACAAAAAAACACGGCATGCTTGTCACACGAATGCAGGAATGTATAAAAGGTTATTTCCCTCTCGTTGAACATAACGGGAGGGTTGTGTAGCTGGTTAGCCTGTTCGCTCATCAAACTTGAGGTCTCGGGTTCGATAACTACACTTGAGCATAATTTGTGCCAGGAGGATTCTTTGACTGGTCAAAATGTTTTCTAGGGTTTGCACGCTTCACACTCTCTCTCCAGTATATATATACACGCTGGAGCCTCAGCGCTTGTAGTTGCTCTCTTCACACTCTCTCGCCCTCTCCAGATCTAAACAAGACTTCGTTGGCCTCTCTCTCCCCTCACTGCTGCTCAAAGAGCCGGCAGGATCCGTCCGCCGGGAAGGGAAGGAGGCTTAACGCTGTCGCCGTCGGCGAGGGACTACCGGCGCAGCTGTTCACTTTCCACCCAGCGGCGGCGCGGGAGGGCCTCCGACCCCTTCTTCTTCGCCGCCGTCCCGTCGCCCACCGAACCACGCCCCAAGAACCTTAAGGTATAATTTACTTACTCCACATGCATTGCTCTAGCTGCATGTATACCATGAATCTAGGACGTGGTTCAAAGAGGAAAGGAGTGGGGGAAAGTAGTGGGAAAAGTTGTATATAGCATGAATCTAGGACGTGGTTCAAAGAGGAAATGAAGGGGGAAAGTTGTATAGCATGAATCTAGGACGTGGTTCAAAGAGGAAAGGAATGGGGGAAAGTAGTGGGGAAAGTTGTATCGCATAAATCTAGGACGTGGTTCAAAGAGGAAAGGAAGGGGCGAAAGTACTAGTTCAAAAAGGAAAGGAAGGGACAAGGCTGTAGAGTTTGAGCAGGACTAGATTTGCTGCGCTCACATAGGGAAAGGTGTCTAAAGATAACAAAACTGGGACCAACACAAATATGCTCCTTGGTTGTTTGTTCTTTGTTGCAACAGACTGTGCATGACCACAGTACATCGGTAGATGCACATGGTGCTGGTGCGTCCACTGTCCCGTGCAACTCATTAGCTGTTGTTAATCTAAGGCCCTGTTTGGTTAAAAACTCCCTAGTCCCTACCTGCTTGGTTCCAGGGACTAAACATGGACTAGAGGTTATTAAATGACATGCTAAAAGACCATGTTACCCCTAGTAATGAACTAATAGAGACAAGGTGCGATGCGTGGCAGGGGCAACTGTTGGAAAAAGTCCCAAAAAGACTCCCTCGGGGTCTTCTTTCTTTAGTCCCAAATGCCCACTTTTAGTCCCTAAAAGTCCCTCCTGTTTGGTTTAGATGGGACTGACACGGAGTTTTTTTAGTCCCTACACCAAAATGTCCCTGTAAACAAACACCCTCTAATAATGCCGCTGGAAAATTGATGCAATGCCACAGTTAAAAGCAAATTACATGTTTAACGAATTTTATTGTTAATATAATCTCTATGTTAATATTAATCAATGCCACCGTTTGAGAAATGCTACTGTCTTGCTTTCTTTCCCATTTAGATAAGGTAGATGCTTCTTTTTGTTGGCTTCTGTGTCATCCACCGTTATTGACCACTAATTGTTTCCTTTGCACCTCTGTGTAAACAGGGTTATCTACTTCACCTCGTTGCCATTGTGACCTTTTGTTGCACTGCACAAAACACTTTTGTTTTAAGAGTGTTTTGTGCAGTTCAACCAAAATGTCACACCGACAACGTTGCTTGATTGCTTGATCTTAGTGGAACTGCACAAGAGGAGATCTTACTTCCTATCCGTTAAGGCGAATTTGGTTCAGATCTTCTTCTTGTGAGTTGTTTGAATTCCGCATCATGAGAGGTCAGTACTAGCCTTCTTTCACATGATTCTGCAGTGTGCTTTCATATGTTGTGCTACTTGTACGATAATGTTGCTTGATTTTAGTGAACTGCACAAATGGAGACAAGACTTCCAATCTGTATGTGCACCGTAATATCCCATTGAGGTAAGATAAGGATATTTCACAACTGCTGGCCTGTATTTTGCCACTTTCATCAGAAAATTAAGTTTAGTACTATACTTGTGCTCCCTAATTGACATGCCAAATCTTACATTGAAGGCGAAGCTTGTCTGTTATTGAACCAAGTGATGAAGGGGAAGAACAAGCGGAAGAAAAACAAAAATCAACTCCCGGTGCTGTAATGAAGCACTGGAACTGTGATGACACAAGTAATGATATAGTTTTGCATCTTAATTTATTGCTATGGCTGGAACGAGCAATTGTTTTGCCACTGATTTGATGCCACTCTTAATGTAATATGTAATTATCTCTACTTGTGCAAACAGGGATCTTCTTTGAAGATACCATATATTTTAGTGGAACTGCACAAGAAGATGTTGGAAACATTAAACTAATCGAGGAGTATATAGTAAGCATGGCCACCACCGTAGATAGCAACAGATGGTTCCGGAGAAGTGCTTCATCTGTATGCTCTACACAATAAGCCTCCTGACAAAGGTTGGTACTCGCCCACTGATTTCATCCATATGATTGAGCTTTGTCATCTCTATTGGTGTTGTGCTACTGTTTAGATACTGTCATGAAAAAGTGGTATTGTCCTTGAGAAGTGCTTCATCTGTGCTGTTTTAAATATTTCCTTTCCTTTTTTTCGAGCAAACAGGGATGCTAGCATTTAGTAGTCCTCTTGTCTTTGCACAACAGGATCATCTTCCTCTGAAGAAGAATATGGAGTACGTGAAGTGACTAGTTCCGATTATGCCAGGATGAAGAAGCCCTGTCTATCTTCTCATCAGAAGGAGCAGTTGAAGGATGGTTACATTACTCCCCACAAGACCAAACTAACTTCAGCTCAGAAGGACTGACAAATCTCCATTTTTTTGCTGTGATGCGCGAGTACAATGTTGTTCTAGGATTCTTTCTGGTGAGTTCCATTTTTCTAAAAGTGTGCTCTACATGGACCATGTATGTGCCTGTTGAAACTGTCAATTCATAGTACAGTTTGCTTTATACTAATCACTTTTTTGTATTTGTGCAAACAGGGGTGCTCAGCTTGATTTCAATGGGAACTGCACAAAATGTTCATGAATACATCGAATCATTCATTTCCACCACAAGAAAGGAGGTGCCGATAAGTTCAAGGCGTTGCAACATATAAGGGCGAAATCATACAAGCTACGCGCGAATTTGGTTGATTTTGGTGGAACTGCACAAAAAGAACAGCTGGTTTATTTAGCACGAGGTGCCATGTCAATGTCCGAACTGATGGCAAACCCTGCCCATTCCACAATCGTAGGCATTTGATATTTTGGAATGGGACAACCTTGTCAAATTTTGCTCATTGATTTTAGCAAGACATGCGTTTGATATTTTCGAATGGGACGCCCTTTGCTGTCAGCAGCGTCGATCAATTTTTTCTTTATTCTTTAGTTGTGAAGTAAATATTGCCTCTGACATGTGAGTCGCTGAGATGCATAATCATCGATTGTTTTGAATGTTCTCTATGAATTGCCAGGCCTGTGTGTTTGATTGCAATGTACAGAAACGCTAAAAAGCTGCTCAAACTCTTTGTACTCCTTCTGTTCCTTTTTACTTCGCACATTGTGAAAGTGCATACTTTTTTGTATAAGATTGGTCAAAGTAGAGATACTTTGACTGCAGACAAAACTTGTATGCAGACTAGAAAGGACCGGAGGGAGTACATGTGAAACTGCTGCAAACGAGGTGATCACCCTGGGAATAATGCTAGTACGTATTGTTTTGCATGTTCATCCAATGCCAGTGATACAGGAATTCGAACTAATCGAAATAAATTCATTCATACACGGTCGGATTTCATATAAACATGCCGGATTTCATTACATTTCATACATTCTTCAACTAAAAAGGGGTGCGCTGGAGGTATAATTAATTAACCGAAGCTACCCACCTGTGTCCCGCTGAGCCGAACAGAAGCTTCAGTGACTTAACTGCAGGTGCAGTTGCGTAACTGACATGTGGCCTGTTGGGCCCACGTGTCAGTCAGCCAACTGCACCAGCAGTTAAGTAGAAGCAGCGTTCTTCTCCAGCGCAGCTCTCCGACTCCACGTCGCCGCCAAGAAGCTAACCGGCCGTCAATGGTCAACCCGCCTAGCTTGGCTTCAACCGGAGGGTAGCAGCGGTGGCCTTACTTGGACCCGAGCGGCGGCGACCTACCGTGTTCTACTATTCCTCGTTTTCTATGTGGCGCGGCCTCGTTGGCAGCGGGCGGGGCCTCGGCGGAGCCGGCGATGTCCTCTATCTCGTTGCCGGCGGGCGGCGCCTCAGCGGAGCGGTGGAAATCCTCCCCCATGTTGCCGACAGGGTGGGGCCTCGGCTGAGCCGGCGATGTCCTCTGCCTCGTTGTTGGCGCCGCGGGGCCTCGGCCGAGCAGGGCCTCGTCGACGCCAGCGGAGCGGGGACTCGTCGGAGCCGGCATTGTCCTCTGCCTCGTCCTCGGTCTCGCCAAACAGCGCCTCGCCCGCTTCATCGCCCTCTTTGCTAGCCTCTTTGTAGGCGGCCGCAGCCTCCGCCACCCGCATGCGGTACCGCCAGCGCTCGAGGCGGCCCTTGCGGGCGGAGCAGTACGAGTCGAGCAGCGCCTCCTGCTCCGCCCGCTCCGCGGCGATCTGCTCCTCCGCCTGCAGGTGCTCCTGGAGGAGATGGTGGTTGTAGGCGGCGTCGGCCTGCGCCTCCCGGAACTGCTCCTCACGCATCTGCCTCACCCTGTCCATATATTGGGCACGGGCCTCGCCGATGGTCATGGTGCAATGCACCGGCGAGGATGGCGCGGAGGAGGGGGTTGGCGCCGGATCGTCGACTACCATGTTCTCCATTGGGACGTCGTCGTCCTCCGGCTGCCTGCCGGCCAGCCGGTCGGCAGCAATGGCTGCCATCTCCTTGTGGTCCGTCGTCCGCCCGTCCCGAAGAGCGCTGGAGCGCGAGGAAGCCATGGTGGGCAGTAGTGGTGTGGACAGGAGAAAGGGAACGGATGCGGATGACTGCGGCTATGGCCGGCGCAGCAGTTTATATAGCAATGGTGGGCGGGCGGAGGGACGGACGTGTGGCGCCGGAGTAGCCGCCTCGGCAACCGCGTATCATTAATGTGGGCGGCAGATGGACGGACGGACGGCACTTGTGTCGTTTGAAGGCGGAGCAATCGCCTGCACCGGGAAGCGGGGCGGGCGGCGCTGACTGTTTCGGGCGGAAAGCGCGCGCGGGCGAGGAGATGACTTTACTTGGAGAGGATGACAATGGGGACCCACCAGGTCCATAGCCTCACGTACGCAAGTGCCTCCTTATTATATATATATATATAACTATAATTTATTTTGCTTCCTCCTGGTTTCCTGACATCACGGTCCCACACCATTGTCAACCTATGTAGTAGTCAATAAACGAGAGAATTGCACAAGAAGCGGCCGACAGCTGGGACCAAGCAGCTCGAGCAGTATTTGTGTTTTTGAGGTGTGAGCACTGCAGAGTTTTTCGATGTTTAGCCCAGATATTAATTTTTCTCCTCTGAACAACAACGAAAACATCGCTGCAGGTATTAACTGGGCGGGCTGTGGCCCGTCTAGCCCAGGCCAGATATCCAGCCCAGATATTAATTTTTTTCAAGCTGAAAATGGCTAGCCCAGCTATACTTTTTTTAGGAATACCCAGGCAAGGTCAAGTTGTTATTCTCCGCCCCGCTGGGCTGCAAATCTTTCCTAGGAGGGATGCATTAGGCTTAACAAGAAAATGGGCTTTAAGAAATAATAAATGGGATGTAATTATAAAAACTGGGCAGTAACTATAAAAAAATGCACCAAACACGTGATTACTTTATAAAATATTATTTTTGGATATTGAAAATTTTAATTTCATTAATTGTTGCGAGCGCAATGTTTCGTTGGATTTTTACGTAATATAAATTTATATTGAAATTGTATTTAATCTGACTAGAAATTTCGGGATAAAAATATTTCGGATCCCATCAAAATGTGGGAAATTTTATTGAATTCTGTTTTGAACGGTTGGTTGAAATGGGCTGTACTTTTAACAAACTGTAAATGGGCTGTAGTAAATTCCATTAGAATTCAAAAATGGGCTACACATTCTTACAAATCTCAAATGGGCTATAAGTTCTCTGCCACACACTTCTGGCCTTACTAAGTTGACGCGTCCCCTAAAAAAACAGAGTTGACGCGTATGCAAGGCTTTGTCAACTTATAGTCAACACACGGTTCTAGCAGCAGTGGCCGTTGGATGTCCATCCAACGGATGCCGTGCTTCTTCTTCAATCTCGGATATTCTAGCTTCACCCGCCCAAAAAATGATTCCTCCCCCTGACATCTGGGGCGCACCGTTTCGGAAGCTGACCTGTGGGCCTACTAAGTTGACGTACCAAGGGCTTTGTCAACTTAGTCAATATAAACGATTCTAGCTGCAGTGACCGTACGATGTCCATCCAACGGCCGTCGTGCTTCTTCAACCTCTGGTCTTCTTGCTCCAGCCGCCCAAAGCAGCGCCGGTCGTGCCGCCTGCTCCTGCCTCCCGTGGCCGGCTGTGCTGCCGCGGAGGCCTCACCGCCCCCTACTACTCCCACCGCTGGCCAGGCCATCCCTCCACTCACCCACACCCCCTGTTATTCTGCGGCGACGGCAGCCTCACACCGCAGCCGAACCAGTGAACCCTCGTACTCCTCTCCGCGCGGGCTTCCACTGCTGCGTCTTCCCCGGCTCCGCGTCGTCCCCTTCCTAGGCCTCGCCGTCGTCCAGACCACCGCCCTGGTGCTCTCGGCGCGGCGTGGTCAACGTGGTCAACGACCGACTTCCATCGGAAGAGTACTGTACGTGGAGAGGCTGACAGCTGGGTCCAGGCGGCCGCAAGGAAGTGCCTCCTTATTACGCGCAAAATAATTATTCCTCCACCTGACAGCAGGGACCCACCGGACGGGCCACCTTATTTCGCGAAAAAAACGTTTCCCCCCTGACTGCTGGGACCCACCGGACGGGCCAGCGTATTTCGCGAAAAAAACGTTCCCCCCGCTGTCAGCTCGGACCCACCGGAAGTGCCTCCTTATTACGCACAAAAAATGAATACTCCCCCTGCTAGCTGGGACCCACCATGGTGGGAGGCTGACTTGTGGGCCTACTAAGTTGACTGGGACGGGGGCCTTTGTCAACTTTAGTCAATATGAACGATTC
The DNA here is from genome assembly GCF_018294505.1 of Triticum aestivum. NCBI lineage: Eukaryota > Viridiplantae > Streptophyta > Magnoliopsida > Poales > Poaceae > Triticum > Triticum aestivum. Next base: position 342,590,359 of record NC_057811.1, read on the forward strand.
TAGCTCCAGTGACCGTACGATGTCCATCCAACGGCCGTAGTGCTTCTTCAACCTCTGGTCTTCTTGCTCCAGCCGCCCAAAGCAGCGCCGGTCGTGCCGCATGCTCCTGCCTCCCGTGGCCGGCTGTGGTGCCGCGGAGGCCTCACCGCCCCCTACTATTCCCACCGCTGGCCAGGCCCTGCGGCGACGGCAGCCTCACACCGCAGCCGAACCAGTGAACCCTCGTACTCCTCTCCGCGCGGGCTTCCACTGCCGCGTCTTCCCCGGCTCCCCGTCGTCCCCTTCCTAGGCCTCGCCGTCGTCCACCGCCCTGGTGCTCTCGGCGCGGCGTGGTCAACGTGGTCAAGGAACGACTTCCATCGGACGTGGACTGTACGTGGAGAGGCTGACAGCTGGGTCCACGGCCGCAGCAAGGAAGTGCCTCCTTATTACGCGGAAAATAATGATTCCTCCACCTGACAGCTGGGATCCACCGGACGGGCCACTGTATTTCGCGAAAAAAAACGTTTCCCCCTGACTGCTGGGACCCACCAGCTACATCTTCGCACGCAAGGAAGTGCGTCCGGGCAAAAAAACGATTCGCCCCCTGACTGCTGGGACCCACCAGCTACATCTTCGCAGGCAAGGAAGTGCCTGACAGTCGGGACCCACCTGGTCGAAGCGTACGTAGCGTTGTCATTCTGGTCGCGAACGTGTACGTACATATATACTGGTGGATGTAGAGGCGCGCACGTGTCGTAGTAGAGGCGCGTACGTGTCGTAGTAGAGGCGCGCACGTAGCATGTACACGTACGTACAGCGGCCAGGGTGCAAGAAAGAAAATACGGCCACGTATGTGTACATACGGGCGGGGTCTCGAACGCCTACTCGCGCATACGTACGGCCAGGGCTCGTGTACATGGCTGGGTCGGAACGGAAGAAACAGCGTCGTCGTCGTGTTCATGGGGAGGCAACGGAATGCGTCGTGTTCATGGGGAGGCAACGGAATGCGTCGTGTTCATCGGGAGGCAACGGAACGCGTGGGAGCCAACGGCTGGGTCGGAACGGAATGCGTGGTCGTGTTCATCGGGAGGGCTTGGACGGAACAGGCGATGGAAACGAGGCCTGGCGTACCGCACAACGGAGGAAACGGACCTCCTACGTTCGGAACGGGGTCCTGTTGATCGGGAGGGGTCTGGCGTACCGCAAAACGGAGGAAACGGACCTCCTACGGTCGAAACGGGGGTCCTGTTGATCGGGAGGGGTGTGCATACCGCAAAACGGACGAAACGGACCTCCTACGGTCGAAACGGGGGTCCTGTTGATCGGGAGGGGTGTGGCGTACCGCAAAACGGACGAAACGGACCTCCTACGGTCGAAACGGGGTCCTGTTCATCGGAGGGGTGTGGCGTACCGCAAAACGGGACTCCACGGGATACTGTTCATCTCCACCGTCGACCTCCTCCAGCCTCCACGGGCTACCGTCGACCTCCTCCAGCCTCCACGGGCTCCTGTTCATCCAGCCTCCACCGCGCGCTACTCCACCGGCTACTGTTCAACCACCCCTCCACGGGCACCCCTCCACCGTCTACTGTTCATCCAGCCCTCCACACCACGGGGTCCTGTTCAACCACCCCTCCACGGGCACCCCTCCACCGTCTACTGTTCATCCAGCCCTCCACCACACCACGGGGTCCTGTTCATCCAGAGGCAACGCCACCGCTCACTGTTCATCCAACCCCCCCCCCCCGCAACGCTCACTGTTCATCCAATCGATCGGCTTCAGTTAGCAGCAGTAGCGAAGGAATCGCTCGATCGGGTTCAGTTAACAGCCATCGATCGATCGCTCGGGTTCAGTAACGCGTAGCCTGCAGTGCAATCGCTCGGGTTCAGTTAGAGCCCAACGCCTCGCTCGGGTTCAGTTAGAGCCAACGCCTCGCACACACGCGCGTACGTGTACGAGAGAAACGCGCATCGCTCGGCCCCCGACCTCCCACCGTAACCGGGAACTCCCCGAAATTTTCCTCCCCCTCGCTTCTACCACGGTTTTTTCCGTCATGGACGGCCCAAAGAATGTCATGCAGCTGCGTCTCCGGCCCGCCCAGGACGAAAAGCCCATTTTCTGTCATGATTTTTTGTCATAGAAGTAGGAGCCCACCACATCTATGATGATACCGGGTTTTGTCACAATTATCGTCATAGAAGTGTCATATGTATGACAAAAAAAATTTCGTTTGGCCCAAAATGTCACGGATGTGTCTTTTTTTGTAGTGATAGCTCTGGCCCGCGGTTGGCAGACGTTCGCCCGCGCGCGCGGCCTTGGCAGGCGGTGCACCCTCCACTTCAAGTTTGACGGTGACGCGACCCTCTACGTGAGGGTGTTCGGGGAAGACGGTCGCCGCGCCGGATGCTGCCCCGAGGTGAACGACGGCGAGGAGGTGCTTGGCCTTGGTGATGGTCGGGACAAGGAGGAGGGCGAGCCCGCCGGCCGTGCCTCGTCCGGCTACGGTGGCTCCTCTCTTGGCGACAGTTCCAGCAGTGGCGGCTACGACCAGCCGCCATGTCGCCGCGCCCGCTTCGAAGGTGGTAGCAGGTCGTCTCGTCGCCGCGCATCCGTGAAGCGCGAGGAGGGGTCCGACTGAGCTTGGGACGCCGCCAAGGGCCTACCCCCGGGGACTGCTGCAGGGGCGAGCGCCGCTTTTGTTTTGTTCCTCTTTTCCTTCCTGCATCAAAATGAAACCAGTATGGGCCCGGAGGGGCGTGTATTGAACCGTGACTTCCCAATCATGTATGCTACGCTTGTTGTTTTCGTGCTGTGTTGTTATTTTGTGCAGATAACTTAGCTTGGTGCGCTCGGGGCGGCCTCCTCTTTACGAGGCATTTGTTTCCTCTTGCCCGTCTTGACCTAGTGGTCTGTGATTGCTCAGGAACTGCAAAAAATTCGTTAGGAAGCTTGCTAGGAGATTTGTCGTTCACCCCAGCCTTGACCCGGCGCTTCATATCACGGTACCCGAGGGGCACGGATTAGGAGAGATGCACCAGCTTGCGGGATCCAATGAGGGTGGCTCGAGAGAAGACAGAGAGAAGGAAAAACGCTCGCGAGAGAGAAGGAAAAACGCTCGCGAGGACACCTGCCTAGCACCCTCGCGAGGTATGCGAGAGAGAGAACACAAGCGAACCGGAGTTGGAAAAGGCGGCAAAAGGCGAAGGAACCGCATCAGCAAGGAACACCAGAAGCAAATTTCGATTAAGAGAAGGCAAGCCAACTACGGAAAGCAAATGAAAAGCCGCGTCCGGCACCTAGTCTAGTCTTCAAGCGTTCTCACCAGCGCGGAGCTAAGTGCTGCAACTAGGCGTGGGAGGGAGCCCCCGAGGCCCGAGGGCGGCACTCCTGAGACTCCGGGGCATGTAGAGCCCCACTCATTATTATGTGAGAGTGTCACGGGCGGCGATTTTTCACAGGCACCGGGCCTTCTTCACAGGCTCTGGGCCTTTCTTCACAGGCACTGGGCCTTGCTTCATGGGTAGAACTTCCGGAGGTGCTGGATGTTCCAGGCGTTCTGGATGGGCACCCCATCCTGCGTCTCCTGGCACGCGGCGCCAGGCCTGGAGACATGGACAACCCTGAACGGGCCCTCCCACATAGGTGAGAGCTTGTGTAGCCCTTCCCTGCAGAGGACCCGCCTTAGGACGAGGTCGCCTGCCTCGAGCGTCCTGGAGCGGATGTTGCGGCAGTGATATCGCCACAGCGCCTGCTGGTACCTTGCCGCCCTCAGTGCAGCTTCACGACGACTTTCCTCCCCCAACACGAGGTCCATCCCCCGCATGGCGTCCTGCTGCGTTTTAACGCCAGGACCCGCGCGGAGCGATGCTTGACCTCGTGAGGAAGGACCGCTTCGGCCCTGTAGACAAGGAAGAATGGGGTCTCGCCCGTTGGCTTGGTGGCGGTGGTGCGGATGGACCAAGCACGTACTGGAGCTCATCGTGCCAGCCCCTGCCGCAGGCCTCGAGCTTCTTCTTGAAGGTCCTGGTCTTGAGGCCCCTCAGGACCTCTGCGTTGGCGCATTCAGCCTGACCATTGCTCCTGGGGTGTGCCACCGAAGTGTAGCAAATCTGCGTTCCAAGGTTAGCACAGTAGGTTTTGAAGAGGTTACTAGTGAATTGCGAGCCGTTATCTGTGATGATGCGGATGGGAACCCCGAAGCGGCTCACGAGGCTCTTGATGAACTTGACAGCAGAGCCAGCTGGGATGGTGCGGACGGCTTCCACTTCCGCCCACTTGGTGAACTTGTCGATGGCGACGTAGAGGTAGCGGTAGCCCCCAGGCGCTTGAGGGAACGGGCCCAAGATGTCTAGCCCCCAGACCGCGAATGGCCACGTGAGTGGGATGGTCTGGAGGCCTTGAGCTGGCTGATGGATCTGCTTGGTGTGGAACTGGTAGGCTTCGCAGGACTTCACCACCTCAGCTGCGTCGTTGAGCGCGGTGGGCCAGTAGAACCCACTGCGGAATACTTTGCCGACGAGGGTCCGTGATGACGAGTGTTGCCCGCAATCTCCGTCGTGTATGTCAATTAGCAACTCCTTCCCTTGGTCCCTGGAAATGCAGCGCAGAGAAACGTCATTTGGCCGCTTCCTGTACAACTCACCGTCCTGGATGCAGTACGCCGTGGCTTGCCGGGCCACGCGCTCTGCGTCCTCCTCCTTCTCCGGCAGTGCCCCTTGCGTCAGATATTCCTTGAATTCCTTGGTCCAACATACCTCCTGGGGCTCGAGCGCCAAGAGCAGGCGAGCTCCTGAGGTCGGGCCACAGGTTGGGGCTCCTGTGGCAGGCGGCTGTGGGAGCTCCTCCCGAGGCTGAGTTGTGCTTGAAAGTGGTGGCGTCACCGACGGCTTGAAGAGCCGCTCCTCGAAGACGCCGGGCTCTTGGGTCTGCCGCTTGCACGCCCTCCTGGCGATGTCGTCGGCTTCCTTGTTGGTGCCACGGGGCACATGCTGCAACTCCAGGCCCAGGAACTGCTTTTCCATCTTACGCACTTCCGCGAGGTATGCCTCCATGTGCTCGTCCTTTGGCTCGTACACTTTGTTGGATAAATTGATGAGGAGCTGTGAGTCGCCCCTAACGGCGAGGCACTTCACCCCCAGAGCTGCGGCGGCCTTCAAGCCGGCTATGAGGCCTTCATATTCAGCGATGTTGTTGGAGACCTTCTCGCCCTGCTGAAAGCAGAGCTGCACAGCATAGTAGAGCTTGTCCTGAGTGGGCGAGATGAGTACCGCTCTAGCCCCCGCACCCTGATGCACGAAGGCGGCATCGAAATACATGACCCAGCCGTCTGGCGCCTCGCTTCCTGGTGAGGTGGACCGGTCTTCGCCTACTTCAAGTGTCGGGGCGTCCGTCCATTCTGCCACAAAATCAGCGAGCGCGGCTCCCTTGATGACCCTAGTAGTGCTGAACTCCAACTGGAATGCCTGCAGCTCGATGTTCCACTCAGCGACCCTTCCAGCAGAGTTGGGGCTCCTGAGCACCCTCTCCAATGGGTAGGCTGAGACAACCTTGATGGCGTGACCCTGGAAGTAGTGCCGCAACTTGCGCGAGGCCACCAGGAGCGCGAGCAGGAGCTTCTGAGCAATTGGGTACCGCGCCCTCGCGTCCCGCAACACTGTGCTGACGAAGTACACTGGGTGTTCGCGAAGGCTGGCGCGTTGGCGAGGCTCGTGTCTTGTGGAAGTTGGGGCATCTCCTGAGGCGGTGGGACTCCTGTCGCCTGATCGCTTGCGGGAATCTCGGTGACGTCGTCCTGCCGAGCTTGGTCTTCTGTTGACGCTGCTAAGGATCTCGCGGCGCCTTCCTGATCTTGCATCATTTCAGCTGTAGCTTGGCGCAGCGCGCCCTTGGCTTGGTGCTCCTCCTGAACCGCCACCAGCGCTGCGCTGGCGGAGTACGGGGTAGCGGCAAGGTAGAGTACTAGGGGCTCGAGAGGTCGTGGCGCCACCATCACCGGAGGGCTGGTCAGGTATTTCTTGAGGTCTTGAAAAGCTCGGTCAGCCTCCTGGGTCCATTCGAATGGGCCCTTCTTCTTCATCAGCTTGAAGAAGGGTAGGGCTCGCTCTCCTAGCTTGGAGATGAAATGTCCCAACGCAGTTACCCGTCTAGCCAGCTTCTGCATTTCCTTAAGGGTTTGCGGTGGGCTCAAGTCCTCAATGGCCTTGATCTTCTCTGGGTTTGCCTCGATCCCTCAGTGGGACACGAGGAAACCCAGAAGGTTTCCGGAAGGGACACCGAACACGCACTTCTCCGGGTTAAGCCGCAAGTTCACCTGGCGCAGGCTCGTGAAGGTCTCCTACAGGTCTTGAATCAGGGTCCTTGCCTCCCGAGACTTTACCACAATGTCGTCGACGTAGGCCTCCGTGTTTCTCCCGAGCTGCCGCCCCAAGGCGATGTGCATCAGCCGCTGAAAGGTTGTGCCCGCGTTGCGTAGTCCGAAGGGCATGCAGGTGTAGCAGTACACCCCGCACGGGGTCAGGAAGGCTGTCTTCTCTACATCTTCTACCGCCATCTTGATCTGGTGATACCCTGAGAACGCATCCAGGAAAACCAACAGGTCGCACTCGGCGGTGGTGTCGACGATCTGATCAATGTGCGGGAGCGGGAACGGATCTTGGGGGCAGGCCTTGTTGAGGTTGGTGAAGTCAATGCACATTCGCTCCTTTCCGCCTTTCTTTGGCACTACGACGGGGTTCGCCAGCCATTCGGGGTACCGAACCTAGCGAATGGCGCCCGCTGCCTCCAACTTGTGGGTCTCTTGGATGATGAAGGCCTGCTTCTCCATGGACTGCCATCTCGCCGCCTGCTTCACAGGGCGCACATTGGGGCATACCCTTAAATGATGCTGAATCACCTCTCTCGGGACTCCCACCAGCTGATTGGGTTCCCATGCAAATATATCCTTGTTTGCGCGCAAGAACTTCACCAATGCTTCCTCTTGGCTTGGGTCGAGGCCGGCACCTATGGTAAAGGTGGCTCCTGAGGACCCGTCCTCGTTGACCAACACCTGCTTGGTTTCCGCCTTGTCTTGTGTGAACAACTGCTTCTTCTTGGTTGGTGCGGCTCCCTTGGGCTCGGAGGTGCCCGCGTCGGCAGGCTGCGCCGCCGCAGTGGTCTTGAGGGTGAGCTTGAGCGCCACCAGGGCCTCCTTGGCATCCCCCTTGACAGTGAGGACGCCTCTGCTTCCAGGCATCTTCATGAGGTTGTAGGCCAGATGAGTCGCCGCCATGAACTGGGCCAGAGCTGGGTACCCGAGAATGGCGTTGTACGGGAGGCCGATCTGGGTGATGTCGAAGTTGACCAGCTCGGTGTGGTAGTTGTCGTGCGTGCCGAAGGTGACGGGGAGGCGGATCTGCCCCAGAGAGCGGGCGGTGCCGCCACCAACTCCTGAGAAAGGCTTGCTGAGGCTGAGCTACTCGAGCGGCACGTGAAGAAGGCTGAAGGCCTCCACGGAGAGAAAGTTGAGGCCGGCGCCGTCGTCGATGAGGGTCTTGGTGACAGCCACGTTGCAGATGGTGGGCGTGCAGAGCATTGGGATCATGCCCGAGCCGGCGGTGGAGTCGGGGTGGTCCTCTGAGTTGAAGGTGAGGTCAGCCTCAGGCGCAGCCCAGCCCGGTGGAGCCCCCCAGCGCTTGGAAGCAGCACCAATCTGGGGGAGGAACGGCTTGATGTGGCGATCCGAAGGCGGCGCTTGAGAGCCGCCAAGCAGAGCCGTGACCGCGTGGTGCGCCGGTGCCGCGTAGCACGCAGTGAAGAGGTCGCGGAGTTCCTCCCAGGATGCCATCGTGGATCCAGGGAGGTTGAGCAGCCAAGCGCGTGGCTCGCTGGCGAGGGCCATGGGGAGCCTGTTGGCCATGACCTTGTCGTCGCCCCAGACCTCGAAGACGGCCTCCTCGTATGCCAGCAAGAAAGCTAACGGATCCGCCGCGCCGTCGTAGCGCGGCGGCATCTCCGGCTTGAACTTGGGCGGCCAACGCACCTGCCGCAGGACGGGGGCCAGGGCTCGGAGCCGCCTGGCCCCGTCGTTAGCGCCGGCCGTTGGAGTCGGTAGCGGGGCGCCTACCATGAGGGCGAAGTGCGGTGGCGGCGGAGCGTAGATTGGCGGAGAGGAGGTACGGCGCACCCCTACCTGGCGCGCCAAATGTCGGATCACGGGTTCCGGCAAAACCCTGAAGGTTCGAACACTGGGGTGTGTGCGAAGATTTCCTCCCTACCGTTCCACGCCCTAGCTCGCTAAGATCTCCCGGACGAACTCGGCGAACTCACAGCACAAAGGACACAAGATTTATACTGGTCCGGGCCATCGTTGTGGTGTAATACGCTACTCCAGTGTGGTGGTGGTGGATTGCCTCTTGGGCTGATGATGAACAGTACAAGGGGAAGAACAGCCTCCTGAGGTTGAGGTTGTCTTGTGCTTCACGAACTTGTGTGGGTGAGATGCCTCTCAATGAGTTATCTGATGCCCTCTACTGTGGTGGCTAGTTGTACTTATATAGGCCCTGGTCCTGTCCCCAAATATTGAGCGGGAAGGGAGCCAACAACGACCAATTTGAAAGGGGACAACTAGTACAGCTTATCCTGACAAAAAGCGGTCTTCGCCTGCGAAAGGCTCTGGGGCGATGCCCTCTTGGGCTCCACGGTGACCTCCGTCCTGCCGTCCCGCTGGTCTTGGTCTCGTTGAACCGATAGGGAAACCTTTGGTTGATGCCTCGGTACTCCGCACCTGCGCTTCCCCTTGGCACGAAAGAGGAAACAAGGACGTTGCGCGCGCTGGCGCCCGCCTGATCTTGATCATCATAGCTTACATCACGAGAGCCTCGTGAGGTTTGCCCTGCCTTGATTTCTCCGCTCCTCGCGAGGCAGCCTGGTGAGGCCGCTCCTGAGGAGGTCTTGCGTCGTCCGCCCCGCGAGGCTTGGCCCCTCGCGAGGGTCTTGAATGCCTTGTTGATGAAGATGGGCCGTACAAGCCTGCTAGCATAGCCATGCCATGGGTCGCAGGCAGGCAAGTCTGGGGACCCCCATTTCCAGAATGCCGACAAGCTAATATCAAATAACCTCTTTTCACCAGCAAGTTTGAAATCATAGTTGAGCGCTTTAACTGCCCAAAAAGCTTTATGTTCTAACTCAAGAGGCAAATGACAAGCTTTTCCATAAACCATTTTATATGAAGACATACCCATAGGATTTTTATATGTTTTTCTATAAGCCCAAAGTGCATCATCTAATTTTTTTAGACCAATTCTTCCTAGACCTATTAACAGTCTCTTGCAAAATTAATTTTAATTCTCTATTGCTAAGTTCAACTTAACCACTAGATTGAGGATGATAAGGTGATGCAATTCTATGGTTAACACCATAGTTAGCAAGCATTTTACGGAAAGCCTCATGAATAAAGTGTGAACCACCATCAGTCATTAAATATCTAGGGACTCCAAACCTTGGGAAAATAACTTCCTTAAGCATTTTAATAGAGGTGTTGTGATCAGCACTACTGGTTGGAATAGCTTCTACCCATTTAGTAACATAATCAACAGCAACCAAAATATGTGTATACCCATTAGAGGAAGGAAAAGGTCCCATATAATCAAATCCCAAACATCAAATGGTTCAACAGCAAGTGAATAATTCATAGGCATTTCTTGATGCTTACCGATATTACATATTCTTTGACATGCATCACAAGATGAGACAAACTTACATGCATCCTTGAAGAGAGTAGGCCAATAAAATCCAGATTGCAATACCTTATGAGCAGTTCTATCTCCAGCATGATGCCCTCCATAAGCCTCGGAGTGACATTTCCGTAGGATTTGTCCCTGTTCATGCTCAGGTACACAACGTCTAATAATACCATCTACTCCGTATTTATAAAGATGTGGGTCATCCCCAAAGTAATGTCTTAAATCATAGAAGATTTTTTCTTTTGTTGGTATGTAAAGCTAGGTGGCAAATATTTAGCAATAATGTAATTAGCATAATCAGCATACCAAGGAGTGCTATTAGCAACATTTATTGCAGCTAACTGCTCATCAGGAAAACTATCATCAATAGGTAGTGGGTCATCAAGCACATTTTCAAGCCTAGACAAGTTATCAGCTATAGGGTTCTCAGCTCCTTTTCTATCAATGATATGTAAATCAAATTCTTGTAACAAGAGAACCCAACGAATGAGTCTAGGTTTAGCATCTTTCTTTTCCATAGGATTTAATAGCAGCATGGTCTGTGTGAACAGTTACTTTGGAATCAACAATATAAGGTCTAAATTTATCACAAGCAAACACCACTGCTAAGAATTCTTTTTCAGCTGTAGCATAGTTTCGTTGAGCACTGCCTAGAGTTTTACTAGCAAAATGAATAACATTTAGTTTCTTATCAACTCTTTGTCCTAGAACGGCACCAACATCATAATCACTAGCCTCACACATAATTTCAAAAGGCAAGTTCCAATCAGGTGGTTGAATAATAGGTGCTGAAATTAAGGCTTTCTTAAGTGTTTCAAAGGCTTCTAAACAATCATCATCAAAAACAAAATGAAAATCCTTTTGCAAAAGATTCATAAGAGGCCTAGAAATTTTAGAAAAGTCTTTGATAAACCTCCTATAGAAACCAGCATGACCTAAGAAACTACGAATACCTTTGATATCTTTAGGACATGGCATTTTCTTAATTGCATCAACCTTAGCTTTGTCCACTTCAATACCTCTTTCAGAAATTTTATGACCCAAGACAATGCCTTCATTAACCATAAAGTGGCACTTCTCCCAATTCAAGACAAGATTTGTTTGTTCACATCTCTGCAAAACTCGATCAAGATTGCTTAAACAAGCATCAAAAGACTTCCCATAAACAGAAAAGTCATCCATGAAAACCTCAACAATCTTTTCACAAAAGTCAGAGAATATAGCAGTCATACATCTTTGAAAGGTAGCAGGTGCATTACATAAACCGAAAGCGCATACGTCTATAAGCATAGGTTCCAAAGGGACAAGGAAAAGTGGTCTTTTCTTGATCAGGTTGAGAAACAGGTATTTGTAAAAAACCAGAATATCCATCACACATAATTTCAACAGGCAAGTTCCAATCAGGTGGTTGAACAATAGGTGCAGATATTAAGGCTTTCTTGAGTGTTTCAAAGGCTTCTAAACAATCATCATCAAAGACAAAAGGAATATGCTTTTGCGAGAGACTAGTAAGAGGCCTAGAAATTTTAGAAAAGTCTTTGATAAATCTCCTATAGAAACCAGCGTGACCTAGGAAACTACGAATACCTTTGATGTCCTTAGGACATGGCATTTTCTCAATGGCATCAACCTTAGCTTGGTCCACTTCAATACCTCTTTCAGAAATTTTATGACCCAAGACAATGCCTTCATTAACCATAAAGTGGCACTTCTCCCAATTCAAGATATGATTTGTTTGTTCACATCTGTGCAAAACTCGCTCAAGATTGCTTAAACAATCATCATAGCTTGGTCCACTTCAATACCTCTTTCAAAAATTTTATGACCCAAGACAATGCCTTCATTAACCATAAAGTGGCACTTCTCCCAATTCAAGATAGATTTTTTTGTTCACATCTCTGCAAAACTCGCTCAAGATTGCTTAAACAATCATCAAAAGACTTCCCATAAACAGAAAAGTCATCCATGAAAACCTCAACAATCTTTTCTCAAAAGTCAGAGAATATAGTAGTCGTACATCTTTGTAACGTAGCAGGTGCCTTACATAAACCAAAAGGCATACGTCTATAAGCATAAGTTCCAAAGGGACAAGTAAAAGTGGTCTTTTCTTGATCAGGTTGAGAAACAGGTATTTGTGAAAAACCAGAATATCTATCAAGGAAGCAAAAGTGTGTGTGCTTAGATAATCTTTCAAGCATTTGATCAACAAAAGGCAAAGGGTAATGATATTTTCTAGTTGCTTTGTTTCATTTTCTAAAATCAATTACCATTCTATTGCCTGTAACAATTCTTTGTGGAATAAGCTCATTTTTCTCATTAGGAACAACAGTAATACCTCCGTTCTTGGGGACACAATGAACAGGACTTACCCATCTACTATCAGCTATGGGATAGATTATACCTGCTTCTAGAAGTTTTAATATTTCCGTTCTTACCACTTCTTGCATCTTCTGATTTAACCGATGTTGGTGATCAACAACGGGTTTAGCATCATGTTCCATATTAATTTTGTGCCGACATATAGTGGGACTAATGCCCTTTAAATCATCAAGAGTATATCCAATAGCAGCCCGGTGCTTCCTTAGAACTTTCAATAATCTTTCTTCTTCATGTTCTGAAAGGTTAGCACTGATAATAACAGGACATATTTTCTTTTCATAGATAAGCATATTCCAAAGTGTTTGGCAATTGTTTTAATTCAAACACAGGATCACCTTTAGGTGGAGGAGGACGTCCTAGAGTTTCAATAGGACAAATTGTGTTTAAGTAGAGGACGTTGTTCAAAGAAAATCTTATCTATTTCATTTCTTTCATGGATATGTAAATCATTTTCATGGTCTAGCAAATATTGTTCTAAAGGATCAGAAGGTGGTATAACAATTGAAGCAAGACCAATTAATTCATCCTTACTAGGCAATTCTTTTTCATGAAGATTTCTACTAAACTTGGAAAAATTAAACTCATGAGACTCTGAAAGGATTGATATAGTTGACTAGAGGGGGGGTGAATAGGCAACTAACAATTTTTAGCTTTTCTTTACCAATTTAAACTTTGCCTCAAAGTAGGTTGTCTAGATATGCAACTAGGTGAGTAACCTATATGATGCAACAACAACAAGTACACAGGCAAGCAAGAGATGCAACACAATATAAGCTTGCACAAGTAAAGGTACGAGATAACCAAGAGTGGAGCTGGTGAAGACGAGGATGTGTTACCGAAGTTCCTTACTTTTGAGGGGAAGTACGTCTCTGTTGGAGCGGTGTGGAGGCACAATGCTCCCCAAGAAGGCGCTAGGGCCACCGTATTCTCCTCACGCCCTCACACAATGCGAGATGCCGTGATTCCACTATTGGTGCCTGCTACCTCTTGAGCACTGCGTTGGTTTTCCCTTGAAGAGGAAAGGGTGATGCAGCAAAGTAGCGTAAGTATTTCCCTCAGTTTTTGAGAACCAAGGTATCAATCCAGTAGGAGGATACGCACGAGTCCCTCGCACCTACACAAAACAAATAAATCCTCGCAACCAACGCGATAAGGGGTTGTCAATCCCTACCCGGTCACTTACGAGAGTGAGATCTGATAGATATGATAGGATAATATTTTTGGTATTTTTATGATAAATATGCAAAGTAAAATAAAAGCAAAGTAAAAAGCAACGGAAATAACTAAGTGTTGGAAGATTAATATGATGAAGATAGACCCGGGGGCCATTGGTTTCACTAGTGGCTTCTCTCAAGAGCATAAGTAGTTTACGGTGGGTGAACAAATTACTGTTGAGCAATTGACAGAATTGAGCATAGTTATGAGAATATCTAGGTATGATCATGTATATAGGCATCACGTCCAAGACAAGTAGACCGACTCCTGCCTGCATCTACTACTATTACTCCACACATCGACCGCTATCTAGCATGCATCTAGAGTATTAAGTTCATAAGAACAAAGTAACGCCTTAAGCAAGATGGCATGATGTACAGGGATAAATTCATGCAATATGATAAAAAAAACCCATCTTGTTATCCTCGATGGCAACAATACAATACGTGCCTTGCTGCCCCTACTGTCACTGGGAAAGGACACCGCAAGATTGAACCCAAAGCTAAGCACTTCTCCCATTGCAAGAAAGATCAATCTAGTAGGCCAAACCAAACTGATAATTCGAAGAGACTTGCAAAGATAACCAATCATACATAAAATAATTCAGAGAAGATTCAAATATTGTTCATAGATAAACTTGATCATAAACCCACAATTCATCGGTCTCAACAAACACACCGCAAAAGACGATTACATTGAATAGATCTCCACGAGAGAGGGGGAGAACATTGTATTGAGATCCAAAAAGAGAGAGAAAGCCATCTAGCTAATAACTATGGACCCGAAGGTCTGAGGTAAACTACTCACCTTCATCGGAGGGGCTATAGTGTTGATGTAGAAGCCCTCCGTGATCGATGCCCCTTCCGGCGGAGCTCCGGAACAGGCCCCAAGATGGGATCTCGTGGGTACAGAAGGTTGCGGCGGTGGAATTAGGGTTTTGGCTCCGTATCTGATCGTTTGGGGGTACATAGGTATATATAGGAGGAAGAAGTACGTCGGTGGAGCAACAGGGGGCCCACGAGGGTGGAGGGCGCGCCTGGGGGGTAGGCGCGCCCCCCTACCTTGTGGCTTCCCTGTTGGATGCTTGACGTAGGGTCCAAGTCTCCTGGATCTTGTTCGTTCCAAAAATCACGTTCCCGAAGGTTTCATTCCGTTTGGACTCCATTTGATATTCTTTTTCTGCGAAACTCTGAAATAGGCAAAAAAATAGCAATACTGGGCTGGGCCTCCGGTTAATAGGGTAGTCCCAAAAATAATATAAAAGTGAATAATAAATCCCAATAATGTCCAAAACAGAAGATAATATGGCATGGAGCAATCAAAAATTATAGATACGTTGGAGACGTATCAAGCATCCCCAAGCTTAATTCCTGCTCTTCCTCGAGTAGGTAAATGATAAAAACAGAATTTTTGATGTGGAGTGCTACTAGGCATAATTTCAATGTAATTCTTCTTAATTGTGGTATGAATATTCAGATCCGAAAGATTCAAGATAAAAGTTCATATTGACATAAAAATAATACTACTTCAAGCATACTGACTAAGCAATTATGTCCTCTCAAAATAACATGGCCAAAGAAAGTTCATCCCTACAAAATCATATAGTTTAGTGATGCTCCATTTTCGTCGCACAAGAATGCTCTCATCATGCACAACCCCGATGACTAGCCAAGCAATTGTTTCATACTTTAGTAATCTCAAACCTATAAACTTTCACGCAATACATGAGCGCGAGCCATGGACATAGCAATATGGGTGGAATAGAGTATAATGATGGGGGTTATGTGGAGAAGACAAAAAAGGAGAAAGTCTCACATCAACGAGGCTAATCAATGAGCTATGGAGATGCCCATCGATTGATGTTAATGCAAGGAGTAGGGATTGCCATGCAATGGATGCACTAGAGCTATAAATGTATGAAAGCTCAACAAAAGAAACTAAGTGGGTGTGCATCCAACTTACTTGCTCACGAAGACCTAGGGCACTTGAGGAGGCCCATTGTTGGAATATACAAGCCAAGTTCTATAATGAAAAATTCCCACTAGTATATGAAAGTGACAAAACAAGAGACTCTCTGTCATGAAGATTATGGTGCTACTTTGAAGCACAAGTGTGGTCAAGGATAGTAGCATTGTCCCTTCTCTCTTTTTCTCTCATTTTTTTGGGCCTTCCCCTTTTTTATGGCCTTTATCTTTTTTTTTATTCCTCACTTGGGACAATGCTCTAGAAAATGATGATCATCACACTTCTATTTATTTACAACTCAATGATTACAACTCGATACTAGAACAAAGTATGACTCTATATGAATGCCTCCGGCGGTGTACCGGGATATGCAATGAACCAAGAGTGACATGTATGAAAGAATTATGAACGGTGGCTTTGCCACAAATGCTATGTCAACTACATGATCATGCTAAGCAATATGACAATGATGAACGTGTCATGATAAATGGAATGGTGGAAAGTTGCATGGCAATATATCTCGGAATGGCTATGGAAATGCCATAATAGGTAGGTATGGTGGCTGTTTTGAGGAAGATATAAGGAGGTTTATGTGTGAAAGAGCGTATCATATCACGGGGTTTGGATGCACCGGCGAAGTTTGCAACAACTCTCAATGTGAGAAAGGGCAATGCACGGTACCGAAGAGGCTAGCAATGATGGAAGGGTGAGAGTGCGTATAATCCATGGACTCAACATTAGTCATAAAGAACTCACATACTTATTGCAAAAATCTACAAAATAGCAATTCTGGGCTGGGCCTCCGGTTAATAGGTTATCCCAAAAATAATATAAAAGTGAATAATAAATCCTAATAATGTCCAAAACAGAAGATAATATGGCATGGAGCAATCAAAAATTATAGATACGTTGGAGACGTATCAAGCATCCCCAAGCTTAATTCCTGCTCTTCCTCGAGTAGGTAAATGATAAAAACAGAATTTTTGATGTGGAGTGCTACTAGGCATAATTTCA
Source organism: Triticum aestivum (assembly GCF_018294505.1). Lineage (NCBI taxonomy): Eukaryota > Viridiplantae > Streptophyta > Magnoliopsida > Poales > Poaceae > Triticum > Triticum aestivum. The sequence continues at coordinate 342,606,634 of NC_057811.1, forward strand.
ATGTAATTCTTCTTAATTGTGGTATGAATATTCAGATCCGAAAGATTCAAGATAAAAGTTCATATTGACATAAAAATAATATTACTTCAAGCATACTAACTAAGCAATTATGTCCTCTCAAAATAACATGGCCAAAGAAAGTTCATCCCTACAAAATCATATAGTTTAGTGATGCTCCATTTTCGTCGCACAAGAATGCTCTCATCATGCACAACCCCGATGACTAGCCAAGCAATTGTTTCATACCTTAGTAATCTCAAACCTACAAACTTTCACGCAATACATGAGCGCGAGCCATGGACATAGCAATATGGGTGGAATAGAGTATAATGATGGGGGTTATGTGGAGAAGACAAAAAAGGAGAAAGTCTCACATCAACGAGGCTAATCAATGAGCTATGGAGATGCCCATCGATTGATGTTAATGCAAGGAGTAGGGATTGCCATGCAACGGATGCACTAGAGCTATAAATGTATCAAAGCTCAACAAAAGAAACTAAGTAGCTAACCGATGTAAGCCTAATCACCGAGAACTTGAAGCACTTAGCACATGATTAGACCAACAAAGGGTTGTCATCATCATCCAAAACACAAAGTAGGGAAATGCCCTTACAATCTCCCCCGTTTTGGTGGATGATGACAACAACACGATTTGCAAGAGAGAGGTCTAGAAAATATAGACGGGACTCCCCCTAGATGTGTGCCCTAATTTGATATTGCTATTGGAATGCAAGTGCACACATTAAGGGCAAGACTCCCCCTAGATTTTATAGACCCACCACTCCTACTATACATGCGAAGATAAGCAATAAGCACATAATAGGAAAGTAAGGACTATAACGGATAAAAACAACAATGATAGATAGATGAGCGCATGTCTCACACCATGCAAGTCAAGATAAGCAACAAGGTCCACAAACTAAAGTTCAACACGACGCATGAAAGAACAAAACACAAACCCAAGCAAAGGAAATCCCATGCAAATCCCGAGACCTAATAGAACTCTCTCCCCCTTTGGCATCAAGACACCAAAAAGGAAAAGAGCGAAGCTAGCGCCCCAGAGCTCAGTCGTCCTCCTCCGACTCCTCGGTTGCATCTGGATCCTCATGATCATCCCGATATGCGTCCTCCATGATGTCATCATCAGTAGCAAAGGAGGTGGAGGGCTGGCGAGGAGCCTCATCATCAGACCAAGTGTTCTACGCAGAGATCCATCGCTCCTGCGGTGTGATGCTCTACTCAGAACCACTCTGAACAGACATATTGAGGTGCTTCATCATCGATATCTAACGACGCCTGGCATGCTTCTCATTGACATGGGCCTCATACATCCTCTTATGAATGTCAGTCTGGAGGCAGAAGGTCTTCTTCACCTTGGCAGCGAGCTTGGTCACCCAAGAGGGCTTGGCCCCTACCTCCATCTCAAAGTCCTCATCCTCTAAAGTGGCATAGACATACTCGGGATCATTCGCAGGAAAGCAAGGCTCGGCATGCTTCTTCTTCTTGAGTAGCTTGACCTCATGAACGGTGAGATTATCTAGAGAAGTGAGAAGCTCTCCAGGACGGCGAACAGCCCAAACTGAGTTCAGAAAACACATGACAAACGGAGCATAAATAGGGACCTTTCTGTAGATGACCATGTTGTACATCTCGTGCCATAGCCAGTTGGACACATCAAATGTTGCGCTAGATCCCACCTTGGTCTTCATAGCAACCATCAAGTCAACAAGGTAGCCATGAATTTCATCATGATTGCCCACCTTGGGCAAAAGCACATTGCGAAACACTCGATGCATGATGTCATAGACCTTCACCATATCCTTGGATTATCCAATACTACCACGGCCCCGAATGTACAGAGGGGCAAGCTTCTCCTTATGCATGGACTCGGGATGGTCGTGAGGATGAATGCCACCATTCCCCTCAAGGCATGTATCGTCATAACCAAGAGCATTGCAGAAAGCCCTCCAGGGTACTTGAAAGAGATCATCATGGCAAATGAACGTGAGTGTGCGAGCTTCATCTTCTCCAAAATGAACAGTGGCATAGAACTGATGGATAAGCTAAACATCAAAGTCACAGTTTACTTACATGAGCTTGACCAGATCGAACTCCTCACAGAGAGCCAAAGCCTCACCAAAATACTCCAAGTTGCTCCTCCAATGGTCAAGATCAATGGTCCATTGCTCGGCATACCTGTTCTTGTTGTGATCAAAGAGTTCATGAACAGTCCGCACTTGCATCTCATTCCGGAACGGAATGGTGGTCCAACGAGGTGCAAAGGAACCTCGTAAGGATTCTTTGAGCGGAAGGCTTCCCAATCCTTGGCTTTCCAACGGTCCAAGGGCATAACCACACGTTGTTTGGCAGTGGCAGACTTCTCACGGCGAGTGGGCTTGGAGGGAATCACAACCTCTTCTTCTCCATCAGACGCGACCGGGCGCTGGCATCTCATAGCCCGTTTCTTGGTCTTGCGAGGAGCAGAGCGAGAACTAGAGCCACCTGCACACACACGCACGAGAACACAAGAAACCCAGCAGAGATGAGAGGATTGCACACACGAACAGAGAAAAAGGTAGATTGCACAACAGAGAAGATAGAACAGAGCTACGTGGTTCAGATAGCGCGGTTGAACCAGTTCTATGACCAGTAGTACCGCTCCGGCGGTTGTACCGCCCATGGAGGCGGTAGAACCGCTGGGAAAGCAGCACTATCAGTTGCAGAAGGGCTGACCACGAGATTTGAATCAACCTAACCATATTCTAACTTCTAAGAAATGCAAACTAAGCAAGAGGCATAAATGGATCTCTTCCACCCAATAGTTTGAACAATAAACGCGGAATGTCAACTAATGCCCTAGAAGTAGGGAAAGAACCCTAGAACAAAGAACGAAGGAAATGGGGTATTACCGGCATCCATGGGAAGAGATCGGGAAGGAGGGGGCCTCCACGGAGAGCCCACGGATCCGGAGTGCGAAGAGCACTCCGGGGCAGGGGCAATGGCGTCCGGCGGCTAGGGCACGAGATGGGGAAGGACATGATATGAGGGGAAAACAAAACCCTTCAGCCCCGTCACTATATATATGCCCGCAGGCGCGAAGCGGTTGTACCGCTTCCTGGTACATGCCAGCGGTTGCGGGCGGTACTTCCGTTGCCTAGAATGCAGCGGTAGTACCGCCTGTAAGAAACCGGTCGTACCGGCCAGAAGCACAACTTGGGGTCCAGCGGTGGAACCACTCAAGCACCACTGGGAGTCCTCCTGGGATGGAACAACCCGAGTATACCAGTGGTTGAACCACCCGTAACACCGGTTGTACCGCCCATTCACCATTACCCGAACCAAGATCAAATGTGTGCAATTGGATTAGATGGTTTTAGGAGAAGGAGAAAGGCTTGGGATGGAGCACGACACTGGAATATGGTGTGGTGACCTCCAAGAGGGCACAAGGCAACCAAACGAGAGAAACCACAACTTGGAGACCACAACACCTAGGACCTGACACAAGACTACGACAAGAACCAAAAGAAAACCAAGGCCAACTCCCTTCAAAAGGGAGGGCGGTGGACGAGGCCACCTATGTTTGAGCGTAAGGTATGGCACCGCAAAGATTTTAACCTTGGGCCCATGACCAAAACTCATCTTTGAAGCACAAGTACCATAAAAATGGCTAATGTGAAAGATTAGATTAATTTATGCATAATGGGGGGTGGGAGTGTTCATTGAGAGAACAATACTCCCCCTATGTCCATGCCTACACCTAAACAAGATAACAAGTTGCGTATGGTGGGGTGTGCACGGCTTCAAGCAACATTGCTCGAATCAATGATATTAAGCTCATGCCTTAACTCGGGAAATGTTGCTTCATCCAAGAGCTTTGTGAAGATATCTGCAAGGTTATCATGAGTGTTGACATAGTTGAGCTCGACCTCCCCTCGCCTAATATGATCCCGGATGAAGTGATACCGAATCTCAATGTGCTTCGTCTTGAAGTGTTGCACCGGGTTGAGAGAAATCTTACTGGCACTTTCATTGTCACACCAAAGTGGTCTTTTTCACAAATGACACCGTAATCCTTTAAAGTTTGCCTCATCCATAGAAGTTGTGCACAACAAATACCGGCGGCCACATACTCCGCTTCGGTGGACGAGAGAGACACACAACTTTGCTTCTTAGAAGACCAACTCACCAAAGAGCAACCAAGGAATTGGCACCCTCCGGAAGTTGAGTTCCTATCCACTTTGTTGTTGGAAATATGCCCTAGAGGCAATAATAAATGGTTATTATTATATTTCTTTGTTCATGATAATTGTCTATTGTTCATGCTATAATTGTGTTATCCGGAAATCATAATACATGTGTGAATACATAGACCACAACGTGTCCCTAGTAAGCCTCTAGTTGACTAGCTCGTTGATCAACAGATAGTCATGGTTTCCTGACTATGGACATTGGATGTCATTGATAACGGGATCACATCATTAGGAGAATGATGTGATGGACAAGACCCAATCCTAAGCATAGCATAAAAGATCGTGTAGTTCGTTTGCTAGAGCTTTTCCAATGTCAAGTATCTTTTCCTTGGACCATGAGATCGTGTAACTCCCGGATGCCGTAGGAGTGCTTTGGGTGTACCCAACGTCACAACGTAACTGGGTGACTATAAAGGTACACTACGGGTATCTCTGAAAGTGTCTGTTGGGTTGACACGGATCGAGACTGCGATTTGTCACTCCGTATGACGGAGAGGTATCTCTGGGCCCACTCGGTAATGCATCATCATAATGAGCTCAATGTGACTAAGGAGTTAGCCACGGGATCATGCATTACGGTACGAGTAAAGTGACTTGCCGGTAACGAGATTGAACAAGGTATTGGGATACCGACGATCGAATCTCGGGCAAGTAACGTACCGATTGACAAAGGGAATTGTATACGGGATTGATTGAATCCTTGACATCGTGGTTCATCCGATGAGATCATCGTGGAACATGTGGGAGCCAACATGGGTATCCAGATCCCGCTGTTGGTTATTGACCGGAGAGGCGTCTCGGTCATGTCTGCATGTCTCCCGAACCCGTAGGGTCTACAACTTAAGGTTCGGTGACGCTAGGGTTGTAGAGATATTAGTATGCGGAAACCCGAAAGTTGTTCGGAGTCCCGGATGAGATCCCGGACGTCACGAGGAGTTCCGGAATGGTCCGGAGGTGAAGAATTATATATGGGAAGTCCAGTTTCGGCCATCGGGAAAGTTTCGGGGGTTATCGGTATTGTACCGGGACCACCGGAAGGGTCCCGGGGGTCCACCGGGTGGGGCCACCTATCCCGGAGGGCCCCATGGGCTGAAGTGGGAAGGGAACCAGCCCTTAGTGGGCTGGGGCACCCCCCCTTGGGCCTCCCCCTGCGCCTAGGGTTGGAAACCCTGGGGGTGGGGGGCGCCCCACTTGGCTTGGGGGGGAAGCCACCCCCTTTCCCCCTTGGCCGCCGCCCCCCTTGGAGATCTGATCTCCCAGGGCCGGCGCCCCCCCCAGGTGTCCCTATATATAGTGGGGGGGACGGAGGGCAGCAGCAACACAGCCCTTAGCGCCTCGCTCTCCCCCTGCAACACCTCTCCCTCTCGCAGAAGCTTGGCGAAGCCCTGCCGAGATCCCCGCTACTTCCACCACCACGCCGTCGTGCTGCTGGATCTCCATCAACCTCTCCTTCCCCCTTGCTGGATCAAGAAGGAGGAGACGTCGCTTCTCCGTACGTGTGTTGAACGCGGAGGTGCCGTCCGTTCGGCACTCGGTCATCGGTGATTTGGATCACGGCGAGTACGACTCCATCAACCCCGTTCATTGGAACGCTTCCGCTCGCGATCTACAAGGGTATGTAGATGCACTCCTTTCCCCTCGTTGCTATTACACTCCATAGATGGATCTTGGAGATGCGTAGGAATTTTTAAAATTCTGCTACGATCCCCAACAGTGGCATCATGAGCCAGGCCTATGCGTAGTTACTATGCACGAGTAGAACACAAAGCAGTTGTGGGCGTAGATGTTGTCAATTTTTCTTGCCACTACTAGTCTTATCTTGTTTCGGCGGTATTGTGGGATGAAGCGGCCCGGACCAACCTTACACGTACGCTTATGTGAGACAGGTTCCACCGACTGACATGCACTACTTGCATAAGGTGGCTAGAGGGTGTCTGTCTCTCCCACTTTAGTCGGAACGGATTCGATGAAAAGGGTCCTTATGAAGGGTAAATAGAAATTGGCATATCACGTTGTGGTTGTACGTAGGTAAGAAACGTTCTTGCTAGAAACCTATACAAGCCACGTAAAAACTTGCACCAACAATTAGAGGACGTCTAACTTGTTTTTGCAGCATGTGCTATGTGATGTGATATGGCCAAAAGATGTGATGAATGATATATGTGATGTATGAGATTGATCATATTCTTGTAATAGGAATCACGACTTGCATGTCGATGAGTATGACAACCGGCAGGAGCCATAGGAGTTGTCTCTATTTTTTTGTATGACCTGCGTGTCATTGAATAACGCCGTGTAAATTACTTTACTTTGTTGCTAAACGCGTTAGCCATAGAAGTAGAAGTAATCGTTGGCGTGACAACTTCATGAAGACACAATGATGGAGATCATGATGATGGAGATCATGGTGTCATGCCGGTGACGAAGATGATCATGGTGCCCCGAAGATGGAGATCAAAGGAGCAAAATGATATTGGCCATATCATGTCACTATTTGATTGCATGTGATGTTTATCCTGTTTTGCATCTTATTTGCTTAGAACGACGGTAGTAAGTAAGATGATCCCTTATAATAATTTCAAGAAAGTGTTCCCCCTAACTGTGCACCATTGCGAAGGTTCGTTGTTTCGAAGCACCACGTGATGATCGGGTGTGATAGATTCTAACGTTCGCATACAACGGGTGTTGACGAGCCTAGCATGTACAGACATGGCCTCGGAACACACGCAATACACTTAGGTTGACTTGACGAGCCTAGCATGTACAGACATGGCCTCGGAACACGGAGGACCGAAAGGTCGAGCATGAGTCATATAGAAGATACGATCAACATGGAGATGTTCACCGATCTTGACTAGTCTGTCTCACGTGATGATCGGACACGGCCTAGTTAACTCGGATCATGTTTCACTTAGATGACTAGAGGGATGTCTGTTTGAGTGGGAGTTCACTGAATAATTTGATTATATGAACTTAATTATCATGAACTTAGTCTAAAATCTTTACAATATGTCTTGTAGATCAAATGGCCCACGTTGTCCTCAACTTCAACGCATTCCTAGAGAAAACCAAGCTGAAAGATGATGGCAGCAACTATACGGACTGGGTCCGGAACCTGAGGATCATCCTCATAGCTGCCAAGAAAGACTATGTCCTAGAAGCACCGCTAGGTGAAGCACCAATCCCGGAGAACCAAGACGTTATGAACGCTTGGCAATCACGTGCTGATGATTACTCCCTCGTTCAGTGCGGCATGCTTTACAGCTTAGAACCGGGTCTCCAAAAGCGTTTTGAGAAACATGGAGCATATGAGATGTTCGAAGAGCTGAAAATGGTTTTCCAAGCTCATGCCCGGGTTGAGAGATATGAAGTCTCTGACAAGTTCTTCAGCTGTAAAATGGAGGAAAATAGTTCTGTTAGTGAGCACATACTCAGAATGTCTGGGTTGCGCAACCGCTTGTCTCAGCTGGGAGTTAATCTTCCGGATGACGCGGTCATTAACAGAATCCTTCAGTCGCTTCCACCGAGCTACAAGAGCTTTGTGATGAACTTCAATATGCAGGGGATGGAAAAGACCATTCCTGAGGTATATTGAATGCTGAAATCAGCGGAGGTGGAGATCAGAAAGGAACATCAAGTGTTGATGGTGAATAAAACCACTAAGTTCAAGAAAGGCAAGGGTAAGAAGAACTTCAAGAAGGACGGCAAGGGAGTTGCCGCGCCCGGTAAGCCAGTTGCCGGAAAGAAGTCAAAGAATGGACCAAGCCTGAGACTGAGTGCTTTTATTGCAAGGGAAGTGGTCACTGGAAGCGAAACTGCCCCAAATACTTAGCGGACAAGAAGGCCGGCAACACCAAAGGTATATGTGATATACATGTAATTGATGTGTACCTTACCAGTACTCGTAGTAGCTCCTGAGTATTTGATACCGGCGCGGTTGCTCATATTTGTAACTCAAAACAGGAACTGCGGAATAAGAGGAGACTGGCGAAGGACGAGGTGACGATGCGCGTCGGGAATGGTTCCAAGGTCGATGTGATCGCCGTCGGCACGCTACCTCTACATTTACCTACGGTATTAGTTTTAAACCTCAATAATTGTTATTTAGTGCCAGCTTTGAGCATGAACATTGTATCTGGATCTCGTTTAATTCGAGATGGCTACTCATTTAAATCCGAGAGTAATGGTTGTTCTATTTATATGAGAGATATGTTTTATGGTCATGCCCCGCTGGTCAATGGTTTATTCTTGATGAATCTCGAACGTGATGTTACACATATTCATAGTGTGAATACCAAAAGATGTAAAGTTGATAACGATAGTCCCACATACTTGTGGCACTGCCGCCTTGGTCACATTGGTGTCAAACGCATGAAGAAGCTCCATGCAGATGGACTTTTGGAGTCTCTTGATTACGAATCATTTGACACGTGCGAACCATGCCTCATGGGTAAGATGACCAAGAATCCGTTCTCCGGAACAATGGAGCGAGCAACCAACTTATTGGAAATCATACATACCGATGTGTGCGGTCCAATGAGTGTTGAGGCTCGCGGAGGATATCGTTATGTTCTCACTCTCACTGATGACTTAAGTAGATATGGGTATGTCTACCTAATGAAACACAAGTCTGAAACCTTTGAAAAGTTCAAGGAATTTCAGAGTGAGGTTGAGAATCAACATGACAGGAAAATAAAGTTCTTACGATCAGATCGTGGTGGAGAATATTTAAATTACAAATTTGGTACGCACTTAAGGAAATGTGGAATCGTTTCACAACTCACGCCGCCTGGAACACCTCAGCGAAACGGTGTGTCCAAACGTCGTAATCGCACTCTATTGGATATGGTGCGATCTATGATGTCTCTTACCGATTTACCGCTCTCATTTTGGGGCAATGCTTTAGAGACTGCCGCATTCACTTTAAATAGGGCTCCGTCGAAATCCGTTGAGATGACACCGTATGAATTATGGTTTGGGAAGAAACCTAAGCTGTCGTTTCTAAAAGTTTGGGGATGCGATGCTTGTGTCAAGAAACTTCAACCTGAAAAGCTCGAACCCAAGTCGGAAAAATGTGTCTTCATAGGATACCCCAAGGAAACTATTGGGTATACCTTCTACCTCAGATCCGAAGGCAAGATCTTTGTTGCCAAGAACGGGTCCTTTCTGGAGAAAGAGTTTCTCTCGAAAGAATTGAGTGGGAGGAAAGTGGAACTTGATGAGGTGATAGTCACCCCTTCCGAACCGGAAAGTAGCGCAGCGCGGGAAGATGTTCCTGTGGTGCCTACACCGACTGGGGAGGAAGTTAATGATGATGATCATGAAGCTTCAGACCAAGTTACTGCTGAAATTCGTAGGTCCACAAGGACACGTTTCGCACCAGAGTGGTACGGCAACCCTGTCCTGGAAATCATGTTGTTAGACAACGGTGAACCTTCGAACTATGAAGAAGCGATGGCGGGCCCGGATTTCGACAAATGGCTAGAAGCCATGAAATCTGAGATAGGATCCATGTATGAAAACGAAGTATGGACTTTGACTGACTTGCCCGATGATCGGTGAGGCATAGAAAATAAATGGATCTTTAAGAAGAAGACAGACGCGGATGGTAACGTGACCATCTATAAGGCTCGACTTGTCGCTAAGGGTTATCAAAAAGTTCAAGGGGTTGACTACGATGAGACTTTCTCACCCGTAGCGAAGCTGAAGTCCGTCTGAATCATGTTAGCAATTGCCGCATTCTACGATTATGAGATATGGCAAATGGACGTCAAAACGGCATTCCTTAACGGCTTTCTTAAGGAAGAATTGTATATGATGCAGCCGCAAGGTTTTGTCGATCCTAAGAATGCTAACAAGGTATGCAAGCTCCAGCGCTCCATCTATGGACTGGTGCAAGCATCTCGGAGTTGGAACATTCGTTTTGATGAGATGATCAAAGCGTTTGGGTTTACACAGACTTATGGAGAAGCCTGTGTTTACAAGAAAGTGAGTGGGAGCTCTGTAGCATTTCTCATATTATATGTGGATGACATACTATTGATGGGAAATGATATAGAATTATTGGAAAGTATAAAGGCCTATTTGAATAAGTGTTTTTCAATGAAGGACCTTGGAGAAGCTGCTTATATATTAGGCATCAAGATCTATAGAGATAGATCAAGACGCCTCATTGGTCTTTCACAGAGTACGTACCTTGAGAAGATATTGAAGAAGTTCAATATGGATCAGTCCAAGAAGGGGTTCTTGCCTGTATTGCAAGGTGTGCAATTGAGCACGGCTCAATGCCCGACCACGGCAGAAGATAGAGAAAAGATGAGTGTCATCCCCTATGCCTCGGCCACAGGGTCTATTATGTATGCCATGCTGTGTACCAGACCTGATGTAAACCTTGCCGTAAGTTTGGTTGGAAGGTACCAAAGTAATCCCGGCATGGAACACTGGACAGCGGTCAAGAATATCCTGAAGTACCTGAAGAGGACTAAGGATATGTTTCTCGTTTATGGAGGTGACGAAGAGCTCGTCGTAAAGGGTTACGTCGACGCTAGCTTCGACACAGATCTGGATGACTCGAAGTCACATACCGGATACGTGTATATTTTGAATGGAGGAGCAGTAAGCTGGTGCAGTTGCAAGCAAAGCGTCGTGGCGGGATCTACATGTGAAGCGGAGTACATGGCAGCCTCAGAGGCAGCGCAAGAAGCAGTCTGGATGAAGGAGTTCATTACCGACCTAGGGGTGATTCCCAATGCGTCGGGCCCGATGACTCTCTTCTGTGACAACACTGGAGCTATTGCCCTTGCCAAGGAGCCCAGGTTTCACAGGAAGACCAAGCATATCAAGCGTCGCTTCAACTACATTCGTGAAAGTGTTCAAAATGGAGACATAGATATTTGTAAAGTACATACGGACCTGAATGTAGCAGATCCGTTGACTAAACCTCTCCCTAGAGCAAAACATGATCAACACCAGGACGCTATGGGTGTTCGATTCATCGCAATGTAACTCGATTATTGACTCTAGTGCAAGTGGGAGACTGTTGGAAATATGCCCTAGAGGCAATAATAAATGGTTATTATTATATTTCTTTGTTCATGATAATTGTCTATTGTTCATGCTATAATTGTGTTATCCGGAAATCATAATACATGTGTGAATACATAGACCACAACGTGTCCCTAGTAAGCCTCTAGTTGACTAGCTCGTTGATCAACAGATAGTCATGGTTTCCTGACTATGGACATTGGATGTCATTGATAACGGGATCACATCATTAGGAGAATGATGTGATGGACAAGACCCAATCCTAAGCATAGCATAAAAGATCGTGTAGTTCGTTTGCTAGAGCTTTTCCAATGTCAAGTATCTTTTCCTTAGACCATGAGATCGTGTAACTCCCGGATGCCGTAGGAGTGCTTTGGGTGTACCCAACGTCACAACGTAACTGGGTGACTATAAAGGTACACTACGGGTATCTCTGAAAGTGTCTGTTGGGTTGACACGGATCGAGACTGCGATTTGTCACTCCGTATGACGGAGAGGTATCTCTGGGCCCACTCGGTAATGCATCATCATAATGAGCTCAATGTGACTAAGGAGTTAGCCACGGGATCATGCATTACGGTACGAGTAAAGTGACTTGCCGGTAACGAGATTGAACAAGGTATTGGGATACCGACGATCGAATCTCGGGCAAGTAACGTACCGATTGACAAAGGGAATTGTATACGGGATTGATTGAATCCTTGACATCGTGGTTCATCCGATGAGATCATCGTGGAACATGTGGTAGCCAACATGGGTATCCAGATCCCGCTGTTGGTTATTGACCGGAGAGGCGTCTCGGTCATGTCTGCATGTCTCCCGAACCCGTAGGGTCTACACACTTAAGGTTCGGTGACGCTAGGGTTGTAGAGATATTAGTATGCGGAAACCCGGAAGTTGTTCGGAGTCCCGGATGAGATCCCGGACATCATGAGGAGTTCCGGAATGGTCCGGAGGTGAAGAATTATATATGGGAAGTCCAGTTTCGGCCATCGGGAAAGTTTCGGGGGTTATCGGTATTGTACCGGGACCACCGGAAGGGTCCCGGGGGTCCACCGGGTGGGGCCACCTATCCCGGAGGGCTCCATGGGCTGAAGTGGGAAGGGAACCAGCCCTTAGTGGGCTGGGGCGCCCCCCCTTGGGCCTCCCCCTGCGCCTAGGGTTGGAAACCCTGGGGGTGGGGGGCGCCCCACTTGGCTTGGGGGGGAAGCCACCCCCCCTTCCCCCTTGGCCGCCGCCCCCCTTGGAGATCTGATCTCCCAGGGCCGGCACCCCCCCCCCCAGGTGTCCCTATATATAGTGGGGGGAGGGAGGGCAGCAGCAACACAGCCCCTAGCGCCTCGCTCTCCCCCTGCAACACCTCTCCCTCTCGCAGAAGCTTGGCGAAGCCCTGCCGAGATCCCCGCTACTTCCACCACCACGCCGTCGTGCTGCTGGATCTCCATCAACCTCTCCTTCCCCCTTGCTGGATCAAGAAGGAGGAGACGTCGCTGCTCCGTACGTGTGTTGAACGCGGAGGTGCCGTCCATTCGGCACTCGATCATCGGTGATTTGGATCACGGCGAGTACGACTCCATCAACCCCGTTCATTGGAACACTTCCGCTCGCGATCTACAAGGGTATGTAGATGCACTCCTTTCCCCTCGTTGCTAGTACACTCCATAGATGGATCTTGGTGATGCGTAGGAATTTTTAAAATTCTGCTACGATCCCCAACATTTGTCTCCCGCCCAATCGGAGTCCGAATATCCTACAAGGTTGAAGCTTGCTCCTCTTGGGTACCATAAGCCAAAGTTTGGGGTATGAGCCAAATATCGAAAGATTTGCTTGACCACCACAAAGTGGCTTTCCTTAGGTGCGGCTTGAAACCATGCACACATTCCCACACTCAACATGATATCCGGTCTAGATGCACAAAGCTAAAGCAAGGAGCCAATCATGGAGCGATATACCTTTTGATCCACCACTTTACCATTGGGATCTATGTCAAGTTGGCATTTGACGGGCATTGGAGTGGATGCCGGCTTGACATCACTTAGCTTGAATCTCTTGAGCATGTCTTGAGTGTATTTGGCTTGGTTGATGAAGGTTCCTTCTCTTCGTTGCTTGACTTCGAACCCGAGAAAGAACTTCAGCTCTCCCATGATGGACATCTTGAACTTTGAGGTCATGAGAGCAGAAAATTCCTCATTGAAAGCTTTGTTAGGAGAACCAAAGATAATGTCATCAACATATAGTTGGCACACAAACAACTCCTCTTTGACCTTCTTAGTAAAAAGAGTGGGGTCGATTTTCCCAATTTCAAACCCACGATCTTGCAACAACTCGGTAAGGTGGTCATACCACGCACGTGGGGCTTTTTTAAGGCCATAGAGTGCCTTATCGAGTTGGTACACATGATCGAGGAAATAGGGATCCTCGAACCCGGGGGTTCTTTGACATACACCAACTCATTAATAGGACCATTAAGAAAAGCACTCTTCACATCCATTTGTTGCAACTTGAAGTTATGATGAGAAGCATAAGTAATCAACAAATGAATAGATTCAAGGCGAGCAACGGGAGCAAAGGTTTCACCATAGTCGATACCCTCGACTTGGGAGTAGCCTTGTGCTACCAAGCGAGCCTTGTTGCGGACAATAATTCCATAAGCATCTTGCTTGTTCTTGAATATCCACTTGGTTCCAATGACATTATGGTTCCCCGTAGGCCTTGGCACCAATCTCCACACCTTGTTGTGCTCGAAGTTGTTGAGTTCTTCATGCATGGCATTAAGCCAATCCGGATCTTCGAGCGCCTCATAGACCTTTTGGGGTTCAACACAAGAGACAAACGCGTGATGTTCACAATAGTTTGCCAATTGTCTACGAGTGCTTACCCCCTTTCGTATGCTTCCAAGCACATTTTTCATGAGATGACCCTTGGTAGATAGCTTTGGATGCAATCTTGGTAGCACGACGCTCCAATTCCTCCTCAAGAGTGAGTTGAGGAGTGGTTACTTGATCATCTTAAGTGTCGTCATGAGCTTGTTCTTGATCTTGAGCTTGCTCGTGATCTTGAACTTGCTCAAAGGAGAGAACTTGACCTTGGGCATCACTTGGCGGTTCAACACCATCTTGAGGTTGATCTTGCCCTTGGTCTTGTTCATGAGGTTGAGGGCCATCACTTTCTTCTTCGGAAGCGTGTGGGCCTTGGGTTGGTGATGGTTCCACTTGAGTGGAACATTGTCCTTCTCCTTCAGCCACAAGGGTTCCTCAATGGGTAGGATAAAACAAACACCCATTCTTCTTATGGCTTGGGGAGGAATGTCATCACCTACATCACAAGTGCCACTTTGCTCCACTTGGTAGCCGTTATTCTCATCAAACTCCACATTACACGTCTCATCAATAAGTCTCGTGAACTTATTGAGGACACGGTAAGAATGAGAGTTTGTAGCACAACCAAGAAATATGCCCTCTTGAGCTCTAGTCTCAAAGTTAGACAAACGAACACCTTTCTTGAGAATGAAACACTTACACCCGAACACCCGAAAGTACTTGAGGTTGGGCTTGTTACCAGTGAGTATCTCATATGGAGTCTTGCTCAAGCCTTTGCGGAGATAGAGCCGATTGGATGCATGACACGCGGTGTTGATGGCTTCGGCCCAAAAGTTGTATGGAGACTTGAACTCCGCCATCATGGTCCTTGCCGCATCCATCAATGTTCGATTCTTCCTCTCGGCTACACCATTTTGTTGAGGGGTGTAAGGTGCGGAATATTGATGCTTGATCCCCTCATCACTAAGAAACTCATCCAAGGTGTAGTTCTTGAACTCGGTGCCGTTGTCACTTCTTATTGTCAAGATCTTTGCATTGTATTGGCGTTGAGATTCATTTGCAAAGTCATTGATGGTTTGTTGGGTCTCACTCTTCCTCTTGAAGAAGTACACCCAACTGTATCTTGAATAATCATCCACAATCACCAAGCAATGCTTTCTACCCCCAAGACTATCAATGGATGGAGGCCCAAAGAGATCCAAGTGAAGGAGCTTCAAAGGCCTCTTTGAGTAAATGATAGTAGTGGGAGGGTGAGTCTTCTCATGTAACTTTCCTTCAATACAAGCACTGCAAGCATGATCTTTGGCAAAACTAACATTTGTTAGTCCATGGACATGGTCCCCCTTGAGAAGACTTTGCAAAGATCTCATATTGACATGGGCTAAACAGCGATGCCAAAGCCATCCCACATCAACTTTAGTCATTAGGCCTGTCGCGGTCTTAGTGGGTCGCTCCAAAAAGTTAATCACTTAGAGACCATTCTCGAAATGCCCAACAAAGGCTACTTTAAGAGTCTTGCTCCACAAGAGGGACACGGTATCAATCAAAGAAAGTGGCAAAGCCCATGATTTCAAGTTGACGAACGGAAAGTAAATTGTATGCAAGGGACTCAACATGCATGACCTTCTCGATCGTGAGATCATGAGAAATGACAACCTTCCCAAGTCCCAGTACCTTAGAGGACGAGGCATCACCCCACTCGACATTGGTGGGCATAGATGGAATCTTGTGCACGTCCACCACCAAGTCCTTGCTTCTGGTCGTATGATTAGTGGCTCCACTATCGAGCAACCATGATCCCCCACCGGAAGCAAACACCTACAAGAGGTCAATGCTTGGTTTTAGGTACCCATTTTGTAATGGGTACTTTGATGTTAGTGACATGGGTCTTAGGAACCCAAATAGACCATTCAAAGTACTCATAAGGAGAACCAACAAATTTAGCATAAACATGCCCATCGCTAGCACGGCATAACACATAGGAAGGGTTAAAGTTGCCGGCTTTGTTGGAAGGGGTGGCATTGCCCTTCTTGACACCACCACCCTTCACATTGTTCTTCTTCTCCTTAGAAGCACCCTCTCCCTCTTTCACAAAAGTTTGCTTGATAGGCGGAGGTTGTTTGGCCTTGTCATTCTTCTTCTTGTTCTTGGACTTGGGTGCGAACCCAATCCCTTCCTTGGCCACAACTTCCTTTTGAATTCTCAAAAGGTCGTTGAGGTTCTTCTCACCTTGTATGCACGACACAAGGCCTTTCTCAAGTTGCTCCTTCAACTTTGCATTCTCCTCAACAAGATGCACATGCTCACAACAAGGGTTAGTAGCATTTGCATTATCAATTAAAACCATGTGAGGAAAAGTGGCTTTCTCCTTGGTTAGCTTTAGTTGGAGTTGATCATGAGACTCTTTGCGGCTAGCATGAGCACCCTTCAAGACCTTGTGAGCCTTGTCAAGTAAATCAAATTCCTCTTTGAATCTAGCAAGATCAACTCCAAGCTTGGACTTCTCGGAGTTTAGCACACGAGATACAACAAGGGCATGATCAAGATCGTTCTTGAATTAAGCATGGCCATCGTTGTGTGACTCCTCAAGAGCCAAACGATGACCGCGCTCTTCCTCAAGAGCATTAGAGAGATCCGAAATCTCATCGGCATAGTCACGACTATGCCCCTCCATCTTACAGATGGTATCTTGGTGAGCCTCGATCATGTCATTGGCTTCACCAAGTTGTTCCAAAAGAGCAACGAAGTGCTTCTTGGATTTACCCTTGAGCTTACTCATAAAAGACTCAAATTAATTTTCCTCCACATTAGACCCCTCACTTTCATCAATGCAATCCGTCAAAGAGGGATTAGTAACGATGGTAGTTTTGATGTTGGGGGTTACCTTGTTGGTGGCTTTAGCCATGAGGCACTTGGCGGTGATGTTCTCATTGGGTGAGTCGAAGAGAGACACCCGTGGAGTTGTTGCAATGGCAAGGGAGCCCATGGCAACCGACTCACCGTCTTCATCATCATCCTCATTGTACTCTTCTTGTGCCACCAACCCCTTCGGAGGAGTCTTCTTGGTGAAGTTGCTCTTGTTGGGGAAGGACTTGGCCTTGTCTTTTCGGAGGAGCTTGCCACCATTGTCTTTCCTCTTCTCATATGGACACTCTGCAACAAAGTGGCTCACATTGCCACAATTATAGCAAGTCCTCACTCATTGCTTGCTCTTCGCGCCAGTTGAGTTGTTCTTGTTGAAGTTGGGCCTTGAGTTCTTCTTGCTCCAAAATTGCCTTGAAGCGAGAGCCATGTGCTCATGATAAGCATATTTTGTATCTTCGGGGTTGCTCTCCTCTTCTTCCTCTTCATCCTCTTCTTCCACACTAACCTTGGACTTCAAAGAAAGGTTGGGATTCTTAGCTCTTTGAGAACGCAACACCGCATTGTCGGCGGTCTTGTCCAAGATCCTCATCGCCACAAACTCATCCAACACTTCACTTGAGGACAAGGTGTGGAAGTCCGGTCTTTGACAGATGACGGAGGACATGGCCTTGTGATAAGGCATCATGGCCTTGAGGAACTTGCGCTTGATCCAATTTTCATCTGTATCCTTGCTCCCATGATCTCGGAGTGATACCGCGAGAGTGGTTAACCTACGGTAAAGCTCACGAGGTTCTTCATCTTCATTCATTGCAAACTCATCGGCTTCATCTTGCACCACTTCATAGTTGCAGTGTTGAATGCTTGCGCTTTCCTTGTAAAGGGAAACAACATGGTGCCATGCTTCCTTGGCCATGGTGAAAGGTCGGAGATGTGCAAGATCTTCGGATGGAATTGCATCTTGGATGATGAAGAGAGCATTCTCGTTGAATTGATGATCCGCGGCTTCTCTAGGGGTGAAGTTGCTTGGGTCATGCGGATAAAAACCTTGCTCAATGATTCTCCAAAGATTAGTATTAACATGGTTTAAATGACGTTTAAAGCGATATACCCAAGCATCAAAATCCTCATTTTTCACAATCTTAGGAGGAGGGCCGGCATGATTTAAATGAGTGGAGGGAATAGGTCCTCCATAAATAGGAGGTTCCACATGGGCAAAGATGCCACTACCCTTTCTACCACTAGACAAAGGAGCTTTCTCACTAGTAGCTTCCTCCTTGTCGGATTTAGCATCCGTCACCTTGTTAGTGGGATCGACCACTTCCAACGGTGCGGTGGATAATTTCAGACCATCAAGAAAGTTCTTAAACATGCCTTTGACCTCGGCCGTCATGGAGGTTTTCAATCTGTCTAGAGCCACATTGAATTCCTCACATGAGACCGAGGTTCCCCCATCGGCCGTAGACGAGGACGGAATCACACCGGGGTGCTCCTCCTCACCGTCTACGCTGTCAACCATACTCTTCGGACGGCAAAGTCCTTAATAAAGAGATGAGGCTCCGATACCAATTGAAAGGATCGATATAGTTGACTAGAGGGGGGTGAATAGGCAACTAATAATTTTTAGCTTTTCTTTACCAATTTAAACTTTGCATCAAAGTAGGTTATCTAGATATGCAACTAGGTGAGTAACCTATATCATGCAACAACAACAAGTACACAGGCAAGCAAGAGATGCAACACAATATAAGCTTGCACAAGTAAAGGTACGAGATAACCAAGAGTGGAGCCGGTGAAGACGAGGATGTGTTACTGAAGTTCCTTCCTTTTGAGGGGAAGTACGTCTCCGTTGGAGCGGTGTGGAGGCACAATGCTCCCCAAGAAGCCGCTAGGGCCACCATATTCTCCTCACGCCCTCACACAATGCGAGATGCCGTGATTCCACTATTGGTGCCCTTGAAGGCGGCGACCGGACCTTTACAAACAAGGTTGGGGCTCTCTCCACAACTGAATTGGAGGCTCCCAACGAAACCACGGAGCTTCAGCACAATGGAATGTGGCTCCGAGGTGACCTCAACCATCTAGGGTGCTCAAACACCCAAGAGTAACAAAATCCACACAAGAAAGTATGGGGGAAGCAAATATCCTTTGGTGGAAGTGTAGATCTAGGTCTCCTCCTTCAATCCCTAGCAAATCAACGAGTTTGAGTGGCTAGAGAGAGAGACGGGCAAGAGAGCTTGAGTGGCATTAATGGTGGAGTGAGAGAGGCAAGCGGTAAATGTGGTAGGTGGAAGAACCACCCTTATATAGCAAACCCTAAAATCCAACCGTTATTGCGAAAACAGCACTGCAGCGGTACAACCGCTCCTCGTCCCGGTACAACTAGGAACTCACAGTTTACCTGCAGAACCCTACCAAGCGGTACAACCGGGCGGACTGGCGGTAGTACCGGTTGCGGAGAATAACCGGAACAACCGCCCAGTCACCGCTCAACCACCGCGTTGAAATAGTAGGGTGTCACCCCTATGTGCGGTGATCGAGCGGTATAGCCCCGGTGCAACCGCCTGGCCTTGAACGCTTGGGTGGCTAAGTCCCAAGCGGTAGAACCGCTCAGGACACCGGTGGTACCGGTGTGCGGGGCACAACCGGACCAACCGGGCCACCACCGCCCAAGTACCGCATCAAAACAGAAGTATGACCGGTTGTTGAGCGGTACTTGGCCGGTACAACCGCCGCAGTCATTGTTAAGCTTGGTGGCGGTACCACCGCCCGGGAGCAGCGGTACAACCGCTCGTTCACGACTGGACTGTTCAACCCAGGGTATCACCCCTGGGGTGGAGGTTGGGTTAGCGCCAAGAGCCAGCGGTACAACCGCTCGCACGAGCGGTACAACCACTGGGAGAACACAGTAAGCAGTAGAAAAAGAAGGGGAGCTCTCTCTCTCTCTCATAAGACAAGGAAGGCAAAGGAGGGTGTGGCAAGTGTGTATGTGAAAAGATCCCCCCAACTCCTTCCAATGTCGATTCCCTCTTGATAGTACGGGTTCGCTACGACCAAAGAGAGAAACACATAGAAAAACCTCGTCTTCGATCTTTTCCTTCCAGAGAGAATAGCTAACCGATGTAAGCCTAATCACCGAGAACCTGAAGCACTTAGCACACGATTATACCGACAAAGGGTTGTCATAATCATCCAAAACAAAAAGTAGGGAATGCCCTTACAGACTCATCACCAAAGCTAACGCCAACATTTTGTTTCTTACAATCTATCTTAGCATTAACTGTGTTCAAGAAAGGTCTACCAAAGATAATGGGACAGAAGTCATCTTGTGGGTAACCAAGACAAAGAAAATCAGTAGGGTATTTTATTTTCCCACACAAGATTTCAACATCTCTAATAATCCCAATTGGTGATATAGCGTATCTATTAGCAAGTTTAATAGTAACATCTATTTCTTCTATCTCAGCAGGTGCTATATCTTTCATAATTTCTTGATATAAGGTGTATGGAATAGCACTCACACTATCACCCATGTCACATAAACCATGATAACAGTGTTCTCCTATTTTAAATGAAATAACAGGCATGCCAACAACAGGTCTATGTTTATCTTTTCTATCAGGTTTAGCAATTCTAGCAGCTTCTTCAGATAAGTAAATAACATGCCCATCCATATCTTTTTCCAAGAGATCTTTAACCATAGCAATGCTAGGTTCTACTTTAATTTGTTCATCAGGTTTATGTGTTCTAATATAGCTTTTGTTAACCATAGTTGAAACTTTAGCATGTTCCTTTATCCTAACACGAAAAGGTGGTTCCTCAATATAAGCAGAAGGGACAACTGGACCAACAATATAAACTATAGTTTCTTCTTTAACAGGTACTGGTTCTTTAATTTCTTCTTTAACCGGTGGGTGATATTTAAACCACTTCTCTTTAGGGAGTTCAACATGAGTAGCAAATGATTCACAAAAGGAGGCTACTATCTCAGAGTCATGTCCATATTTAGTTCTAAACTTTTCAAAAGCATCGGTATCCATAAAAGATTTAACACAATCATACTTAAGTTTAATACCTGACTCATTACCTTCGTCGAGTTCGCAATCTTGAGAGTTGCGTTTAATTCTTTCCATAAGATCCCACCGGAATTCAATAGTCTTCTTCATAAAAGAACCAGCACAAGAAGTATCAAGCATGGTTTGATCATTACGAGAAAGCCGAGCATAAAATTCTGGATAATAATTTCTCTTGAGAGCTCGGGATTGGGGCATGAATATAACATTGACTTAAGCTTCCCCCAAGCTAGAGCGATACTTTCTGATTCACGAGGCCAAAAATTATATATATAATTCCGATCACGATGAACTAGATGCATAGGATAAATTTTTTGGTGGAAATCCAACTTCAAGCGATTCCAATTCCATGATCCAATATCATTGCATAGCCTATACCATGCTAATGCTTTTCCCTTCAAAGATAAAGGGAAAACCTTCTTCATAACTTCATCCATGGGTAAACCTGCAAGCTTAAGCAATCCACAAATTTGTTCCACATATATCAAGTGCATATCAGGACGTTCGGTTCCATCTCCTTCATAAGGATTAGCTTGTAGTTGTTCTATCATACCCGAAGGAATTTCATATTCAATATTTTTGTAGGTGCAGTAGGTTGAGGGGTAGCTAACTGTGGTTCCAGACGAGGTGAAGATACCCTGAACAAACCCCCAAAGGATTGTTCTCCATAGTAACAAGTGACAATAATTTCAGCACACTATATAAATGTTTCCTTACCGAATTCCACTTACCAAAGGCGCTTCACTCCCCGGCAATGGCGCCAAAAAATAGCCTTGATGACCCACAAGTATAGGGGATCAATTGTAGCTCTTTTCGATAAGTAAGAGTGTCGAACCCAACGAGGAGCAGAAGGAAATGACAAGTATTTTTAGTAAGGTAATGTCTGCAAGTGTTGAAATTGTAAGTAGTGGAGTAGTTTGATAGCAAGATAATTTGTAACGAGCAAGTAACGATAGTAGTAACAAAAGTGCAGCAAGGTAGACCAATCCTTTTGAGGCAAAGGACAGGCCAAAACGGTCTCTTATAATAAGCAAAGCGTTCTTGAGGGTACACGGGATGTTTATCTAGTCACTTTCATCATGTTGGTTTAATTCGTATTCGATACTTTGATAATTTGATATGTGGGAGTATTAAATAATGGATCTGAACATATAATCTTCCGCCAAATAAGCCATATAGTAATCAACTACAAGATGTAATCAACACTACTAGTCACCCACAAGCACCAATCTATAGTTCCGGTAACAAGATTGAATACAAGAGATGAACTAGGGTTTGAGATGAGATGGCGCTGTTGAAGATGCTGATGGAGATTTCCCTCCCCAAGATGGGAGAGTTGTTGGTGATGATGATGACGATGATTTCCCCCTCCGAGAGGGAAGTTCCCCCGGCGGAATCGCTCCGCTAGAGGGAAAAAGTGCTCCTGCCCAAGTTCCGCCTCGAGACTGCGGCGCTCCGTCTCGAAAGTCTTCTTCTTATTTTTTCTAAGTCAAAATGACCTATATACCAGAAGATGGGCACCGGAGGTGGGCCGAGGAGGCCACAACCCACCAGGGCGCGCCCGGGGGCCCTGGCGCGCCCAGGTGGGTTGTGCCCACCTGGTGGCCCCCCTCTGGTAGTTATTGGCTCCAATAATTCTTAAATATTCCATAAAAAATCTCCATGAAGTTTCAGCTTGTTTGGAGTTGTGCAGAATAGGTGGCCTGATGTAGATTTTCCAGGTCCAGATTTCCAGCTGCCGGAATTCTCCCTCTTGGTGTGTTCCTTGCAAATTATGAGAGAAAGGGCATTAGAATTACTCCAAAAAGCATTATTATGGATAAAAACATTATAAATAACAGTAAGAAAACATGATGCAAAATGGACGTATCAGTGCGCCACAGAAGTGTAGCACATCTGCGTTCCAAGGTTAGCACAGTATGTTTTGAAGATGTTACTAGTGAACTGCGAGCCATTGTCAATGATGATGCGATTGGGGACCCCGAATCAGCTCACGAGGCCCTTGATGAACTTGACCACCGAGCTAGCTGGGATGGTGCGGACTACTTGCACCTCCGCCCACTTGGTGAACTTGTCGATGTCGACATAGAGGTAGCGGTAGCCCCGTGCGCTCGATGGAACGGACCCAAGATGTCCAGCCCCCAGACCGCAAACGGCCATGAGAGCGGGATGGTCTGGAGACCCTGAGCAGGCTGGTGGATTTTCTTGGCATGGAACTGGCAGGTTTCACAGGATCTCACCAGCTCGATAGCATCATTGAGCACCGTGGGCCAGTAGAATCTGCTGCGGAGCGCCTTGCCCACTAGGGTGCACGATGACGAGTGATGCACGCAGTCTCCGCCGTGTATGTCGGTTAACAGCTCACACCCTTGCGCCCTGGAGATGCATCGCAAGGAAACATCGTTTGCTCGTTTCGGTAGAGCTCACCGTCCTGAATGCAGTAGGCAGTGGCCTGCCGAGCCACGCGCTCCGCGTCTTCCTCCTTCTCTGGCAAGGCTCCTTGAAGCAAGTATGCCTTGAATTCTTCAGTCCAGCACCCCTCCTGAGGCTCGAGCGCAAGGAGCAAACGCGCTCCCGAGGTCGGGCCGCAAGCAGGGGATCCCGAGAGGGGCGCTGGGGGGAGCTCCTCTGGGGGCGGTGTTGGGCCCGCAACAGGAGGGCTGCTGAGGGCTTGAAGAGCCGCTCCTCGAAGACGCCGAGCTCCTGAGGCAGGTGCCGGGACGCCCTCTTGGAGATGTCATTCGCTTCCTTGTTCGTGCCGCGCGACACGTGCTGCAGTTCCAGACCCAAGAATTGCTTTTCGATTTTGCGTACGTCCGCCAGGTATGCCTCCATGTGTTCATCCTTCGGCTCATATACTTTGTTGGAGAAGTTGACGAGGAGCTGGGAGTCGCCCTTGATGGTGAGGCACTTCACTCCCAAGGCTGCCGCAACCTTGAGACCGGCGATCAAGCCTTCGTACTCTGCGATGTTATTGGAGACCTTCTCGCCCTGCTAGAAGCAGAGCTGCACGGTGTAGTGGAGCTTGTCCTGAGTGGGCGAGATGAGCACGGCTCCAGCCCCCACGCCCTGGCGTGCGAAGGCGCCGTCGAAGTACATGACCCAGCCATCTGGTGCATCACTTCCTGGCGAGAGGGGTCGGTCAACGCCTACCTTGATGCTTGGAACGTTGGTCCATTCCGCCACGAAGTCAGCGAGTGCAGCACCCTTGATGACCCTGGTGGTGCTGAACTCCAACTGGAATGCCTGCAATTTGATGTTCCACTCGGTGACTCTCCCTGTAGCATTGGGGCTCCGGAGCACCCTCTCCAGTGGGTAAGCCGAGACGACCTTGATGGGGTGACCTTGGAAGTAGTGACGCAGCTTGCGGGAGGCGACAAGGAGTGCGAGCAAGAGCTTTTGTGGCATGGGGTAGCGTGCCCACGCGTCGCGTAGTACTGTGCTGACAAAATACACCAGGTGCTCGATCTACGAGGGCGGAAGTGTCGGTGAGGTCTTACACCTCCTGAGGCGGGGACCCCAGGAGCTTGGCCGTTTGTCGAGGTAGGCAGGACCCCAGGAGCGTCGTCCTGAGGAACCTAGTCATCTGTTGGCGCCGCCGAGGCTTCAGGGGCGCCGTCTTGAACTTGCATCATCTCTACCGAGCGTGCGGCGTCGTGTGGCAAGCCCTTGGCTTGGCGCTCTTCCCGGACTGCCACCAGCGTTGCGCTGGCTGAGTGAGGCGTGGCAGCCAGGTAAAGCACCAGGGGCTCAAGAGGACATGGCGCCACCATCACCGGTGGGCTGGTGAGGTATCTCTTGAGGTCTTGGAATGTGCGTCAGCCTCCAGAGTCCACTCAAACAGGCCCTTCTTTTTCATCAGCTTGAAGAACGGGAGGGCGCGCTCCCCCAGCTTGGAGATAAAGCGCCCCAACGAGGTCACACAGCCCACCAGCTTTTGCATTTCCTTGAGCGTCTGTGGCGGGCTCATCTCTTCTATCGCCTTGACCTTCTCTGGGTTTGCCTCGATTCCCCTGTGTGACACCAGAAAGCCTAGCAGCCTACCGGAGGGGACGCCGAACACACATTTCTCCGGGTTGAGCAGCAGGTCCACCTTGAGCAGATTGGCGAATGTTTCTTCCAGGTCCTCGATGAGGGTCCTTGCCTCCCGATACTTTACCACTATGTCATCGACGTAGGCCTCGGCGTTCCTCCCGAGCTGCCGGCCCAGAGCGATGTGCATCAGCCGCTGGAAAGTTGCTCCAGCATTACGCAGCCCGAACGGCATGCAGTTGTAGCAGTACACCCCACATGGGGTTAAGAAGGTTGTCTTCTCGACGTCCTGTACCGCCATCTTGATCTAGTGATAACCTGAGAAGGCATCCAGGAAGTACAGCAGGTCGCACTCGGTGGTGGAGTCTACGATATGATCAATGCGCGAAAGCGGGAAGGGGTCTTGAGGGCAAGCCTTATTGAGGTTGGTGAAGTCGACGCACATGCGCTCCTTCCCGCCCTTCTTGGGGACGATGACCGGGTTCGCCAGCCACTCCGGGTACCGCACTTCCCGAATGACACAAGCATCTTGTAGCTTGCGGGTCTCTTGGATGATGAACAACTGCTTCTCCGTGGATTACCGCCGCGCTTTCTGCTTCACCGGGTGTACGTTAGGGCACACCCTCAGGTGATGCTCAATCACCCCCCGGGGACTCCGACCAGATCCTTGGGCTGCCAAGCGAACACGTTCTAGTCTTTGCACAAAAAACTAACCAACGCCTCTTCCTGATCTAAGGGAGTCCTGCACCTTGATGACCCACAAGTATAGGGGATCAATTGTAGCTATTTTCAATAAGTAAGAGTGTCGAACCCAACGAGGAGCAGAAGGAAATGACAAGTGGGTTTTAGCAAGGTAATGTCTGCAAGTGCTGAAATTATAAGTAGCAGAGTAGTTTGATAGCAAAGTAATTTGTAACAAGCAAGTAACGATAGTAGTAACAAAAATGCAGCAAGGTAGCCCAATCCTTTTGAGGTAAAGGGCAGGCCAAAGCGGTCTCTTATAATAAGCAAAGCGTTCTTGAGGGTACACAGGATGTTTATCTAGTCACTTTCATCATGTTGATTTAATTCGTATTCGGTACTTTGATAATTTGATATGTGGGTGGACCGGTGCTTAGGTGATGTTCTTACTTGAACAAACCTCCTACTTATGATTAACCCTCCTGCAAGCATCCGTAACTACGAGAAAAGTATTAAGAATAAATTCTAACCATAGCATTAAACTTTTGGATCCAATCGGTCCCTTACGGAATAGCGCATAAACTGGGGTTTAAGACTCTGTCACTCTCGCAACCCATCATCTAATTGCTACTCCACAATGCATTCCCTTAGGCCCAAATATCATCTAAGTGTCATGTAGTCGACGTTCACATGACACCACTAAGGGAATCACAAGATACATACTATCAAAATATCAAACACCTATCAAGTTCACATGATTACTTGCAACATGATTTCTCCCGTGACCCCGAGAACAAAAGTAACTACTTACAAATGATAATCATGCTCAAGATCAGAGGGGTATTAAATAGCATATTGGATCTAAACATATAATCGTCCACCAAATAAACCATATAGTAATCAACTACAAGATGTAATCAACACTACTAGTCACCCACAAGCACCAATCTATAGTTCCGGTAACAAGATTGAACACAACAGATGAATTAGGGTTTGAGATGAGATGGTGCTATTGAAGATGTTGATGGAGATTGCCCTCCCCAAGATGGGAGGGTTGATGGTGATGATGATGACGATGATTTCCCCCTCCGGGAGGGAAGTTCCCCCGACGGAATCACTCCACCGGAGGGCAAAAGTGCTCCTGCCCAAGTTCCGCCTCGAGACGGCGGCGCTCCATCCCGAAAGTCCTCTCGTTATTTTTTCTAGGTCAAAACGACCTATATACCAGAAGATGGGCACCAGAGGTGGGCCTGGGTGGGCACAACCCACCAGGGCGTGCCTGGGCTCCCTGGCGTGCCCAGGTGGGTTGTGCCCACCTGGTGGGGCCCCTCTGGTAGTTATTTGCTCCAATATTCTTCAAATATTCGATAAAAGATCTTTGTGAAGTTTCAACTTGTTTGGAGTTGTGCAGAATAGGTGGCCTGATGTAGCTTTTCCAGGTCCAGATTTCCAGCTACCGGAATCCTCCCTCTTTGTCTATACCTTGCATTTTATGAGAGAAAAGGCATTAGAATTACTCCAAAAAGCATTATTATGGATAAAAACATCATAAATAACAGTAACAAAACATGATGCGAAATGGACGTATCAACTCCCCCAAGCTTAGACCTCGCTTGTCCTCAAGCGAAAACCGAAATCTAAAAACATGTCCACATGCTTAGAGAGAGAGGTGTCGATAAAAGCAAAATACAGACATAGAAGCATCATGTAGATTATCATAACAACAACAAAATTAAACATAAGGCTTTTATCATAGAACTTTTATCATATACTTCTCATGAGTAAGTAACAATTCATCACACAATTGAAGTATAGAGCAAAAACCCTATTAAAAACCAACAAACTATGTTCTCAGTCAACTTTGCAACTACAATTCATCATCTTTTCAGGAAGGGTCACGTATCGGAGCCTTTAGGCAAGTCCACATACTCAATCATCATATAGTCTTCTATGATTGCTAACACTCACCGCGTACACATGAGCAAAACATTTCAACCGGACACATAGAAAGATAGGGGCTTATAGTTTCGCCTCCCAACGTATTCACCTCAAGGGTGATGTCAACAATAAGAACTCATGCTATCTATATTCAAATGGAAATATGTGCCTAGATCTTTCCTCACCACATGATGCTTGCCAAAGGAGAAAAATAAAGAGGAATAGAGGGAAAACTTTTGACTCTTTGCATAAAAGTAGCTACATAAAAGTAAAAGATAGGCCCTTCACAGAGGGAAGCAGAGGTTGCCATGCGCTTATTTGTTTGTATGCTCAACCCCTTAGTGCAAAAGAACATCACGTTGCATTGCCCCTTCTGATAGCGACCTTTATTATGCAGTCTATCGCTTTAATTCTTCACCATCACAAGTTCGTGCAACGCTCAATTTTCTCTTACACTAAATGATCTCACACATTTAGAAGCAATTTTTTTTGCCTTTTTGCACCGATGACAACTTACTCGAGGGATCTTTCTCAATCCCTAGGTAGGTATGGTGGACACTTGAAAATAAGATTTGGATTTAAGGGTTTCTGGATGCACAAGTAGTATCTCTACTTAGTGCGGAATTTTTGGCTAGCACAGATAGGGGCAATGACCACATGTTAAAGGATCCATGACAATATGACTTCTATGTGAATATAAACAAACATAAACCATTAAGTTGTCTTCCTTGTCCAACGTCAACAATTTTGGCATATAATATTTTGATGAGGGCTCACAATCACAAAAGATTTCTAGGATAGTATATTTATATGTGAATCTTCTCTTCCCTTATAATTCTTTCATGAGTTGCATCATTGACTAATGCTATGTTTGTCAATCTCTAATAAAATTTTCTACTTATACTTTTCCTTATGTTGTGTCATCACCTACCATAAGATTAGTATATGATCTTTTTGATTTATTTCCTTTCTTTTATTTATTTCCTTTCTCTTTTTCTTTCTTATTTCTTTTCTTTTATTTGCAACATGAAAGTAAAGAAAGTAAAAACTCAAACTAAACTTTATTATAAATCTTGCACACGATTACAAGGATAGATCACTAAGCAAACTCTCAAAGAAGAAAGGATCGAACTAAACTTTTATTCATCTAAAGCAAAAGACCGAACTAAAATAAGTAAAGGCAAAAAGATAGTGGGATGATACGATACCGGTGCACCTCCCCCAAGCTTGGCGGAAGCCAAGGGGAGTGCCCATACCCGATACTCAGTTCTCCTTTTGTGATGAAGAAGAGGGTGGTGGTGACAAAGTAGAGATCTTGTCCTCGGATTTCCATGGCAGTGGTCCACCATCATAAGAGGAGGAGTGAGTCTCACGGGTCCTGCAACTAGCAGCCAAACTCATACCTTTAAACCTCGCCTCATATTCAAAGACTTGGTTTTGGAGATCATAGATCTGGCTTTGGAGGAAGTTGATTTGCTCGTTGAGGGTGAAGACGATGTCCTTCATGGGCTTGCCATCCACCTTGAGATCATGGGAGAGGTCCGTGATCGTAAGGTGATTGGCGTTGAGTCCACGCTCCACCATCCCCATGCACCGGAAGACGTCCTGCTCCATAGCTTCAAGCCTGGCCTCCACGGTTCCCGTCCCCTTGGGACATGGCACGTCGCGGAGGTGAAGCACCCCCTCATGCATCTGGATGACCTGAGGGTGCTGCACCACCTCCCGCAGATATGGGTTGATGACGTTCTTGAAGAACATGTCCTTGGAGGAGCTTGAAGCAGCCATGGTAGATGGGATCGGACAGAAAACAATAAGGAAAAGAAAACAGAGGATTTCTCCGTGATACGGTGGTTAACAGGTTCGGGAAGTATATATAGATTTTTTATCTTGAGGGACAAGAAAACTGTAGAAAAACGGAGTCCGGAAGGTGTCCCATCTGGGCACAACCCACCTGGGCGCGCCAGGCTTGCCTGGCGCGCCCTGGTGTCTTGTGCCCACTAGGGTACACTTCTTGGAAGTTTCTTATTTTCCTATTTTTCTAAATATTCCAAAACTGACAAAAAATATTTTTGCAAATTTTTCGGAGTCCATTTACTTACCGTATCATTTTCCTCCTTATTTTCACGATTCTAGAGTGTTCCGAAAGGACTCTTTTATGTGTTCTTCCGGTGTCAAAGTTTGGATAACATTACTTCCAACATTAATGGGCGTACCTAAGATATAATGTTTTATTCGTTGCCCATTGACAACCTTCGGGTTAGTACCTTCGACATTATTTATTTTGATGGCTCCAGACCGGTAAACCTCCTCGATAACGTAGGGGCCTTCCCGTTTTGAGAGGAGTTTTCCTGCAAAGAAACTGAAACGAGAGTTGTACAAAAGAACATATTCTCCGACTTTAAACTCACGCTTTTGGGTTCTTTTGTCATGCCATCTTTTAACTTTTTATTTGAATAATTTTGCATTTTCATAAGCATGGGTTCTCCATTCACCAGCGAGTTTGAACTCATAATTGAGTTCTTTGATGGCCCAATATGCTTTATGTTCTAGCTCAAGAGGCAAATGACAAGCTTTTCCATAAACCATTTAATAAGGAGACATACCCATAGGATTTTTATAAGCTGTTCTATAAGCCCAAAGTGCATCATCTAATTTCTTAGACCAATTCTTCCTGGACCTATTGACAGTCTTTTGCAAAATTAATTTTATTTCCCTATTGCTAAGTTCAACTTGACCACTAGACTGAGGATGATAAGGTGATGCAATTCTATGGTTAACATCATACTTGGCAAGCATTTTACGGAGAGCACCATGAATAAAGTGTGAACCACCATCAGTCATTAAATATCTAGGGACTCCAAAACTTGGGAAAATAACTTCCTTAAGCATTTTAATAGAGGTGTTGTGATCAGCACTACTGGTTGGAATAGCTTCTACCCATTTAGTAACATAATCAACAGCAACCAAATATGTGTATACCCATTAGTGGAAGGAAAAGGTCCCATGTAATCAAATCCCCAAACATCAAATGGTTCAATAGCAAGTGAATAGTTCATAGGCATTTCTTGATGCTTAACGATATTACCTATTCTTTGACATTCATCACAAGATAAGACAAACTTACGGGCATCCTTGAAGAGAGTAGGCCAATAAAATCCAGATTGCAATACCTTGTGAGCAGTTCTATCTCTAGCATGATGCCCTCCATAAGCTTCGGAGTGACATTTCCGTAGGATTTGTCCCTGTTCATGCTCAGGTACACAATGTCTAATAATACCATCTACTCCTTCTTTATAAAGATGTGGGTCATCCCAAAAGTAATGTCTTAAATCATAGAAGAATTTTTTCTTTTGTTGGTATGTAAAGCTAGGTGGTAAATATTTAGCAACAATGTAATTAGCATAAACAGCATACTAAGGAGTATTATGAGCAACATTTATTGCAGCTAACTGCTCATCAGGAAAACTATCATCAATAGGTAGTGGGTCATCAGGCACATTTTCAAGCCTAGACAAATTATCAGCTACGGGGTTCTCAGCTCCTTTTCTATCAATGATATGTTAATCAAATTCTTGTAACAAGAGAACCCATCGAATAAGTCTAGGTTTGGCATCTTTCTTTTCCATAAGATATTTAATAGCAGCATGATCGGTGTGAACAAGTTACTTTGGAATCAACAATATAAGGTCTAAATTTATCACAAGCAAACACTACTGCTAAGAATTCTTTTTCAGTAGTAGCATAATTTCGTTGAGCACTGTCTAGAGTTTTACTAGCATAATGAATAACATTCAGTTTCTTATCAACTCTTTGTCCTAGAACAGCACCAACAGCATAATCACTAGCATCACACATAATTTCAAAAGGCAAGTTCCAATCAGGTGGTTGAACAATAGGTGCAGAAATTAAGGCTTTCTTGAGTGTTTCAAAGGCTTCTAAACAATCATCATAAAAAACAAAAGGAATATTCTTTTGCAAATGATTCGTAAGAGGCCTAGAAATTTTAGAAAAGTCTTTGATAAATCTCCTATAGAAACCAGCATGACCTAAGAAACTACGAATACCTTTGATATCTTTAGGACATGGCATTTTCTCAATTGCATCAACCTTAGCTTTGTCCACTTCAATACCTCTTTCAGAAATTTTATGGCCCAAGACAATGCCTTCATTAACCATAAAGTGGCACTTCTCCCAATTCAAGACAAGATTTGTTTGTTCACATCTCTGCAAAACTCGATCAAGATTGCTTAAACAATCATCAAAAGACTTCCCATAAACAGAGAAGTCATCCATGAAAACCTCAACAATCTTTTCACAAAAGTCAGAGAATATAGCAGTCATACATCTTTGAAAGGTAGCAGGTGCATTACATAAACCGAAAGGCATACGTCTATAAGCATAGGTTCCAAAGGGACAAGTAAAAGTGGTCTTTTCTTGATCAGGTTGAGAAACAGGTATTTGTGAAAAACCAGAATATCCATCAAGGAAGCAAAAATGTGTGTGCTTAGATAATCTTTCAAGCATTTGATCAATAAAAGGCAGAGGGTAATGATCTTTTCTAGTTGCTTTGTTTAATTTTCTAAAATCAATTACCATTCTATAGCCTGTAACAATTCTTTGTGGAATAAGTTCATTCTTATCATTAGGAACAACAGTTATACCTCCTTTCTTAGGGACACAATGAACAGGACTTACCCATCTACTATCAGCTATAGGATAGATTATACCTGCTTCCAGAAGTTTTAATATTTCCGTTCTTACCACTTCTTTCATCTTCGGACTTAACCGACGTTGGTGATCATCAACGTGTTTAGCATCAGCTTCCATATTAATTTTGTGCTGACATAGAGTGGGACTAATTCCCTTTAAATCATCAAGAGTATATCCAATAGCAGCTCGGTGCTTCCTTAGAACTTTGAATAATCTTTCTTCTTCATGTTCTAAAAGGTTAGCACTAATAATAACAGGATATATCTTCTTTTCATCAAGATAAGCATATTTCAAAGTGTCTGGCAATTGTTTTAATTCAAACACAGGATCATCTTTAGGTGGAGGAGGACCTCCTAGAGATTCAATAGGCAAATTGTGTTTAAGCACAGGACGTTGTTCAAAGAAAATCTTATCTATTTCATTTCTTTCATGCATATGTAAATCATTTTCATGGTCTAGTAAATATTGTTCTAAAGGATCAGTAGGAGGCACAACAATAGAAGGAAGACCAATTAATTCATCCTTACTAGGCAATTCTTTTTCATGAAGTTTTTTACTAAACTTGGAAAAATTAAACTCATGAGACTCATCACCAAAACTAACACCGACAGTTTGTTTCTCACAATCTATTTAGCATTAACGGTGTTCAAGAAAGGTCTACCAAAGATAATGGGACAAAAGTCATCTTGTGGGGAACCAAGAACAAGAAAATCAGTAGGGTATTTTATTTTCCCACACAAGACTTCAACAACTCTAACAATCCCAATTGGTGATATAGTGTCTCTATAAGCAAGTTTAATAGTAACATCTATGTCTTCTATCTCTGCGGGTGCTATGTCATTCATAATTTCTTGATATAAGGTGAAAGGAATAGCACTCACACTAGCACCTATGTCACATAAACCATGATAACAGTGATCTCCTATTTTGACTGAGATGACGGGCATGCCAACAACATGTCTATGTTTATACTTTTTATAGGTTTGGCAATTCTAGCAGCTTCTTCACAAAAGTAAATAACATGCCCATCTACAATTTCTTCTAAGAGATCTTTAACCATCGCAATACTAGGTTCTACTTTAATTTGTTCATCAGGTTTAGGTGTTCTAAACTTCTAATATAGCTTTTGTTGACCATAGTTGAAACTTTAGCATGTTCCTTTATCCTAACAGGGAAAGGTGGTTTCTCAATATAAGCAGAAGGAACAACTGGATCAACATTATAAATTATAGTTTCTTCTTTAACTGGTACTGGTTCTTTAATTTCTTCTTTAATAGGTGGGTGATATTTAAACCACTTCTCTTTAGGGAGATCAACATGAGTAGCGAATGATTCACAAAAAGAGGCTACTATCTCAGAGTCAAGTCCATATTTAGTGCTAAACTTCTGAAAAGCATCGGTATTCATAAAAGATTTAACACAATCATACTTAAGTTTAATACCTGACTCTTTACCTTCGTTGAGTTCCCAATCTTCAGAGTTGCGTTTAATTCTTTCCAAAAGATCCCACCGGAATTCAATAGTCTTCTTCATAAAAGAACCAGCACAAGAAGTATCAAGCATGGTTTGATCATTACGAGAAAGCCGAGCATAAAATTCTGGATAATAATTTCTCTTGAGAGCTCATGATTGGGGCATGAATATAACGTTGACTTAAGCCTCCCCCAAGCTAGAGCGATACTTTCTCCTTCACGAGGCCAAAAATTATATATAATTCCGATCACGATGAACTAGATGCATAGGATAATTTTTTGATGGAACTCCAATTTCAATCGATTCCAATTCCAAGATCCAATATCATCGCATAGCCTATACCATGCCAATGTTTTTCCCTTCAAAGATAAAGGGAAAACCTTTATCATAACTTCATCTCCAGGTAAACTTGCAAGCTTGAACAATACACAAATTTGTTCTACATATATCAAGTGCATATCAGGATGTTAGGTTCCATTTCCTGCATAAGGAATAGCTAGCAGTTGTTCTATCATACCCGAAGGGATTTCATATTCAATATTGTCAGTAGGTGCAGTATTTTGAGGGTAACTAATTGTGGTTCCGATCGAGGTGAAGATACCCCGAACAAACCCCTCAAAGGATTGTTTTCCATAGTAACAAGTGACAATAAATTTCACCACACTATATAAATGTTTCTTTACCAAATTACACTTGCTAAAGGCGCTTCACTCCCCGGCAACGGCGCCAGAAAATAGCCTTGATGACCCATAAGTATAGGGGGTCAATTTTGGCTCTTTTTGATAAGTAAGAGTGTCGAACCCAACGAGGAGCAGAAGGAGATGGCAAGTGGGTTTTAGCAAGGAAATGTCTGCAAGAGCTGAAATTATAAGTAGCAGAGTAGTTTGATAGCAAAGTAATTTGTAACGAGCAAGTAACGATAGTAGTAACAAAAGTGCAAAAATGTAGCCCAATCCTTTTGACGCAAAGGATAGGCCAAAATGGTCTCTTATAATAAGCAAAGTGTTCTTGAGGGTACACGGGATTTTCATCTAGTCACTTCCATCATGTTGGTTTAATTTGTGTTCGGTACTTTGATAATTTGATATGTGGGTGGACCGGTGCTTAGGTGTTGTTCTTACTTGAACAAACCTCCTACTTATGATTAACCCTCCGCAAGCATCTGCAACTATGAGGAAAGTATTAAGACTAAATTCTAACCATAGCATTAAACTTTTGGATCCAATCGGTCCCTTACGGAATAGCGCATAAACTGGGGTTTAAGCTTCTGTCACTCTCGCAACCCATCATCTAATTGCTACTCCACAATGCATTCCCTTAGGCCCAAATATGGTGAAGTGTCATGTAGTCGACGTTTACATGACACCACTAAGGGAATCATAACATACATACTATCAAAATACCAAACACATATCAAGTTCACATGATAACTTGCAACATGATATCTCCCGTGACCTCAAGAACAAAAGTAACTACTCACAAATGATAATCATGCTCAAGATCATAGGGTTATTAAATTGCATATTGGATCTGAACATATAATCTTCCACCAAATAAACCATATAGTAATCAACTACAAGATGTAATCAACACTACTAGTCACCCACAAGCACCAATCTATAGGTCTGGTAACAAGATTGAACACAAGAGATGAACTAGGGTTTGAGATCACATGGTGTTGTTGAAGATGTTGATGGAGATTGCCCTCCCCAAGATGGGAGAGTTGTTGGTGATGATGATGACGATGATTTCCCCCTCCGGGAGGGAAGTTCCCCTGGCGGAATCGCTCCGCCAGAGGGCAAAAGTGCTCCTGCCCAAGTTCCACCTCGAGACGGCGGCGCTCCATCCCGAAAGTCCTCTCGTTATTTTTTTTTCTAGGTCAAAATGACCTATATACCAGAAGATGGGCACTGGAGGTGGGCCTGGGTGAGCACAACCCACCAGGGCGCGCCTGGGCTCCCTGGCGCGCCCAGGTGGGTTGTGCCCACCTGGTGAGCCCCCTCTGGTAGTTATTTGCTCCAATATTCTCAAATATTCCATAAAAAATCTCCGTGAATTTTCAGCTTGTTTGGAGTTGTGCAGAATAGGTGGCCTGATGTAGCTTTTCTAGGTCCAGATTTCCAGCTGCCGGAATTCTCCCTCTTTGTGTATACCTTGCATATTATAAGAGAAAAATCATTAGAATTACTCCAAAAAGCATTATTATGGATAAAAACATCATAAATAATAGTAAGAAAACATGATGCGAAATGGACGTATCACACCTATAGTGAAGGTGGCGCCTGATGCTCCATCTTCGTCAACCGGCACCTGCTTCGTCTAGGCGCGGTCTTGGGAGAATAGCTGCTTCTTCTTTGCTGCTGCGGCCGCTGGAGCCTCTGGGGCTCCTTCCTCCCTCGGCCACGCGCCAGCCGCGGTCCTGAAGGCGAGCTTGAGGGCCAACAAGGCCTCCTTAGTGTCACCAGCCACAATGAGGACGCCGCTGCTCCTTAGCATCTTCATGAGGTTGTAGGCAGGGTGAGTTGCTGCCATGAACTTGGCCAGGGCCGGGTACCTGAGGATGGCGTTGTACGGGAGGCCGATGCGGGCGATGTCGAAGTCTTTA
Organism: Triticum aestivum; assembly: GCF_018294505.1. Lineage (NCBI taxonomy): Eukaryota > Viridiplantae > Streptophyta > Magnoliopsida > Poales > Poaceae > Triticum > Triticum aestivum. Next base: position 342,643,121 of record NC_057811.1, read on the forward strand.
AGCTCGGTGCGGTAGTTGTCGCGGGTGCCGAAGGTGACGGGGAGGCGGATCTGCCCTAGGGGGCTGGTGGAGCCGTCGACAACCCCGGAGAACGGCTTGGTAGGGCGGAGCCGGCAGAGGGAGTCCTGGATTAAGGGGTCCTCAGACGTCCGGCCTGTTGGACATGGGCCGGACTGATGGGCTGTGAAGATACAAGACCGAAGACTCTCACCCGTGTCCGGATGGGACTCTCCTTGGCGTGGATGGCAAGCTTGGCGTTCGGATATGAAGATTCCTTTCTCTGTAACCGACTTTGTACAACCCTAGTCCCCTCCGGTGTCGATATAAACCGGAGGGTTTAGTCCATAGGGATAATCACAATCATAATCATAATCATACAGGCTAGACTTCTAGGGTTTTAGACATTACGATCTCGTGGTAAATCAACTCTTGTAATACTCATATTCATCAAGATCAATCAAGCGGGAAGTAGGGTATTACCTCCATGGAGAGGGCCCGAACCTGGGTAAACATCGTGTCCCTTGTCTCCTGTTACCATCGACCTTAGACCACAGTTCGGGACCCCCTACCAGAGATCCGCCGGTTTTGACACCGACATTGGTGCTTTCATTGAGAGTTCCGATGCATCGTCTTCAAGAGGTTCGATGGCCCCGTCAATCATCTACAACAATGCTGTCCAGGGGGAGTTTTTCTCCCCGGCCAGATCTTCATATTCGGCGGCTTCGCATTGCGGGCCAACTCGCATGGCCATTTAGAGCAGATCAACAGCTACGCCCCTGGCCATCAAGTTAGGTTTGGAAGCTTGAACTACGTCGCTGATACACGCGGAGACTTGATCTTCGACAGATTCGAGCCCACGGCAGTCGCTCCCTGCCACCGCGATGAGCATGACCTAAATCCGTCATCGGACCATACCCAGGAGATAGCACCTGTAAGTACTCAGGCCCTAGATCCAGAGCAGATTGTGCCGTCCGAGGACGGGAAGCTCAACCCCGCCACGGGAGCCGCAGACTCAGCGGCTCTAGAGCCGCACACATACCCAACCTCGAGCAGGACCTGCGTCACCGGAACCTCAGATTCGTCTCCGGCCACAGGTTCCGAACCACGCGCGCCTGCTTCCGTCGAACCCGATCAGGCGCCGGTCGTCGAATTCAGCGCCGCGGACATCTTCCGGCACTCACCTTTAGGCGATGTGCTAAACTCATTAAAAACCCTCTCCTTAGAAGAGGACTCACAGCCAAATTATATCTGGTTTGAACTGGGGGTTGATGACGGGGAATTTTGCTTCCCACCCACCTCGCACTTCATAGCCACTGTCGAGGACTTAACCGATATGCTCGATTACGGCTCCGAAGACATCGATGGTATGGACGACGATGCTGGAGACGAGCAGGCCCAAAACCCGCCGTTTACCGGACGCTGGTCGGCCACCTCTTCGTATGATGTATATATGGTGGACACACCCAAAGAGAATAACGGCGATGACAAAGAAGACCCAGTTGAGGATAAACCTCCTGAGATACTGCCAAAGCACCGGCGTCAGCGGCACCGCTCTAAATCACACCGTAGAAAATACAGCAATACCGGCATAGGAGACAATAACACTCCGGACGGTGCCGTAAACATTGAATCATATGATGGGACAACAGACCCCGCGGTATGGATCAAGGATTTTCTTCAACATATTCATATGGCCCGATGTGATGATCTCCATGCCATCAAATACCTCCCACTAAAACTCAAGGGACCAGCTCGGCACTGGTTGAACAGTCTGCCCAAAAACTCTATTGGCAGCTGGGAAGACTTGGAAGAAGCCTTCCTTGACAACTTCCAAGGTACATATGTCCGACCTCCAGATGCCGACGACTTAAGTCACATAATTCAACAGCCCAGAGAGTCAACCAGGAAATTCTGGACTAGGTTCTTAACCAAAAAGAACCAGATCGTCGACTGTCTGGATGCCGAAGCCCTAGCGTCCTTTAAACATAGCATCCGGGACGAATGGCTCGCCCGACACCTCGGCCAAGAAAAGCCGAAGTCCATGTCAGAACGCTTATGACCTGCTTTTGCGCGGGCAAAGATAGCTGGCTATCCCGTAGCAATAACAATGCAAGCGAACCTGGCACTTCGGAAGCCAGAAATAGCAACGGCAAGCCCCGACGCAACGGACACAAGCATTGAAGCAACAGTGATAATACCGAAGACACGGCGGTCAACGCCAGATTTAGTGGCTCCAAGTCCGGCCAGCGGAAGAAGCTGTTCAAAAGGAACAATTCGGGCTCATCCAGCCTAGACCGCATTCTCGATCGTCCATGTCAGATACATGGCACCCCCGATAAGCCAGCCAATCATACCAACAGAAGTTGTTGGGTCTTTAAGCAGGCCGGCAAGCTAAACGCCGAAAACAAGGAGAAGGGGTCGCAAAGTGAGGACGATGATGAGGAGCCCCGTCCACCGAACATAGGGGGCAGAAGAAGTTTCCCCCTCAGGTCAAAACGGTGCACATGATATACGCCACCCATATCCCCAAGAGGGAGCGCAAGAGAGCGCTCAGGGACGTCTATGCGATAGAGCCAGTCGCCCCAAAATTCAACCCATGGTCGTCTTGCCCGATCACTTTCGATCATATGGACCATCCGATTAGCATCCTCCATGGCGGTTCAGCCGCATTGGTCCTTGACCTAATAATTGATGGATTCCACCTCACGCGAGTCCTCATGGACGGGGGCAGCAGCCTTAACCTGCTCTATCAGGATACAGTGCGCAAAATGGGCATCGATCCATCAAGGATCAAGCCCACCAAAACTACCTTTAAAGGACTCATACCAGGTGTAGAGGCCCGTTGTATGGGCTCAATCACACTGGAAGTTATCTTCGGGTCCCCGGACAACTTCAGAAGCGAAGAGTTGATCTTCAATATCGTCCCCTTCCGCAGTGGCTATCATGCACTGCTCGGACGAATCGCATTTGCTCGATTTAATGCGGTGCCACACTATGCTTATCTCAAGCTCAAGATGCCCTGACCACGCGGGGTCATAACAGTCAACGGAAACACGGAGTGCTCCCTCCGTACTGAAGAACACACTTCAGCCCTGGCAGCGGAAGTATAGAGCGGCCTCTTAAGGCAGAATTTTAATTCAGTGGCCAAGCTCCCAGACACTGTCAAACGAGTCCGGACTACTCCGCAGCTTGACAGTCCGGCTTGTCAGGAGTTAGACTAGCAATTCGTCCTCCATCTCAGTCCTGACCAAATGGTGGCATACGTATCGCGCGTACATAACTACGCACTCAAAATACTATGGGGAGAAACGGAAGCATAACCAGACTGTGGTCCACAATACGGCTCGACCTTCACCAGACACACATACTTTCACTCTTCTTTTTATCCTTTTCAGGTTTCTTTTCCGCAGGCCCCTAACGGCAGCCTGATCATCGGTCCTTTCGAAGGACGGATACACCAAGGTGGCAGGCGGCACAGACGTGTGGGGGAATCTCTAGACGTTCTCTTCGACGATCATCCTACCTGTTTTCAGGACCCGCATGCAGCTCCCCCTTGGTCTTGGCATGTTAAATAGCCAGGTTGCTTATCGCACTATTTGTACAAATACGCTTTGACGTATTAATCAAATTATAACGAGAACTGTTTGCGGCCCAAATTATGTGGCACTAGCTTACAATCTCATTTTATTTTGTTATTCTTATCGACTGCACACGTACACTTTGGTACGCTTTAATTGGACAGGGGCTTCACTATGCTCCATACTATGGCAACAAAGTCCGAACACTTTTACTGTACAGTTTGGCGCCCTGAATTTTAGTATTATATGCATTGGCTCCAAATCATGTCTTTCGTCAATAGCTGGGTTGCCCGGCTCCTGTGCTTACTACCTTACGTTCCGCTCTATCGGCTAGGGTAGTAAAGGGAGAACTACTGCGATTGTGTCCTGGTTTATCCAGATGAGCACCTTGGTAGAGAAAGCCAAAAACTGACTATCATGATGCGGCGTGAGCCGGTCAGCTGTTCGGAGGTTACAAATCTTTTGCGATTTTTTCCGCATTACGTGACGGATCGGCCTTAGTCCGATCAGGTGTTTACAGCACTCTTGTCTGGATTAAATGCTAACTAGGGGCTGCGCCTACATTTTTATTGACAAACTCCTATGGCTAACTGAGGGTGATAAGCCACATAGTCTGATTGCCTGGTTCGTTGCGCTAAACACCTCCTTCAAGCACCAAATTTTTGGATCAAGAGTGTTTAGATTCCATCCCGAACACCCCCGTACTACCTACGTGGGGGCTGAAGCCGACGACTGGCCAACTCTCAGATTTAATAAAAACGGCCGCACAGGAGGTAAAATTTAAAAAATTAACAAGCATTACATTACATAACGACTTCGTTTCATCATACAAGGTAAAAATAACACGAATGTATTCATTCGAAGATGATGTCTTTTGCACATTGCGCCGCCACAATGCGGGACCCCTCCAAGACATCTTCAAAATACCGCTCGAGCGTACGGTGCTCCTTGCCAGCGGGCGGTCCCTCGGTCGCGAGCTTGACGATGTTCATCTTCGCCCACTGCACCTTGACGCAGGCAAAGGCCATCCGCGCACCCTCGATGCAGACCGGCCGCTTGATGACGTCAAGCCGGGGGTAGGCATCGACAAGCCGCTTCACAAGCCCGAAGTAGCTGCTGGGTATAGCTTTGGCAGGCCACAACCGGATTATTAAATCCTTCATGGCTAGTTCAGCAACCCTATGCAGTTCGACCAGCTGTTTTAGCTGGTCGCTAAAGGGCACCGGATGTTCTGGCGCAAGGTATTGCGACCAGAACAGCTTCTCCGTCGAGCTCCCCTCTTCGGCTCAGAAGAACTCCGCAGCGTCGGCAACACTGCGCGGCAAATCCGCAAACGCTCCTGGAGAACTCCAAATCCGGGTTAGTAAGAGATACCTCTTCTTCACATATTTGCTCTGCATAATGAAGGCCTTACCCGCCGTGATTTTTCTGGCCTCTTGGATTTCCTGGAGGGCGCCCTGGGCTTCAACCCGGGCATCCTGTGCACTTTGGCGAGCTTTGGAAAGTTCGGTCTGTTGATCCGCAATATTACACTCCAAGGATTCGCATTTCTTCATGGCATCCTGAAGCTCCTGCTGGACCTCACTGACCCTAGCCTAATGCTTTTCGCAGGCGGCTTGTTCCTTGGCCGCTCTCTCCTCGGCCTCAGCCAGTGCCTTCTTGAGGGTCTCTACCTCGGTCGCCGCTCCTAAAAAATGTCATGGCACTTTGGTCAACACAAATCATTTATCCTTTATGAATTTACACAAGGTCATTTCACACAGCCGAGCTCTTCCTCGGTCCGCTCCAGACTTTGCTTCAGTCCGAAGACCTCAGCAGCATGAGAAGTCGCAGCCAGCAAAGATGCCTACTTATTCACATAGACATGTCTAGTTAGTCTCCTGCGAAAGTTATTTGATCCTCTGTCCGGCTTTTCTTTTCGAACACCGGACAGAGCCTCAGGGGCTACTGCTATACTATGGCATTCTTTTCATACAATTGCGTCGCTTACCTCAAAGCCTGTCAGAAGGCTGATGCAGGCTTCGGTCAGTCCGCCCTTCATGGACTGAATCTTCTCAATCACCGTACCCATGAGGGTACGGTGTTCCTCAACAACGGAAGCACCTCGCAGCGCTTCCAGTAGGGTATCCGGTGCCTCTGGTTGGACAGAGATCACCGGCGGAATGGGCACACCTCCTTCTTTCGAAGGAGGCTGCTTGCCGGATTCCAGAGCCGTATAGGTCTCCGGGACCGTATTCGGCTGGGGGCCGAATTGGATATGGCCCCCATCGCCAGTCTCCATGGGGATTTGCTCTCCCATGTGTCCGGCGGTCGAGGTTTCACCCTCTGGCACCGCCCCGATGGCCTCCTGCATCTCTCCCTGGCCTGGGGTCCTTCGGGACAACACCTCGGTGTCATCCATGGCCCTAGGAGAGGAGGCCGCCGAAAGGGACACGCTGTCCATCACCTTCGGGTCCAGCGAATTCCGCGAAGATGAGGATCGCTCGAGGTCGGAACGAGCTGGACTACAAGTGCATGATTCAACACGTTAAAACTACGAAGTAAAGAGGCTGATATATGAATGCGTCAGGGTCTTTGAGTACTCACGATTCGACCAGGGGCTTATCTCGGGGGCGCCGCTCTGGGCTGTTGTCGATGTCCCATGCGGAGTTATCCGCAAGGGAGACCTTCCCCTTCTTGGACACCTCTGCCTCCTAATTTGTGGAGGCCGCCCTCTTCTTCCGTCCCCCCTCAGGGGGAGAATTGCTCTCCTCCTCCTCCTCATCCTCGGCAGTGGAGGAGTGAGTCTCGGCGTCTTCGGACGTCATGCCCGAGGCGCCCTTGCGGCGGAGACCACTTCTGGTCTCCTTGGCCTTTTTCTTGGCCTTCTTCTCTGGTGCCTGGTAGGGCGCCGAAACCAGCATCTTCGTCAGACGCGGGATACCTGGATCTTCGGGCAGCGGAGCCGGACACCGGATCCCCTCCGCCTTCTTTGTCCGGCCCTGAAAAGTTAAATGGGGAAGCTTAGACATCTTCCTCTAATATACAGGTGGAGGATATACCGCGTAATATGGAGAACTCACCGGACTGGCTGGATGAGTCAGGTCATGACCGCGATCCTCGGTCGTTTCTGGCCACGTCTGGTTTCCCTTGAATAACACCTTCCAGATATCTTTGTGCGTGGTGCCAAAGAATTGTTGCAAGGTCTGGTGCTTGGCTGGATCAAACTCCCACAAATGGCAAGTTCGGCGTTGGCAGGGAAGGATCCGGCAAACAAGCATCACCTAGATCATGTTGACGAGCTTAATGTTCTTGTCCACCATGCTCTTGATACGTGTCTGCATCGGCGTCAGCTCATCTGACGAAGCCCAGTCCAGGCCCTTCTCTAGCCAGGAGGTGAGCCGCATTGGGGCCCCGGACTTAAATTTGGGAGCTGCGGCCCAGGTGGTGGCGCGAGGCTCTATGACATAGAACCACAGCTGTTGCCACCCTTTTACGGTCTCTACAAAGGTACCTTTGGGCCATGTAACATTGGGCATCTTGCTCACCATGGCGCCTCCGCACTCTGCGTGTTGACCATCTACCACTTTCGGCTTCACGTTGAAAATCTTGAGCCACAGTCCGAAGTGGGGTGGGATGCGGAGGAAGGCCTCGCACACGACAATAAATACCGAGATGTTGAGGAAGGAGTTGGGGGCCAGATCGTGGAAATCCACCCCGTAGTAGAACATAAGCCCGCGGACGAATGGGTGGAGGGGAAATCCCAATCCGCGGACGAAGTGAGGGATGAACACTACCCTTTCATGGGGCTTTGGGGTGGGGATGATTTGCCCCTTGGCCGGAAGCCGATGGGCGATTTCCTTGGCCAAGTACCCGGCCTCCCGGAGCTTCGTGATGTCCTTCTCCTTGATGGAGGAGACCATCCACTTGCCCTGCGCTCCGGATCCGGACATGATCGGAGTGCTTTCTTGAGGCGGAAGAGATGAGGACTTGGGCGCTGGAGCTCGAGAATGGGTGGGTAGAGAGAGAGAGAAGGCGTGGGTCAAAGGGGGTGAATCCTTATCCCCTTATAAAGGTAGCGAATATCAAGCGCCTGCCCACTCGCCTTAAAACTCGCCTGTTTCCCAAGGGCCGTGCAGACGGCACGGTTGGATTACCCACGCCCGCATTCATGAGAATCCCGTAATAAGGGGACACGATCTCTGCTTTGACAAGACGTGCCAATAAAACCGCATCTCAAAACATGGAGCAGTAGGCCGAAAAACGGTTCGAAATAATGACCGGGTGGTGACGTGGTGTCACACTACAAAGAGTTGTTAGTAGATTGGACTCGTGAAATATTATACTCTCTACGGTTGTGTGTGGTACTTGTTTTGCAAAGTCGGACACGTTCTTTGTGTTCGAAGGCTATTTTGGAGTATTCAAAGGAGGAACCCGCCTTGCAATGCTGAAGACAATCTGCACGCCGGACACCTCGTCATTGAAGCCTGGTTCAGGAGCTACTCAGGGAGTCCTGGATTAAGGGGTCCTCGGACGTCCGGCCTGTTGGACATGGGCCGGGCTGATGAGCTGTGAAGATACAAGACCAAAGACTCTCACCCGTGTCCGGATGGGACTCTCCTTGGCGTGGATGGCAAGCTTGGCGTTCGGATATGAAGATTCCTTTCTCTGTAATCGACTTTGTCCAACCCTAGTCCCCTCCAGTGTCTATATAAACCGGAGGGTTTAGTCCATAGGGATAATCACAATCATAATCATAATCATATAGGCTAGACTTCTAGGGTTTTAGCCATTACGATCTCGTGGTAGATCAACTCTTGTATACTCATATTCATCAAGATCAATCAAGCAGGAAGTAGGGTATTACCTCCATAGAGAGGGCCCAAACCTGGGTAAACATCGTGTCCCCTGTCTCTTGTTACCATCGACCTTAGACGCACAGTTCGGGACCCCCTACCCAAGATCCGCCGGTTTTGACACCGACACCGGCCATGTGGCACGTGAAGCAGGCTGAAAGCTTCCACGGAGAGCACATTGAGGCCGGCCCCGCCGTCAATGAGGGTCCTGGTTACAGCTACGTTGCGGATGGTGGGGGTGCAGAGAATCGAGAGTGTGCCTGCGCCCGCGGTGGTCGTAGGTGGTCCCTTGAGTCGAAGGTGAGGTCGGCCTTGGGTGCTGCCCATCCCGGAGGAGCTCCCTGCTGCACGCGTATGACACCCACTTGGTGAAAGAACTGCTTTTCATGGTGGTCCGAGGGCGGAGCCACTGAGGAGAGCTACAATGACATGGGGTGCTGGTGCCGTGAAGCGTGCGATGAAGAGGACGCGCAGCTCCTCCCAAGATGCCACAGAGGACCCCGAAAAGTTGAGAAGCCAGGCACATGGTGTGCCCGCAAGGGCCATGGGAAGCCAGTTTTCCATGACCTTAGCGTCGCCTCCGGCCGCCCAAACAGCCCCCTCGTACGCCTGGAGGAAGCCTGTCAAGTCCGCCGCGCCGTCGTATCGGGGCGGCAGGTCCGGCCTGAACTTGGGCGGCCACTACACCCGCCGCAGGGCAGGGGTGAAGGCTCGGAGGCCCTTGGCTTCACCGAAAGCGCGCGCTGAACTGTTGATGAAGACGCATCCGCCATGAGAGCCGGACAGCGGAGCACAACAGACAGAGTGGCGGATCTCCGACACACCCCTACCTGGCGCGCCAAATGTCGGATTCATGGTTCCGCAGACCCTTGAGAGGTTCGAACTCTGGGGTGCGTGCGAAGAACTCGTCCTCCCCAGTCTGCCTATGCACCGATTCCACGGCCTAGCTTGACCAACCAAACGGACCAGAGACACAACAGTTTTACCCAGATTCGGGCCACCTTGCGGTGTAAAACCCTACTCCTGCTTTGTGGTGGATTGGCCTCGAGGGGCTGTGGATGAACTAGTACAATGGATGAACAGCCTTAGGAGGTGAGGTGTTCTTGTGATTGATGAGCTGTCAGTGTGAGACTGATCTAAATGATCCCCCCTTCTATGGTGGTGGCTAGGTCCTATTTATAGTGGCCTCGGTCCTCTTCCCAAATGTAGGCGGGAAGGGATCCCACAACGGCCAAATTCAAAGGGAGACAACTAGTACAAGTTATCTTGACAAAAGTAGTCTTCGCCTGCAAAAGCCTCTGGTGGTGACGCCGCAGTGTGCTCAGCGATGACCTCCGTCCCGCTGTCCTGGCGGTCCTGGTCTTGTTGCACTGATATGGAAACCTTTGTTTGATTCCTCGGGACTCCACGCCTGCGCTTGCCTCCTTAGCACCAAAGAGGAAACTGGTACACTGCGCCCGCTGGCGCCCGCCTGGCCTTGGTCGTCATGGCTCACGTCATATGAACCTCGCGAGGTGCAGCTTGCATAGATATCTCCGCTCCTCGGGAGCCAGCCTGGGGAGGCCGCCCCCCAGGGAGGTCTTGGTGTCGCCCGCCTCGACAGGATTGGCCCCTCGCGAGGGTCTTGGATTTGTTGTTGCCGAAGCTGGGCCGTACCGGGCCGTTGACGGAGCCACGCCATGGGCCGGAGGCAGGCAAGTCTGGGTACCCCCGTTCCCAGAACGCCGACACATACCCCCCGATACTACCCATAGAATCATCAAAATAAGCAAACAACACATAGAAAACAAAATTTGTCAAAAACAGAAGAGTTTGTAGTAATCTGTAACTCTTGAATACTTCTGTAACTCCAAAAATTCTGAAAATTTAGGACGACCTAAGCAATTGGTTTATTAATCTTCTGCAATAAGAATCAAATCAAAAGCACGCTTCTGTAAAAAATGAAAAATATTTTTGTTGGCACAAAAGTTTTTGTATTTCAGCAAGATCAAATCATATATCACCTTATGCTATCCCAAAGGTCTTACTTGGCACAAACACAAATTAAAACACAAAACCACATCTAACCAGAGGCTAGGTGAATTATTTATTCAAAAACAGAAAATAAATATATTGGGTTGTCTCCCAACAAGCGATTTTCTTTAAAGTCGTTAAGCTAGGCATTGATAATTTCAATGACGCTCACATAAAAGAGAAGAATTGAAGCACAAAGAGAGCATTATGAAACATGTGACAAACACATCTAAGTCTAACATACTTCCTATGCATAGGCATTTTATAAGAAAACAAATTATCAAGGAGAGGAAAAACTATCATTTGCAAGGAAGAAGAAAGAGACAATAGCAATCTCAACATGAAGAGAGGTAATTTACTAACATGGAAATTTCCAAAAACATATTTTCCTCTCTCACAATAATTACATGTAGGATTATATTCAAATTCAACAATATAGCTATCACATAAATTATTCTCTACATGATCCACATGCATGCAAAGTTGACACTCTTCCAAAATAGTGGGATTATCATTAACTAAAATCATGACCTTTGCAAACCCACTTTTATCAAAAATTTCATAAGATTGAATATTCTCCAAATATGTGGGATCTAAAATTGACACTCTTCCAAACCCACTTTCAATATTATTGCACACATTATTATCAATCTCATATTCATCATGGGGCTTAAATAAATTTTTAAGATCATAAGAAGAATCACCCTAATCATGATCATTGCAATAAGTAGTAGACATAGCAAAATTAGCATCCCCAAGCTTAGGATTTTGCATATCATTAACATAATTGACATTAATAGAATTTATAATAACATCATTGCAATCATGCTTTTCATTGAAAGATCTATCGTGAATCACATCATAAAGCACTTCATCACAATTTTCAGATTCACGGATTTCAAGCAAAACATCATAAAGATAATCTAGTGCACTCAACTCACTAGCAATTGGTTCATCATAGTTGGATATTTTAAAAAGATTAGCAACTGGATGAGGATCCATAAACACTTTGCTTCTGATTTTTAATAAACACACAATTATACCAAGCAAACGAGCAAACAAACCAAGTAAGACATAAGGGCAAACGAAAAGGCGAACGGAAAAAGGGCGAAGAAAAAGGCAAATCTTTTCAAAAATCGTTTTAGAAGTGGGGAAGAGGAAAACGAGAGGCGAATGGCGAATAATGTAATGCAAGAGATAAGAGTTTATGATGGGTACTTGGTATGTCTTGACTTGGCGTAGATCTCCCCGGCAACGGCGCTAGAAATTCTTCCTGCTACTTCTTGAGCTTGTGTTGGTTTTTCCCTTGAAGAGGAAAGGGTGATGCAGCAAACTAGAGATAAGTATTTCCCACGGTTTGAGAACCAAGGTATCAATCCAGTAGGAGACAACACACAAGTCACCGAATACCTGCACAAACAATCAAACAACTTGCACCCAACACGATAAAGGGGTTGTCAATCCCTTCACGCTTACTTGCAAAAGTGATGTATGATAGAGATAGATAAACCATAAAGTAAATATTTTTGGTATTTTTGGTTTATGGACCGGAAAGTAGAAGATTGCAAAATAGTAGATCGGAAACTTATATGATGGAAAATAGAATGATGGACAATAGACCCGGGGCCATAGGTTTCACTAGAGGCTTCTCTCAAGATAGAAAATAACACGGTGGGTGAACAAATTACTGCCGAGCAATTGATAGAAAAGTGCAAAGTTATGACGATATCTAAGGCAATGATCATGAATATAGGCATCACGTCCGAGTCAAGTAGACCGAAACGATTCTGCATCTACTACTATTACTCCACACATCGACTGCTATCCAGCATGCATCTAGAGTATTAAGTTCATAAAGAACGGAGTAATGCATTAAGTAAGATGACATGATGTAGAGGAATTAACTCAAGCAACATGATGAAAACCCCATCTTTTTATCCTCGATGACAACAATACAATGTGTGCCTTGCTGCCCCTACTGTCGCTGGGAAAGGACACCGCAAGATTGAACCCAAAGCTAAGCACTTCTCCCATTGCAAGAAAAACCAATCTAGTTGGCCAAACCAAACCGATAGTTCAAAGAGAATTACAAAGATATTAAATCATGCATAAAAGAATTCAGAGAAGAATCAAATGATATTCATAGATAAGCTGATCATAAATCCACAATTCATCGGATCTCGGCAAACACACCGCAAAAAAGTATTACATCGAATAGATCTCCAAGAACATCGAGGAGAACGTGGTATTGAGAATCAAAGAGAGAGAAGAAGCCATCTGGCTACTAGCTATGGACCCGTAGGTCTGTGGTAAACTACTCATGCTTCATCGGACGGGCAATAGAGTTGATGTAGAAGCCCTCCGTGATCGAATCCCCCTCCGGCAGGGTGCCGGAAAAGGTCCCTAGATGGTATCTCATGGGTACAGAAGGTTGCGGCGGTGGAAAAGTGTTTTCGTGGATGCCTCTGGTGGTTTGGGGATATATGAGAATATATAGGCGAAAGATTTAGATCAGGAGGTGCACGAGGGGCCCACAAGGGTGGGGGCGCGCCCTTTGTCCTTGTAGCCACCTCATGGCTCCTCCGACTTCATCTCCAAGTCTCCTGGTTGTCTTCTGGTCCAAGAAAAATATTTGTGAAGGTTTTATTCTGTTTGGACTCTGTTTGGTATTCCTTTTCTGCGAAACTCAAAAATAGGGGGAAAAACAAGAAATGGCACTGGGCTTTAGGTTAATAGGTTAGTCCAAAAAATAATCTAAAATAGCATATTAATGCATATAAAACATCCAAAACAGATAATATAATAGCATGGAACAATCAAAAATTATAGATACGTTGGAGACGTGTCAATCACCAAGCGGTGCATTAAGGACATAAGCCTTCTGTGCAACAATGAGGATAATCCTCAAGTTACGGACCTAGTCCACATAATTACTTCCATCATCTTTCAACTTAGCTTTCTCTCGGAACGGATTAAAATTCAGGGGAACTACAGCACGGGCCATTGATCTACAACATAAATTTTGCAAAGACGATTAAGACTAAGTTCATTATAATTAGTTCAGCTAATCAAATTACTAATGAAATCCCACTTAAATCAACATCCCTCAAGTTGTATAAGTGATACATGATCCAAATCAACCATCCCATGTCCGATCATCACGTGAGATGGGGTAGTCATCAATGGTGAACATCTTCATGTTGATCATATCTACTATATGACTCATGTTCGACCTTTTCTTCTATGTTCCAAGGCCATGTCTGTACATGCTAGGCTCGTCAAGTTTAACCCAAGTATTATGCATGTGTAAAACTGGCTTACACCCGTTGTATGTGAACGTAAAGACTATCACACCCGATCATCGCGAGGTGCTTCGAAACGACGAACTTTTGCAACAGTGCATACTTAGGGAGAACACAATTTCTTGAAATTAAGTGAAGGGATCATCTTATAATGATACCTCGTCCTAAGCAAAATAAGATGCATAAAAAGATAAAAATCACATGCAATCAATATGTGACATGATATGGCCATTATCAGCTCGTGCCTTTGAACTCCATCTCCAAAGCACCGACATGATCTCCATTGTCACTGGCATGACACCATGATCTCCATTATCGTGCCGTCACGTGGTCGTCTCGCAAACTATTGCTTCTACAAATATTCCTAATGCATAGCGATAAAGTAAAGTAATTGCATGGCGATTAATAAATTAAAGGCAACCCTATGGCTCATGCCGGTTTCCGAACTCATCGACATGCAAGTCGTGAACCTATTACAAAAAATGATCATCTCATACATCAACATATATCACATCACGTTTTTGGCCATACCACATCACAACATGCCCTGCAAAACGAAGTTAGACATCCTCTACTTTGTTGCTGCAAATTTTACGTGGATGCTACGGGCAACTAGCAAGAATCGTTCTTACCTACACAAAGTCAAAATGGTGGTAATAAAGTTGTCTTTTAATCTTCTACAAGGACCACCTTCGTCAAATTAGATTCAACTAAAGTGGAAGAGACAGATAACCGCTAGCCACCTTATGCAAAACAAGTTGCATGTCTGTCGGTGGACCAGTCTCATGTCCGAGGACATGTGAAGTTGGTCTGAGCCGCCTCACCCCACAATACCACCGAATCCAAATAAGACAAGAGAGGTAAGCAATTTGAGCATCAACCCCCATAACTCTTTGTGTTCTACTCGTTTAAATACATCGACGCATAGACCTAGCTCATGATGCCATTGATGGGGAACGTTGCATGAAATCAAAAAATTTGTACGAACACCCAAGATCTATCTATGAGAAGCATAGCAACGAGAGGGGAGAGTGTGTCTATGTACCCTCGTAGCCTGTTAGCAGAAGCGTATATAACACGGTTGATGTAGTCATACTCCTCGCGATCCGATCACGATCCAACCGATCTAGTGCCGAACGGACGGCAAGTCCAAGTTTAGCACACTTGCGGCTCAATGACGTCTCCTCCTCCTTGATCCAGAAAGAGAAGGTAGAGAAGTAGATGGGATCACAATCCGCATGACGGCATGGTCGTGATGATGGTGGTGGAGTCGGAATACCAGCAAGGCTTCGCTAAGCGCTATGCTGGCGTGTAGCATATCTAGAGATAGGGAGGGGTAGCGGGGTTGTTGTGTTGAACTGTGGATTTCTCCTCCTCTGGTGCACCCCTCCCCTCTATTTATATAGGTGGAGGGGCTAGGAGTCCATCCCTACTCCTAATAGGAGTCGGCGCCAAGGGGAAGGAGTCCTACTCCTAGTAGGAGTTGGATTCTTCGTCCCCTTTGAGGGAGTCCTGGACTAAGGGGTCCTCGGGCGACCGGCCTGTTATCCATGGGCCGGACTGATGGGTTGTGAAGATATGAAGGCCGAAGACTATACTCGTGTCTGGATTGGACTCTACTTGCCATGGAAGGCAAGCTTGGCGACCAATTATGAAGATTCTTTCTTATGTAACTGACTCCATGTATACCCTAGATCCCCCCGGTGTCTATATAAACCGGAGGGGTTAGTCCGGATAGATGGATACTCATTACCATATTCACATAGGCTAGACTTCTAGGGTTTAGCCATTATGATCTCGTGGTAGATCAACTCTTGTAACACTCATATTCATCAAGATCAAGCAAGCAGGAAGTAGGGTATTACCTCCATAGAGAGGGCCCGAACCTGGGTAAACATCGTGTCCCCCGTCTCCTGTTACCATAGATCCTAGACGCACAGTTCGGGACCCCCTACCCGAGATCCGCCGGTTTTGACACCGACATTGGTGCTTTCTTTGAGAGTTCCACTGTGTCGTCGCCTAGAGGATTGATGGCCCCTTCGATCATCAGTAATGACGTTGTCCAGGGAGAAACCTTTCACCCTGGACAGATCTTCGTATTCGGCGGCTTCGTGCTGCGGGCCAACTCGTGTGGCCATCTGGAGCAGGTCGATAGCCACGCCCCTGGCCATCAGGTCAGATTTGGAAGCTTGAACTGCGTCGCGGATACCCATGGAGACTTGATCTTCGATGGATTCGAGACTGCGGCAGTCGCTCCTCCTCTCTCCGATGAACATGACTTAAATCTGTCATCGGATCACACCCAGGAGATGGATCCTGTTGCTGCAACGGCCTCAGAACTGAAGCAGATCGTGCCCTCCAAGGCCACAAAGTCCACGGCGTTGGAGCCGCACACGGACTCGACATCCTGCAATGCCTGCGTCAATGGAACTCCAGACTCGTCTCCGGCTTCACGTTCCGGATCGGGCGCGCCTGCGGTCACCGAGCTGGATCGCTTATCGATTTTCAAATTTAGCGCCGCAGACATCTTCCAGCATTCACCTTTGGGTGACATGCTAAACTCTTTTACGAACTTGTCCTTGGAGGAAGACTCACAGCCGGACTATGTTCGGTTCGAGCTAGAGGCGGACGACGAGGAATTTCGCTTCCCACCCGCCACCCACTTCATAGCCACCGTTGATGACTTAACCGACGTGCTCGACTATGGCTCCAAAGTCATCGACGATATGGAAGACGATGCCAACAAGGAGCAAGGCCAAGACCCACCATTTACTGGACGCTGGACAACCACCTCTTCGTACGACGTGTACATGGTTGATACACCTAAAGAATCTGGCGACGACAAAGAAGAGCCAGACGCGAATAAACCTTCTGCGACGCAGTCCAAACGCCGGCGCGCCAAACGCCACTCTAAGCCTCGACGCTCAAAAGACAGCAACAATGGCACCGGAGAAAATAGCACTCCAGGCGATGCCGAAAACAATGAAGACCCTGTCGGAGCTACATCCGAACAGGAAGAAAACAACAACGGGCAAGATAACCCGATGAACAGGCCGTAGAAGATGACTCGGAGGGCGATAGTTACCGCCACCCTCCGAGGAGGAGACAAGCCTCGGCAACGACGATTTCATCGTGCCTGGGGATCCCCTGGAGTAGGAGCGCTTTAAACTTCAGCTCATAGCCACCGCAAGGAGCCTGAAAAAGAAACAGCAGCTGCTTCAAGCCGAACAAGATCTGCTCATCGACAGATGGACTGATGTCCTGACAGCTGAAGAATACGGCCTCAAGCGCCCAGCCAAGAGCTACCCAAAACATAGACTGCTACCTCAGTTCGATGAGGAAGCACCAGATCCCGTACCCCCCTCGCGCAATGCGGACCGACCACCACGTGGTCGGGATAGAGCGGCGGACCGGCCACCCCGTGGTCGGGATAAAACGGCAACCCGGGCCGAACAGCAGCCCACCCCACCGCCTTGCAAAAACAGGGACAGACCAGCTCGGGATCATACATATGATCTCCGGCAAGAATTGGATAGTAGAGGAGGGCATACAAGATTGACCTACGGATCGCGAGGCCGTGCCTCGAGGCACAACGACGGTTACCTATCCGGACGTGACAAACCTAGCCACGCCCGGGCCGAATGCCGCAGACGGACTCCATCAGAACTACGCCGTGATGCGCCCGGTACAGAGGTGCCGCACACCCTCTCTGCTTCACAGATGAAGTACTGGATCACGAATTCCCCGAGGGGTTCAAGCCCGTCAATATCGAATCATACGATGGCACAACAGACCCCGCAGTATGGATCGAGGATTTCATTCTTCATATCCATATGGCTCGAGGAGATGACCTCCACGCCATCAAATACCTCCCACTAAAGCTCAAAGGGCCAGCTCGGCACTGGCTCAACAGCCTGCCTGAAAATTCTATCGGCAGCTGGGAGGACTTGGAAGAAGCATTCCTTGACAACTTCCAAGGAACTTATGTCCGGCCACCAGACGCCGATGACTTAAGCCACATAGTTCAACAACCTGGAGAATCAGCCAGAAAATTCTGGACTCGGTTCCTAACCAAAAAGAACCAGATCGTTGACTGTCCGGATGTCGAGGCCTTAGCAGCCTTCAAACACAACACCTGTGACAAATGGCTAGCACGCCACCTCGGCCAAGAAAAGCCGAAGTCCATGGCAGCCCTCACGGCACTTATGACCCGTTTCTGCGCGGGAGAGGACAGTAGGCTGGCTTGTAGTAACAACACAGCCAGCGAGACAGGCCCCTCCGAGGCCAAGAATAGCACTAGCAAGCTCCGGCGCAATAGACACAAACGCCGAAGCAATGGCAACAACACCGATGACACCACGGTCAACGCCGGATTCACTGGCTCCAAGTCCGGCCAACGGAAGAAGCCCTACAAAAGGAACAATGAAGGACCTTCCAGCCTGGACCGCATACTCGACCGTCCGTGCCAGATACACGGCACCCCGGATAAGCAAGCTAATCATACCAACAGAGATTGTTGGGTTTTCAAGAAGGCTGGCAAGTTAACGGCCGAAAACAAGGAAAAGGGATCACAAAGTGAGGACGAGGACGAAGAGCCCCGGCAGCCGAACACTGGGGGCAGAAGATATTTCCCCCTCAAGTCAAAACGGTGAACATGATATATGCTACGCACATCCCCAAAAGGGAGCGTAAGCGAGCACTTAGGGACGTCTATGCGGTAGAGACAGTCGCCCCAAAATTCAATCCGTGGTCATCATTCCCGATCACCTTCGATCGCCGGGATCACCCAACTAGTATCCGCCATGGCGGTTCAGCCGCACTAGTCCTCGACCCAATTGTTGACGGGTTTCACCTAACACGAGTCCTGATGGACGGTGGTAGCAGCCTCAACCTGCTTTATCAGGACACAGTGCGGAAGATGGGCATTAACCCCTCGCGAATCAAACCAACAAAGACTACCTTTAAAGGAGTCATACCAGGCGTAGAGGCCCGCTGTACGGGCTCAATCACGCTGGAGGTGGTCTTCGGTTCTCCGGACAACTTCCGAAGCGAAGAGTTAATCTTCGATATCGTCCCCTTCCGCAGCGGCTATCACGCACTGCTCGGACGAACCACGTTTGCTAGATTCAACGCAGTGCCACACTATGCTTATCTCAAGCTCAAGATGCCCGATCCACGCGGCGTCATAACAGTCAATGGCAATACGGAACGCTCCCTCCGAACAGAGGAGCACACCGCCGCCCTAGCAGCAGAAGTACAGAGCGGCCTTCTCAAGCAGCACCATAGTACGGCTGCCGAGCCCTCGGACATCATTAAGAGGTCCCGGACTACACTGCAACAGGACGGCGCGGCTCGTCAAGATCTCGACTAGCAATCCGGCCTCCGTCCCAGTCACAATGAGGTAGTGGCATTCGTACCACGCGTACACAATTACGCACTCAAAATTCCATGGACATCGACGGAGGCACAAGATAACCCGGGGTCTACAGTTCGGCCAGACAGATCCTGGACACACATACTTTACCTTTTTCTTGTTTCAGGTTCCTTTTTCCGCGGGCCTGATCGCAAGTCCTTTTGAAGGATTGGCATACAACGCAGGCAAGCAGCACAGGTGTGTAGGGTAACCTTTATACGTTCTTCTTGACGATATTCAAACTTATTTCTCAGGACCCGCACGCTGCGCCCTACTGATCCCGGCATGTTAAATAGCCCGGATACTTCTCGCACCATCTGTACAAGATACGCCTTGACGTATCCATCCAGTCATAATAAAAATGGTTCGTGGCCCAGTTTCTGTGGTTTTCGCTTCTTACTTCGTTTTATTTCGATCTGCTTATTTGCGCATCGATACTCTTCTGTACGTTTCATATTCGCCAGGGGCTACTTGTCGCCCCACAATACGGCAGCAAAGTCCGAACACTTCTTATATATAAGTTCGGCACCCCGAATTTAGCATTATATGCATTGGCTCCGAATCATGTCTTTGGTCAATAGTTGGGTTGCCCGGCTCCTGTGCTTGCTACCCTACGTTCCGCTCTATCGGCTAGGGTAGTAAAGGGAGAACTACTGCGATTGTGCCCTGGCCTTGACCGGATGAGCACCTCAGTAGAGAAAGCCGAAAACTGACTGTCATGATACGGCGAGAGCCGGTCAGCTGTTCGAGGGTTACAAAATCGTTGGAGATTTTTTCCGCGTCATGCGAAGGATCGGCACTTCCCGATCAGATGCTGACAGCACCCTGGCCTGGACCAGGGGCTGCACACTTGCTTAATTATAAAACTCCTATGGCTAAGTGAGGGCGTTCAAGCCGTACAGTCCGATTGCCTTGTTCGTTGCGCTAAACAACTCCTCCAAAGGACCATATAATTGGATCAAGATTGTTTAGAATCCATCCCGAACACCTCCGTACTACCTACGTGAGGGCAGAAGCCGACGACTGGCCAACCCTCAGATTACAAATAACACGGCCGCACAGGAGGAAACAATTCAAAGCATAATAAAATTATTTTACAAACACCGGCTTTGTTCCCATAATACAAGGCAAAGGCAACATGAATACATTTATTCAAATACAATGTCCTGCGAACATTGCGCCGCCACAAGTCGAGACCCCTCTACGACATCCGCGAAATATCGCTCGGGTGTGCGGTGCTCCTTGCCCTCCGGCGGCCCGCTGGCAACTTCAACAGCGTTCATCTTCGCCCACCACATCTTGCAGCGAGCGAAGGCCATACGGGCACCTTCAATACAGGCGGAGCGCTTGATGACGTCCAGCCGCGGACAGGCCTCCACCAGACGCCTCACGAGTCCGAAGTAGCTGCCGGGCATAGCTTCGGCTGGCCATAGCCGGATTGTCAAATCCTTCATGGCTAGTTCGGCCACCCTGTGCAGCTCCACCAGCTGCTTCAGCTGATCGGTGAAGGACACGGGATGCTCTGGCGTCGCGTACTGCGACCAGAATAGCTTCTCCGTAGAACCTCCTCCTTCGGCTCGGTAGAACTCTGCAGCGTCTGATACGCTGCGTGGTAGATCCGCAAAAGCCCCTGGGGAACTCCGAACCCGGGTTAGTAAAAGGTATTGCTTCTCCGCATACTTGCTTTGCATCTTAAATGCCTTACCCGCCGTGATCTTCTTGGCCTCCTGGATCTCCTGGAGGGCGGCCTGGGCCTCATTCCGTGCGGTCTCCGCGCTCTGACGAGCCTTGGTGAGCTCGGCCTCTTGAGCCGACGCATCATTCTCCAAGGTCTCACATTTTTCACCGCATCCTGGAGCTCCTGCTGGATTTCCTTGACCCGGGCCTCGAGCTTCTTACGGGCGGCTTGCTGCTGGACAGCTTTCTCCTCGGCCTCGCCCAGGGCCTCCTCAGGCCACCTCGGTCGCGGCTCCTGCACATATTACGACACTACAGTCAATATACATCGCCTACGCTTTCCGAACATACAGCAAGTCGTTATTCACCTTGCTTCTCCTGGAGCCGAACCCTAACCTCGCCGAGCTCGTTCTCGGTCCACTCCAGCCTCTGCCTCAATTCAGAGACTTCGGCAGCATGCGAGGTTGCGGCCAACAGCAACGCCTGCTTATGCATACATGCTATGTTAGTCTCCTACAATAGATCCTCTGTCCGGTTCTTCTCGCCGGACAGTGTCTCAGGGGCTATTGACTACAGGTTTTTTTCTCTTTCTATGTCACTTACCTCGAAACCTGTCAACAGGTTGCTGCAGGCCTCATTCAGTCCACTCTTGGCGGACTGAACCTTCTCAATCACCGCGCCCATAAGGACACGGTGCTCGTCCATAACGGAGGCGCCTCGCAGCGCCTCCATCAGGTTGTCCGGCGCCCCTGGATGGACAGGGACCACCGGCGGAAGCGGCGCACCCCCCTCCTTCAAAGGGGCCTGCTCGCCCGACTCCGGGGCCATATGGGTCTCCGGAGTCGTATTCGGCTGAGGGCCAAACTGGATGCGGCCCTCCTCGCCAGTCTCCATGGGGATCGTCTCCTCCATGTGTCCGGCAGTGGAGGCTTCGCCTCGTGGCGCCTCCCGGACAGTGTCCTGGGCTCCTCCCTGGTTTGGATTGGCCCTCCTGAACAACACTTCGATGTCGTCCCTGGCCCCGGGGGAGTAAGCAGGCGGTGGCGACTGGCTCGCCATCTCCGATGGAGCCAACGAACCTCCAGACGAGGATCGCTAGATTAGGTCGCGGGCCGGACTGCAATAAGTACAGTTAACTACATCAAGATAATGGAAAGGAAGGGCTGGATGTGCGCACGAGCGAGCCCTGTCACTTACGATGCGGCCTGGGGCTTAGTGCGGGGGCGTCATTCCGGACTGCTGTCAATGTCCCACGCGGTGTTGACCGCTGGAATGCCCTTCCCCTTCTTGGGCGTCTCCGCCTCCAGATGCGCCGGAGCCGCCCTCTTCTTCTTCTCCTCGGGGGGGGGGGGGTTCTCTTCCTCCTCCTCCTCTTCCTCGTCATTGTCCTCAGGGACACAGGAATGAGTTTCGTCGTCTTCGGACGCCACGTCCGAAGTGCCCTTATGGTGGAGGCCACTCTTGGCCCCCTTTGCCTTCTTCTTGGCCTTCTTCTCCGGCGCCTTATATGGCGCCGGCACCAGCATCTTCGCTAGACGCGGATGACTGGTTCTTCAGGCAGCGGAGCCGGACACTGGATCCACTTCGCCCTCTCCATCCAGTCCTAAAGGAGCCATAATAAAAGCTCAGACATCATCCTCGAAACAATGAGGTTGGGGATACGACAGAACTAACATACCTTGCTGGCGGGGTGTGTACAATCATGACCACGGTCCGAATCCGTGGCCGGTGGTTTCTCATTGCCCTTGAAGAACAACTTCCGTGCACCTTCGTGCGTAGTCTCGAAGAGCCTCACCAGGGTCCGGTGCTTCTTTGGGTTGAACTCCCATAGCGGGCGGCTTCGGCGCTGGCACGGAAGGATCCGACGAACCAGCATCCCCTGGATCACATCAACGAGCTTGACACTCTTGGTTACCATGCTCTAAACACGCGTTTGCAGCATTATCAGCTAGTCAGGAGAACACCAGTCCGGACTCTTCTCGACCCAGGAGGTGAGTCGCATAGGAGCGCCGGAGCGGAATTCGGCAGCCGCGGCCCAGGTGGTGCCGCGTGGTTCTGTGATGTAGAACCATTGCTTCTGCCACTCCTTTACCGTGTCCACAAAAGTGCCCCTGGGCCAAGAGACGTTGGACAGCTTGCTCACCATGGCCCCTCCGCACTCCGCGTGCTGGCCATCCACCACCTTCGGCTTCACGTTAAAGACTTTGAGCCACAGCCTGAAGTGGGGTTGGATGCGAAGGCAGGCCTCGGACACGACGATAAACGCCGAGATATTGAGGAAGGAATTCGGGGACATATCATGGAAATCTATCCCATAGTAATACATCAGCCCGTGGACGAAAGGGTGGAGTGGAAACCCTAGCCCGCGGAAGAAATGGGGGATGAATACTACCCTCTCGGTGGGCTTCAGCGTGGGGACAATTTTCCCCTCGGCTGGCAGACGGTGGTCGATCTCCTTCGCCAAATACCCGGCCGCCCGAAGCTCAGTAATGTCCTCCTCCCTGACGGAGGAGACCATCCACTTGCCCTGACCACCGGATCCGGACATGGTTGGTTGAGTGGAAAGGAGATGAGAACTTGGGCGCTGGAGCTCGAGATCGGGAAGGCGGAGACAGATAGGAAGCGTGAGAAGAGAGGAAGAGGGAATCCTTATCCCCTTATAAAGGCAGCAAATATTAATCGCCTCCTCGCTCGCCGTAGGATTCGCCTGTTCCCAAGGGCTGTATAAATGGCACGGTTCAGTTACCCATTCCCGCATTGATGAGAATCCCGCAATAAGGGGACACAATCTCTGCTTCAATAAGACGTGCCAATAGCAACCGCGTCTCGAAATGTGGGATGGCAGATGAAAAATGGTTCGAAATTATGACCGGACAAACGCGATGTCGTGTTGAAAAGAAGCTGTCAACAGATTAGATTCGTGCAAATATCATATTTCTCTCTGCGGTTGTGTGTGGTGTGTGTAACAGGTCCGGATACAATCATCGCATCCGAAGACTATCTTGGAGTTCGAAAAAGGGGAACCCGCCTTGCAATGCCGAAGACAATCTGCGCGCCGGACTCCTCGTCATTGAAACCAGGTTCAGGGGCTACTGAGGGAGTCCTGGACTAAGGGATCCTCGGGCGACCGGCCTGTTATTCATGGGCCGGACTGATGGGCTGTGAAGATATGAAGGCCGAAGACTATACCCGTGTCCGGATTGGACTCTACTTGGCGTGGAAGGCAAGCTTGGCGACCAATTATGAAGATTCCTTCTTATGTAACCGACTCCATGTAACCCTAGATCTCTCCGGTGTCTATATAAACCGGAGGGCATAGTCCGGATAGACGGATATCATTACCATATCACATAGGCTAGACTTCTAGGGTTTAGCCATTACGATCTCGTGGTAGATCAACTCTTGTAACACTCATATTCATCAAGATCAATCAAGCAGGAAGTAGGGTATTACCTCCATAGAGAGGGCCCGAACCTGGGTAAACATCGTGTCCCCCGTCTCCTGTTACCATCGATCCTAGACGCACAGTTCAGGACCCCCTACCCGAGATCCGCCGGTTTTGACACCGACACCCTTCCACATGTCTTAGCCACATGGGACTCTTAGGGGCTGGTGCGCCTAGCCCATGTAGGCCAGGTCGCCCCCTTCAGCCCATGCTGGCCTATGGGACGTGATGGACCCCTTGGTGGACTTCCGGACTCCTCCGGAAGTTTCCGGAACCTTCTGGAAGCCTCCCAGTACAATACCAAAAAAACTGGAAAAAAAATCGGAACCCAAAATATGACTGCCCATATATAAATCTTTAGCTATCGAACATTCCAAAACTCCTCGTGACGTCCGTGATCTCATCCTGGACTACGAACAACATTTGGTCAGCAACATGCATATCCCAATATTACTCTAGCGTCATCAAACGTTAACGGTGTGACCCTACGGGTTCGGGAACCATGTAATCATGACCGAGACACCTCTCCGGTCAATAACCAATAGCGGGACATGGATGCCCATATTGGTTCCTACATATTCCATGAAGATCTTTATCGTTTGAACCATGATGTCAAAGATTCGGTTAATCCCGTATGCAATTCCCTTTGTCCGGTGATATGTTACTTGCCCGAGATTCGATCGTCGGTATATCCATACCTAGTTCAATCTCGTGACCAGCAAGTCTCTTTACTCGTTCCGTAATACAAGATTTCGTGAATAACTCATTAGCCACATTTCTTGCAAGCTCTTTACGATGTTGTATTACCGAGAAGGCCCAGATATATCTCTTCGTCATACGGAGTGACAAATCCCAGTATCGATCTGTGCCAACCCAACAAACACCTTCGAAGATACCGGTTGCTACTTCTTGAGTTTGCGTTGGTTTTTCCTTAAAGAGGAAAGGGTGATGCAGCAAAGTAGAGATAAGTATTTCCCTCAGTTGAGAACCAAGGTGTCAATCCAGTAGGAGGAACACACAAGTCACCAATGATTGCACCTACACAAACAAACAAATACTTGCACCCAACGTGATAAAGGGGTTGTCGGTTACTTGCAATGATGAGATCTGATAGTGATAGATATAAAAGATAAGTAAAAGTGCAAAATAAGATAAAGGTAAATAAATTGTAGCAAGGTATTTATGTCCCTTTCTGTCCCTGGGGATAAGCACCGCAAGATTAAACCAATACAAAGCACCTCTCCCATGGCAAGAAAAATCAATTTAATTGTCCAAACCAAATCAATTGATCGGAGAGAAATACAAAGCTATCTTAATCATGCATAAAAGAGTTCAGAAGACTCAAATAATATTCATAGATAATCTGATCATAAACCCACAATTTATCGGATCTCAACAAACGCACTGCAAAAGAAGATTACATCGAATAGATCTCCAACAACATCGAGGAGAACATTCTATTGAAGATCAAAGAGAGAGAAGAAGCCATCTAGCTACTAGCTATGGACCCGTAGGTCTGTGGTAAACTACTCACACATCATCGAAGGGCAGCAAGGTTGATGTAGAAGCCCTCTGTGGTCGAATCCCCTCCGGCAGAGTACCGGAAAAGGCCTCCAGATGGGATCTCGTGGTTCTGGAACTTGCAGCAGCGAAAAAGTATTTTTGGTGTGTCCCTGGTCTACGGAGAATATTTGATTATTTATAGAAGAAGAATTAGGGCTAGAGGATCCACAGGGGGCCCACAAGCTTGGGCGCCCCCCCTTAGGGCGCGCCCTCTGAACTTGTAGTTGACGCGTGGCTCTTCTGGCCTCCTCCCGAAGCTTCTAAGGTGTCTTGTGGTCCAACAAAAATTGTCAAAAAGTTTCGTACCGTTTGGACTCCGTTTGGTATTGATTTTCTGTAAATAGAAAAACAACGAAAAATAGCAACCCGCAGTAGGCACTAGGTTAATAGGTTGGTCGCAAAAAATGATATAAAGTAGCATAATAATGCATATAAAACATCCAAGATTGATAATATAATAACATGGAACAATAAAAAATTATAGATACGTTGGAGACGTATCACCTGTAGAGCACCTTTATGATCACCCAGTTATGAAGTGATGTTTGGATACACACTAAGTATTCCTCCGGTGTCAGGGAGTTGCACGATCTCGTGGTCTAAGGAATACATACTTGACATGAAGAAAGCTGTAGCAAATAACTAAGTGATACGATCTATTGCTAAGCTTACGGTTGGGTCTTGTCCATCACATCATTCTCCTAATGATGTGATTCCATTATCAAATGACAACTCATGTCTATGGTTAGGAAACCTTAGCCATCTTTGATGAACGAGTTAGTCTAGTAGAGGCTCAATAGGGACATAGTATTTGTTTATGTATTCACACATGTATTTAAGTTTTCGGTCAATACAATTCTAGCATGAATAATAAACCTTTATCATGAACAAGGAAATATGATAATAACCAACTTATTATTGCCTCTAGGGAGGCATATTTCCAATAGTAGGGTCGCAAATGCCATAGTTGATAAGAGTAGAGCTCCCCAGATAGTTACCATGATCGTCCCAGCACACAGCAACTGTAGATCCTCCCCGCTCAATGAAGGAAATATGCCCTAGAGGCAATAATAAAGTTATTATTTATTTCCTTATATCATGATAAATGTTTATTATTCATGCTAGAATTGTATTAACCGGAAACATAATACATGTGTGAATACATAGACAAACAGAGTGTCACTAGTATGCCTCTACTTGACTAGCTCGTTAATCAAAGATGGTTATGTTTCCTAGCCATAGACATGAGTTGTCATTTGATTAACGGGATCACCTCATTAGGAGAATGACGTGATTGACTTGACCCATTCCGTTAGCTTAGCACCCGATCGTTTAGTATGTTGCTATTGCTTTCTTCATGACTTATACATGTTCCTATGACTATGAGATTATGCAACTCCCGTTTACCGGAGGAACACTTTGTGTGCTACCAAACGTCACAACGTAAATGGGTGATTATAAAGGTGCTCTACAGGTGTCTCCAAAGGTACTTGTTGGGTTGGCGTATTTCGAGATTAGGATTTGTCACTCCGATTGTCGGAGAGGTATCTCTGGGCCCACTCGGTAATGCACATCACTATAAGCCTTGCAAGCATTGTGACTAATAAGTTAGTTGCGGGATGATGTGTTACGGAACGAGTAAAGAGACTTGCCGGTAACGAGATTGAACTAGGTATCGAGATACCGACGATCAAATCTCGGGCAAGTAACATACCGATGACAAAGGGAACAACGTATGTTGTTATGCGGTCTGACCGATAAAGATCTTCGTAGAATATGTGGGAGCCAATATGGGCATCCAGGTCCCGCTATTGGTTATTGACCGGAGACGTGTCTCGGTCATGTCTACATAGTTCTCGAACCCGTAGGGTCCGCACGCTTAACGTTACGATGACAGTTTTATTGAGTTTTGATGTACCGAAGGAGTTCGGAGTCCCGGATGAGATCGGGGACATGACGAGGAGTCTCGAAATGGCCGAGACGTAAAGATCGATATATTGGACGACTATATTCGGACTTCAGAAAGGTTCCGAGTGATCCGGGTATTTTTCGGAGTACTGGAGAGTTACAGGAATACGTATTGGGCCTTATTGGGCCATACGGGAAAGAAGGAAAAGGGCCTCAAGGGTGGCCGCACCCCTCCCCTTGGTCTGGTCCGAATTGGACTAGGGAAGGGGGGCGCCCCCTTCCTTCCTTCTCTTTTTCCCTTCCTCTTTTCCTATTCCATATGGGAGGTGGAATCCTACTAGGACTAGGGAGTCCTAGTAGGACTCCACACTTGGTGCGCCCCCTCCTAGGGCCGGCCTCCTCCTCCCTTGCTCCTTTATATACGGGGGCAGGGGCACCCCATGGACACACTTGATATACGATATTCTTAGCCATGTGCGGTGCCCCCCTCCACCATATTACACCTCGATAATACCGTTGCGGAGCTTAGGCGAAGCCCTGCGTCGGTGGAACATCATCATCGTCACCACGCCGTCGTGCTGACGAAACTCTCCCTCAACACTCGGCTGGATCGGAGTTCGAGGGACGTCATCGAGCTGAACGTGTGTAGAACTCGGAGGTGCCGTGCGTTCGGTACTTGATCGGTCGGATCGTGAAGACGTACAACTACATCAACCGCGTTGTGATAACGCTTCCGCTGTCGGTCTACGAGGGTACGTGGACAACACTCTCCCCTCTCGTTGCTATGCATCACCATGATCTTGCGTGTGCGTAGGAATTTTTTGAAATTACTACGTTCCCCAACAGTGGCATCCGAGCCAGGTTTTATGCGTTGATGCTATGCACGAGTAGAACACAAGTGAGTTGTGGGCGATATAAGTCATACTGCTTACCAGCATGTCATACTTTGGTTCAGCGGTATTGTGAGATGAAGCGGCCCGGACCGACATTACGCGTACGCTTACGCGAGACTGGTTTCACCGTTGCGAGCACTCGTTGCTTAAAGGTGACCGGCGGGTGTCTGTCTCTCTCACTTTAGTTGAACCGAGTGTGGCTACGCCCGGTCCTTGCGAAGGTTAAAACAGCACCAACTTGACAAACTATCGTTGTGGTTTTGATGCGTAGGTAAGAACGGTTCTTGCTAAGCCCGTAGCAGCCACGTAAAACTTGCAACAACAAAGTAGAAGACGTCTAACTTGTTTTTGCAGGGCATGTTGTGATGTGATATGGTCAAGACATGATGTGATATAATGTGTTGTATGAGATGATCATGTTTTGTAACCGAGTTATCGGCAACTGGCAGGAGCCATATGGTTGTCGCTTTATTGTATGAAATGCAATCGCCATGTAATAGTTTTACTTTATCACTAAGCGGTAGCGATAGTCGTAAAAGCAATTAGTTGGCGAGACGACAACGATACTACGATGGAGATCAAGGTGTCGCGCCGGTGACGATGGTGATCATGACGGTGCTTCGGAGATGGAGATCACAAGCACAAGATGATGATGGCCATATCATATCACTTATATTGATTGCATGTGATGTTAATCCTTTATGCATCTTATCTTGCTTTGTTTGACGGTAGCATTATAAGATGATCCTTCACTAAATTATCAAAGTATAAGTGTTCTCCCTGAGTATGCACCGTTGCGAAAGTTCTTCGTGCTGAGACACCACGTGATGATCGGGTGTGATAGGCTCTACGTTCAAATACAACGGGTGCAAAACAGTTGCACACGCGGAATACTCAGGTTAAACTTGACGAGCCTAGCATATAACAGATATGGCCTCGGAACACGGAGACCGAAAGGTCGAGCGTGAATCATATAGTAGATATGATCAACATAGTGATGTTCACCGTTGAAACTACTCCATCTCACGTGATGATCGGACATGGTTTAGTTGATATGGATCACGTGATCACTTAGAGGATTAGAGGGATGTCTATCTAAGTGGGAGTTCTTAAGTAATATGATTAATTGAACTTAAATTTATCATGAACTTAGTCCTGATAGTATTTTGCAAATTATGTTGTAGATCAATAGCTCGCGTTGTTGCTTCCCTGTTTTATTTTTGATATGTTCCTAGAGAAAATTATGTTGAAAGATGTTAGTAGCAAAGATGCGGATTGGATCCGTGATCTGAGGATTATCCTCATTGCTGCACAGAAAAATTATGTCCTTGATGCACCGCTAGGTGACAGACCTATTGCAGGAGCAGATGCAGACGTTATGAACGTTTGGCTAGCTCAATATGATGACTACTTGATAGTTTAGTGCACCATGCTTAACGGCTTAGAATCGGGACTTCAAAGACGTTTTGAACGTCATGGACCATATGAGATGTTCCAGGAGTTGAAGTTAATATTTCAAGCAAATACCCGAGTTGAGAGATATGAAGTCTCCAACAAGTTCTATAGCTAAAAGATGGAGGAGAATCGCTCAACTAGTGAGCATGTGCTCAGATTGTCTGGGTACTACAATCGCTTGAATCAAGTGGGAGTTAATCTTCCAGATAAAATAGTGATTGACAGAATTCTCTAGTCACCATCACCAAGTTAGTAGAACTTCGTGATGAACTATAGTATGCAAGGGATGACGAAAGTAATTCCCGAGCTCTTCGTGATGCTGAAATCGACGAAGGTAGAAATCAAGAAAAACATCAAGTGTTGATGGTTGACGAGACCACTAGTTTCAAGAAAAGGGCAAAGGGAAGAAGGGGAACTTCAAGAAGAACGGCAAGCAAGTTGCTGCTCAAGTGAAGAAGCCTAAGTCTGGTCCTAAGCCTGAGACTAAGTGCTTCTACTGCAAAGGGACTGGTCACTGGAAGCGGAACTACCCCAACTATTTGGTGGATAAGAAGGATGGCAAAGTGAACAAAGGTATATTTGATATACAGATTATTGATGTGTACTTTACTAGTGTTTATAGCAACCCCTCGGTAATTGATACTGGTTCAGTTGCTAAGAGTAGTAACTCGAAACGGGAGTTGCAGAATAAACAGAGACTAGTAAAAGTGAACAAAGGTATATTTGATATACAGATTATTGATGTGTACTTTACTAGTGTTTATAGCAACCCCTCGGTAATTGATACTGGTTCAGTTGCTAAAGAGTAGTAACTCGAAAACGGGAGTTGCAGAATAAACAGAGACTAGTAAAAGGCGAGGTGACGATGTG
The DNA here is from genome assembly GCF_018294505.1 of Triticum aestivum. Taxonomy (NCBI): domain Eukaryota; kingdom Viridiplantae; phylum Streptophyta; class Magnoliopsida; order Poales; family Poaceae; genus Triticum; species Triticum aestivum. The sequence goes on from NC_057811.1 coordinate 342,674,073, forward strand.
TGTTGGAAGTAGTTCCAAGATTGATATGATCATCATCGCACACTCCCTGTACTTTCGGGATTAGTGTTGAAACTAAATAAGTGTTATTTGGTGTTTGCGTTGAGCATGAATATGATTTGATCATGTTTATTGCAATACGGTTATTCATTTAAATTAGAGAACAATTGTTGTTCTGTTTACATGAATAAAACCTTCTATGGTCATACACACCAACGAAAATGGTTTGTTGGATCTCGATCGTAGTGATACACATATTCATAATATTGAAGCCAAAAGATGCAAAGTTAATAATGATAGTGCAACTTATTTGTGGCACTGCCGTTTAGGTCATATTGGTGTAAAGCGCATGAAGAAACTCCATACTGATGGGATTTTGGAATCACTTGATGCTTGCGAACCGTGCCTCATGGGCAAGATGACTAAAACGCCGTTCTCCAGAACTATGGAGAGAGCAACAGATTTGTTGGAAATCATACATACAGATGTATGTGCTCCGATGAATATTGAGGCTCGTAGCAGGTATCATTATTTTCTGACCTTCACAGATGATTTGAGCAGATATGGGTATATCTACTTAATGAAACAAGAGTCTGAAACATTTGAAAAGTTCATATAATTTCAGAGTGAAGCAGAAAATCATCGTAACAAGAAAATAAAGTTTCTACGATCTGATCGTGGAGAAAGTATTTAAGTTACGAGTTTGGCCTTCAGTTAAAACAATGTGGAATAGTTTCACAAATTCATGCCACCTGGAACACCACAGCATAATGGTGTGTCCGAACGTTATAACCGTACTTTATTGGATATAGTGCAATCTATGATGTCTCTTACCAATTTACCACTAATCGTTTTGGGGGTTATGCATTAGAGACAGCTGCATTCACGTTAAATAGGGCACCATCAAAATCCGTTGAGACGACGCCTTATGAACTGTGGTTTGGCAAGAAACCAAAGTTGTCGTTTCTTAAAGTTTGGGGCTGCGATGCTTATGTGAAGAAACTTCAGCCTGATAAGCTCGAACCCAAATCGGAGAAATGTGTCTTCATAGGATACCCAAAGGAGACTGTTGGGTATACCTTCTATCACAGATCCGAAGGCAAAACTTTTGTTGCTAAATTCGGAAATTTTCTAGAGAAGGAGTTTCTCTCGAAAGAAGTGAGTGGGAGGAAAGTAGAACTTGATGAGGTAACTATACCTGCTCCCTTATTGGAAAGTAGTTCATCACAGAAACCAGTTTCTGAGACACCTACACCAATTAGTGAGGAAGTTAATGATGATGATCATGAAACTTCAGATCAAGTCATTACTGAACCTCGTAGATCAACCAGAGTAAGATCCGCACCAGAGTGGTACGGTAATCCTGTTCTGGAAGTTATGTTACTAGACCATGACGAACCTACGAACTATGAAGAAGCGATGGTGAGCCCAGATTCCGCAAAATGGCTTGAGGCCATGAAATCTGAGATGAGATCCATGTATGAAGAACAAAGTATGGACTTTGATTGACTTGCCCAATGATCGGCGAGCCATTGAGATTAAATGGATCTTCAAGAGGAAGACGGATGCTGATAGTAGTGTCACTATCTACAAAGCTAGAATTGTCGCAAAAAGGTTTTCGACAAGTTCAAGATGTTGACTACGATGAGAGTTTCTCACTCGTATCTATGCTTAACTCTGTCTGAATCATGTTAGTAATTGCCGCATTTTATGAAATCTGGCAAATGGATAAACAAAACTACATTCCTTAATGGATTTATTAAAGAAGAGTTGTATATGATGCAACCAGAAGGTTTTGTCAATCCTAAAGGTGCTAACAAAATATGCAAGCTCCAGCGATCCATCTATGGACTGGTGCAAGCATCTCGGAGTAGGAATATACGCTTTGATAAGTTGATCAAAGGATATAGTTTTATACAGACTTGCGGTGAAGCCTGTATTTACAAGAAAGTGAGTGGGAGCACTACAACATTTCTGATAAGTATATGTAAGTGACATATTGTTGATCGGAAATAATGTAGAATTATTCTGCAAAGCATAAAGGAGTTTTTCAAAGAAAGACCTCGGTGAAGCTGCTTACATATTGAGCATCAAGATCTATAGAGATAGATCAAGACGCTTGATAAGTTTTTTTTCAATGAGTACATACCTTAACAAGATTTTGAAGTGGTTCAAAATAGAACAGTCAAAGAAAGAGTTTCTTGCCTGTGTTACAAGGTGTGAAATTGAGTAAGACTCAAAACCCGACCACGGCAGAAGATAGAAAAAGAATGAAAGTCATTCCCTATGCCTCGGCCATAGGTTCTATAAAGTATGCCATGCTGTGTACCAGATCTATTGTATACCCTACACTGATTTTGGCAAGGGAGTACAATAGTGATCTAGGAGTAGATCACTGGACAGCGGTCAAAATTATCCTTACTGGAATAAGGATATGTTTCTCGATTATGGAAGTGACAAAAGGCTCGTCGTAAAAGGTTACGTCGATGCAAGTTTTGACACTAATCTAGATGACTCTAAGTCTCGGTCTAGATACATATTGAAAGTGGGAGCAATTAGCTAGAGTAGCTCCATGCAGAGCATTGTAGACATAGAAATTTGCAAAATACTTACGGATCTGAATGTGACAGACCCGTTGACTAAAATTATCTCACAAGCAAAACATGATCACACCTTAGTACTCTTTGGGTGTTAATCACATAGCGATGTGAACTAGATTACTGACTCTAGTAAACCCTTTGGGTGATGGTCACATAACGATGTGAACTATGGGTGTTAATCACATGGTGATGTGAACTATTCATGTTAAATCACATGGCGATGTGAACTAGATTATTGACTCTAGTGCAAGTGGGAGACTGAAGGAAATATGCCCTAGAGGCAATAATAAAGTTATTATTTATTTCCTTATATCATGATAAATGTTTATTATTCATGCTAGAATTGTATTAACCGGAAACATAATACATGTGTGAATACATAGACAAACAGAGTGTCACTAGTATGCCTCTACTTGACTAGCTCGTTAATCAAAGATGGTTATGTTTCCTAGCCATAGACATGAGTTGTCATTTGATTAACGGGATCACCTCATTAGGAGAATGACGTGATTGACTTGACCCATTCCGTTAGCTTAGCACCCGATCGTTTAGTATGTTGCTATTGCTTTCTTCATGACTTATACATGTTCCTATGACTATGAGATTATGCAACTCCCGTTTACCGGAGGAACACTTTGTGTGCTACCAAACGTCACAACGTAAATGGGTGATTATAAAGGTGCTCTACAGGTGTCTCCAAAGGTACTTGTTGGGTTGGCGTATTTCGAGATTAGGATTTGTCACTCCGATTGTCGGAGAGGTATCTCTGGGCCCACTCGGTAATGCACATCACTATAAGCCTTGCAAGCATTGTGACTAATGAGTTAGTTGCGGGATGATGTGTTACGGAACGAGTAAAGAGACTTGCCGGTAACGAGATTGAACTAGGTATCGAGATACCGACGATCAAATCTCGGGCAAGTAACATACCGGTGACAAAGGGAACAACGTATGTTGTTATGCGGTCTGACCGATAAAGATCTTCGTAGAATATGTGGGAGCCAATATGGGCATCCAGGTCCCGCTATTGGTTATTGACCGGAGACGTGTCTCGGTCATGTCTACATAGTTCTCGAACCCGTAGGGTCCGCACGCTTAACGTTACGATGACAGTTTTATTGAGTTTTGATGTACCGAAGGAGTTCGGAGTCCCGGATGAGATCGGGGACATGACGAGGAGTCTCGAAATGGCCGAGACGTAAAGATCGATATATTGGACGACTATATTCGGACTTCGGAAAGGTTCCGAGTGATTCGGGTATTTTTCGGAGTACTGGAGAGTTACGGGAATACGTATTGGGCCTTATTGGGCCATACGGGAAAGAAGGAAAAGGGCCTCAAGGGTGGCCGCACCCCTCCCCTTGGTCTGGTCCGAATTGGACTAGGGAAGGGGGGCGCCCCCTTCCTTCCTTCTCTTTTTCCCTTCCTCTTTTCCTATTCCATATGGGAGGTGGAATCCTACTAGGACTAGGGAGTCCTAGTAGGACTCCACACTTGGTGCGCCCCCTCCTAGGGCCGGCCTCCTCCTCCCTTGCTCCTTTATATACGGGGGCAGGGGGCACCCCATGGACACACATTGATCCTACGATATTCTTAGCCGTGTGCGGTGCCCCCCTCCACCATATTACACCTCGATAATACCGTTGCGGAGCTTAGGCGAAGCCCTGCGTCGGTGGAACATCATCATCGTCACCACGCTGTCGTGCTGACGAAACTCTCCCTCAACACTCGGCTGGATCGGAGTTCGAGGGACGTCATCGAGCTGAACGTGTGTAGAACTCGGAGGTGCCGTGCGTTCGGTACTTGATCGGTCGGATCGTGAAGACGTACGACTACATCAACCGCGTTGTGTTAACGCTTCCGCTTTCGGTCTACGAGGGTACGTGGACAACACTCTCCCCTCTCGTTGCTATGCATCACCATGATCTTGCGTGTGCGTAGGAATTTTTTTGAAATTACTACGTTCCCCAACACTCAAACCTTACCTCCGCGTTCACATGAATTTTTGCATAGCCAACCTGTGGAGCCTTGGGTCTTGCTGGAGCAGCCATATGTGATATGGAGTGCTGAAACCGTGAGTGCTTTGTTGTTGCAGCCGATGATCTCCAAGTCTGAGATGAATCTGGATATGAATGCATGTGTGGAATGTGGACTTTGGAATATGCCTTCATGTATTGCCTTCCGTCGTGCCGACCAAATGGCCCACAAGGCTACCGAAAGTAGAGTGAATTTTTCATGCGACAAAGATTCCATCAGAGTAAAAAGTCAGTGTTTAGCTGAAGGTTCTGTAACTGTCATCGTATGTTGTGCTAGTTCACTGTCGATGAGAACCCAAGTGCTTCTGGATACGGTGCATTCAATGAGTAAATGAACGTACCGCAAAGCCCGCAGCTGGCTGAATCAGTCATGTGCCGATGCGCGCGCACATCATTCATTAGCAGCAACAAACGCCACAAAAAATCCGCACCTTGGCTAGGACATTTGCCTTCCACATTGACTTCTAGGCTTTCTCTTCAGCATTGAAACTAGAAGAGCCCCCATTTCCCTCTAACCATGATTCTCTCCGCTGTTTCGTCGCAACTAGCATTTTGTAAGCTGATTCCACTGTGAAAGACCCATATTTCTCAAAATGTCAGCACCAGAAGTTAGGGAGGTTCCGGGTACAAAGTGGAATACCCAAAATAACTCGGGCATCCATTGGCATAAATGTCACCTCAACCATTGCTCTTTTCCAAGTTGCCGATGTATGATCAATTAATTCTGACACTAGTGATGGCGGATTCGGGACAAGGCAGCCATACGGACAAAGCATCTCGTCCCTGGGAAGCCAGATGTCAATCTAGATGTGTATTCTTCGCCATTCCTAACACGCCTGATCAAGCCTTGCTTGTAAATGTCTCTTCCCTCGACAATAGCCCTCCATACCTGGCTTGGGTGGCCTCCAAGACTAGCCTGTAAAATATCAATATTTGGGAAGTATATGCTTTTCAGCAGTCATGCACTCAAGGACTCTGGGTTGTGTAGTAGTCGCCAAGCCTGCCTGGCAAGCATTGCAAGATTGAAGAGCTCACAATCTTTGAAGCCTAAGCCCCCCATACCTTTTAGTTGTGTCATAGTCTGCCAGGAGACCCCATGGGGTTTGTGTTTGCCATCTTTGCTCCCCAACCAGAACTTCCTAATCAGCATATTTAGGTGTTCGCATAGGATTCTAGGGAGTTTGAAACAAGACATAGAATAAACAGGCACTGCCTGATCAACAACTTTAACCAGGACTTCCTTTCCGGGTGTAGACATGGTATTTTCAATCCACCGCTGTACCTTGCTCCATAAACGTTCCTTCAAATAGCTTTTCCTGGTCGCGGTGCGAGCGAATGTTTTTGGGCCATGGCCCAGTACTGTCGTCTGTAAGCGCCAACACGCGTAACGGGTGCCGAATGCGCTGATTAGGAGCTCACGCCCTCAACGACTCCTTTTTTTAGTAAACTTCAACGACTTTTATGAGAGAGTCACATGTAGGGAGCTAGTACTGGGCCGGACCAGTAATAACGTGGCATAATCATGTTGACGGCACACTGATGCCACAAGTGTTTTCCCTTTATTATTATTATTATTATTTAAAAATATGAATTACATATATTTTGGAAAAGTAAATTTTTTTTTTTAAATTTCATAACACATTTAAAAAATGTGAATGTAGTGTGAAAATGTTTGCTGAAACTTTTAAAAAATGTTTGTACCAATAAAAAAAGTATGTGACATTACAAAAATGTCACACGTTTCAAAAAAGTATACGTGACATTTGTCCAAAATTTGGCTGTAATAAAAGGTTTGTGTAATTAAAAAACAATTTTTTTCCATTCAAAAAGTGTTATTATATTTTTTTCAAATGTTCAACTGTTTCATACAGAATGTTTGTGACATGCTTAATTCTTTTATCCAATGTATATATTTTTACATAGTTTAAAAATAATGTTTTATATCATAAAATAAAATATTTCAACATGTATTCGAAAAGAAATGTTCAGAAAAAGTATCTGAAAAATGTGAACAATTTATTTAAAAATGTTAAACATATATAAGAAAGTGATTAGATGTCTACAAAGAATGTACAAAAATGCATTTGAAAAAATGTTAGTCATGTATTTAAAAATATTAAACATGAATAAAAAATGTTCCTGATATATACGAATAATGTACAATGTGTATGAAGAAATTATATATATGTTTAAAAAATAGAAAAAAGGAAAATAAAAAACCTGAAGAAAACCAGTGAAAACCAAAGGGAAAAAAGAAGAAAACCCTCAGAAAACCAAAGAAAAAGAAAATGGAAAACCAACCCTAGGAAAAACAATGCTACAAAAACCAGAAGACGCACGCGAAGCCGACCATGCTGGCAGGCCGCTGGGCTATAGTGTGCACGCGAAGCCGACCCTGCTGGCAGGCCGCTTGTTCGAGTCCACTCTAGCTAGGCCCTGACGGTCGCTAAAAAAATCAAAAATATCGACGGCTGTCTACTCCAATTTCGAATACTGTAGCATCTAAATGCAGTTAGCCTACCCCGCAAAACAACTCCAAAAAAAAACCCTTCCCCGCAAAAAAAATGCAATTATAACCTGTTAAAGACCGAAAATTAAAGCTTGACTCACCAACTATGGTCGCCTTTTTTTCCAAGTATGGTGTCCTTTCACGCCCACGTTTTTGGCTACCTAACGCTCCTCTGCTCTCAAAAAGAGGAAGCCGGCACTTGCCAGTGAAAAATACAGTTAATATCTGGCACTGAGTTAAATACGGTTAAATGAGCTGAAAAGGATGAATACGTACTTGGTACGAAGTAACGAACAGCCTTCACACCGACGGAGGCAAGAATATATTCCCTGTAGTATCATGCATCAGACGTACCCCTGGCTGCCCACGCGCTTCACAAAGTGCATGCATGCATGCGCTCCTCCCCCTGGCCAGCAAGCGGGACATTCCGGAGATCCGCATATACATATACACCTCACCCCTCGCCCCTCACCCGCTCCGCTCCGCCTAGCCGCACCCCTCCACCTCGCCGGGATCCGCCTCCCTCCGCCACCGCAGCCCCCTCTCGGCGACACGTCCGCCTCCGTCGCCACTCCCTGCGCCCGCCTTCCCACTCTCTGGGGGGGCGCGGTGCCCCATGGCGGATGGAGAGGCGAGAGATGCGCAGAGAGGAGAGGAGCCACGACGGCGGCGCTCCTCAATCCTGGCGCGGGCGCGCTCGGCGAAGAAGGCGAGAAGGAAATTAGCGATAGCTATCGCTGGTCACTCCAACGACGAAGAGCGTGGCCGCATGCCGCCCGGAGTCGATGCGATTTCATGGGCGCTCGCAGAACTCTCCTCTCCAGATCCAGAGCAGCGGGCGCGCTGGGTCGCGTTCTGAGCTTCAGCCCCGGTGGTGACCTCCCTCGCCCTGGATTTTGAGCCAGCCAGAGCTTCTTCGGCTACAGGTGGATGGGACGTCGTCGATTCCCCACTCCGCCCCGCGGCCGAGCCTGTTCCAGCTCTGACTACCACGGCGGGTGGCCTTCGTCGACCCCGCGCCCTCTTCTCCACCTCTGGCCGTGGGGTTGGGGGTGGCCCTCCCGTCTGCGGGTTGCCGCCGGCGTCGCGTGCGTCTTCACCGCCACAGGCACCTGAATCCATGGCGGAACAGAGCAGCATCCGCGCCTGGGGCCCACCTATCAGCGAGCAGGCTCTGGGTTCCGCCGCTGGGGGAGGACCCCCTCCGATTGGTCCTGGCCTTCGTGTCAGTGAGAAGAGACGGGTTCCACCGTGGCCGCGCAGCAGGATGGCTGACTGGGATGTGGGCTCTGACATGTTTGCTGACCGGGCCAATGGGCCGCGTTTTGGGCTACATCAAGCCGTGCCTAGGGTTCCAACCCACTCCATTCGCGTCTTGATCCGCAAGGAGCTGGTCAGTGCGCGTGCCTTCTCCGCCGTCGATTGCTTCCCCGCCGCCGCTCCTGGTTTCCCACCTCCGCTCCTCCCAACCACCACCATATCGCTTGCGAACAACACTTGGGTGGGGCAGAAGCCAACTCTGGTGGAGATCCAAGACATGGCTGACAATCGTGGGCGCGGCCTGGGGCGCGGAAGGAACAACGGAATCGATCTGCCTCTGTGGAGCAACGTCTTCAGCGTCCTCCCCCACCCTCTTGACCTGCTATGGCACAAGGTAACTGGCCGCCTCTCGGATTCGACCCACAGTTTGGCCCTCCACAGCAGTTTGTGCCCAATTTCGGTTTCCAGGGCCCTCCGCCGTGGGGCTATCAAGGTCCCTTCTTCTAGCCGCAAACTAACCAGTGGAGAAACCCAATGGCTTGGCCTGATCAGAGCCAAAACCCTCAGGCAACGGTGAGAGACTTAGGGCAAGGATCCCAGCAAGGTGGACAGCAGCAACAGCAACCAACAGGACAACAGCAGCAGCAGCAAAGAGTGGGGAATGGATCTGGAACTGAGGCTAGTGATCCTAATGTAACCAGGAATCCTTCACAATCCAACAGGAGAGACAAGGGGGGTGAATAGACAGAACAGGAATAAGCAAAAAGATAGGAACCCTCCCCCTGCTAGGAATGATGAACCATATGCTGATGGAATCTGTCCAAACTGTGGAGAGCCTGGGCATTTCAGAGAGAAGTGCACTAAGCAAAGCTACTGCTTCATCTGTAAGATGGTGACTCATGCAGTGGAGGACTGTCCCATCAAGAAAAAGCCAAGTAATGTTGCAAAATATGTAGGAAGTGCAGCCACAGGTCTTGGATACTATCAGATTGATGTTCCTGATGTCAACTCTCAGCATGTTGGACTGATGAAGAATGTAGGGGTGATGTACATTGAGTCTGGTGTTGTTTCCAAGGAAGAACTCACTAAAAACTTCTCAGCAATCTACAAGACCACTTGGCCCTGGCAGATCAGACAACTGGATGAGTGGACATACTTAGTCAAATTCCCACCACACATCCCTGTGGAGCAGGTGGCTGGCTACCCAATGTTTGGGTTTCCATCAGTGGAAGGGGCTACTGTTAAAGTGGAAACTTGGAAGGGTGACTGGGAGTACTTTGCTGAACTGCAACAAGTTTGGCTGAAGCTGGAAAACCTAGACCCAACTTGGACAGACTGGGGGGTACTGGAACAGTTTGCTTCTGCCTTTGGCACCCTGCTAGATGTTGACTAGCAAGGCAATTTCAGGTCCTTGTTTGAGGTGGTCAGGATAAAAATTAGATGCAGAGACTTCTCACTCATTCCTGCAGAAAGGCTCTTTGGGATTGGAGAGCACCTGTACAATGTGAGGATCACTGTTGAGATCCCCACAGAACCACCCATTGGAGAAGAAGCTTTGGAAGAAGAGAACAATAACACTGGTGCTAACACCCACAGTGATGAGCCAGCCTCAGATCATGGCCCCACAAGGGGGACACCCAACTCCTCAGCCTCTGCCTCTCTCAGTGGGGACTCAACCTCTACTGGGCAAATTCAACTCAACAACAGACAGGCTGCTCTGGCCTTCCTGCAACAGATGGATGAACCTGGTTCAAATGATAGCTGCTACTCTCTCCTTAGGGAAATGGAGCTCACTGATTCTGAGGGATCTGATACTGAAGTGGATCTAGACATAGAAGAGCAAGTTACACAGGTTGAGGTGACTGTGCCCACTGGCCCACCAATGGCAAAAACAGGGGGAGCCACTTGGGGGCCCATCATACCAGAAAGGAGGAGCACCAGGGTTGATCTTGGAGGAAGGACTATGCTGGAAATAGCCATGGACAACAAAGCTGTGCAGAATCTTGGGAAAGACAAAGCTGCAGTTAAAGGTACTATTCTTAAAAACTCTTTTGATCACTTCAATGATCCTAAGTTTTTGAGTATTGCTGATCAAATTGGAGTGGAAATTGATAGCTCTCTAGCTAAAGTAGGGGAAAATCTTCCCACCACTATTAATATTAATGATAGTTATGGCTGTCACCCTAGTTGTGTTGATGTATCTGTAGATAGCCTATGTCTTTCTACCTCTGTTGCAAAGCACCCTAGTGATACTGGTGTAACCCTTGCTCTAGTTGTTATTAATGACAGCTCCAGCTGTCACCCTAGATCTACTACTTTTCCTCAAGCAGAAAATTGCCTAGCTGCCTCTGCCACTCACAGGCAGCCCTCATGCTCAGCTGGGGGTGCAGAGGCTAATTCTATCCTTGAGAACATAGAACAAATGCTTCCAGACAATTTACTATCAGATGATGTAGATAACTGTAGCCCTCCCTGCACCCCCCTCGGGCTGAAAGGGGTGAGTAGTGAATATTTAGATCACTGTGCATTGTGGACTCACGTAGCTAAATATGGGCGGGGCAAGCACCCCAGGACAAAAAGATCTAGATGAAATGCCTCTTTTGGAATATCAGGGGGATTACCACTTTTGGTAAAAGGCCCCATATTAGTGACACTTTAAGTAAAACCAAAGCAAATATCATTGCCTTTCAGGAAACCAAGAAGGAGGATCTCTCTATTGCCTTTCTGAAATCCATTAGCGGCAATAGATGTTTTGAATGGCATCACCTCCCTGCCTTGGGCACTGCAGGTGGGATTTTGATGGGGGTAGATTTGGATACCTTTGACATTCTAGAATGGGACTCTAAGAAATTCTCAGTGTCCTGTACTCTCACTTTGAAATCTACCCAAAAGAAAATTAGGGTGGTTGCTGTCTATGGCTCCCCCTATGAAGAAGGCAAAGATGAGTTCATTTCTGAACTTCACTCCCTTCTATTAGACATTGACACACCCACCTTGATTGGGGGAGATTTCAATCTCACCAGATATCATAGTGACAAAAACAATGGGAAGGTGGACCAGAAATGGTGTGATAAATTCAATGCTTGGATAGAGATTTGGAGCCTTCTAGAAATTAAGATGTTAGGCAGACAATTTACCTGGGCCAATAACCAGGATAATCTTGTCATGTCCACTATAGATAGAATTTTTTGCACCACTGAGCTGGATGAGATTTTTCCTCTCAACTCCTCCCAAGCACTCCCTAGGGTTTGCAGTGATCATACCCCTTTGCCTTGGGATTCAAGACTTGACACTGTCCCTATGGCTTCTAGTTTTAAGTTTGAAAAGTGGTGGCTCCTCATTGACAATTTTAGAGAGCTGGCTGCTAAAAATTGGAACTCTCCTGTCAAAAGTACCTCCCCTCTAGACATTTGGCAGGAAAAGACTAGAAGATTTAGGAAATTTGCTGAAGGTTGGAGTAAAAACATTGGAGCTGAACTTAGGAAAACTAAAAACACTCTCATCATGGAAATTGATACACTTGATATTGAGGCAGAGACTAGGGCCCTCTCTGATGTTGATACTGCTAGAATGCATGATATCCATAGGAAGCTTCAAAAAAATTGGCTGGTTGAGGAAACTAAAGCCAGACAAAGAGCTAGAGATAGAGGTATTTTAGAAGGTGATAGAAACACCAAATATTTCCAGGCTGTTGCTAACCAAAGGAGGAGGAAGACCTTGATTCACTCCTTAGATGGTCCCACCGGCGTGGTGACTGACACTAAGGACATCCTAGAAGTAGCTACTAATTTTTATAAGGATCTCTTTAGAAAGGAGAATAAGAGAAGTTTCACCTTGAAGCATGATTTCTTTGATGAGACTGATAAAGTTTCAGATAAGGACAATGACATGCTCCAGTCCCCTTTTTCTGAAGAGGAGGTGAAAGAAGCAGTTTTTGGTTCCTACTCTGATGGGGCACCAGGGCCTGACGGATTGTCCTTTATGTTTTACCAAGAGTTTTGGGAAGTCATCAAAAAAGACCTCATGGCCCTTTTTGATGATTTCCATGATGGCAAGCTAGATATAGATAGGTTAAACTTTGCCATCCTCTCCCTTATCCCTAAAGAGAAGGATGCTACTACTATGAAGAAATTTAGGCCCATCAGCCTGCTTAACTGTAGTTTTAAGATCTTCACCAAAGTCCTCACTAACAGACTTGCTAAGCTCATGCATTTCTTTACTTCTAGCAATCAAACTGCTTTTATAAAAGGCAGGTACATCTTAGAAAGTGTAGTGACTGCTCATGAGATTTTGCACTTTGTGCACAACTCTAAAACTCCTGCTGTGCTTAAATTAGACTATGAGAAAGCCTTTGACAAGGTAGACCTGGAATTCCTGCTTGAGGTCCTCTCCAGGAGAAATTTCTGTCCCAAATGGATCCATTGGATCAAACAGATTACCCATGGGGGATCTGTAGGGGTCAAAATTAATGGTGTAGAAGGCAACTTCTTTGTCACTGGCAAGGGGCTTAGGCAAGGAGACCCTGTCTCCCCATTACTTTTCAACCTTGTGGTAGATGTCCTTACCAGAATGCTTTATAGAGCTGCTCAGAGTGACCTGCTAAGTGGGCTCTGCCCTGAGTTTCTTCCTGGAGGGGTCATCTGCCTTCAATATGCAGATGACACCATTCTCTTCTTAGAAGACAACCTTGACAAGGCTAGTAACATGAAAACTATCCTTCAATGCTTTGAACAAGTATCAGGAATGAGGATCAATTATAGTAAGAGTGAGCTAATCACCCTAGAAATGGATGCAGACAGGGCTTCTGCTTTTGCTGACATTTTTAGTTGTGTTATAGGGAAGCTACCTATAAAGTACCTAGGGGTCCCTCTCCACTTTGATAAGTTGAGAAGAGAAGACATCCAGCCTATTATAGACAAAATCCTTAAGAGGATGGCTGGCTGGAGAGGAAAATTACTGTCTTATGCTGCTAGGCTTACTCTTATTAAAGCTTGCCTTTCTAGTATCCCAGTTTACCTTCTTTCCTTCTTCAAATTCCCTAAATGGGCACTTGATTTGATTAAACACTCAGTTGGCTCATTGCCTGTGGAATGATTTTGAGGGGAATAGGAAGTTACATCTGGCCAACTAGCACCTAGTGTGCATGAAGAAAGAGCATGGAGGTCTGGGAGTCCCCAACCTTAGAGATGTCAACTTGTGCCTCCTGGGGAACTGGGTGAAAAGGTACATTGTAGATGAAGGCAAATTTTGGAGGAGTATAGTTGACAAGAAATATATCAAGAACTCCCCAAATATTTTTGCCAGTAAAACCCTAACCCATCTAAATTCTGGCAAGGAGTCCTCTGGGCCTGTAAAGCCCTAAAGTTTGGCTATAGATGGCAGGTAGGAGATGGGAAGAAGATTAACTTCTGGGAAGATACTTGGTTTGGTACTTCCCCCCTCTCTATCCAATTTTGGCCAATTTACACTATTTGTGACCAGCACTGTGTTACTCTATCTGATGTGTGGGATGGTAACACCATTAAGCTGACTTTTAGAAGGACCTTTACTGATAAAATGCTGGATTCCTGGATGTGCATCGAACAGATTCTTCGTAGTGTCTCCTACAATGGGAATGATGATGCACTCATCTGGCAATATATATGACTCCAAGGGGTGTATACTACTACTTCCTTATACAGCATTATTAACTTCAGAGGGGTTCAGCCCGTATATATACCATCTGTCTGGTCTGTGGTCTCCCCACCTAGAGTTCAAATTTTTCTCTGGCTCTTGGCCCATAACAAACTGATGACCAGAGATAATTTGGATAAGAGAAAGATGGGGAAACCTTTGACCTGTGAATTTTGTTCTGATAATGAAAGCATTGATCACCTTTTCTTTAGTTGTGCGGTAGCTAAAAACATCTGGGAAGATGTGTCTGCTTTCTTTGGTTTTCCCGTAGGGCATGACTACCTGTCTGTAGCAAGGTTTTGGCCAGCTAGCAAGAACAAATGTGCATTAAATTCCATTTGTGCTTGTATACTGTGGGGCATCTGGAAAACTAGAAATGCACGTGTTTAAAAATGCTATCTGGTCTGATGTTAAACAAGTTTGGAGGCTTATCCTCTCGATGATCAAGGAATGGATGATTATGTTCAAAAAGGACTACCTCCCCCAGATCGAGGCTTTCACCCAGTGGGTCTCAGAGCTGCTCAAAACCCCCTTCCGGCTGTCGATGGGGTGACACATCTGGATCCTGCTAAGGTGCTTAATATGCTCTCCTTGGACGAAACTGATGAGCCAAGGAGCCCTCCGCCTGCTGGGAGCAAGAAGCTGTCTGTGCTCAGCCCGACCACCCCGCTGGAGCTGTTGCTGCCGCCATCCCCAGAACCTTCTCCCTTGAAGAAGGCCAAGTTCAAGGCAACGGGCGCCGGAGAAGATGGTCTCTGCTGCTTGATATCTCCACGCTGATCTGGGTCCTCAGAAAATAGTTAAGACAGCATCTGTAATAGGGTCCGTGCTCCAGTTCCCCTTTTGCTCCTGCCTTTTGAGCAAAACTTGGGATGTAGCGTGTTATGTGTAGTGCTGCAAAGAACTGAACTTTTGTTTTTTCCTTTTCTGTGAACTCTTTTGGTTTCATATATAAAAATGTGGAACCGGGAGGGCTTTGTCCCTCCTGTTGCTCTAAAAAACATATACATATACATATTTGAAACAATGCAAGGTGGCAGTACATTCTAGGCGGAGCACATGCATGCATGGACCCACAACCACGGGACGAACGTACGCGTGAGTGACCAGCAGCGCATGCATGCATAATCTAACCGCCGAAAAATCTCCGCTTTGTTGGCGCATACATAAATGATCTCTTCGTACAGTAGCGTATCCCGCGCGCGCCATCGACAGCTCCCTGTTCCGCGTCGCGTGGTCGACAGACACGTACGGCCAAGTTTTTTTTTGACAGCTGACAGACACAGCCAAGTTAGCTAGTGTCCATTACATTCCGTGTCAGTCTCTCTCGATGCTCCCTTTCGTCCTCACACCGTAATGAACTTTTCCTTTCTTTATTTATTTATTAAAAATCGAAAGGGTAGACCGTAATAAACTAGTGGTTGTGAACACTAAAGAAGAGAGAGACCCTGCTCCATTCACGGATGGTACTCTATATGACCCAACACATCGCCACCCGGCCGGCCGGCCGGCCGGCCTTATCCCGATCGAGCCCATATATACCGCACGTCGAAAAAGCTACCGAGGGAGAGAGATGTACCCGTAGATGATCATCGCATGCACGCAGACGGATAGATACGGATCGACCGTGCGGTGGAAAACGATGCGCGGCGAGGCACGACCGATCCATCCACCCAAGTGGCCAACACGAAGTGCACGGAAAGGGGTGAACAGAAAGTCCGGTTTACGTGTGGAACGACACGTACATACGTATCTATCTGTAACTAAGACCTTTTTTTTTGCTTGGCGAAGAAGAGCAGGAACCAAACGTACGTACGTCGACCGATAGGGCCTGGCATTTGGTTGACCCCGAGAGTTACCAAGGGAAAAAAACCCATGAAGGGGACAGGCAACGACGACAGGGACGAGCACTCGCGTGCCGGTCTTTGGTTCTGCGCCCTCCCTGATCACTTTTTGTTTGGTGGCTTTGTGGCTGTGCCGTGACAATTCCGTGGAACGGCGCGTGGGCCGTGAAAGCTACGTACTATACGAGTCTTTGCTCGCTGCAGCCTAGCTGCTGCAACCTTGTTTTTTCATAGGCCATCTAAAAAAACAAAAGAAAAATGGAAAGCTCGAAAACCTCACACGTACAGCTCTTATCTGCATCGGCGCATGTGTGTGAGGTTTGGCCGCTGAAAGCCAGGGCGTTTCCTTGTCCAGACGAACGGCATCCATAACTCGTCGATCCTACGAGTTTTGCTAGTCTTTTTAGAGCCTTCTTTCTTTTTTTTAGAGCCTTCTTTCTGTTTGCTTCCATTTGGCTACAAGTGGCCAACCTACTGCTAGTCCAACGGAAGGGGCACTGAAAGATCGTCAAGAAGAGGACCACACGCAACGAGTGACCGGAGACGAGATCGCGCGCGCGCAGAGGTGTCTTCTTGCACAGCTGCATAAAAGCATGAACATATAAAAACAGGTTCAAGGAAACCTCTACACGCACATATACTCACATATAATTAGTCCCCCGTCCATCGCTCTCGAGGAATGGCTTTTCGACGAGCATGATGATGAGCGCGTTTCTTTCTTTCTTTGGGGACGGCGGCACGTAAAAGATCTGGTGCCAAAAGGAGAGGAAGCTAGCGTTTGCCCTACGCGCTCCATCCGTCCATCCATCCATGGACGACGGATTACACGCACGACCGGGGCCATATTTGGTCATCTTTTCTACATGTGTGCCCGCCCACGTACTTCCCCGAAAGCACCGCCTTTAACATTGCTACTTCTCTTCCTCTCTCCCGCGCTAGGCAGCTCCCCTCCTTTCTCGCCGGTCGTGATTGATCAAGACATACGGGTCGATGCATGCTCGCTCGTGGTTAGTGGCATTGACATGGCATGAGCAAGCCCAACTTTACCCGACCTCACCCCAAGAATATAGAGATCTCCGCTTCATGTATTTTTTTTTTACCATTTTTAATGGGACCAGCGAAAGCAAGCAGCCATGCGTGCATGCCTTTCGTGTGGGACCCATCACATCAGCATTGGGGTTTGAATTTTGGCGCGTGACGTCGCGTATTACATTTACACGTCCTGGCCTCCCCACTTGCACGTAACCTCTCCTCTCCTTTTCGCCGTCGAAAAGGCTACGCACGCATTATTACATGTGCCAGCGCTCTGCACCGCGGTGGAGGCCCAGGAGACGGGCATACGCGCGCGCATCGATTGCTAGTAGTAGCGTGCAACGCAGAGCGTTGGGCCAACTCCATAGCGCGACCCATTCTGTACGGCCCGTTAGTTTGGAGTAAAAGCAACTTTAATGGGGCGACCCAAACGGACGGTGCGTTTGTCTGCTTTTTTTTCGTTTGGGTCGGCCGCCCGCCCGGCGTCCGCTCAATTTTGCATTTGGGTCGGCAATGCGCCCAACGCGCCGACCCATTTCATGTCCGCATTCAACTTTTAAATAAAAAAGGCCCGCGGCCGATCATGCCAGCGGCCATGTCTCATGCCGGCACCATGCCAGCGCCGGCATATAATGCCGGCTTCAGAAAATACCACAGTTCATGCTGGCGCACTCACCAGCCGGCCGGCACACATGCCAACACACAAAAAATGGTGGGACTTGAGTTCGACCACGCCATCGCGACTCCCGTGGTCATGCCGGCACACCTGCCGGCATACAAAAAAGATGGCCCTCGACGCCATAGATCACTCGTCGTCTAACTTGAGCATGTCGGCCTGCATCTTCTCGAACCACGGCCTTTTCATTGGCTACAAGGTGTTGAGATCCACCTTCATGATCTCCACCCCGGACGACGAGCCACCGACCACCGGGGTGGCGTTGAGGTCGATGGGCGCGGGCGCGGGCGTGGAAGGCGCGACCACGCTCACGTCGGGTGAGCACTTCCCGGAGAGGCGGGAAGCCTGCTGGTAGACGTGGAAGCCGGGGACCGGGTTGCAAGACGACGCGCGGGGGGAGTCGGGCAGCACCATCCGAGGAAACGCCGACGAGCCGGTGCTGGCCGCGGCGACGGCGGCTTGGAGGACGCTGTGCTGGCTAGGGTTTACTCCTAGCATGTAGAGCGCCTCCCTCGTTGCCGCGGCGACGCGGGCGTTGGTGAACTCCTGCTGCGTGGCGGCGACGGCGGCGGCCTCATCCCTCGCGTCCGCGGCGTGCCTCCGGCCCTTCCTCTTGGCCGACTCCCTTGCCCGCTGTTCGGGCGTCAGCCCCTTCTTCGGCTTGGTCGCGGCGGCGGTCTTGCGCGAGGCACGAGGCTTGCCTTTCCCGGAGGGGGCGACGGCGCCGGACGAGGCGAGGCCGGCAGCGGCGTCGAGGTCGAGGTCGATGGCGTCCTCCATGGCTGGTTGGGGGGCGGGGTGCGCACGGGCGAGAGCGTTTTTGGGGAAAATGGGGGGAAATGTTGGTGGCTGCCACCGACCGGCGGGCCCGGGAGAAGAGTAGGCGCGCGCGCATCCGTCTCGTGTCCGTGCCGACGCAAATCCGGCTCAAAATTGGGCCTGGAATGGGTTGCCCGCGGACGAAAAATGAACGCGCGTCCGTTTGGGTCGGCGCGTTGGGCCGCCACTTTTGTCCGCGCCAACCCAAACGGACGCGGGCGGATGAATGGGGCCGCCCCATTGGAGTTGCTCTAAAAGGGACAAACGAGGCGGCCCAACGCGCGACGGCCCGGACCCATCTGGTCCGTTTTGTGTCCGGGCCGACCCATTTCGAGCGCAAACTTGCGACGGGTTTGGGTCGCGGCGGACACCAAACGGACGCGCGCCTCGTCCGCGTCGGGGCCGCGTAGCAGGCGGCCCCGTCTGTCATCCGCCCAGGCGAACGGTCACGGTCCTTCTTAAATGGGAACCCGTGGACTGGTCGTCGTCCACGCTGCCCCACTCCACCCCGCAGCCTCCTCGAAACCCAACAACCACAGACCCCAAACCCTAGCCTCGAACTCGCTGGCCGGCCGCACGCGGCCATGGGGCTATGGAAATACGGCCGCAAAGGCAAGCACAACCGCGAGGCTGGCTCCTCGTCGGGACGCCGCCGCGGCTCCGTGAAGAAGGAGGAGCCCGCATCGCCACCGCGGCGGGCCCCCGCGCCGCTCGCGTTCTCCATCGCGCCCACGGCCGCCGGCGAGCGCGACCGGCACTACATTGAGGCAGCCGTATGCCGCCGTTATTGGGAGACGAGGACGCCGCTACCCTGGAGCGACGTCCACCTCCCCAACAACTGGCACTTGTCGGCCGACCGCGTGCCGATCCCGCCGGTCCCGCTGAGCGGCCGTGCGCGCCGCCAGGAGATCGAGCGCCACCGCCGCGTCCTCCCGGACGACCTCTACTACGACGAGAGGTACGCCCCCGACTCGCCATTGTGGGACACTTGGTTCCGAGATGAGCACGACATGCGGCGGGCGTCCTTCTTCGCCGGCACGTCGACGGGGCCGCGGCGGCCACGTGAGCACCGAGCGGCTGTTCCCCACGCGCGCGGGCGTACGCGGGTGCGCGGCCTGGCGCCCACTCCGTCGCCATCGCCATCTCCATCGCCACCACCACCTCCTCGCATGACAGCAGAGGAGGAGGCCCGTCTCATGGCGCGTGTGCTGGAGGACTCCATGCACACGCACGACGAGCGCCAATGGGAGGGCCTCGAGGAGATGACGGCCCTCTCCGCGGCCGGCGACGTCCCATCCCCGAGTTGGAGATGGTGCCGAAGGAGGAGGTGATGGAGGAGCCGCCGATGGCCGCGTTCCACCCGGGCCTGGTAGGCCAGGGGTGGAGCTGGTCGTGCACGGCAGAGCAGATGGCGGCCGCCGTGGGGGGCGTGAACTGGTGCCCCACGCCGTCGCGGTCACCGGAGCGGGACGCCTCGCCGCAGGAGGAGGTGGTGCAGGCACCTGCCACCTTCCACCACGCCGCCCCCGTGCACCAAGGACCGCCGACCCACCTGTGGACGCCGCCAGACTATGTCGACCTCGTCAGCGACGACGACGACGACACCGGGGGCCACGGAAGACGGCCACGGCCACGGCATCGACGGGTGCGGCAGGAGCGCGCGGGGGCTTTTTTTATTTTGTTTTTATGTTAATTATTGAACTGGGCCGTTTAAGTGGACCGTGAAACTGGGCCGTTTTATGGCCGTGACCCCTAAATATGTTTTAAGTTTTTTTAACTGCGTTTATTTACTTTTTAGGCATTTTATTTTTTTTTGTTTTTTAATCACGTCCATCCCGGACATGATTTGGGGTGCGGCCGCGCGTTGGGCGCACCCACGACCCGACGGACAAACGCGGACATGGGCGAACCCATTGCCACCCCAAAGGGACAAAATCCGGCCAAACCGGACGTCCGTTTGAGGTCGTGCGATGGAGTTGGCCTTAATCGATGGCTTTTTTCCCGGTCAGGGAAGGCTCCAGAGACGCAGCGCGCGCGATGGCATCTGGTTCGACGACCTTTTCTTTCTGCCCGGCCCCCATTGCGCGCGCGCACTCCCGGCCGATCGGGGCAAAATTGACAAATTTGACCTATGGACGAAATCAAATCACAGAATGAACTGCCCGTGAAACTATTTCACGCGGCTGACCTTTTTGTGTGACACCCAACACGAAGGCGCCACAGTACACTGTGCAACGCCTCACAGATAGGCGCTACACGCCTGGCCAGCGTCGCACCCGTGTGATCCGAAAATTACTAAGTCAGTGTGCAGCGCCTGAGAGCTAGGCGCCACACTATACAGTGTAGCGCCTAGCTTCTAGGCGTTGCACTAGTGGTTGCTTCATTTTGTAGTGCAACCACTAGTGCAGCGCCTGAGAGCTAGACGCCACACTATACAGTGCAGCGCCTAGCTCTTAGGCTCTGCACAATGACTTAGAATTTTTAGGCAGTCTAGGATGCAACATTGGCCAGGCATGTAGCGCCTATCTGTGAGGCGTTGCACAGTGTAGTGTGGCGCTTTCGTGTCGGGCGTCACACAAAAAGATCAACCGCGTGAAATAGTTTCACGGGCAGTTCATTCTGTGATTTGATTTCATCCACAGGTCAAATTTGTTAAATTTGCCGCCGATCGGGCCTCTTTTCCACTACTTCGGGTGATGAGATTGAGACGAGAGCAAAAGGTTGCCGCCTTGGTTGATAAGGACAAGGGAGCTCTTTTCTCGTCACTGCACTCTGTACGTATTGTATTGTTCTTCAGTTCTTCGTCTTCCCCATGATCCATCCGGCTTCCAGCTTTCCATCTCATCGCAGTTCGACTCTGCACGCGTATCCGAGGAAGATCTTTCGTGATCGCGTGTGCATCTCATTTGTTTCGATTGGATGTGCATGCCTTGCTGTCGATCTCACATGCATCGACAACAAATTGTTACTCTTAAGACAAGTGTACTGTAGACCAACTTTATCTATCAGATATAATCAAGTGCGATCTCATGGCAGGCCTAACATATGAAGTACTTATTACTGCTACAGTAGGGTAATGTTGTTGAAATAGTGTCACCAAAGGAGCAAGCTTTGGTTTTGGCGTGTTGGTGGCGAGTCAAGGCGTAGAGGGGACATGTGGTACTGTAATGTCAGGCTGAAGTTAGATCGCCAGGGTGTGCCGCCCCATGTGAGCTTATTAAGGTGGGCTATGGTCATTGCAGGTTACGCTGCCTTCGCTTTTGCACTCCACCAGTTTGGACCAGACAGCGGCGCAGTGGCATGCACTTGCATGCTTTCCAGCAGGTAGCCCAACACATCCGTTTCAGGCAGCCATAACCGGCCCTCGTCATTGCCAATCTGTCGTAACCGTGCCCCTTTAGGCTAATAAAAACGTCCGGGACTTCTCGGAAAGCATATGACAACATCCTGAATCCTCCTCCTCTGCTGAAGTTGTGTGTAGATTTAGCCATTTCACGTCCTCCTGAATGTTGTACATATGTGAAAATATCTCTAGCACAATCGCTCATAATAACCGCCAATACGGCGACCTTGAGTCAAAACTCCACCACTATAGGAGAGTTGTCTTATGAAAGTCGATTGCCATAAATTATATACTCCCTCCGATTTATATTACTTGTTTTAGATTTATCTAAATACAAAGATGGGTAACTCTCTCCCGTGTCGCTCCCGCGGGCTTCACGGGAGCAAACCCTAGCCGCCGCCGGCTTCTCCCTCCGTGGTTCCAACCCCGATCTGAAGCCCAAGTGCTCTGAGGACATGGCGGCTACTGGACCAACGGTTGGTGCGCCATGGTGGTGGTTCCACGAGCACCAGGGAGACCACCAGCACGGATCTGTTGGGATGGCTTCCTGATCGGCGTGCATGGATGATCTGCTGAGCTGTTGGCCGGCAATCTCCAGGGGCAGGCAGACGGGCCCGATCTGGGCGGTCCGGGCCTGTGTTGGGTGCCTGCGGTCGCTTTCGGTGCGGGTGTGAGGTGCTAGGGCGCAAGGTGTTCGGATGGTGCAAGGTGCTAGTGCAGTGTGGTTGGCTGGTGGTGGTGTGGTTGGGACGTTTGTCCTCGGCGAAGGTTGCAGATTCTCCGGACGAAAATCTTGCTCAATGCTGGTGATGGCAACATCCGTGGATGTTGTTTTTCTTCTTGAAGGCATTACCGAGGAAATATTTCGACCTACTACCATGATCCTTTTTCTCCGGGTGAAAACCTAGATCCGCTTCATCGTATTGGCAATGGGGTGGTCTCAACGCCTTACTTTGATGGAAGTATTGTTTTGGAGATGATAATGGTGGCGCACCAGATTTGCGGTGGTGTGTGAAGTCTGTGATGGCACGAATATCCGGAGCTTGCCGTTGCCTGGTGGCGGTGGGCAGCAGTAGCTTGCTCGACATATAGGGAGCGTCGGGCAAGTCTTGTTTGGCCTCTCTAAGGATATGTCTTCTCTCTCCTATGTCGATGAGGTTGAGGAACATGCTTGTAGTAGACATGCCTGGTGTGGGTACCCTTATGTGTTGTTGCAGCGAAGTCAAAATTGCCAGACCGCGAGTGCGACGGATGATGTACGATGACACTGCGTTAGGGCGATGGGTGCCCTGCTCTGCCATGTTTAGTTTTTCTGGCATCTTAGTTGTCTTGTGGGCTGACCAAGTATAGCTAGGTGTTGTTACCTTTGTACAAGTTTTCGCCCAGTTTTCCTCTAATAAACTAGCAGTCCTTGCACTCGGCGCTTTTATTCTGAATGGATTCCTAACAGCTCTCGTGCAAACTTTCAAAAAAACTAAGACAAGTATTATGAATCGATGAGAGTAGCTCTTTCCATAAACGACCTTGTAGCCTCCACAGATGGAGCATGAAGCTCACTCTATACCCACCCCCGTCGACGCGGGTCAAAGTTTTAGTTCTTTCCTCTTTGCGCCACGACAAGATTTTAGAACCATGCGGTCTATCATGCACCACCACGCGACGGGCACCAACTCATTAATGTCATTCTCACGCCTTCATATATCCTCACGACACGCGACCTCTTCAAATGCACCAGTGCTTAGATAAGGTGCTAAGTGCATCAAATAGTTTAGAAACTATAGTCCTCAATGCATAGGTGCTCAAGACCTCTTCCAATGCACCGTTGCTTAGATAAGGTGCTAAGTGCATTAAATAGTTTAGCAACTATAGTCCCCAATGCATAGGTGCTTACCTTGTTGTAGCTAAGGCTAGTCATAGTGGGAGTAACTTAGCTAGTAACATAGCGCACTACAAGAATTTTTTGCTTATGTGGCATGTAGTTAATGAGAAGTGGTAACATAATATGTTACTGTAACATTGTAACATTGTAAGTGCATCTAGTGCCACCCCTAGTTAGTTTTGGAGTATTGACGACAAACCTGATTGAGGGACTAATGTGTTTGTGAG
The DNA here is from genome assembly GCF_018294505.1 of Triticum aestivum. Classification (NCBI taxonomy): domain Eukaryota; kingdom Viridiplantae; phylum Streptophyta; class Magnoliopsida; order Poales; family Poaceae; genus Triticum; species Triticum aestivum. Next base: position 342,697,968 of record NC_057811.1, read on the forward strand.
AATTGCAGGATAACATAGGTTGTAGTCCCTTATTGATTCGGTTTACCTACCAGAGATGACCCCTAAAAATGTGTGAAGACATTGCAAACAATGATGGTTCATGAAGACATTCACAGTGAAGATTATGACATGAGAAGACATTCATGTGAAGACTATGGAGTGCGAAGACATAGTTGTTTCGTAGTTTCCTTTACTTCTTTGTTGAGCCATAGGAACCACCGTACTGTTAAGTGGGGTCCAAGTGAACAAAGTCAGAGTAGTTGAAGTGATGCTCAACCAAAATCACATGTCTTCGAGCGAAGACAATGAGAGCAAATCTTATCCAGAGCTGGATGAGTCAGCTTTACTTGTAGCCCAAGTCAAGCTGCCGCGTGTGTTTGAAATCCGACCGTTGGACACGTGTCGGTTCCTTAGTGACCCAGGGTCATTTCGGACAAATCAGGTCGGGTCGCCTCCTAGCTATATATAGCCCACCCCATACACCATAAATTGGTGGCTGCTCAGAGTTAGTGCACGGCTTTTGTCGTTTGAGAGCAACCCACCCCCGAAGCATTTGAGAGAGAGATCCTTGCGAGGACAAAGCCCAAAACACCCAGAGCCAAAGAGTGTTAGGCATCACTGAAGTCTTTCTGTCCGCGTGACCTGAAGACTTGTTAAACTTGAGGACTGTGTATCCTCCAGCCGGTTAGGCGTCGTGTTCTGAGCATCCAAGAGCCATTGTGGATAGCCGGTGAATGAAGTCTGTGAAGGTTTGGAAGTCTACCTTGAAGACTTACCAGAGTGACTGGGTGTCCTTAGCTCAAGGGGAATAAGGTGAAGACGCGGTCTTCTGAGTTAAATCTCAGCCTCCCTAACCAGACGTACAGTTGTCACAGCAACTGGAACTGGTCTACCAAATCCTTGTCTTCACCAAGCAACTGGTTCTATCCTCCACTTCCCTTTTACTTTACAGTTTGTCTTCGTGAAGTCAGTGCCTGCCTGTCTGGTCTGATTGACTTCACTAAGTGAAGACTATTTACTATTTGGCTTCATACTGTCTTCCATCCTGATCCATCCTACCTAGCTGCTGATAGTCTTCGTGCTTTCACTTCATTGCTTACTTGACTGTGGTTTGTCTAGTGTAGTCTACCTTCCGCTGCATATCAATAGGTTCATTTCCACTGTTTGTCTTCAAAGACCTCGTGTTTTGAAGACTTTCATAAAATCGCCTATTGACCCCCCCTCTAGTCGATAACTAGCACTTTCAATTGGTATGAGAGCAAGGTGCTCCCTTGTTCTGTGTGATTTGGTTTAACCACCTGGAGTTTTAGCTATGTCGACTGCAGGGATAATCAAGGTCTCCGCTGTGTGCTCAGTCTTCGATGGCACTGATTACCCCTACTGGAAGAATAAGATGCGGATGCATCTTGAAGCCATTGACGTCGACCTCTGGTATGTCGTCAAGAATGGCGTTCCCAAGGTCGGTGAAGGTGTCACCGCTGCTGATGTCAAGAGGTTCATTCAACTGGATTCGACTGCCAAGAACATCATCTGTGGCCATCTGACCAAAGGAAAGTACGGCCGTGTGAGTGCACTGGAAACTGCGAAGCTAGTCTGGGACTGGCTCTCCAAGGTCAACGAAGAAGTCTCAACTCAAAGAGATTCAAGGATTGATGTTCTTCGCAACCTCTTCAACCGCTTCAAGAGAAACGACAATGAGAATGTCCAGCTCATGTTTGATCGCCTCACTGATATCACAAATGAGCTTCGCGCACTTGGCGCCACTGAGATCACCAAGCACGAAATCGTTAAGAAGCTACTGAGATCACTTGACAGCTCATTCGACACCCTGGCCGTGATGATTCAAGAACGTCCTGACTTCAAAGATCTCGATCCGTCTGACATATGAGTTCCAGTTATCTGAGAAGAGAGACATCTATGGCCCCAACTATGGCCGAACCCGGGCTTTGAAGGCTAAGGTTGTGTCCTCATCTGAAGAAGAATCTGACTGCAGTTCTGGGGATCCTGAAGACATTGGAAAGGAGCTAGCTATGCTCGTGAAGAAGTTCCAGAAGTTCTCCAAGAGGAAAGGTTTTAGAAAGTCTTCAAGATCCAGCTCAAGAAATGATGAAGCTTCCACTCGTGACCACAAGAAGAGAACATGCCACAAATGCAAGAAACCTGGTCACTACATCTCCGAGTGTCCTCAATGGGACAATGAGACCAAGAAGAAGAAGAAGAAGAAGAGCAAGCAATATGATTCTGATGACAAGAAGAAGAAGAAATCCTCAAAGTCTTCGTCAAAATCTTCATCTCACAAGAAGAGCTCATCCAGCAAGGCTCGTGCGTTTGTTGGCAAGGAGATGGATTCAGAGGAGGAGTCTGCTTCTGAGGAGGTGGAGTCTGAGGAGGAGTCCGATTCAGGCGTGGCAAGCCTGGCTCTAGCTTCAGCTTATGTCGCCAAGTCCATCTACTGCTACCTACTCCTACCTACTGCTTTATGGCACGTGGTGCCAAGGTAAACTCACACGATGCTTACTTTCAAACATCCAGTGAAGATGACTCTGAATGTGAATCTAAACCTAGCTACAAAACACTTGCTAAAATTGCAACGGAACAACAAAATGCTATGGAACATATTCAAAAGTTGCTAGACAAAAGAGATGACCCGTTGGACGCGGAGATGACTCGAACTCAGTCCTTACCTGAAGACATTAAAATTCTTCACGTTAAGTACGAAGAACTTGAAAGTCGTCATGAAACACTCTCAGCTACTCATGAGAAGCTTTCCTATGATTATCTTCAAAGGAAGCAAGAACTTGAGAACCTGAGAGCGTATCATGAAGATCTTCAAAAGGATAACGAGTCTCTTCGCGCTCAACAGATCAGTACCGCTTAGGAAGACTTTGAGCCACCATGTTTAAAATGTCTTGAGCGTGATAATGCTGTCTCTGTTGCTGAATGTTCTACTGCTGCTACTGATGCTATATCTTCAACTGTTGATATGGTAACTAACCCCTCTTTTGAGGATACCACTACTATTGCTGATGAGAATGCTAGGTTGAAGACATTGCTTGAAACAGGGATGTACAAAAGCCTCAAAGGGCATCAGACACTATGTGATGTCCTCAAGAAACAGATTCTGAACCGAAACCCTAGGAAGAGGGTGTTGGGTTCGAGAGGAAAATGAATGTTGATGGTTCATACTGGAAGCCTTCAGTGGATCCGTCTACCTTATCTGGCTTCACTTGTGCTAACCCGATTATCATTGATGAATCCTTTGATGCAAACTGTAAGCTGTTTAAAAATCAGAATGGTAAAGTGTTTGCCAGGTATATTGGTACTAACTGCAGGAATGGACCGCCTTTGAAGAAGATCTGGGTGCCCAAAAGTTGTCTTGAGAAGCTTCCTGTGAATGTCATCATGACACCACCTGGGAAGAAGAAAAACCCCAGACCAAAGGCTTCATATGGTCCAAAGGCTTCATACAGACAGAGGACTCACCAGAGTCACCCTAACGACAATGTTTTAAGGGAAACCATACTCAGACTAATGAATATGAGCGTGTTTCATCAAACCGCTATGTTCATAAGACCAAGAACTTTTCTGCTTATTCTTATGAGTATTATTCACCTCTTGCAAGGCTATTTGCTAGGGCTCCAAAGCCAAAGTTCTCAGATGTTGCACTTAGACTCATTGCTTCTAAGCCACCCTTGAAGATGTGGGTGGTTAAGAAAAATTAACTCTCTTTTGCAGGGAAAGGTCTCCAGCCGGAAATCAAAGGCTTCTGATGCTTATGCTGGGGACCTAAAACATCTTGTGGGACACAAGATAAAATGCCAGAATGGTCTTACTATGTATTTCTTCCCAGGTTTTCTTGACAAACATCCTATCTACCCTAACCAGGATCTGAACTTTCATAATATGCTTGTTCGTCAAATGTTTATGCTTCACATTTCCCTTGGTGAAGCCTATCCCCCTAACTGCACTGTAGGGTACGACACCAAAGGCTTCTGAGTGGATTATGGACAGTGGATGCACTAACCACATGACATGTGATCGAAGTCTTCTTATGGATTCAACCCTACGCCCGTCTGACAAAAGTCACATCACATTTGCTGACACTGGTAAAAGCAAGGATATCGAAAAGATGATCTGTATATGGTAGATTTCTCCGCAGGACCACAACTGGCCGTATGTCTTCTAGCAAAAGCTTTAGAATGCTGGCTCTGGCATCGGAGGCTAGGGCATGCTGGCATGAGGAACTTGTACACTCTCGCGAAGAAGAAGCATGTCATAGGCACCGAGGGCGTCAAGTTCACGAAGGATCATCTATGTGGTGCCTGCGAAGCTGGAAAGATGACTAGGGCCAAGCATCCCTCGAAGACAATCATGGCGACGACACGTCCCTTCGAGTTGCTTCACATGGACTTATTTGGCCCTACTCATTACTCTACCCTCACTACCACAGCTTGCCTATATGGCTTCGTCATTGTTGATGATTACTCGAGATATACATGGGTGCACCTAATTCTCTACAAGACTGAAGTGCGGGCTGTCTTCAGAAGATTCGCCAATTGTGCCATGACCAACTATGGCATCAAGATCAAGCACATCAGAAGTGACAACGGCACAGAATTCAAGAACGCGGACCTCGACACTTATCTTGATACGTTGGGCATCACATATGAGTTCTCAGCTCCATACACACCTCAGCAGAATGGCATCATGGAGCGCAAGAACAGAACCCTCATTGAGATGGCAAGGACGATGCTTGATGAGTACAAGACTCCAAGGAAGTTCTGGCCTGAAGCCATTAATACCGCATGCCACATCATCAACCGTGTTTATCTTCACAAGTTTCTAAAGAAGGCATCATATGAGCTCCTGACTCGTAAGAAGCCAAACGTCAGCTATTTCAGACTATTTGGTGCTAGGTGCTGGATCAAGGATTCGCATCACCCTTCAAAATTTGCACCGAAAGCACATGAAGGTTTTATGTTTGGTTATGGAAAGGATTCGCACTCCTACATAGTCTTCAACCTCTTTCACTACAAAATGGTTGAAACTAAGGATGTGCGGTTCGATGAGAATAACGGCTCGCAAAGAGAGCACCTGCCAAATGTGCTAGATGAAGCTACACCAAGTGAATCTATCAAGCTTATGGGTACTGGAGAAATCATACCTTCAGAGGCAGAGGCTGAAGAGGAAAATCGCCATTTCTGCACCTAATCGGTCTGAAGACACTGCTCAGCCTGAAGCCAATGCTGAAGATGAAGACAACAATCAGCAAGGGCGAAATCTTCGTCCAGTTCATCCTTGTGCTGCAAATGAAGTACAGATTGAGAAGATAATTGATAGCATCAATGCACCTGGTCCACTCACTCGTTCAAGAGCAACACAGCTAGCAAATTTCTGTAGGCACTTTGCATTTGTCTCTATATCTGAACCCAAGAAAGTTGATGAAGCCTTCATGGAACATGAATGGATTTAAGCATGCAAGAAGAGCTTTAACAGTTCAAGCTGAACAATGTATGGGAGCTGGTGCTACCTCTTGAGCATGCATTGGTTTTCCCTTGAAGAGGAAAGAGTGATGCAGCAAGTAGCATAAGTATTTTCCTCAGTTTTTGAGAACCAAGGTATCAATCCAGTAGGAGACTACACGCAAATCCCTAGTACCTGCACAAACAATCAAGAACCTTGCAACCAACGCGATAAAGGGGTTGTCAATCCCTTCACGGCCACTTGCAAAAGTGAGCTATGATAAAGATAATAAGGTAAATATTTTTGGTATTTTTGTTGTATAGATTGAAAAGTAAAGATTGCAAAATAAACGGCGACAGAAATAGCACGTTGGCGGGAGAATAATATGATGGAAAATAGACCCGGGGGCTATAGGTTTCACTAGTGGCTTCTCTCAAGATAGCATATTCTACGGTGGGTGAACAAATTACTGTCGAGCAATTGATAGAAAAGCGCATAGTTATGAGAATATCTAGGCATGATCATGTATATAGGCATCACGTCCGTGACAAGTAGACCGAAACGATTCTGCATCTACTACTATTACTCCACACATCGACTGCTATCCAGCATGCATTTAGAGTATTAAGTTCATAAGAACAGAGTAACGCATTAGGCAAGATGACATGATGTAGAGGGATAAACTCAAGCAATATGATATAAACCCCATCTTTTTATCCTCGATGGCAACAATACAATACGTGCCTTGCTGCCCCTGCTGTCACTGGGAAAGGACACCGCAAGATTGAACCCAAAGCTAAGAGCTTCTCCCATTGCAAGAAAGATCAATCTAGTAGGCCAAACCAAACTGATAATTCGAAGAGACTTGCGAAGATATCAAATCATGCATATACGAATTTAGAGAAGAATCAAATATTGTTCATAGATAATCTTGATCATAAACCCACAATTCATCGGATCTCGACAAACACACCGCAAAAAAGTATTACATCGAATAGATCTCCAAGAGAACCGAGGAGAACTTTGTATTGAGATCCAAAGAGAGAGAAGAAGCCATCTAGCTAATAACTATGGACCCAAAGGTCTGTGGTAAACTACTCACACATCATCGGAGAGGCTATGGTGTTGATGTAGAAGCCCTCCGTGATCGATTCCCCCTCCGGCGGAGCGCCGGAAAAGGCCCCAAGATGGGATCTCATGGGTATAGAAGGTTGCGGCGGTGGAAAAAGTGTTTCGTGGTGCTCCTGGATATTTTCAAGGTATAAGAGTATATATAGGCGAAGGAAGTAGGTCGGTGGAGCTGCGAGGGGCCCACGAGGGTGGGGGCGCGCCTACCCCCGCTGGGCGCGCCCTCCTACCTCGTGGCCGCCTCGTTGCTTTCTTGACGTCCACTCCAAGTCTCCTGGATTGCGTTTGTTCCAAAAATGATCCTCGCGAAGGTTTCATTCCATTTGGATTCCGTTTGATATTCCTTTTCTGCGAAACACTGAAATAGGCAAAAAAACAGCAATTTGCACTGGGCCTTCGGTTAATAGGTTAGTCCCAAAAATAATATAAAAAGGTATATTAAAGCCCATTAAACATCCAAAACAGATAATATAATAGCATGGAACAACCAAAAATTATAGATACGTTGGAGACGTATCAAGCATCCCCAAGCTTAATTCCTGCTCGTCCTCGAGTAGGTAAATGATAAAAATAATTTTTTTGATGTGGAATGCTACCTAACATAATTTTCAATGTAATTCTCTTTATTGTGGCATGAATGTTTAGATCCAAAAGATTCTAGACAAAAGTTTAATATTGACATAGAAATAGTAATACTTCAAGCATACTAACTAAGCAATTATGTCTTATCAAAATAACATAGCCAAAGAAAGCTTATCCCTACAAAATCATATAGTTTGGCCATGCTTCATTTTCGTCACACAAAATGCTCCCATCATGCACAACCCCGATGACATGCCGAGCAATTGGTTCATACTTTTTAACGCGCTTCAGCCTTTTCAACCCTCACGCAATACATGAGCGCAAACCATGGATATAGCACTATGGGTGGAGTAGAGTATGATGACAGGGGTTATGTGAGAAGACAAAAAAGGAGAAAGTCTCACATTGACGCGGCTAATCAACGGGCTATGGAGATGCCCATAAATTGACATCAATGCGAGGAGTAGGGATTGCCATGCAACGGATGCACTAGAGCTATAAGTGTATGAAAGCTCAACAAAAAGAAACTAAGTGGGTGTGCATCCAACTTGCTTGCTCACGAAGACCTAGAGAATTTTGAGGAAGCCCATCATTGGAATATACAAGCCAAGTTCTATAATGAAAAATTCCCACTAGTATATGAAAGTGACAAAATAAGAAACTCTCTATCATGAAAATCATGGCGCTATTTTGAAGCACAAGTGTGGAAAAAGGATAGTAACATTTTCCCTTCTCTCTTTTTCTCTCATTTTTTTATTTGGGCTTCTTTTGGTCTCTTTTTTTCTTTTTCTTTTTCTTTCGTCCGGAGTCTCATCCCGACTTGTGGGGGAATCATAGTCTCCATCATCCTTACCTCACATGGGACAATGCTCTAATAATGAAAATAATCACACTTCTATGTACTTACAACTCAAGAATTACAACTCGATACTTAGAACAAGATATGACTCTATGTGAATGCCTCCGACGGTGTACCGGGATATGCAATGAGTCAAGAGTGACATGTATGAAAGAATTATAAAGGTGGCTTTGTCACAAGTACGATGTCAACTACATGATCATGCAAAGCAATATGACAATGATGGAGCGTGTCATAATAAACCGAACGGTGGAAAGTTGCATGGCAATATATCTTGGAATGGCTATGGAAATGCCATAATAGGTAGGTATGGTGGCTGTTTTGAGGAAGATATAAGGAGGTTTATGTGTGATAGAGCGTATCATATCATGGGGTTTGGATGCACCGGCGAAGTTTGCACCAACTCTCACGAGAAAGGGCAATGCACGGTACCGTAGAGGCTAGCAAATGGCGGAAAGGTAAGAGTTTGTATAATCCATGGACTCACATTAGTCATAAAGAACTCATATACTTATTGCAAAAGTTTATTAGCCCTCGAAGCAAAGTACTACTACGCATGCCCCTAGGGGGATAGATTGGTAGGAAAAGACCATCGCTCGTCCCCGACCGCCACTCATAAGGAAAGCAATCAAAGAACACCCTATGCTTCAAATTTGTTACACAACGTTCACCATAGGTGCATGCTACGGGACTTGCCAACCTTAACACAAGTATTTCTCAATTTCATAATTACCCAATTAGCATGACTCTAACATTACCACCTTTATATCTCAAAACAATTATCAAGTATCAAATTTATCATAGTATTTAATGCACTCTATCTGAAAGTTTTTATTATACCCGTCTTAGATGCCTATCATATTAGGACTAATTTTATAGCCAAAGCAAATTACCATGCTGTTCTGAAAGACTCTCAAAATAATATAAGTGAAGCATGAGAGATCAACACTTTTTACAAAATAAAACCACCAACATGCTCTAAAAAGGTATAAGTGAAGCACTAGAGCAAAATTATCTAGCTCAAAAGATATAAGTGAAGCACATAGAGTATTCTAATAAATTCCGATTCATGTGTGTCTCTCCCAAAAGGTGTGTACAGCAACGATGATTGTGGTAAACTAAAAAGCAAAGACTCAAATCATACAAGACGCTCCAAGCAAAACACATATCATGTGGTGAATAAAAATATAGCATCGAGTAAAGTTACCGATAGACGAAGATGAAAGAGGGGATGCCTTCCGGGGCATCCCCAAGCTTAGGCTTTTGGTTGTCCTTGAATTTTATCTTGGGGTGCCTTGGGAATCCCCAAGCTTAGGCTCTTGCCACTCCTTGTTCCAAAATCCATCAAATCTTTACCCAAAAACTTGAAAACTTCACAACACAAAACTCAACAGAAAATCTCATGAGCTCCGTCAGTGTAAGAAAACAAAACCACCACTTTAAGGTACTGTAATGAACTCATTCTTTATTTATATTGGTGTTAAACCTACTATATTACAACTTCTCTATGGTTCATACCCCCCCGATACTAGCCATAGATTCATCAAAATAAGCAAACAACACACGAAAAACAGAATCTGCTTGGGTCTCGGCTTGGTCACCACCGGTGGCAGGCGACGCACCCGCGCGTGATGTGGTGCTGGAGGCGCGGTCAGGCTGAGGCTGGTCGGCCGCTCCACCATCCGGCTCGGCGTCTTCACCCTCCTCCTCCTCCTCCTCGCCCTCGTCGCTGGAGTCGATCTCCTCCGCCGAGTCTTCACCATCTGTCGGGTTCAGCCCGAACCACTCCTCCGGCTGGGCGACACCGTTGTCATCCACCTCAGGGGCGAAGACGCTGGTATCAGTGTAGTCGGCGATCGCCGAAGCCCGCCGGATGATAGCCGGCCGCGCCGGCTCCAGCTCCGTGTCGGCCTGCTGCCGCCAGGTAGCCAGCTGGTCCAGACTCAGGCCGGGATACCAGGCCTTGACGAACTCCAGCGCCCGCCTGGCGCCGGACTGAGCCGCCGAGGCCTTCCAGGCTTCAAAGCGACCGACCGCCACCTCCAGCCAGTCGGCAGTCCGACTGGGGGTGCGGGGAACCACTTCGCCGGGCCAGAGGGCGGCCAATACTTGCGCCCCAGCATGCTGAAGCCGGCGAAGCAGTCGGTGAGCCGGCTGGAGACGGGCCTGGATCGCCAAGAGCTGCTCCTCCAGCGAACGGCCAGCGCTTGGTGCAATCTTGAAGCCAGCCTGCCTTCGCGCTTGGCGGTGGGCCTCGATGATCTGGTTGGCGGCGGTAGAATAGCCAAGAAAGTACTCTGCGCAAGAAGGAAAGAGAAAACATCAAGTCAGAAAACGAGCCAAAAGCAGCAGACGACAAGAGAGGACGAAGAAGTAGGCGGCTTACCGTCAACCAGATCTTCGATCTGGCCATAGCCATTGACCAGAGTCTGCCTTGCTTCAGCCCAGCCAGCCGCTTCTGTCTCGTACTCGGCCTGGAGGGGGGCTTCGCGGTCCTGCACCGCCTTCAGAGCCGCCTTGTGGCTCTCCTCCTGGTCGGCCAGCCTCCTGGCCAGGCGGTCGCGTTCCTGCACCAAGGCGGCAAGCTCGGCCTCCTTGGCACGAAGGGCAGTCTGAGACTCTCCCAGCTGTGCCTCAGACTGGCATTGGCCGCTGCAAGAACGGCAGAAAAAGAAAAAACAATAAGAGGAAGTAGTCAAGGAAGATCCGACCCGACTGCTCAGTAGTCGGCCCGAATCTCGGGGACTACACCCAGTGGGTGCGCTGACGCGCCCCCACGTGAGATAAAGAACAAAGCACTTACCCCGGCTCTCAGTTAGGTCGGCGGTCTTCTGGGTCAGCTCCCGAGCCTGGGAATTGAAGGCAGCCGCACGAAGATTGTGGTAGTCCTGCAAGACAGACAGAAGAGCAAAATAAGAGCAAGAACAGCAAACTAGATCCACTAAGAAGTTCCAAGCCGCCTGCTCAGCAGCCGACTCGGAACTCGGGGACTACACCCAGTGGGTGCGCTGACGCGCCCCCACGGAAGAAATCAAGATCAAGATAAGAAGACTAACCCGGATGGCCGCCCGCGTCGCAAGGGATTCATCGGTGTACTGCCTCAGCGCCGTAGCCTGGGCCTGGAGCTGGGTCCGGACGTCCTGCGCGGCCACGTTCATCACGGCCGTCCCTTCGCCTGGCGTCCACCCCAAGGTAGCGCTGGCCACCTCCACATCCTGGGCTGAGGAGCTGGAGCCCGCGGCCGGCTGCGGATCCGACGCAGCCTCTGTGGCTCTGACGCAGCCTTCCCCGCGCGCCGGCTCGGCGGCATCCGGACCGCCAGCTCAGTCCTCGCGGCCGGCTCGCCCCCCCGCCGACTGCGCAGGCGGCAGATCAGGCCGGCCGCCTTGAGCCGCCCCAGTCGGCGGGGTCGGCACCGGCGCTCTCTCCAGGATGACGACGTCGTCGTCCCTCTCCAGCCCCGGCTGGTCACCGCCGGCTTCCTCTGGCGGGGGCTCCGGGGCCCCAGGCACTGCGACGCGCAGTGGGGTGACCAACAAGGCCCCCTCAGCCGCCGCCGCAGCCGCAGGCTCCGCTTGGGCCTTGGCTGCGGCGTCGGCGCGCGCCTTCGCCGCCTCCTCCTCCTGTGCTGCCTGGGCGGCGGCCGCCTTCCGTGCCTCCGCCTCCCACGCGTTCCGTTCTGTCGCCGCCTGAAGGTCGGCACGGGGATCCACGCGGCGAGTGGTGCTCCCAGATCCCCTTGGCGGCTCAACGACGGAGGCGGCAGCCGCCCGCTCGAGCGACAAGGGAGCTCTGGTTGTTTGGAGAAAAAGACAAGGATTCAAGAGCTACCAGAGAAAAGAAAAAGGAGTACACGAAGGAGTTTGAACTTACGCCGACACCGTCTGCGGTTGCTTCACCGTCTTGCGGAAGCGAGCCGCATTCGCGGCCGCCTCCTCCCGCCTAGTAGCCGCTGCCCCGCCTCGGGGCTTCTTCGACCGACTGCCGAACAAACCCTGCGCGGCACGACGCTTTTGCCCGCCGCCCCGAGCAGGCGGTGCAGCGGAGGAACCCGCGCCGCGGCCAGACGCCGGCCGACGGCGCGGGACGACTTCGGCCTGGTCGTCGTCCGGCCAGTCGTCGAAGCTGACTCCGTGACTGGAGCCGCCTGCTTCGCCGCCGGCTTGGCCACCGCCCGGCTTGGTGTTGTCGTCCATAGCAGCCGCCCCCAAGTCGGGGTCCTCCAGATCGTGCTCCGTCCGGTCGGGGACGAATCGGCGCTCCGCGTCCGACCCACCGGCAGGCCGTAGAAGAGGGCTCTGTCGAAAACAAGCCTCCCCCCCAAGATAACCACGGGGTGGCCGACTCCAGGAAGCCGGCCATAGAGAACGCCGACTCCCCAGAGCCGGCCACGAAGAACGCCGACTCCAAGAAGCCGGCCAAGACCGCACCCACAAAAACTACACCCACATAACGATGACAAGACGGGGTGTGGCCACAGTGCGGCCCACTACCCCCGAAGCCCGTGGCAGGCATAGCCACAGGACGCCGTACGGGACGGCCATCTCCCGTCCGGCTCGGCACTGTAGCCATGCTGGCCTCAACGTCACCCACGATAGACGCCAGTACGGCCCACAGCCGGCGGGCCCCCGTAGCCAGAGAGAGGCGCGAAGGCGGCCTGGCCTCCCCCAGTCAGCCAAGGGCGTAGCCGGCCCCCAGAAGCCGGCTACCTCCTTCCTCGAAGCATGCGCCACATTAAGGAGGCAAGACGAGGTAAGGCTATAGTGAGAGCCCTCGAGGCGGCACACTGTAGCCACGCTTACCTCGACGGAGCCCTCGTCATCAGGGGCGAGGCTACAGTAAGCAGCCGCCGACATGACCCTAGGCGGTGGGGCCGGCCTGTCGACCAAGAGGCCGGCAGCCGGCGGGACCCACCAGTCGGCGGGCCCCAACGGCCGGCGGAGAAGCCGGCGAGCATAGACACTGACGACTGGGACCAGCGCCCAGCCGGATTACAATTGTACCCCCGGGGGGTAGGCCTATATAAACCCCCCGGGGCACCCATGCAAAGGGTTGGCTTCTAAGCATTACACATACACCATAGATAGAGGGAAGTGAGAGCTAGCCTTGCTCTTCTTCTCCCTTGAACCCAACAGCTCTAGGAGCATTTGTAGCTACTCTTTCCGATCTAGTGATCATGCGGAGACCCCGCAGAGCAGGACTAGGGGTGTTATCTCCACGGAGAGCCCGAACCTGGGTAAGATTCGCCAGCGTGCATGTCTTCGCCTCATCCCGTTTCCAGGCACCAGCGACGTCTTACTGGCACCCACTATGATAAGCCACCCGTTGGCATATGTCGCACCTACCATCCGACATTTGGCGCCCACCGTGGGGCCAGGTGCACCGTCGTCCGGAGACCTGTTTTGGACGGGAACCCTCTTCCTCCCCCGCGAGCGCAGCCAGCCTGTTGCGCCCGATGGCGTTTGCCTCGACGCGCTGCAAGGCGTCGACGACGCCTGCGCGGCGAGCTGCCTCGCCGATCTTCTCGGCGAGACTCGCATCTCCGACGAGCCTGCGTCCGACGCAGGCACGGACTACCCGGAGAGCCGCCTCGTCAGCCTCCTCGACCAGCTTCACGTCTCTAGCGAGCCCGCTGCAGATGTGGAGTCGGTCGGCTCCACCGACCCAATGCTCGTCGACTCCGAGACGGCATCGCTCGACGCCTACCCCTCCGACGTGGTGGTCTTCGACGATCCTCTCCCTCGAGCTGACAGTGGCAGCAGCGCTGTCACCGAAGTGTTGGTCATCAGCCACGTCGCCAACTCGGGCGAGAACGCCCACGACGCCCTGCAAGCGGCGATGCACGACCTCTCCATCCCCATCCCGGCCGACGCCGACGCCGAGACCCTGGAGGCATGTCGCCTCGCCCTTGTCGCGGAGGGTCAGAAGATAGCCTCCATGAGACGCCTCACCGAGGCCCACCAGCGCGAAGTCGACCGCGCTGCCTTCGGTATGCCGCCGCCTAGCGGACCGAGCCGAGCCGGTTTCGTCCAGAAGCGCGGCGCGGCTATCGCCAGCATGCTGGGGGCAGATCGCCCCGTCTACGCCACCCCGCTCGAGAATCTGCGAGCCGCTCAGGCGGCCGCAGAAGAGCTCAATGGGCTGGGAGCCGATGAGCTCCCCTACATGACACGGCGGATCCAGCAGCTGATCGACACGGCTGCAGAACGGCATGAAGCCAGCGCCCGTGCTGATAGTCATCCCCCGCGCCGGGAGCACGCCGCAACGTCCCGCTCGCCGACTACGAGCGGCGCCCGCCAGAAGAAAGACAAGGAGCCGGCTGCCAGCCGCAGCCGGACTCGTATCACCATCGAGCGCGACGCGGAAGGCCGCCCTCGAGCGGTGGAGCACCAAGGAAATCTGCCTCCTCCCCCGCCTCGAAGGGAGAGATGTCTCACCCCGCCACCTATCACACATCCGACTCTTGGTGACCGACTAGGTCGCCGAGAAGGAGTCGGCGAGAACGACGCCCGCCACCGGATCGACCGCCTTGCTCGATCCCTGGCGTTAGAAGAAGAAGACGATGTCGGCCCGCCATGCTTTGGCCCCCGCATCCGCGACGAGCCCTTCCCCAAAGGGTTCTCGCTCCCCAGAAACACGCCCAAGTACAACGGCTCAGTGAAGCCGGAAGATTGGCTCATCGACTACTCCACTGCTGTCAGCATAGCCAACGGCAATCGGCGCGTAGCCGTGAAGTACGTCCCCCTCATGCTGCAAGGCACGGCGCGCACCTGGCTCAACAGCCTCAAGCCCTACAGCATCAATAGCTGGCTGGACTTCCCGGAAGTCTTCGTCCACAACTTCACCAGCACGTACAAGCGACCTCCCAAGCCTCGCCAGGTCTCCCTATGCATCCAAGGGCCCAACGAGTCAACCCGCGACTACCTCACGCGGTGGGCCGAGCTCCGCAACTCCTGGGAGGGGGTGCACGAGGTTCAGGCCATCGAGTACTTCACCGTCGGGTGCCGAGAGGGCACCCTCCTCAAGCACCGACTCCTCTGCGACGAGCCGGCTACCCTCGACAAACTCCTGATCATCGCAAACAAGTACGCCACGGCCGACTCCTCGATGAAGACCGAGCTTCGAGTAGACGCCTCCGGGAAGGTGATTGCGCCGGCTCCCAAGACGCCGGATGGCGACTCCAATCGGCACCCCTACCAGAACGATCACAAGCGCAAGGCCCCGATGCCGACTTCCACCAGTCGGCAGGTGGCCACAGTTGAAGATGAGCAGCCCGAAGAGCGGCCCGCTCCCAAGAAGAAGGGTGGCAGGCCGGCTTGGCAGCCGGCTTTCTCCTACGAGCAGACTCTCGACGCCCCCTGCAAGTTCCACAGCGGCGCGAAGCCGTCCAACCACACGACCCGAAAATGCCACTGGCTCACACGAATCTCCAAGGGCGAAGGGCTGTTGCCGCCTCCGCCTCCGCCCCCCAGCAGCCGGCGGCTCGGCCGGCAGTCGGAGCCATTCAAGATGAGTTCCCTGAAGTGCACGCCGCCTACGTCGTCTTCACCAGCCAAGCCGACAACAAGCGTAGTCGGCGCCGTCAACATCAAGAGGTCAACACAGTCGCCTCTAGTGCCCCCGAGTTCATGCACTGGTCAGAGAAGCCAATCAGCTGGAGCCAGCCGACCACCCAGAGGTGATGCCATCCCCTGGCTCCTATGCACTGGTCTTGGATGTCACTCTCGCAACGGAGTGGCGAGCTGCCCGATTCTCCCGCGTCCTGATAGATGGCGGAAGCAGTATCAATATACTGTACCGCGATACCATGGAGAAGCTGAACATCAAGGCGAAGCAGCTTATGCCAAGCCGAACCATGTTCCATGGTATCGTCCCCGGCTTGTCTTGCTCTCCAATTGGCAAGATTAAGATGGATGTTCTCTTCGGAGACAAAGACCATTTTCGCCGAGAAGCGATTTGGTTTGAAGTAGTGGATCTGGAGAGCCCCTACCATGCTTTGCTTGGCCGACCTGCTTTGGCCAAGTTCATGGATGTGCCCCACTACGCCTACCTGAAGATGAAGATGCCGAGCTCGAAGGGGATCATCACGGTAGCCGGCGACTACAAGGAGTCCATCGAGTGCGCCATGGCCAGTAGCCGGCTGGCCGAGTCCCTTGTGGTAGCAGAAGAGAAGAAGATGCTGGAACGGGTTGTGGCCATGGCCAGCAAGCAGCTGGCCCTGTCCCCCAACCCCAAAGATTTTGATGCACAGGGCTCTTTCCAGCCGGCCAAAGAGACGAAGAAGATACCTCTGGACCCGGAGAATCCGGAGAGGTTTGCCGTCATTGGGGCAAACTTGGACAGTAAATAGGAAGGCGAGCTCGTCGACTTCCTCCGTGAGAATCGAGACATTTTCGCATGGTCCCCAAAGGACATGCCGGGTGTCCCGAAGGATTTCGCCGAGCACAAATTGCACGTCCGAGCTGACGCGAAGCCGGTCAAGAAGCCCCTCCGTCGACTGTCAGAAGAGAAGCGAAGAATCGTAGGAGAAGAGATAGCCCGGCTCCTTGCCGCTGGCTTCATCATGGAAGTGTTTTTTCCAGAGTGGCTTGCCAACCCAGTTCTGGTACTGAAGAACAATAACAAGTGGAGTATGTGTATAGACTACACCAGCCTGAACAAGGCCTGCCCCAAGGATCCGTTTGCTTTGCCACGGATTGACCAAGTGATAGACTCCACAGCCGGATGCGAGCTGTTGAGTTTTTTGGAGCCTACTCAGGGTACCATCAGATCAAGTTGGACCCAGCAGACCGCCTGAAGACTACCTTCATCACACCATTTGGAGCTTTCTGTTACCTGACTATGACATTCGGCTTGAGGAATGCCGGTGCCACTTTTCAGCGTTGCATGCAGAAATGCCTCCTGAAGCAACTCGGCAGAAATGCCCACGTCTATGTAGACGACATTGTGGTGAAGACAGAGAAGCGCGGCACCCTGCTGGAAGATCTCAAAGAAACATTCGCCAACTTGCGCCGATTCCAAATCAAGCTCAACCCCGAGAAGTGCGTGTTCGGAGTACCAGCCGGCCAGCTGCTAGGCTTCCTGGTCTCCGAACGCGGCATCGAGTGCAACCCTGTGAAGATCAAGGCCATCGAGAGGATGGAGATTCCCACCAAACTGCGAGATGTGCAGAAGTTCACCGGATGCCTGGCCTCCCTGAACCGCTTTATTAGCCAACTAGGAGAGAAGGCTCTCCCCCTGTACCGACTCATGAAGAAGTCCACTCACTTCGAGTGGAATGACCAAGCCGACCAAGCCTTCCATGAGTTGAAGAAGATGCTGACTACTCCGCCTGTCCTGGCAGCGCCGACTGAGAAGGAGCCCATGCTCCTCTACATTGCCGCGACTAGCCGAGTAGTCAGTACAGTTGTTGTGGTCCAGCGCCCGGAGGAAGGCCGAGCCCAGCTAGTCCAGAGGCCGGTGTACTATCTAAGCGAAGTGCTATCCAGCTCAAAGCAGAACTACCCGCACTACCAGAAAATGTGCTATGGGGTGTACTTCGCCGCCAAGAAACTGAAGCCCTACTTCCAAGAGCATCCCATCACGGTCGTGTGCACCGCCCCGCTCGCCGAGATCATAGGCAGCCGGGATGCATCCGGCCGGGTGGGTAAATGGGCCATTGCACTGGCGCCCTACACGATCTTCTACCAACCCCGCACCGCCATCAAGTCCCAAGCATTGGCCGACTTCCTCGTCGACTGGGCCGAGACCCAGTACCTACCGCCGGCTCCCGACTCTACCCATTGGCGGATGCATTTCGACGGGTCTAAGATGCGCACCGGCTTGGGAGCCGGCATCGTCCTCACCTCTCCCAAAGGCGACAAGCTCAAATACACGTTGCAGATCCACTTTGCCGCCTCCAACAACGTGGCCGAGTACGAGGCGCTCATACATGGGCTCCGGCTAGCCAAAGAACTCGGCATACGCCGGATCCTGTGTTATGGCGACTCAGACTTGGTGGTCCAGCAATCGTCTGGCGACTGGGATGCCAAGGATGCAAACATGGCGAGCTATCGATTCCTCGTCCAGCAGATCAGCGGCTACTTCGAAGGGTGCGAGTTCCTTCACGTGCCAAGGGCCGACAACGACCAAGCAGATGCCCTGGCACGGATTGGCTCCACCCGACAGGCTATACCTACCGGCGTCTCCCTCCAGCGCCTCCTCAAGCCGTCCATCAAGCCGTCTCCAGAGTCGGACTATATCTTCGTACCGCCTGTACCAGATGCTGCCGGATCCTACTGGAGGAACCCCGCAGGCGGCACGGGGACTTCAGAACCCGGCCCGAGGACTGCAGCAGTCGGCCCGGGGACTGCAGCAACACAAGAAACGGTGGCCGACTCCAATTCCACGCCTCCCGACCCACCCACCCGAGTCATGGTGGCCGTCCTAACAGAAGAAGAAGTTACAGCTCCACATGGGCCCAGCCCATCCTCAAGTTCCTAGTCAGCAGAGAGCTGCCGGCTGATGAGATCTCAGCAAGACTAGTGCAACGACGAGCCGGAGCATATGCAATAATCAACAGAGAGCTCGTGAAGCGCAGCGTCACTGGAGTCTTCCAGCGTTGTGTCGAGCCAGAAAAAGGAGTGGAAATCCTCAAGGATATCCACCAAGGCGAATGCGGCCACCACGCAGCCTCAAGATCACTTGTGGCCAAGGCTTTCCGCCATGGTTTCTTTTGGCCGACTGCCTTGGAAGATGCCAAAGAGATAGTCAAGAGCTGCAGAGGATGCCAAGTTTTCAGTTCCAAGCAACACCTGCCGGCTTCTGCACTCAAGACCATTCCCCTCACCTGGCCCTTTGCCGTCTGGGGACTGGACATGGTGGGCCCTTTCAAGACAGCCCGCGGCGGCATGACACATCTGCTTGTCGCCGTGGACAAATTCACGAAGTGGATCGAAGCGAAGCCGATCAAGAAGCTGAACGGGCCGACTGCCGTAACATTCATCACCGACATCACTACTCGGTACGGCGTGCCGCACAGCATCATCACCGACAACGGCACGAACTTTGCCAAAGGAGCACTGGCACGTTTCTGCGCGACGCAGGGCATCCGACTGGACTTAGCGTCCGTTGCCCACCCGCAGTCAAACGGCCAGGTCGAGCGAGCAAATGGACTCATCCTCTCCGGCATCAAGCCCCGACTGGTTGTACCACTGGAGCGATCGGCCGGCTGCTGGCTCGATGAGCTGCCGGCTGTCCTCTGGAGTCTGCGCACTACACCCAACAAGTCAACCGGCTTCACTCCGTTCTTCCTTGTATATGGTGCCGAGGCTGTCATCCCAACCGACATCGAGTTCGACTCGCCTCGGATCACCATGTACACGGAGGCGGAGGCCAAGGAAGCAAGAGAAGACGGCGTCGACCTACTGGAAGAAGGCCGGCTGTTAGCACTCAGCCGGTCCGCCATCTACCAGCAAGGGTTGCGCCGCTACCACAACCGCAAGGTCAAGCCAAGATCCTTCCAAGAGGGCGACCTTGTGCTTCGGCTGATCCAGCGAACAGCCGGCCAGCACAAGCTCTCGGCCCCTTGGGAAGGCCCCTTCGTCATCAGCAAGGCACTAGGCAACGACTCCTACTACTTGATCGACGCGCAAAAACCAAGAGCACGCAAGAGAGATGACTCCGGCAAGGAGTCGGAGCGACCATGGAACGCGAACCTCCTGAGAAGATTTTACAGTTGAAAGCAGTATGTATCATGCTACCCTTTTGTATTAAGTACGAACCAACAGGCCCCCCGAACAGTACTCGGGGACTGCCTTTATTTATCTATGAATGACGAGTGTCATATCCATGAATGTATTATTACATTTGATTTCTTGTCTGGCACCGGGTTCGACTAGTCGGCCCGGGGACTGGCCGCCTTGAGCTATATTAAAAGTTCTACCTGAAGTCAGACAAGTAGTGTGCCGGCTCCCGAGTCCTCTCTTGTTGAAAGTCGCAGCTCGAAGAACCGACTGTCCGACTAGCAAGAGACAAGGCAGAAAGGATGCCCACACGAAAAATGGCTAAGGACTAACGAACTTATATAGCAAAAAGACGCCCCCCAACCACGCTTGCCGGCTGTCAGAACAGCCGGCTGGCCGGCTTCCTAAACACTTAGCTCTAATCCAACAAAGCTAGAGTACTTGCCCTCCCAATTGGCCAAGCACTCTTCCAGCCACAGATTGCAGAGCAACTGTTTGACTGGGGAGGCGGCAACCAAGGGAGGGCGGCAAAGGAAATAGCAGAAGGATGAAAAGCAAAGTACGAGGGAAAGCCAAACGCATGCATAAGTCGCATATACATATAAAGCCCCCAACAGGCCGGCAATAGACATAAGTTCGAATACACCCCCAGTGGGTGGAATTGTGCAGACTTAACAGAATATTGTTCCAAAAGTGACAAGACAGGAAAACAAAAGATAGCAGACTAGACTAAGGCGCGGTGCGGGAGCCAGGCTGGTCGGTGGAGATGGCGTCGCCGGCTGAAGGAGTGGCCGGCTGGTGGGTCTTGGCTTGGTCACCACCGGTGGCAGGCGACGCACTCGCGCGTGATGTGGTTCTGGAGGCGCGGTCAGGCTGAGGTTGGTCGGCCGCTCCACCATCCGGCTCGTCGTCTTCACCCTCCTCCTCCTCCTCGCCCTCGTCGCTGGAGTCGATCTCCTCCGCCGAGTCTTCACCGTCTGCCGGGTTCAGCCCGAACCACTCCTCCGGCTGGGCGACACCGTTGTCATCTACCTCAGGGGCGAAGACGCTGGTGTCGGTGTAGTCGGCGATCGCCGAAGCCCGCCGGATGATAGCCGGCCGCGCCGGCTCCAGCTCTGTGTCGGCCTGCTGCCGCCAGGTAGCCAGCTGGTCCAGACTCAGGCCGGGATACCAGGCCTTGACGAACTCCAGCGCCCGCCTGGCGCCGGACCGAGCCGCCGAGGCCTTCCAGGCTTCGAAGCGACCGACCGCCACCTCCAGCCAGTCGGCAGTCCGACTGGGGGTGCGGGGAACCACTTCGCCGGGCCAGAGGGCGGCCAATACTTGCGCCCCAGCACGCTGAAGCCGGCGAAGCAGTCGGTGAGCCGGCTGGAGACGGGCCTGGATCGCCAAGAGCTGCTCCTCCAGCGAACGGCCAGCGCTTGGTGCAATCTCGAAGCCAGCCTGCCTTCGCGCTTGGCGGCGGGCCTCGATGATCTGGTTGGCGGCGGTAGAGTAGCCAGGGAAGTACTCTGCGCAAGAAAGAAAGAGAAAGAAGAGAAAACACCAAGTCAGAAAACGAGCCAAAAGCGGCAGACGGCAAGAAAGGACGAAGAAGTAGGCGGCTTACCGTCAACCAGATCTTCGATCTGGCCATAGCCATTGATCAGAGTCTGCCTTGCCTCAGCCCAGCCAGCCGCTTCTGTCTCGTACTCGGCCTGGAGGGCGGCTTCGCGGTCCTGCACCGCCTTCAGAGCCGCCTTGTGGCCCTCCTCCTGGTCGGCCAACCTCTTGGCCAGGCGGTCGCGTTCCTGCACCAAGGCGGCAAGCTCGGCCTCCTTGGCACGAAGGGCAGTCTGAGACTCTCCCAGCTGTGCCCTCAGACTGGCGTTGGCCGCTGCAGGACGGCAGAAAAAGAAGAAACAATAAGAGGAAGTCGTCAAGGAAGATCCGACCCGACTGCTCAGTAGTCGGCCCGAATCTCGGGGACTACACCCAGTGGATGCAATGACGCGCCCCCACGTGAGATAAAGAACAAAGCACTTACCCCGGCTCTCAGTTAGGTCGGCGGTCTTCTGGGTCAGCTCCCGAGCCTGGGAATTGAAGGCAGCCGC
Organism: Triticum aestivum; assembly: GCF_018294505.1. Lineage (NCBI taxonomy): Eukaryota > Viridiplantae > Streptophyta > Magnoliopsida > Poales > Poaceae > Triticum > Triticum aestivum. Next base: position 342,719,816 of record NC_057811.1, read on the forward strand.
ATGAAGATTGTGGTAGTCCTCCAAGACAGACAGAAGAGCAAAATAAGAGCAAGAACAGCAAACTAGATCCACTAAGAAGTTCCAAGCCGCCTGCTCAGCAGCCGACTCGGAACTCGGGGACTACACCCAGTGGGTGCGCTGACGCGCCCCCACGGAAGAAATCAAGATCAAGATAAGAAGACTAACCCGGATGGCCGCCCGCGTCGCAAGAAATTCATCGGTGTACTGCCTCAGCGCTGTAGCCTGGGCCTGGAGCCGGGTCCGGACGTCCTGCGCGGCCACGTTCATCACGGCCGTCCCTTCGCCTGGCGTCCACCCCGAGGTAGCGTTGGCCACCTCCACATCCTGGGCTGAGGAGCTGGAGCCCGCGGCCGGCTGCGGATCCGACGCAGCCTTCTGTGGCTCTGACGCAGCCTTCCCCGCGCGCCGGCTCGGCGGCATCCGGACCGTCAGCTCTGTCCTCGCGACCGGCTCGCCCCCCCCCGCCGACTACGCAGGCGGCAGATCAGGCCGGCCGCCTTGAGCCGCCCCAGTCGGCGGGGTCGGCACCGGCGCTCTCTCCAGGATGACGACGTCGTCGTCCCTCTCCAGCCCCGGCTGGTCACCGCCGGCTTCCTCTGGCGGGGGCTCCGGGGCCCCAGGCACTGCGACGCGCAGTGGGGTGACCAACAAGGCCCCCTCCGCCGCCGCCGCAGCCGCAGCCTCCGCTTGGGCCTTGGCTGCGGCGTCGGCGCACGTCTTCGCCGCCGCCTCCTCCTGTGCCGCCTTCTGTGCCTCCGCCTCCCACGCTTCCCGCTCCTCCCGCGCCTCCCGCGCGTTCCGTTCTGTCGCTGCCTGAAGGTCGGCATGGGGATCCACGCGGCGAGTGGTGCTCCCAGATCCCCTTGGCGACTCAACGATGGAGGCGGCAGCCGCCCGCTCGAGCGACAAGGGAGCTCTGGTTGTTTGGAGAAAAAGACAAGGATTCAAGAGCTACCAGAGAAAAGAAAAAAGAGTACACGAAGGAGTTTGAACTTACGCCGACACCGTCTGCGGTTGCTTCACCGTCTTGCGGAAGCGAGCCGCATTCGCGGCCGCCTCCTCCCGCCTGGTAGCCGCTGCCCCGCCTCGGGGCTTCTTCGACCGACTGCCGAACAAACCCTGCGCGGCACGACGCTTTTGCCCGCCGCCCCGAGCAGGCGGTGCAGCGGAGGAACCCGCGCCGCGGCCAGACGCCGGCCGGCGGCGCGGGACGACTTCGGCCTCGTCGTCGTCCGGCCAGTCGTCGAAGCTGACTCCGTGACCGGAGCCGCCTGCTTCGCCGCTGGCTTGGCCACCGCCCGGCTCGGTGTTGTCGTCCATAGCAGCCGCCCCCAAGTCGGGGTCCTCCAGATCGTGCTCCGTCCGGTCGGGGACGAATCGGCGCTCCGCGTCCGACCCACCGACAGGCCGAAGAAGAGGGCTCTGTCGAAAACAAGCCGACTAGTTAGAGTCGGCCAAAAGGAACTTGGCGACAAAACTGAGAAAAGAGAAAGAGACAAGGAGAACATACCGTGGGCGGCGGATTGGCTCGGCTATATGGCTCCTTGCCTAACTGCCACTCTTCGGAGAGTTTGCAGTTCGCGAGGTAGTTCACCATATAGGCCAGCTCGTCGTGCGGCATGTCCTTGGTACACATCCGGCTTGGATTGAGCTGGCCGCTCATCTGACAGATCAGATGAGGGCGGCTCTAGAGCGGGAGTACCCGGTGCGTGACGAAGGCGGCCAGCAGGTCGGGCCCCGACAAGCCCTCCGACTGGGTCATCGCTCGCACTCGGGCGACGGCTGCGGATCCAGCCGGCGTCAGCGTCACGGCCCGGTAGGACCACTGGGGCCGCCTGCCCGCCAGTGGGCCGGCTACGTAAGCCGGCAGATTGACGTAGTCGCCCTGCGGGGCGACGTTCTTCACGTAGAAGTATGACTTTTGCCATAGCTTCACCGACTGGATCAGCGTGATGACGGGGAAGGGGTTGTCGGCAGCCACCCTCCGCATCGCGATGAAGGCGCCAGTCTGAGCCGGCACGCCCTGCATGCGCGTGCCCAGCTTGGACTGGAAGAACTCCCCCCAGAGCTCGAGGGTAGGGAGGACGCCGAGGTAGCCTTCGCACAAGGTGACGAAGGCAGACAGCAGCACCACCGCGTTCGGGGTGAGGTGGTGCGGCTGGAGCTGGTAGAACTCGAGCCAAGAGCGGAAGAAGGCGCTCACGGGCAGGCCGATGCCGCGCAAGAAATGCGAGCGGAAGACCGCCCGCTCGCCCTCCCGCGGCTCCGGCGTAATCTCCTTCGCCGGCGCGAGACGGACCTCCACCTTGTCCGCGCTGGGCAGCCGCCGCGTCTTGCGGAGGAATTCGACGTGATCCTCGTGGACGTTGGAGCCGTCCCAATCCCCGCCGTACTGCTCCGTGGCGGGAGGCATGGCGAAAACGAGCGCGGCGGCGGAGGAACGATTGGTGGAAGAGCGCGGCGGCGAGGCGTTGTTGCAAGAAAGGGCAGGAGGAAGAAGATGGTGGAAAAGAGGAGGAGCGTTCGAGAGCCTGCCGCTCTCCCCCTCCCCCTACTTATAGCTTCGCAGGGTGAAGCCGAGGAGGCCGGACGTGGGGTGAGACGTGGGATTAACTGCACCCACTCCCCCCATGCCTCGCGATTATTACGCCCTAAAAGGCATGCCGAAACCGCCGCAGGAGGACGTGCGGGCGGTTTCGGGCCGCGGAGAATCCGCGCCTGGGCCCGGGCGTGGGCGTGGCGGGCCCCCACCCTGTGGCAACGTCCCGTCACGCGCGTGGGCTGGCAGGCTTTTTTGCCACGTGGTCCGCAGGCGGCAAGTGGCCGGCCCGCGGCCCGGCGCACGCGCCGACCAACTCCCGCCCTCCGACTCCAAAAAATTTCGCCGAGACGGCGCCCTCAACCGAAGCCGGCTCCCAGCTGCCGGCTCGTCAAGTTAGGAAGCTGATCGAGCTTCTCGACTCCTACCCAACCTCGAAGCCCAATCAGCTTCGGGGACTACTGTCGGAGTAAATAGCCACGGGTAGCCTAACCGACTGCCCCTGGCTCTTCAGAAAATTATCAGGCCATTTGGGCCTTCAAGCATTTCAAGCATTGGGCCGCCTTCCCCGGCCGGCTACCTCTGAAGCCGACTCTCAGAAGGCGACCCAGCCTCAGCAACCTCCCCCCCAAGATAACCACGGGGTGGCCGACTCCAGGAAGCCGGCCATAGAGAACGCCGACTCCCCAGAGCCGGCCACGAAGAACGCCGACTCCAAGAAGCCGGCCAAGACCGCACCCACCAAAACTACATCCACATAACGGTGACAAGACGGGGTGTGGCCACAGTGCGGCCCACTACCCCCGAGGCCCGAGGCAGGCATGGCCACAGGACGCCATACGGGACGGCCATCTCCCGTCTGGCTCGGCACTGTAGCCATGCTGGCCTCAACGTCACCCACGATAGACGCCAGTACGGCCCACGGGCGGCGGGCCCCCGTAGCCAGAGAGAGGCGCGAAGGCGGCCCGGCCTCCCCCAGTCGGCCAAGGGCGTAGCCGGCCCCCAGAAGCCGGCTACCTCCTTCCTCAAAGCATGCGCCACATTAAGGAGACAAGGCGAGGTAAGGCTACAGTGAGAGCCCTCGAGGCGGCACACTGTAGCCACGCTTACCTCGACGGAGCCCTCGTCATCAGGGGCGAGGCTACAGTAAGTAGCCGCCGACAAGACCCTAGGCGGTGGGGCCGGCCTGTCGACCAAGAGGCCGGCAGCCGGCGGGACCCACCAGTCGGCGGGCCCCAACGGCTGGCGGAGAAGCCGGCGAGCATAGACACTGACGACTGGGACCAGCGCCCAACCGGATTACAATTGTACCCCCGGGGGGTAGGCCTATATAAACCCCCCGGGGCACCCATGGAAAGGGTTGGCTTCTAAGCATTACACAGACACCATAGATAGAGGGAAGTGAGAGCTAGCCTTGCTCTTCTTCTCCCTTGAACCCAACAGCTCTAGGAGCATTTGTAGCTACTCTTTCTGATCTAGTGATCATGCGGAGACCCAGCAGAGCAGGACTAGGGGTGTTATCTCCATGGAGAGCCCCGAACCCGGGTAAGATTCGCCGGCGTGCATGTCTTCGCCTCATCCCGTTTCCAGGCACCGGCGACGTCTTATTGGCACCCACTATGATAAGCCACCCGTTGGCATATGTCGCACCTACCACCCGACAGAGTTGTTGTAGGAATTACCATAATTATTAGAGGAATTACTAGGGAAAGGCCTAGAACTAAAGTTTCCTCTATACGCGTTATTACCAAAATTGTTCCTACCAACAAAATTCACATCCATAGATTCATTATTATTCTTAATCAAAGTGGACAAAGGCATATCATTAGGATCAGAAGAAACATTCTTATTAGCAAACAATTTCATAAGTTCATCCATCTTTCCACTCAAAAATTAATCTCTTCAACCGCATGAACCTTTTTACTAGTGGATTTTTCGGTGTGCCATTGAGAATATTTAACCATAATATTATCTAGGAGTTTGGTAGCTTCCCCTAAAGTGATTTCCATCAAAGTGCCTCCCGCGGCCGAATCTAAAAGATTTCTAGAAGCAAAATTCAATCCGGCATAATTTTTTTGTATAATCATCCATAAATTCAAACCATGTGTAGGGCAATTATGTATCATTAATTTCATCCTCTCCCAAGCTTGTGCAACATGCTCATGATCAAGTTGCTTAAAATTCATAATATCGTTTCTAAGAGAGATGATCTTAGCGGGAGGAAAATACTTAGAGATAAAAGCATCTTTGCACTTATTCCATGAATCAATACTATTTTTAGGCAAAGAAGAGAACCAAGTTTTAGCATGATCTCTAAGCGAAAACAGAAATAGCTTCAATTTAACTATATCATTATCCACATCTTTCTTCTTTTGCATATCGCAAAAATCAACAAAGTTGTTTAGATGGGTAGCGGCATCTTCACTAGGAAGGCCAGAAAATTGATCTTTCATGACAAGATTCAACAGAGCATCATTAATTTCACAAGATTCAGCATCGGTAATAGGAGCAATCGGAGTGCTAATAAAATCATTGTTGTTGCTATTGGAAAAATCACACAATTTAGTATTGTCTTGAACCATTGTGACAAGCAATCAATCCAACACACAAGCAAACAAGAAGCAAGTGAAAAGAGGTGAACAAAAAAGGGCGAACAAAACGGCAAGGGTGAAGTGGGGGAGAGGAAAACGAGAGGCAAATGGCAAATAATGTAATGCGAGGGATAAGAGTTTGTGATGGGTACTTGGTATGTCTTGACTTGTGCGTAGATCTCCCCGGCAACGGCGCCAGAAATCCTTCTTGCTACCTCTTGAGCATGCGTTGATTTTCCCTTGAAGAGGAAAGGGTGATGCAACAAAGTAGCGTAAGTATTTCCCTCAGTTTTTGAGAACCAAGGTATCAATCCAGTAGGAGACTACACGCAAATCCCTAGTACCTGCACAAACAATCAAGAACCTTGCAACCAACGCGATAAAGGGGTTGTCAGTCCCTTCACGGCCACTTGCAAAAGTGAGATCTGATAAAGATATAAGATAAATATTTTTGGTATTTTTGTTGTATAGATTGAAAAGCAAAGATTGCAAAATAAACGGCGACAGAAATAGCACGTTGGCAGGAGATTAATATGATGTAAAATAGACCCGGGGGCCATAGGTTTCACTAGTGGCTTCTCTCAAGATAGCATATTCTACGATGGGTGAACAAATTACTGTCGAGCAATTGATAGAAAAGTGCATAGTTATGAGAATATCTAGGCATGATCATGTATATAGGCATCATGTCCGTGACAAGTAGACCGAAACGATTCTGCATCTACTACTATTACTCCACACATCGACCGCTATCTAGCATGCATCTAGAGTATTAAGTTCATAAGAACAGAGTAACGCATTAGGCAAGATGACATGATGTAGAGGGATAAACTCAAGAAATATGATATAAAACCCATCTTTTTATCCTCGATGGCAACAATACAATACATGCCTTGCTGCCCCTCCTGTCACTAGGAAAGGACACCGCAAGATTGAACCCAAAGCTAAGCACTTCTCCCATTGCAAGAAAGATCAATCTAGTAGGCCAAACCAAACTGATAATTCGAAGAGACTTGCAAAGATATCAATCATGCATATAAGAATTCAGAGAAGAATCAAATATTGTTCATAGATAATCTTGATCATAAACCCACAATTCATCAGATCTCGACAAACACACCGCAAAAAAGTATTACATCGAATAGATCTCCAAGAGAATCGAGGAGAACTTTGTATTGAGATCCAAAGAGAGAGAAGAAGCCATCTAGCTAATAACTATGGACCAGAAGGTCTGTGGTAAACTACTCACACATCATCGGAGAGGCTATGGTGTTGATGTAGAAGCCCTCCGTGATCGATTCCCCCTCCGACGGAGCGCCGGAAAAGGCCCCAAGATAGGATCTCACTGGTACAGAAGGTTGCGGCGGTGGAAAAAGTGTTTCGTGGTGCTCCTGGATGTTTTCAAGGTATAAGAGTATATATAGGCGAAGGAAGTAGGTCGGTGGAGCTACGAGGGGCCCACGAGGGTGGGGGCACGCCTACCCCCCTGGGCGCACCCTCCTACCTCGTGGCCGCCTCATTGCTTCCTTGATGTCCACTCCAAGTCTCCTGGATTGCGTTTGTTCCAAAAACGATCCTCGCGAAGGTTTCATTCCGATTAGATTCCGTTTGATATTCCTTTTCTGCGAAACACTGAAATAGGCAAAAGAACAACAATTTGCACTGGGCCTTCGGTTAATAGGTTAGTCCCAAAAATAATATAAAAAGGTATATTAAAGCCCATTAAACATCCAAAACAAATAATATAATAGCATGGAACAATAAAAAATTATAGATACGTTGGAGACGTATCAGCTGGTTAAGCGTCCAGACCCTCGCAAGCACAATATTATCGGCACCAAATGGATCTATCGCAAGAAACAAGATGAGCATGGTCAAGTTGTCAGAAACAAGGCTCGTCTCGTTGCTCAAGGTTATACACAAGTTGAAGGGATTGACTTCGATGAAACATTTGCTCCTGTGGCTAGGCTTGAAGCCATTCGCATACTGCTAGCCTATGCCAATCACAACAACATTCTTCTGTACCAAATGGATGTAAAGAGTGCCTTTCTCAACGGCAAAATTGAAGAAGAAGTGTATGTTGCACAACCACCTGGTTTTGAAGATCCAAAGTGTCCTGACATGGTATACAGACTGAACAAGGCACTGTATGGCCTCAAACAAGCACCTCGAGCTTGGTATGACACACTCAAAGACTTCCTCAAGAGCAAAGGCTTCAAACCTGGTTCTCTAGATCCCACTCTCTTCACGAAGACATATGATGGTGAACTGTTTGTATGCCAAATCTATGTGGATGACATTATCTCCGGGTGCACTGACAAGAGATACAGTGATGAGTTTGGGCATATGATGCAAGAGCAATATCAGATGTGCATGATGGGTGAGCTGAAATTCTTCCTTGGTCTTCAAATCCGCCAGCAGAGCAATGACATCTTCATTTCACAATAAAAATATCTCAAGGATTGCCTGAAGAAGTTTGGAATGCAAGACTGCAAAGGGTACACGACGCCAATGCCAACCAAAGGCCAATTGGGCCCCGACGACAATGGTAAAGAGTTCGATCAAAAGGTATACCGCTCCATGATTGGTTCTTTACTTTACTTATGTGCATCTAGGCCTGATATAATGCTTAGCGTTTGCATGTGTGCCCAATTCCAAGCGGCACCAATGGAATTGCATCACTTAGCTGTGAAGCGAATTCTTCGATATTTGGCTTACACCCCAACACTAGGATTATGGTATCCAAAGGGCTCAGAGTTTGATCTAGTTGGATTCTCAGATGCTGATTATGCTGGTGACAAGCTTGATCGCAAGTCCACATCAGGCACATGTCACATTCTTGGACGATCTCTTGTCTGTTAGTCTTCAAAGAAGCAGAACTGTGTATCACTCTCCACTGTTGAATCCGAATACATTGCTGCTGGATCTTGCTGCGCTCAGCTTCTATGGATGAAGCAAATTCTCAAGGACTATGGCATCCACCTGAAGCATGTGCCACTTTACTGCGACAATGAAAGCGCCATCAAGATTGCCAACAATCCAATTCAGCAGTCGAAGACAAAGCACATTCAGATCCGTCATCACTTTCTCAGAGATCATGTCATGAAGGAAGATATTGATATCATTCACGTCAACACTGAAGAGCAATTGACAGATATCTTCACAAAGCCCTTGGATGAGAAAAGGTTTTGCAAGTTGCGGTGTGAGCTAAATATCTTAGAATCCTCAAATGTCCTGTGATTGGACACACATCCTAACGCTTATGCATGTTGATGACTTAGATGTGCAACACACGAAGTAACGTATATCTTCAATCAATGAAGACATACACTCTAAGTGTGAATATATTAACACGGAATTTGACTTCGGAGCGCCACGATAATTGTGCGCCGTGTTTAGGTCTAATACTCCCTATACGGTGGGTAACGCCACCACCAAACTTTCTCGAAGATTTTCATTTGGCGTCATGATTGCATTATCTTCGCATTTGGTTTGTCTTCAACATTGATTTGACTTCAAGGTTTACCTTCACGATGTTGATTTGGTCTTTTCTGATATGTGTGTGTGTGTGTGTGTGTGTGTTCTGTCCTCTACAGCATTCACTTATAGCTATGTCTTCAAACTTGCCCTTTTTCTGAACTAAGTGAATGTGATCGGACCCTAACCCCTTCTGTGCTTCTTCCTCAAATTCTATCTATCTACTCATATGCATTCTGTTGAAACGTGTCGAATGTTTTCACTACGTCCTTGTCAGCTGAAGATACAGAGACACACATTTAAAACTGTTTTTAGTGTTATATCTATTTTGCCTGAATACCGGAGAAGCCGGAACGACCACCCGACAAACTAGGCGTGCGTGGGAACATGGAACAACTTCCAATGTGTTGCATGCATGCCATGTGTCCATCAGATGTGAACCGCCAGGGGCACCTGCGTAATTGCGCTGTGCAGCCCTTTACCTTATAAATACCCATCTCGCGCAGTCATTGTCTCCTCTTCCACCTCGCCGTCTCGCTCAAACCCTAGCGCCACCGCTAGCTCGCGTCGACGCCGGAGACGAAGCGCTTAGCTGCCGCGACCTCTTCGACGCCGTCCTCACACCGGCCGCGGACATCGTCTTCTCCGCCGCCGCCGTAGGTGCCTTCCGCCGCCAAGTTAAGGCACGGGAGATTGGACTGCTCGGTCTCCCATCTGCCTCATCTAGCAGTTCGTCTGTGGTAAATAAATCTCACTTTTTACGGTCTTTTTGATTTGTCAAATCCATCCACTTCAACCAAAAGTGGTTTCTACACTTCCAAATCTGGACCTGTCTCTTTCTGAATCTCATATCTTGCAAAGTATGTTCACTTATGCTTCATAACTAGTTAGATTCCTCACTTGTACTTATTCATGGATTCGTACAAATCTGGAACCAACTCACTTCAAATAAGTGAATGTCTTCGCACTATGAGGTCAATGTCTTCAAACTGATTTATCTTCAAAATCTTCTGAGAATGCATATGACCTCTTCCCCTTCCCTCGCATCTCTAATGCTGTCACATGTACATGTCCGTGGGAGAATCCCTTGGTTCTCACAGTCTGCATTCATTTGCAAAATTCTTACAGCATCATATTCACTCCCCTGAAGCCAGTTCTTGCTTAACAAGTAGACGGAAGCCTTTCACTGTTCTGAACCCTATCTGTCTAAATATCATGGCCACTGAGAAATCTGCAAGGAAGGGTGGCAGGCAGCGCCGTGGCAATACTGCTCTAGATTTGCCTCCGGATCTGTATGAGATGTACAAGACCGATCCAGAGGAGAACTACAATCAGCGCAAGACCCGAATCCAATGGATCCGAAGATATTGGGCAGAATAGTGGTTCAAGTACAATTTCGTCACTGCTGAATATGCTAAGAAAAACGCCATTAAGCGCCCATGGGGCAATATTCTGTACAAGAATCTGCAACCCAAGTCGAAGCTTGAAGCCGTTGCCCAAGGTTTCTATCCTTGCATGGTCCGAGGACCGCAGCCTGAGAATGCCGACCCATCATCCTTGTTATGGTGTCGTGACGACAATCTATTCAAGCGCAACTTTCAGTTTGCAAAGGAGTCAGCTGCAAAGAACAAGAAAGCCTTCGGACTCAACTTCAACCCTGGTCCGTCTGCTCCAAGATAGGATGTCACTCGCGAAGCCAATCCCAATGTCATCGGACCCTTCAATAGCTTCGATGGGCTCCTCTCCCACATTGCTGCTCAGAGGGCCATAGTGGATCAGTCTGCTGAAGACGCAGACTCTGAAGATGCTCCCGCACCACCGAAGCAGAAGAAGAAGACGACAAAAGCTTCGAAGCCCTCTGCAGCACCAACCTCTTTGACTGTGAAGCCATTGAAGGCTGCACCTCCTGAACCCAGTGTGCAGCCTGAAGACCTGTCTCGTGTGTCCAAGAGGACCAAGAAGCCAAAGAAAATTTCTGGGCATAACCTGACTCCTGCTGCCATTCTGCGCAACGAGGAAGACACCATTGATGTGCCAAGTGATGAAGATCTTGGTGATGAAGCTCTAGAGATGCTGATCAAGAGCAAGCAAGAGGCAGAAATCTTCAATGATCTGCCCCTCTTGATGTTGATATTTTGAACAACTTCATCGATGAATGGTTTGACGACCAGAGCATCAGTATTGATGATCTACAGCTGCCCGTGGACATCAGCGTCACATTTCATGGAGCCATTGCAAATGAATTGGCCTTAGCTCAGAAAATCGTCGAGCTCAAGAACAAGATTGATCATGAGAAGGCGCATTTAAAGAAGCACATGGCCAAGCTCAGTGTGGCTGATGTGCAAATCTTCAAGAAGATGTTGCATGATCTCAAGGCTGAATTCCACAAGAAGCGTGAAGAAGCCAAAGGCTCACGCGAGCGCATGAAGTACTATGCGCAGAAATGTGTTCAAGCGCATAATGAAGCTGAGAAGAGAAAGGCTCTTGGGCGTCCTGGCATGGACCCCAGAATGGCTGCCAAGCAAAAGAAGAAGTCTGCTGACACCCAACCTGAAGCTCAATGGCAGGAATGACCAAGCATTGTCTTCCCTGCTAGTATAACTGGCTCGAAGCCAAAGGTCACCTCAGCAGCTTCAGAGCTGAAGAAAACCAGGCATGCTGAAGCCGAAGCCAGGAAGAGGAAGCTCAAGGATACATCTGATGATGCTCCCTCCAAGAAGAAATTGAAGACAAAGGCTTCAGAGTCTTCAAAGAAAGAGAGTGCTGCTGCCCCAGAGCCCCTCATCGTTGAACCCATCTCCATTGCTCTCCCTGCTTCAACCAACCAAGAACGTCGCCTTGTGATTCATGAGCCTGCTTCCACAGAGGCTCAAGCAAGTGAAGAAGTTCCAGCTGTTGACCCCAACACAGCTGAAGACATTGGTCATGAAGACAATGTGCATGATGATGAAGTCCTTCCTCAGCTCGAGCCCCAGTCGGTATCATCGCCTGCTCTCACGAGCAGTGAACTTATTAGCATTGGTCGTCCATTGATGCCAATTGCTCAAGATGACTCATGGGCTGAGCGCCAACAAGAAGACACCCCAGTACAAGATGAAACACCACGTACTCCACCTGCTCAAGTCACCTCTTCGGTGCTTGATGATGACAACTACATGGAGACCAGTCCTTCTCCAAAGGCGTCGCCAGCGTTTTGCAGGCTTCGCAAAGGCCTCAGGCCACAGGTCTCCATGTCGAGCATTCCAGAAGAAGAAGTGCAACACACCAGCTCAGTAGCACGTCAAGTGTTTCCTGAAGCCACCCCTTCTACGTCTGCCTCAGAGTCTGAAGCCAAGACTGCTGAAGACATTTCAGCTGCATCAGCCGAGGAAGAAAAAGGAGAAGAAAGAGAAGCCACACCCCCTGCAAGTGATCCAGTCATTCTTGACGAGAATGTGATCGTGTCCGACCCTCCAGTCATTCTTGACGAGAATGTGATCATGTCCGACCCTCCAGTCATTGAACAGATGGAGGTTGAAAACCCTGAGGCTGCCACCAACAACGCCACTGAAGCCAATGACTCAGTCATGGCTGAAGACAATGTGGAGCCAGAAGCCAATGCGAATGCTGAAGCCACTGTGACGCCAATCACCTCAGATGGCGCTGCTCCTTCCCAAAGGCCTCATACAATGGAAAACGTATTCAATCGTGAAGGTCAGCTTGTCACAGTCAAATGGCCAATTATGGTTCCACACACTACTCCCGGGCCACAGTATGATTATCATGTGGAGCAGAGGCCTCAAGTTCAGAAGCCAAAGCCGCGTCTGCCAAGGCTTCCAAGTGCTGTCACAACACAGGGCTCATTCAGCGTGCTCAGCTTCAGAGAGCACAATACTTTCTTCGACAGCGCCAACCCATACTCGAAGCCCAAAATCACCTCTGACAGATTTTGGAGTCATCAGCAGTGAAGCTATTACTCTTGCATCATGTACAACCAAGACCAGATCTTTCCACACAAGCGTCTGGATTGTGATGCTATGGATGGGCTGCCATGTCTTGAAGAGACCCTTGACTGCTTTCGGGATGTAGGTCTTCTGCCCTTTGTGACTGACTAGGAACATTGGAACGAAGAGCTTCTGCTGCAGTTCTATGCCACACTACACATTCGAGGCTACAACGGGGATCCGAAGACTTGGATCCTTGAGTGGATGACAGGTGATGTACATCACGAAGCCAAAGCTCAAGATATCCTCGAGCTTACTTCCCTGCCCACTCCAGGTGAGTTATACGAACCTGGTTGTCAGCTTCATCAGAATGAGCTGCAGAGCATTTTCAGAAGCTTGAGCCAAATATGAGCCAAATGCTTAGCATGATGAAGCCATTGCCACAAGACGCTGAATACCCAAAGGAGTTCTTTGTCAAGGACCTTGAGTACTTGCCACGCACAGTGTACCACATTCTGAGGCGTACTCTCTGGCCTATCAAAGGAAATTCTTCTGAAGCCAAACCTGAAGGCGCCATGAAGACTTTGGTATTCTATATCATCAATGGCATCAGGATCAACACTCAGGATTTCTTCATCAGACAACTTGCTGCTTCTAGAATTGATTTGTTTGGTCTAAAATTCTATGCTCCATGGGTGATGCGCTTGATTAAGCTTCATTCCACCATTGACTATCAGCCTTCAGCGTAAAACCATATTGTCTTTCTGCCTGAAGTTGATATGTCTATTGAAGACATCTACCCCGAGCCTGCCAAGAAGCCACTCCACCTTCAGAATGCAGAATTCCAGAGCTTCACACAATCAATTGAAGGGATTCATGTGCCCAATGCTGTAACTACTGCATATCCTTTGGCTGGCAACCTGCGCATACCACACCGAGCCAATACTGAAGCAACTGCAAGCACCGTCGCTCAAAGGCCTCAGAAGCGTCCCCGTGTCCTCGACGACCGTGAGCTTGTGGTGGCTTTACATCAAAAGCAAGATAGGCATCAGGACTGGCTGAAGCATCAGATGCAGCGTATCTTGGTGGATATCAATTGAATTTGCAACTTGGCCACCAAGAACTCATTTGTTGCACATGAAGCCTGTAGGCGGTCCTGGAAGAGCCTCACAATGCTCTGTCCTGAAGAAGATCTTCACGAAGATGGCTTCACAGAGAACTTTAAGTTTGCCTCCAGGCCTCCTCAAAATGCAAGTTGGCGTCGCACTCCCTCAATTGAAGATTCTAAACATTCATCTTCGGCTGCAACTGTTGTTGCCAGAGTCGTCGATGAAGAAGACGACGCCACTTCACTAACCTTGGCTGCACTGCATCACGATACTGCGTCAGGCCGGTCTGCACCACCAAACTCCATCGTTGACCCTGCTCCATGTGCATTTGCATTCAAAAGCAAACTACTTATATGCACATCTTCAGGGGGAGCCTTTTGCTACTTATGAAGACAATGCCAATCCTTCAATTTCACATACTTTTTATCCCCGTTGAAAACTTCAACCAGTTTATCATCAATCACCAAAACGGAGGAGATTGTAAGTGCATCTAGTGCCACCCCTAGTTGGTTTTGGAGTATTGACGACAAACCTAGTTGAGGGACTACTGTGTTTGTGAGAATTGCAGGATAACACAGGTTGTAGTCCCTTATTGATTCAGTTTACCTACCAGAGATGACCCCTAGAAATGTGTGAAGACATTGAAGACAATGGTGGTTCATGAATACATTCACAGTGAAGATTATGACATGAGAAGGCATTCATGTGAAGACTATGGAGTGCAAAGACATAGTTGTTTCGTAGTTTCCTTTTCTTCTTTGTTGAGTCATAGGAACCACCGTACTGTTAAGTGGGGTCCAAGTGAATAAAGTCAGAGTGACTGAAGTGATGCTCAACCAAAATCCTATGTCTTCGAGCGAAGACAATGAGAGCAAATCTTATCCAGAGCTGGATGAGTCAGCTTTACTTGTAGCCCAAATCAAGCTGTCGCGTGTGTTTGAAATCCGACCGTTGGACACGTGTTGGTTCCTTAGTGACCCAGGGTCATTTCGAACAAATCAGGTAGGGTTGCCTCCTGGCTATATATAGCCCACCCCATACACCATAAATTGGTGGCTGCTCAGAGTTAGTGCACGACTTTTGTCGTTTGAGAGCAACCCACCTCCGAAGCATTTGAGAGAGAGATCCTTGCGAGGACAAAGCCCAAAACACCCAGAGCCAAAGAGTGCTAGGCATCACTGAAGTCTTTTTGCCCGCGTGACCTGAAGACTTGTTACACTTGAGGACTGTGTATCCTCCAGCCGATAAGGCGTCGCGTTCTGAGCATCCAAGAGCCATTGTGGATAGCCGGTGAACAAAGTCTGTGAAGGTTTGGAGGTCTACCTTGAAGACTTACCAGAGTGATTGGGCGAGGACTGGGTGTCCTTAGCTCAAGGGGAATAAGGTGAAGACGCGGTCTTCTGAGTTAAATCTCAGCCTCCCTAACCAGACGTACAGTTGTCACAGCAACTGGAACTGGTCTACCAAATCCTTGTCTTCACCAAGCAACTGGTTCTATCCTCCGCTTCCCTTTTACTTTACAGTTTGTCTTCGTGAAGTCATTGCCTGCCTGTCTGATCTGATTGACTTCACTAAGTGAAGACTATTTACTGTTTGGCTTCATACTGTCTTCCATCCTGATCCATCCTACCTAGCTGCTGATAGTCTTCGTGCTTTCACTTCATTGCTTACTTGACTATGGCTTGTCTAGTGTAGTCTACCTTCCGCTGCATATCAATAGGTTCATTTCCACTATTTGTCTTCAAAGACCTCGTGTTTTGAAGACTTCCATAAAAATGGCCTATTCACCCCCTCTAGTCGATAAGTAGCACTTTCAAACATAGCGCTTCCCAAGGCAAGATGAGTCTACAAGCTAATAAATGAAGTCATCTACGACACTACTACTATGTTACTTTGTACTATGAAGATAGTAATTTAGACTAGTGTAATATGCATGACACACTAGTATAAGTTACTCCCCACTATGACCAGCCTAAGCTCCCTTCATTTAATGACTTAGCTACTAAATTCACTCGTGCATTGGTGAGCTTGCTTCATTTAAATGTTTTGCCTAGGTTCACGCGTTTGATGTTGATTCTTCCTGGGCTCACCAAACCCATCTCTCTCCTCTTAATTGTCTTGCCACATCATATTTTTCGCCTAAATGGCAGACTTAACACCCGTACAAGGTGGAGCATTGGGAGGGGCCTAACTTGTTGTAGCTAAGCTTCCTTCATTTAATGACTTAACTACTAAACTCTCTTAGGCTAGTCATAGTGGGGAGTAACTTAGACTAGTAACATGCACATGTTACTAGTCTATGTTACTACCTCCATAGTGGGTAGTGTCATAGATGTGGTAACATAGAGGGCTTCATTTATTACTTTGTAGACTCATTTTACATTGGGAACCGCTATGTGATGGTAACATATTATGTTACTCCATTTGCATCTCTTCTCATTAATTACTTGCCACATCATATTTCTTGCCTATGTGGCATGCATGTTACTACCTATGTTACTCCCACTATGAGCAGCCTTATGCATTCGTAAGCTTGCTTCATTCAAATGTTTTGCCTAGATTCGTGTGCGTGACGTTGGTTATTCCTGGGTCATCAAACCCATCTCTCTCCTCTTAATTGTCTTGCCACATTAGATTTTTCGTCTAATATATTTCAGACTTAGCACCCGTGTAAGGTGAAGCATTGGGAGGGGTCAGAGTCCGAGAGAAGGCGTCCGAGGAGGGCGGCCCATCTTTTCTCACATAGAGACACACACTTTGAGCGCCCACCACCTCAAATGTCTATCCCTAAAAAAAATTCCTCAACTGTCTCCCTTTTTTTGGCGAGGTTCCTCTACTGTCTTCTTAACGACTCCCGTGGCGCCCTCCGCGCTATGGCCTCAATCCAGGGATGAGTTGTTGCCAGTGTTTACTTGGACAAAATTTGGCCTGCATATAAATTCCAACATTCGGATGGGACCCGTCCATCCTCCCCGTGGCGGAGGCGACCGACGTGGAGTGATTCGATCCTTGGTTGTCCTGTGGCTTACGGGCTTTCTCTATGGCTACTCAACCACCGAAACTACTTGTGTGGAACGTACGTGGACTCAACTCGCAGGCGCGGCAGTGTGCAATCTTTCAAGCTGTAGCCGCCGCTAACCCCAGCATAGTGTGCTTTCAAGAAACAAAAGTGGAAGTTGTATCTCGTGATCTGATAAGGCACTGCCTTGGAAATAAATTCGAAAAAAATTCTACTTGCCGGTAGTGGGCACCCGTGGAGGCATTCTTATTGCATGGGATGAAACCTTAGTCACTCTGTCCAACCCACACACAACCATGAACACCTTGACGGCGTTGGTGCAGCCGCATGGTGCACCAGTTTGGTGGCTCACGGGGGTCTATGGACCACAATCTGACGCCGACAAAGTGGAGTTCCTCTCCGAACTGGACGAGATACGCGACTTGCACGTCGGACCGTGGACGTTGGCAGGCAATTTCAACCTGCTTACAAACCCTGAGGACAAGAACAATGAGTAAATTAATCGTCGGATGATTGCCCGTTTAGAGCTAAACTGAACAGACTCGAATTAAAAGAGCTATACCTACTCGGGAGACGATACACCTGGAGCAATGAAAGAAGGCTGCCCACCTTGGAGAAGATCGACCATGTGTTCACTACGAACTCATGGGAGGATTTGCACCCATCTTGCCTGCTCACGGCACTTGGTTCCGCGGTGCCAGATCATTGCCCCTCCTACTCGACCTAGATGCGGCATTTTATATGGGGAGGAGGTTTCGTTTCGAGTCCTTTTGGCCGAAAGCGGAGGGATTCTTGGATGTCGTCGCTGAGGTATGGCATTCGGTCCCTTCGTCGGGAAACCCTTTCAAAGTGCTTGACTGCAAACTCCGGGCAATGGTAAAGAATCTTCAGAGGTGGAGCCAGAAGTGGATAGGGAACATTAAGCTGCAAATTCTCATGGCTCATGAGATCATTTTCCGGCTTGATGCGGCAGCAGACTCACACACCCTCTCGGATCATGAACATGGGCTTCACAAAGTGCTCAAGCGGAAGTTGCTGGGCCTAAGCTCTCTTGAGAGGACAATTGCTCGCCAGAGATCACGCATGCTCAACCTCAAGGAGGGGGACGCAAACACGGGCTTCTTCCACCGCCACGCATGCCACAGGCAACGTAAGAACGCCCTGCTCACCTTGCGCCACAACGACGAGATCATCACCGGACATGAGAACATTGCTAAAGTCGTGGACGCCCACTTCGCGAGCACCATGGGCTCGGCCCAGCCACGGACGCATGCCCTGGATTTGGACGGATTGGAGCTGCCGAGGAGGGACATGGCGCGCCTGGAAGCACCTTTCTCGCCGGAGGAAGTGGAGAAGGTTACCAAGTCGATGCCACTGGACAAGGCACCAGGCCCCGATGGCTTCACGGGGCGTTTCTACGCAACATGCTGGCCGATCATTAGGGATGACTTCATGAGGGCGATGGATCAGCTTTTTAACGGAGACGCCCCCCTGGCTAGAGCAGGTGCGCACCAGTGCGTCTCCATGTTTGCAGATGACGTAATGATTTTTTCAAGCCCAATGATCTGGAGACTAGAGCATGTCGGGAGATCCTTGCACTATTCGGAGCGGCCTTGGGCCTCAGAATCAACCTTGCCAAGAGCGCGGCACTTCCCATTCGGTGCTCCCCCGTGGAATTGGACTTGGTTTGCCAGGAACTTGAATGCACAAGCGCGGTCTTTCCATGCAAATATCTTGGACTACCGCTTACAATCAGGAAGGCCACTGCTGCACAATTTCAGTACTTGGTGGAGCAATTTGCGGGCCGTCTACCCAACTGGAAAGCGGCTGCCCTACCCAAAAGTGGCCGGCTCATTCTCATACTCTCAGTGTTGTGCGCGATTCCGATTCATGCGATGATGGCACTTCATATCCCCCCAAAACTATCACAGCTTTGACAAAGATTTGTCGCGGTTTCCTTTGGTGTGGAAAGATGGAAGCCCGTGGAGGGAATTGCGCAGTGGCATGGGACTCAATTTGCCGCCCTAGATGGGCGGGTGGGCTTGGCATACCGAACCTAAGATGGTTGAACACTGCACTTGTAACACCCCGCATGTAACTTGCCATATTTATAACTCCGACTCTTGCCATTTTCGGCTATGTGCTATGATATTCCCTTCGTGGTCGGGTTTTGTTTGTCGTTTTGTATTTTGTTCATGTCATGCATTTCATATCATGTCATCATGTGCATTGCATTTGCATACGTGTTCGTCTCTTGCATCCGAGCATTTTCTCCGTTGTCCGTTTTGCAATCCGGCGCTCCCATCTCCTCCGGCGCACCCCTCTTGTTTTCTTTCATGTGCGGGTGTCAAACGTTCTCGGAATGGACCGAGGCTTGTCAAGTGGCCTTAGTATACCATCCGGAGACCACCGGTCAAGTTTCGTTCCATTTGGAGGTCGTTTGGTACTCCAACGGTTAATCGGGTAACCGCAAAGTCCATTTGTGTGTTGCAGCAAAATCCCCCTCAAAACCAGCCCAAAACCCACCAAACTCTCTTCCATTCTCTAGGTCGTTCGATCACGATCGTGTGGGCGAAAACCGCACCTCATTTGGACTCTCCTAACTCCCTCTACCTATTTATATGTGACCCTCCCAAAAAAACGTTCGCAGATCAACGCTAACCCGCTCCTCGCGCCGCGCCGGACGTGTCCGCCGCCGCCCCCGTCCACTCGCCTCGCGCCACGTGGCACGCCACCGCGCCCACGCCGCCGCGGCCCGCCGGGCCCGAGGCCGGCCCGCCCGCGCGCGACCGGGCCCCGAGCCGCCGCCCGGCCTCCGCCGTGCCCCGCCGCCGCCTGCATCGCCGCCGACGCCATCGCCTCGCCGCACTTCACCGCCGGCCGGCGCCGCCCCACCGCCGACCGGGCCCCGCGCCGCCCGCCGTGCTCGCCGCCGCCGCCGCGTGCTGCCCCTCTGCCGTCGCCGCGAGCCCGCCGTCCTCCTAGCCGCGCCGCGCCTCCCTCCACTTCCTCAGCGCCGGCGGCCTCGGGCAACCACCGGCCGATCGGATCTGGAGCAGTGTACGTTGACTTTCCCGAACCCTGAAAATTTGCCAAGTCTTTGATTTTTACAGCATATACCCCTGTTCAACTTTGCATAACTCACTGTGCATAGCTCCGTTTCGCGCGTGTAATATGTCAAATTGTTTGTCTCGTGATGCTCTACATTTTGTTAAATTGCACCATGTTCATTAGAGGTCATCTTGATGCCCAAATCTCTGTTGTAAGAGTGCTAGTTGCTGTTATTTTCTGGTTCTTAGCAGAAGTTGGAGATTTGTCATTTTTGTATCTTTTAATCTGTGTATCTTATGGGCATGAGCTCTACACGTATTTTGTTGTATGCCATTCCATCTTTCCAAGGGTGTATGCCATGTATTTTTGTGATCTCTGTGGTGACTAGCACAAGCATGCAAACTAGGCCCCGTAATGTTTCTGATTTCAGAGACGGTGATTTCTCCGTCTTTGTCTGCTGTTATTTTGTTGCCATGTAAACTTGATGCTACAGAGAGATCCATGCATATTTTGGAGATGTTCAGTAAGGATGTTTTGTAGATATTGTTGTAGTTGATCCATTCATTCCCTTGTTTGCAATTATGGAGTACCATAGCATGACTAAATCTTACTCTACTTTTGCTACCAAATATTTCTGGCAGATTCTTAACATGATATGCAATCTTGCCAAGCTTATTGTAGTTGATACATACATGCTATGCTTTTGTTCTTGCCATGGATAGCTTCATAAACATGCCATCTTGCAGTAGGTATGTTTGTTTTGTCATGCATTTCTTTGTGGTGAGTGCATCAAGCTCACAAAGATGCCCTCTTATTATTATTTCTGCCATGCTCTGTTTTCTGCTAAGTCTGAAACCTGTTAACGAAACTTGCTATGTTTACATGCCTGCCATCATATCTTCTAGTCTTTTTTGGCTTATGGTCATTAAGGTATTTTTGTCATATGAATTTATTAGAACACAGCCATTCCTTGTTTTGCCATGTTAAGTTCCTGTAGCATGTTGATTTCGTGCTCTGAACATTGCTACCTGATGCTGTTTTCTGCCATGTCCAGTAATTTCACTGAGTCTGTGATCCTGTTATCTTTTGCACTTTTGCCATGCTTATTTGAGCTTGTTATGTTGTGAACTAGCTGTAGCTCAGTGTTCATCTTTTGTCAAGCATCTCCTGTAGATTACTTCCATATGCTTTGTTGCTATGTTGGAGTGTTTTAGCATAGTTTCTTGTTGCATTTTAAGTGTTATCATGCTGTTAATCGCAGTTTCGTGTCTTTCTTGTTTTGCTTGCCATTTACAAACCGTGCTTCCGTTTCCGGTGATCTTTATATCGATTTCGACCGAAATCATCTCATCTTTCCAGTGGCATGCTTGGTTTGCCAAGTTACTGCCTTGTTCATTATTTTCCTTCCGGAGCACGCTTATGCACCGCATATCATATCTTGCATATCATTCATGTTTTGCATCTTGTTGCTTGTGCATTT
The DNA here is from genome assembly GCF_018294505.1 of Triticum aestivum. NCBI lineage: Eukaryota > Viridiplantae > Streptophyta > Magnoliopsida > Poales > Poaceae > Triticum > Triticum aestivum. The sequence continues at coordinate 342,741,026 of NC_057811.1, forward strand.
CTCGTGATTGATTGTGGTTCCGTTGCTTGTGTTCTTGTCTTGGGTAGAGCCGGGAGACGAGTTCGTGAACGAGGAACCTGTTGAGTACGCTTACGAGGATCAAGCTTTCGACAACTCTGAGAACCTTGCAGGCAAGATGACCACCCCTCGAAATCACTTCTATCTTTGCTTTGCTAGTTGTTCGCTCTATTGCCATGCCGCGCTACCTATCACTTGCTATATCATGCCTCCCATATTGCCATGTCAGCCTCTAACTATCCTTTCCTAGCAAACCGTTGTTTGGCTATGTTACCGCTTTTGCTCAGCCCTTCTTATAGCGTTGCTAGTTGCAGGTGAAGTTGAAGTTGGTTCCATGTTGGAACATGGATATATTGGGATATTACAATATCTCTTATTTAGTTAATGCATCTATATATATTTGGTAAAGGGTGGAAGGCTCGGCCTTATGCCTGGTGTTTTGTTCCACTCTTGCCGCCCTAGTTTCGGTCATACCGGTATTATGTTCCTTGAGTTTGCGTTCCTTACGCGGTTGGGTGATTTATGGGACCCCCTTGACAGTTCGCCTTGAATAAAACTCCTCCAGCAAGGCCCAACCTTGGTTTTACCATTTGCCACCTAAGCCTTTTCCCCCGGGTTTTCGCGAGCCCGAGGGTCATCTTTATTTAAACCCCCGGGCCAATGCTCCTCTGAGTATTGGTCCAACCTGTCAGTCGCCGGTGGCCACCAGGGGCAACTCTGGTCTGGCCTATCGGAAGCTTGGACAATCCGGTGTGCCCTAAGAACGAGATATGTGCAGCTCCTATCGGGATTTGTCGGCACATTCGGGTGGCTTTGCTGGTCTTGTTTTACCATTGTCGAAATGTCTTGTAAGCTGGGATTCCGAGACTGATCGGGCCTTTCCGGGAGAAGGTTTATCCTTCGTTGACCGCGAGAGCTTATGATGGGCTAAGTTGGGACACCCCTGCAGGGTATTATCTTTCGAAAGCCGTGCCCGTGGTTATGAGGCAGATGGGAATTTGTTAATGTCCGGTTGTAGAGAACTTGTCACTTGACCCAATTTAAAATACATCAACTGCGTGTGTAGCCGTGATGGTCTCTTCTCGGCGGAGTCCGGGAAGTGAACACGGTCTGAGTTATGTATGACTTAAGTAGGAGTTCAGGATCACTTCTTGGTCATTGCTAGATGACGACCGTTCCGTTGCTTCTCTTCTCGCTCTCTTTTGCGTATGTTAGCCACCATATATGCTTATTGCCGCTGCAGCTCCACCTCATTACACCATTCTTTCCTATAAGCTTAAATAGTCTTGACCCCGCGGGTGTGAGATTGCTGAGTCCTCGTGACTCACATATTCTACCAAAACAGTTGCAGGTGCCGACGATGCCAGTGCAGATGATGGGATGGATCTCAAGTGGGAGTTCGATGAGGAACGTGGTCGTTACTATGTGTCTTTTCCTGATGATCAGTAGTGGAGCCCAGTTGGGACGATCGGGGATCTAGCATTTGGGGTTATCTTATTTTCATTTGGATCTTGGCCGTAGTCGGTCTTTGTGTGTATTTTGGATGATGTATGAATTATATTTATGTATTGTGTGAAGTGGCGATTGTAAGCCAACTCTTTATCCCATTCTTGTTCATTACATGGGATTGTGTGAAGATGACCCTTCTTGCGACAAAACCACTATGCGGTTATGCCTCTAAGTCGTGCCTCGACACGTGGGAGATATAGCCGCATCGTGGGCGTTACAGCACTGTTGGCGAGATGGCCGTGGTTGCAACGCACTGACCAGTCCCGGCCTTGGGCTCAGTTCAAGATTTCAGTTCCGGCCGAATCGATGGCGCTCTTTCGCGCGGCTGCTGCAACATCTGTGGGCGATGGCGAGACAACGCTCTTCTGGGAAGATAGATGGCTTGAGGGCTATCGGGTCGAGGAGCTGGCACCACTCCTTTACAAAGAAGTACCACGACAAACTAGGGCGACTCGCACGGTGGCTGATGCTCTGGCAGATCACACTTGGGCAGCGGAAGTGGGGCCAAATCTGTCTACAACCATGCTTCGACAATTCCTCGACCTATGGCAGCGTGTGGAAAGGCTTAACATCCAACCGGCAACAAGTGACACCGTCTACTGGGCATGGGAGAAAGACGACAAGTTTTCGGCGCGATCGGTGTATGCGGCCAAGTTCGCCGGCCTCCAAGTTACTCCTACGGCAGAATTCACCTGGAAGTCCAAGGCGCCGCTGCGTAAGCGCTTCTTCGTTTGGTTGGCCATCAAGGACAGGTGCTGGACCTCGGATAGATTAGCACGGCGGGGACTCCCACACCAAGCCTCATGCCCTCTCTGTAGCCAGCATGATGAAACAATGACGCACATCATGATCGGATGTGTTTTTGCTCGTGAGGTTTGGACAAAGGTATGCCTTGCCCTGGGCCAGCCAGGCAGGACACCAACGACGACCGAGACGCTGCCTGATCGGTGCCTTCGACAAGAGGATTGTGGGCAGCACAAGAAACTCGCAAGACCAATTTGCACTCTGGTCCTTTGGGAGCTGTGGACGCACCGAAACGCCGTGGTTTTTGATGGAGCAGCGCTTGCTACTAGCCAGGTCCTACGAAACATACAGAGAGAAGCCCAAGCATGGAAGCATGCAGGTCTACTGAAGGGAGAAGTTGAGGCGTTTTTCGACGGCCTCGAGGCGTGGGTTAGGGCCGAGTAGTACGCTTAAAATGTTGCGGAGTGGATGAAATCCACTTGTAAGTACTCATGTAACTATCCGAACGTGGAGGGAGTCTTTCCCTTTTCCTCTTTAATATATGGTACGCACACTCGTCCGTTCGAAAAAAATAATAATAAATTCCAACATGTCACGTGCAAGAGGCCGCAAACTAATGGCTGACAGTAGGCACGGACGAATGGACCTGTATGGCTGTATACACCGCCGTTGGCAAGACTCGGATACAGTACAGAGTTTTTGGCGCCCTCCTCGTCATTCTACAGCCGTGAATAACATTTCTGCTCCAACACCAGTACAGTACAGTACCCACACCACGCACATGCTACACGTACTACCAACCAACAAGATCAATCACCAGTAGGCAGCGCACCCACAGTACGTGCGGTGACAGTAAACAGCTATACTCCAGAAAACTTGAGGCTTCTGTTCCGTGGTAAACGTGAGCACCGGTGGGTGGAGGCGGCAGTAGACAGCAGTACAGGTCGCCATTTATGAGCTCGCGGCCGATGTCCATTTGCGTTGCGACCATGCGTCGCCGTCCGTGTCGATGCGATTTGGCCTCCCCTACCTGACATGCGCATTAATGAGCTACACTACACGGCCCGCGACTGTGCAAGTCCCTGTCGTTGCACGGCCGAGGAAGAAGAGGCTGGTGCCAGCTGGTCATTGGTCAACGCTCATCAGTCGTAGGAAGAGACCAACTGCTTCTCTACCAACTGATTGATTGACCTGAAACATTTGTGCGTGACGCAAAGATCTGTTCCGGGACAGACGGCGCGTCAACGCGAGGGCATGCAATTAGCACCTCCCTACGAACACAAGGAAAAAAAAATATCGCGCGCTTTTTTCTGGCCTTGCTCTCGTTTGGAGGTTTCTGCTACAGTACTACTACGTTGCTCACAATCCAGGGAAAGCACAGTGTCCTTTTGAAACAGCAACGCTACACGTTTTGGTCTGATGATGAGATTACTTTGAAGCTGCGTCCGGACGAAAAGAGAAGAGAAGAGGTGGGCCTCGCGGAAATGATGATCAAATCGGATCACGTCGTGTGAGTTGATGCAACCGTCTCCCGCTTTCCCCCCACAAGATTTGATCTTGCCATCTTTTGGAACGTCCATCCAAAGGCAGAAAGAAAGCAAAGGCGGCCTCTTTTGCCAAAAGCCAGCCAGCTAGCCCCCCGGGGTCCCCTGGCCTGGCCTGCGCGGGGCACGGAGACGGGGACGGAGAGCAACGCCCACGCTTGCGACCTGCGAGAAAGAAATTTCATTTCGCTCCCATGCCCGTTCGCGTGCTGCGGTGCCCAACATTTTGGGCTGCTGCCAACCCGGTGGGTTTCCCCAAGCCAGACGCAGAGACGCTGTTGCTGTTGGCCGTTCCGTCCAATCCAACATGTTGCAGCGCCGGACAAGCCCAGAATCCCAAGAAAGGGGGGAGAATGGAACGGAGGGATCAAATCAAATCATGGCGGTGTTGTGTGCACGGGCACGGCGCACGCATCGCCGAGTGTGGACGTCGTGGTCCGTCCTTCCTCGTGGCCGCCGTACGTACACGGTGTTGCAGATGGTGTGTATGGTGTACTAGCATTTCCCTCCCCCGCCCGCCTTGTGTACGCGCGCGTGTCGATCGGTCTCGTCGTCCTACAGCTACAGCCCCCACTATATGTGGGCGGTTTTGGATTGGCAGAGAACGCCATGATGTGCAGCTGTGCGCGGTAGAGGTGTGGACCCCCGGCGCCAAGCGCGCCCACCTTCTGGCCTTCTCCCCACCAAACTTGCAAGTGGCCCGAACAACAACAAGGGAGGATGGCACGCTCGCCTCGCACCTCTCGGTTCGGCTGGCGCATCACGAGGCCGTGTCTTGGAGCGTGCCACATGGGGTTTTTTCCAGTTCAGCGCATGCGTGCAAACTGCAAACTCTTTTAGGATTTATCCAAAACGTGTCGACTGCAGTCGTGATGAATAGACTACTAGTACAAATGCCATGTGCCATCATAGGCCATTTCTTATAGCCAGTAATGATAAACATCGGTAATAAGGTTACACTCTTATTGTTGTTCGGAGCATGAAGTGTGGACGTGAATAAGCCAGCCTAACTTCCTTCGTTTATTGGATCAGAAGTGGTGCATGAAATAGTTTGTCTTTTGGTTTTATGTTTTCCTTTTCGAAAAAACACAAATATTTCTTTGTTTTTTAAGAAACTGAGCATTTCTTATTTTTTTATTAGAATTGGAACATGTTTCAAAGCCGAACATTTTATGAACACGTGATTTTCTTTTTTTATTGATTTTGTGAACAATTTAAAAAAAATTAAATCGAAACATTTTTGGGAATTTTCAGCATCTCTTAAAAAGTGTGAACAAGTATAAAAATATAAATATTTCTTTTCAAACCTATAAAAATTAGAAACACTCATTTATCTTAAAAAACACATGCTCGGTGCCGGTAATTAAAAAATGATTGCTGGTGTCCGCACCGTGGAGTATAGAGTTAAAAAAGTCGTAGTGGTGTACTTCGATGACGCCTCCTTTAGCAGGGCACTATCACCGGATGGAAAAATAGTGGTGTATCTATTTTTAGTGGGACACCGATGATGGAATGTTCTATACTATTCGAGAGTTAAATAACTAATTCTAAAGTTTTTATTAGAATTTTGAAAACATTTGAATGCAAACAAATTTTTACTATGTTGGATTTTTTAGAGATAGTTGTTCGTTTGGTTTGGAAGATTTTATTTGTTTTCATTATGCACGAATGTCTTGTGTAAATAAATGTGTGGTCATATCACCCTTTGGCTAAAATAAGTGGAGCCAGCATAAAATTTCAAATGGGCATAAGGCACAATAGCGACCTATAAAGAGTTCATTCTGTATGTTAGATCTGGAAAATGCAGACTTTTAGTTAGCAAAATGTGTAAGTGGCAAAGTATAATAATATAAACCAATTATCAATCACAAATTCAGAATTATTGTAAGTTTGACATTACCAAAGACTCGAAGCTTTTACAAAATAACGACGACATTGCAACACAAAACATAAATATATCTAACAGAGCTAGCTAGGTTTCTTCCGATAAATTGAGGTAGGTAGTAGTATAACGCTGCTAATTGCTATAGGCTTCTCAATTTCGTCTGCTTCCGCATCGTGGATGACTCGTACACATCATTAGCCTGCACACATCTGCTCTTGGCCGGGATTATCTTCTCGAGCATCTCTAGCGGACCTCGTATAATGTCGACCTGCAAAATACGTTTACAGTTTGCTGCAGATGAGATTTACGTGGTGAATTCGTGCGCTACAGATCAGACACCATATATGAAACTGTAAAATAAAAAAAAACATTCGAGGGAGAAACTTGCAACGACATTGATCATACATTAATTCATCTACATACTACATTGTTCATACATAGTTCATCCACATTGTTCATACCTAGTTCATCCACATTGATCATACTAGAGGGGGAATCTGCGAGCCCGAGCCTAGCTACAAAAATCGACGAGCTCGCGGCGACGACAACGCGCCGGAGGAGCTACTCCTCGTCGGAGTCAAGGTCGATGAAGACCTTGGCCTATTCCGCCTTCATGACGCGCGGGTCCGCCTCCTTGGACGCATGCGCCAGCAACGCCGCGACGCCTTGCTCGAGGAAGATGTGCTCGTAGTCGAGCTCGCAGCGGCGGAGCGCGTCGGCCTCCTCGAGCTCCCTCGCCGAGCGCTCCATGATGACGCGCTCAAGGTGCTCCTCCTGCCGGGGGGGGGGGGAGGTAGTCCTTGGGGCCGATCACTCCTCGACGCGGCGGTGCGTCGGCCTCGGGCTTGGCGGCGAGCGGCCCGAGCTCCTCTGGCTCTCTCTTGACCAGAGTGAGCCGCGAGCTCGAGGCGCCCCCGGACGAGCTCCCCATGGTAGAGGAGCCGGAGGAGGCATGGCGACGACGGGCGAGCTCGCGGCGTTCGAACGCCGGCGGCGGCCGGCTCCCATGGTTGAGCCACCTCCGCGCCCCCCGCTAGAGTGCGTCGTCAGATCTGCTGCGGCCGCGGCGCTCCGCGTCATCCCCAGAGCCCCCGTAGCCATCCATGGCTTTTTTAGGCTCGCTGGCAGCGAGAAATTGGGCGGCGGAGGAGGAAAATCACGGCGGAGGCGGATAGGGTTTGAACCATATCCGAGCGGTGAAACCGCATATATAGCGGTGGGGAGTGAGTTTTTGCGGGCCACGGTAATTTTTTACGGGCCGGGCCACGGATACGGTTTCTATTCTGGCCAGAAAAATGGGTCGAACCCGTATATTCGTCGGAATTATACGGGTTCGGCCCTTTTACGGGGTCTGCTAGAGATGCTCTCATCAGCTCCATTCTTTCCTCGCACACATGGAAATACCTGCTCTTGGTCGGGGTTATCTTCTCGCCAGCTCCCTTCTTTCCATGCACATGCCTCCCCTTGGTCGGGATTATCTTCTCGTCGGCTCCCTTCTTTCCTCGCACACACCTGCTCTTGGTCGTCCCGGCTTTGTTTCTCTGCGTATCTTATCCTCGTCCTCTTACTTTTCATTCGTTGTAAGTGGGGAAGAGTTATAATAGCCCGAGACCAATTATTTCCATGTTTATTATTGGGACATTTACATTTATGTCCCTAATTTGCGCCCACTCTCAGATTTACCCTTAATTTTAAAGCCTGCTCAAATTTACCCCTCTGCCGTTATGTGCACTTATAAAAATGCCCTTCTATGTCGTTACCGTCCGGTCAAAGCTGGTCAAAGCCGGTCAAAGGGCTTTGACCGTCCTGAAAAAATAGCAAAGAAATCTAAAAAATCTGAAAATTTGTGGGATCAAAGATACTCAGGTTCGCAAGGTGCGTGCAAATTTTTGTGCTGTTTGGACATTCCAGGAGCTCGTGTCAAAGGAAAAACAATAAGTATGTAAGCCTGTGAACAGTAAATTCAAAAAAATAGCAAGAAAATTCGAAAAAATATGAAAAAAATTCGCATCAAAGAGGCTCGGGTCTGCAAGCTGCATGCAAATTTTTGTTGTGTTTGGAAATTGGAGGGGCTTGTGGAGAAAAAAACAAAATTTGGCTCGGGAAAAAGCTTGGGAAAAAATGTCTATTTTGTTTTTTTTTCTTGCTAGAGCTCCTCGCATGTCATTTGATCACAAAAACTTGCATGCACCTTGTACACCCAAGCCTCTTTGATGCCAAAAAATTAAATATTTTTTGATTTTTTTGCTATTTTATTTCACTTTTACTATTCACAAGCGTGCACATTAAATGTTTTTCCTCGCCACGAGCTCCTGGAATGTCCAAATAGCATGAAAATTTGCAGACATCTTGCGCGCATGAGTATCTTGTATCTCACAAAATTTTAGATTTTTTAGATTTTTTTGCTATATTTTATAGGACGGTCAAAGCTATTTGGCCGGACGGTAACGACGCAGAAGGGCATTTCTGTAAGGGGGCCTAACGGCGGAGGGGCAAATTAGAGCAAGCTTTCGAATTAGGGGTATATCTGATTAGGTGGTTCGATTTAGGCACAGAAATGCAAATGGCCCTTTATTATTTTATTGTTTGTTCTATGTTATTTTTGCATTGCATCATGTCATTAAAATTTGAACCTCAAACATTTAAATCGAGGAAAATGCACATGGTGATTTCTTTTTAAAACATATATAAGTGTTCTCATATTATTAGGGAGCTATAATAAAATATTTCATTAATTTGGAATTAACCACAACCCACTTATAATTTAATTCCTTAGATGTATGTCAAAGTAGCCGTTTGCCAAATTTCACCTCGATTCGAATTTATTTGACTTTTCAAATAAATTCAAAACCTTTCTTTATTTTTCTTCTTTTCCTTCCCTTCCAGGCCGGCCCCTCTCTTTCTCTCTCCTTGGCCTTCCTCCAGCCAGACAACAGGCCGCACTCCCAATCAGGCCCAAGACCCAACCGAACAGCTCCTTACTTAACCCTAGCGATCGGGAGCTCCTCCCAATCGAACCCCATCTCCTCATGTCGGGCGATGATAGGCGCCGGTGAAGGAAATATGCCCTAGAGGAAATAATAAAGTTGTTATTTATATTTCCTTATATCATGATAAATGTTTATTATTCATGCTAGAATCGTATTAACCAGAAACTTAGTACATGTGTGAATACATAGACAAACAGAGTGTCCCTAGTATGCCTCTACAAGACTAGCTCACTAATCAAAAATGGTAAAGTTTCCTAGCCATGGACATGTGTTGTCATTTGATGAACGGGATCATATCATTATAGAATGATGAGATGGACAAGACCCATCCGTTAGCTCAGCACTATGATCGTTTAGTTTATTGCTCTTGCTTTCTTCATGACTTATACATGTTCCTATGACTATGAGATTATGCAATTCCCGAATACCGGAGAACACTTAGTGTGCTATCAAACGTCACACCGTAACTGGATGATTCTAAAGATGCTCTACAGGTGTCTCCGATGGTGTTTGTTGAGTTGGCATAGGTCGAGATTAGGATTTGTCACTCCGATTGTCGAAGAGGTATCTCTGGGCCCTCTCGGATATGCACATCACTATAAGCCTTGCAAGCAATGTGACTAATGGGTTAGTTGCGGGATGATGCATTACGGAACGAGTAAAGAGACCTTCCGGTAACGAGATTGAACTAGGTATGATGATACCGACGATCGAATCTCGGGCAAGTAACATACCGATGACAAAGGGAACAATGTATGTTGTTGTGCGGTTTGACCGATAAAGATCTTCGTAGAATATGTAGGAACCAATATGAGCATCCAGGTTCCGCTATTGGTTATTGACCGGAGATGTGTCTCGGTCATGTCTACATAGTTCTCGAACCCGTAGGGTTCGCACGCTTAACGTTCGATGCCGATTGGTATTATGAGTTTATGTGATTTGATGTACCGAAGGTTGTTTGGAGTCCCAGATGAGATCATGGACATGACGAGGAGTCTCGAAATGGTCGAGATATAAAGACTGATATATTGGACTATGTTGTTCGGACATCGGAAGTGTTCCAGAGAGTTACAGATAAGACCGGAGTGCCGGAGGGTTACCGGAAACCCCCCGGGAAGTTAGTGGGCCACCATGGGCCTTAGAGGAGAGAGGGCCGGCCAGGAGGTGGCGCCCCCCCCAGTCCGAATTGGACAAGCGGTGGCGGCGGCGCCCCCCTCCTTCCTTCTCTCCCCTTCCTCCTTCCCTCCCCTCCTAGTTGGACTAGGAAAGGGGGGAATGAAGGAAATATGCCCTAGAGGCAATAATAAAGTTATTATTTCTTTCCTTATATCATTATAAATGTTTATTATTCATGCTAGAATTGTATTAACCGGAAACATGATACATGTGTGAATACATAGACAAAAAGGAGTGTCACTAGTATGCCTCTACTTGACTAGCTCGTTAATCAAAGATGGTTATGTTTCCTGACCAGAGACATGAGTTGTCATTTGATTAACGGGATCGCATCATTAGGAGAATGATGTGATTGACTTGACCCATTCCGTTAGCTTAGCACTTGATCGTTTAGTATGTTGCTATTGCTTTCTTCATGACTTATACATGTTCCTATGACTATGAGATTATGCAACTCCCGTTTTCCGGAGGAACACTTTGTGTGCTACCAAACGTCACAACGTAACTGGGTGATTATAAAGGTGCTCTACAGGTGTCTCCGAAGGTACTTGTTGGGTTGGCGTATTTCGAGATTAGGATTTGCCACTCCGATAGTCGGAGAGGTATCTCTGGGCCCTCTCGGTAATGCACATCACTATAAGCCTTGCAAGCACTGTGACTAATGAGTTAGTTACGAGATGATGTATTACGGAACGAGTAAAGAGACTTGCCGGTAACAAGATTGAACTAGGTATTGAGATACCGAAGATCGAATCTCGGGCAAGTAACATACCGATGACAAAGGGAACAACGTATGTTGTTATGTGGTTTGACCGATAAAGATATTCGTAGAATATGTGGGAGCCAATATGAGCATCCAGGTTCCGCTATTGGTTATTGACCGGAGACGTGTCTCGGTTAGGTTACATAGTTCTCGAACCCATAGGGTCCGCACGCTTAAAGTTCGATGACAGTTATATTATGAGTTTATGTGTTTTGATGTACCGAAGGTAGTTCGGAGTCCCGGATGTGATCACGGACATGACAGGTAGTCTCGAAATGGTCCAGACGTAAAGATCGATATATTGGACGACAATGTTCAGACACCGGAATGGTTTCGGGGAGTTTCGGGCATATACCGGAGTACCGGGGGGGTTACCGGAACCCCCCGGGGAGACTAATGGGCCTATTGGGCCCTAGTGGAGAATAGGAGGGGCGGCCAAGGGCAGCCGCGCGCCCCCTCCCCTCCCAGTCCGAATTGGACAAGGAAGGGGGGCGGCGCCCCCCTTTCCTTTCCCCCTCTCTCTCCTTCTCTCTCCTCTCCTACTCCCACATGGAAAGGGGGAGTCCTACTCCCGGTGGGAGTAGGACTCCTCATGGGGCGCGCCTAGGGTGGCCGGCCCCCTCCCCCTCCTCCACTCCTTTATATACGGGGAGGGAGGCACCCCTTGGAGACACAACGATCTCTTGGATCTCTTAGCCGTGTGCGGTGCCCCCTCCACCATAATCCACCTCGATAATATCGTAGCGGTGCTTAGGCGAAGCCCTGCGTCGGTAGAACATCATCATCGTCACCACGCCGTCGTGCTGACGGAACTTTCCCTCAAAGCTCAGCTGAATCGGAGTTCGAGGGACGTCATCGAGTTGAACATGTGCTGAACTCGGAGGTGCCGTGCGTTCGGTACTTGATCGGTCAGATCGTGAAGACGTACGACTACATCAACCGCGTTGTGCTAACGCTTCCGCTTTCGGTCTACGAGTGTACGTGGACACACTCTCCCCTCTCGTTGCTATGCATCACCATGATCTTGCGTGTGCGTAGGAATTTTTTTGAAATTACTACGTTCCCCAACAGTGGCATCGGAGCCTGGTTTTATGCGTAGATGTTATATGCACGAGTAGAACACAAGTTAGTTGTGGGCAATACAAGTCATACTGCTTACCAGCATGTCATACTTTGGTTCGGTGTTATTGTTGGATGAAGCAGCCCGGACCGGCATTACGCGTACGCTTACGCGAGACTGGTTCTACCGACGTGCTTGGCACGCAGGTGGCTGGCAGGTGTCAGTTTCTCCAACTTTAGTTGAACCGAGTGTGGCTACGCCCGGTCCTTGAGAAGGTTAAAACGGCACTAACTTGACGAACTATCGTTGTGGTTTTTGATGCGTAGGTAAGAACGGTTCTTGCTCAGCCCGTAGCAGCCACGTAAAACTTGCAACAACAAAGTAGAGGACGTCTAACTTGTTTTTGCAGGGCATGTTCTGATGTGATATGGTCAAGGCATGATGCTATATTTTATTGTATGAGATGATCATGTTTTGTAACCGAGTTATCGGCAACTGGCAGGAGCCATATGGTTGTCGCTTTATTGTATGCAATGCAATCGCCCTGTAATTGCTTTACTTTATCACTTAGCGGTAGCGATAGTCGTAGAAGCAATAGTTGGCGAGACGACAACGATGCTACGATGGAGATCAAGGTGTCGCGCCGGTGACGATGGTGATCATGACGGTGCTTCAGAGATGGAGATCACAAGCACAAGATGATGATGGCCATATCATATCACTTATATTGATTGCATGTGATGTTTATCTTTTATGCATCTTATTTTGCTTTGATTGACGGTAGCATTATAAGATGATCTCTCACTAAATTTCAAGATAAAAGTGTTCTCCCTGAGTATGCACCGTTGCCAAAGTTCGTCGTGCCGAGACACCACGTGATGATCGGGTGTGATAAGCTCTACGTTCATCTACAACGGGTGCAAGCCAGTTTTGCACACGCAGAATACTCAGGTTAAACTTGACGAGCCTAGCATATGCAGATATGGCCTCGGAACACTGAGACCGAAAGGTCGAGCGTGAATCATATAGTAGATATGATCAACATAGTGATGTTCACCATTGAAAACTACTCCATTTCACGTGATGATCGGTTATGGTTTAGTTGATATGGATCACGTGATCACTTAGATGATTAGAGGGATGTCTATCTAAGTGGGAGTTCTTAAGTAATATGATTAATTGAACTTAAATTTATCATGAACTTAGTACCTGATAGTATTTGCATGTCTATGTTGTTGTAGATAGATGGCTCGTGTTGTTGTTCCGTTGAATTTTAATGCGTTCCTTGAGAAAGCAAAGTTGAAAGATGATGGTAGCAATTACACGGACTGGGTCCGTAACTTGAGGATTATCCTCATTGCTGCACAGAAGAATTACGTCCTGGAAGCACCGCTAGGTGCCAAACCTGCTGCAGGAGCAACACCAGATGTTATGAACGTCTGGCAGAGCAAAGCTGATGACTACTCGATAGTTCAGTGTGCCATGCTTTACGGCTTAGAACCGGGACTTCAACGATGTTTTGAACGTCATGGAGCATATGAGATGTTCCAGGAGTTGAAGTTAATATTTCAAGCAAATGCCCGGATTGAGAGATATGAAGTCTCCAATAAGTTCTACAGCTGCAAGATGGAGGAGAATAGTTCTGTCAGTGAGCATATACTCAGAATGTCTGGGTATAACAATCACTTGATTCAACTGGGAGTTAATCTTCCGGATGATAGCGTCATTGACAGAATTCTTCAATCACTGCCACCAAGCTACAAGAGCTTCGTGATGAACTATAACATGCAAGGGATGGATAAGACAATTCTCGAGCTCTTTGCTATGCTAAAGGCTGCGGAGGTAGAAATCAAGAAGGAGCATCAAGTGTTGATGGTCAATAAGACCACCAGTTTCAAGAAAAAGGGCAAAGGGAAGAAGAAGGGGAACTTCAAGAAGAACAACAAACAAGTTGCTGCTCAAGAGAAGAAACCCAAGTCTGGACCTAAGCCTGAGACTGAGTGCTTCTACTGCAAGCAGACTGGTCACTGGAAGCGGAACTGCCCCAAGTATTTGGCGGATAAGAAGGATTGCAAGGTGAATAAAGGTATATGTGATATACATGTTATTGATGTGTACCTTACCAGAGCTCGCAGTAGCACCTGGGTATTTGATACTGGTTCTGTCGCTAATATTTGCAACTCGAAACAGGGACTACAGATTAAGCGAAGACTGGCTAAGGATGAGGTGACGATGCGCGTGGGAAATGGTTCCAAAGTCGATGTGATCGCCGTCGGCACGCTACCTCTATATCTACCTTCGGGATTAGTTTTAGACCTAAATAATTGTTATTTGGTGCCAGCGTTGAGCATGAACATTATATCTGGATCTTGTTTGATGCGAGACGGTTCTTCATTTAAATCTGAGAATAATGGTTGTTCTATTTATATGAGTAATATCTTTTATGGTCATGCACCCTTGAAGAGTGGTCTATTTTTGTTGAATCTCGATAGTAGTGATACACATATTCATAATGTTGAAGCCAAAAGATGCAGAGTTGATAATGATAGTGCAACTTATTTGTGGCACTGCCGTTTAGGTCATATCGGTGTAAAGAGCAAGAAGAAACTCCATACTGATGGACTTTTGGAATCACTTGGTACTTGCGAACCGTGCCCCATGGGCAAGATGACTAAAACGCCGTTCTCCGGAACTATGGAGCGAGCAACTGATTTGTTGGAGATCATACATACTGATGTATGTGGTCCAATGAATGTTGAGGCTCGCGGTGGGTATCGTTATTTTCTCACCTTCACAGATGATTTAAGCAGATATGGGCATATCTACTTAATGAAACATAACTCCGAAACATTTGAAAAGTTCAAAGAATTTCAGAGTGAAGTTGAAAATCATCGTAACAAGAAAATAAAGTTTCTACGATCTGATCGTGGAGGAGAATATTTGAGTTACGAGTTTGGTCTACATTTGAAACAATGCGGAATAATTTCGCAACTCACGCCACCCGGAACACCACAGCGTAATGGTGTGTCCGAACGTCGTAATCGTACTTTACTAGATATGGTGCGATCTATGATGTCTCTTACTGATTTACCGCTATCGATTTGGGGTTATGCTTTAGAGACGGCCGCATTCACGTTAAATAGGGCACCATAAAAATCAGTTGATACGACTCCTTATGAACTATGGTTTGGCAAGAAACCAAAGTTGTCGTTTCTTAAAGTTTGGGGCTGCGATGCTTATGTGAAAAAGCTTCAACCTGATAAGCTCGAACCCAAATCGGAGAAATGTGTCTTCATAGGATACCCAAAGGAAACTGTTGGGTACACCTTCTATCACAGATCCGAAGGCAAGACATTCATTGCCAAAAATGGATCCTTTCCAGAGAAGGAGTTTCTCTCGAAAGAAGTGAGTGGGAGGAAAGTAGAACTTGATGAGGTAAATGTACCTGCTCCCTTATTGGAAAGTAGTTCATCACAGAAACTGGTTCCTGTGACACCTACAACAATTAGTGAGGAAGCTAATGATGATGATCATGAAGCTTCAGATCAAGTTACTACCAAACCTCGTAGGTCAACCAGAGTGAGATCCGCACCAGAGTGGTACGGTAATCCTGTTCTGGAGGTTATGTTACTAGACCATGACGAACCTACGAACTATGAAGAAGCGATGGTGAGCCCAGATTCCGCAAAATGGCATGAGGCCATGAAATCTGAGATGGGATCCATGAATGAGAACAAAGTATGGACTTTGGTTGACTTGCCCGATGATCGGCAAGCAATTGAGAATAAATGGATCTTCAAGAAGAAGACTTACGCTGATGGTAATGTTACTGTCTATAAAGCTCGACTTGTTGCGAAAGGTTTTTGACAAGTTCAAGGGATCGACTACGATGAGACCTTCTCACCCGTAGCGATGCTTAAGTCCGTCCGAATCATGTTAGCAACTGCCACATTTTATGATTATGAAATTTGGAAAATGGATGTAAAGACTGCATTCCTGAATGGATTTCTGGAAGAAGAGTTGTATATGATGCAACCTGAAGGTTTTATCGATCCAAGGGGAGCTAACAAAGTGTGCAAGCTCCAGCGTTCCATTTATGGACTGGTGCAAGCCTCTCGGAGTTGGAATAAACATTTTGATGGTGTGATCAAAGCATATGGTTTTATACAGACTTTTGGAGAAGCCTGTATTTACAAGAAAGTGAGTGGGAGCTCTGTAGCATTTCTAATCTTATATGTGGATGACATATTGTTAGTTGGAAATGATATAGAATTTCTGGATAGCATAAAAGAATACTTGAATAAGAGTTTTTCAATGAAGGACCTCGATGAAGCTGCTTACATATTGGGCATCAAGATCTATAGAGATAGATCAAGACGCTTAATTGGACTTTGACAAAGCACATACCTTGACAAAGTTTTTAAGACGTTCAAAATGGATCAACCAAAGAAAGGGTTCTTGCATGTGTTACAAGGTGTGAAGTTGAGTAAGACTCAATGCCCGACCACTGCAGAAGATAGAGAGAAAATGGAAGATGTTCCCTATGCTTCAGCCATAGGCTCTATCATGTATGCAATGTTGTGTACCAGACCTGATGTGTGCCTTGCTATTAGTTTAGCAGGGAGGTACCAAAGTAATCCAGGAGTGGATCACTGGACATCGGTCAAGAACATCCTGAAATACCTGAAAAGTACTAAGGATATGTTTCTCGTTTATGGAGGTGACAAAGAGCTCATCGTAAATGGTTACGTTGATGCAAGCTTTGACACTGATTCGGACGATTCTAAATCGCAAACCGGATAGGTGTTTATACTGAACAGTGGAGCTGTCAGTTGGTGCAGTTCTAAACAAAGCGTCGTGGCGGGATCTACGTGTGAAGCGGAGTACATTGCTGCTTCGGAAGCAGCAAATGAAGGAGTCTGGATGAAGGAGTTCATATCCGATCGAGGTGTCATACCTAGTGCATCGGGTCCAATGAAAATCTTCTGTGACAATACTAGTGCAATTGCCTTGGCAAAGGAATCCAGATTTCACAAGAGGACCAAGCACATCAAGAGACGCTTCAACTCCATCCGGGACCAAGTCCAGGTGGGAGACATAGAGATTTGCAAGATACATACGGATTTGAATGTTGCAGACCCGTTGACTAAGCCTCTTCCACGAGCAAAACATGATGAGCACCAAGGCTCCATGGGTGTTAGAATCATTACTGTGTAATCTAGATTATTGACTCTAGTGCAAGTGGGAGACTGAAGGAAATATGCCCTAGAGGCAATAATAAAGTTATTATTTATTTCCTTAAATCATGATAAATGTTTATTATTCATGCCAGAATTGTATTAACCGGAAACATGATACATGTGTGAATACATAGACAAAAAAGAGTGTCACTTGTATGCCTCTACTTGACTAGCTCGTTAATCAAAGATGGTTATGTTTCCTAGCCATAGACATGAGTTGTCATTTGATTAACGGGATCACATCATTAGGAGAATGATGTGATTGACTTGACCCATTCCGTTAGCTTAGCACTTGATCGTTTAGTATGTTGCTATTGCTTTCTTCATGACTTATACATGTTCCTATGATTATGAGATTATGCAACTCCCGGTTACCGGAGGAACACTTTGTGTGCTACCAAACGTCACAACGTAACTGGGTGATTATAAAGGTGCTCTACAGGTGTCTCCGAAGGTACTTGTTGGGTTGGCGTATTTCGAGATTAGGATTTGTCACTCCGATAGTCGGAGAGGTATCTCTGGGCCCTTTCGGTAATGCACATCACTTTAAACCTTGCAAGCACTGTGACTAATGAGTTAGTTACGAGATGATGTATTACGGAACGAGTAAAGAGACTTGCCGGTAACGAGATTGAACTAGATATTGAGATACCGACGATCGAATCTCGGGCAAGTAACATACCGATGACAAAGGGAAGAACATATATTGTTATGCGGTTTGACCGATAAAGATCTTCCTAGAATATGTGGAAGCCAATATGAGCATCCAGGTTCCGCTATTGGTTATTGACCAGAGACGTGTCTCGGTCATGTCTACATAGTTCTCGAACCCGTAGGGTCCGCACGCTTAAAGTTCGATGACGGTTATATTATGAGTTTATGTGTTTTGATGTACCGAAGGTAGTTCGGAGTCTCGGATGTCATCATGGACATGACGAGGAGTCTCGAAATGGTCGAGACGTCAAGATCGATATATTGGACGATTATGTTTGGACACCGGAATGGTTTCGGGGAGTTTCGGGCATATACTGGAGTATCGGGGGGTTACCGGAACCCCTCGGGGAGACTAATGGGCCTATTGGGCCCTAGTAGAGAAGAGGAGGGGCGGCCATGGGCAGCCGCGCGCCCCCTCCCCCTAGTCCGAATTGGACAAGGAAGGGGGGGGGGGCGGCGCCCCCCTATCCTTCCCCCCTCTCTGTCCTTCCCTCTCCTCTCCTACTCCCACATGGAAAGGGGTAGTCCTACTCCCGATGGGAGTAGGACTCCTCATGGGGCGCGCCTAGGGTGGCCGACCCCCTCCCCCTCCTCCACTCCTTTATATACGGGGAGGGAGGCACCCCTTGGAGACACAGCAATTGATCTCTTGGATCTCTTAGCCGTGTGCGGTGCCCCCCTCCACCATAATCCACCTCGATAATATCGTAGCGGTGCTTAGGCGAAGCCCTGCGTCGGTAGAACATCATCATCGTCACCACACCGTCGTGCTGACAGAACTTTCCCTCAAAGCTCGGCTGGATCGGAGTTCGAGGGACGTCATCGAGTTGAACATGTGCTGAACTCGGAGGTGCCGTTCGTTCGGTACTTGATCGGTCGGATCGTGAAGACGTACGACTACATCAACCGCGTTGTGCTAACGCTTTCGGTCTACAAGGGTACGTGGACACACTCTCCCCTCTCGTTGGTATGCATCACCATGATCTTGCGTGTGTGTAGGATTTTTTTTGAAATTACTACGTTCCCCAACAAGGGAACCTACTCCTACTAGGAGTAGGATCCCCCCCTTGGCGCGCTCCTTGTGGCCGGCCGGCCGGCCCCCTCCTCCCCTCCTTTATATACGGGGGAGGGGGCACCCCATAGACACACAAGTTGATCTCTTAGCCGTGTGCGGTGCCCCCCTCCACAGTTTTCCAACTCGGTCATATTGTCGTAGTGCTTAGGCGAAGCCCTGCGTCGGTAACTTCATCATCACCATCACCACGCCGTCGTGCTCACGAAACTCTCCCTCGAGCTGAGCTGGATCTAGAGTTCGTGGGACGTCACCGAGCTGAACGTGCGCAGATCGCGGAGGTGCCGTGCGTTCAGTACTTGATTGGTTGGATCACGAAGACGTTCGACTACATCAACCGCGTTACTAAACGCTTCCGTTTTCGGTCTACGAGGGTACGTGGACACACTATTCCCGCTCATTGCTATGCTTCTCCTAGATAGATCTTGCGTGATCGTAGGATTTTTTTGAAATACTACATTCCCCAACAGTGGCATCCGAGCCAGGTCTATGCGTAAATGTTATATGTACGAGTAGAACACAAAGAGTTGTGGGCAATAATAGTCATACTGCTTACTAGCATGTCATACTATGATTCGGCGGTATTGTTGGATGAAGCGGCCCAGACCGACATTACATGACTGCATTCATGAGACTGGTTCTACCGCCGTGCTTCGCACACAGGTGGCTAGTGGGTGTCTGTTTCTCCAACTTTAGTTGAATCGAGTGTGACTACGCCCGGTCCTTGTTGAATGTTAAAACAACACACTTGAAGAAAAATTGTTGTGGTTTTAATGCGTACATAAGAACGGTTCTTGCTAAGCCCGTAGCAGCCACGTAAAACTTGCAACAACAAAGTAGAGGACGTCTAAATTGTTTTTGCAGGGCTTGCTGTGATGTGATATGGTCAAGATGTGATGATATATAAATTGTTGTATGAGATGATCATGTTTTGTAACAGTTATCGGCAACTGGCAGGAGCCATATGGTTGTCGCTTTATTGTATGAAATGCAATCGCCATATGGAGATCAAAGGCACAAGATGATGATGGCCATATCATATCACTTATAGTGATTGCATGTGATGTTACCCTTTATGCATCTTATTTTGCTTAGTACGGCGGTAGCATTATATGATGATCTCTCACTAAATTTCAAGGTACAAGTGTTCTCCCTGAGTATGCACCGTTGCTACAGTTCGTCGTGCCGAGACATCACGTGATGATCAGGTGTGATAAGCTCTACGTTCACATACAACGGGTGCAAGCCAGTTTTGCACACGCAGAATACTCGGGTTAAACTTGACGAGCCTAGCATATGCAGATATGGCCTCGGAACACTAAGACCGAAAGGTCGAGCGTGAATCATATAGTAGATATGATCAACATAGTGATGTTCACCATTTAAAACTACTCCATCTCACGTGATGATCGGACATGGTTTAGTTGATATGGATCACGTGATCACTTAGATGATTAGAGGGATGTCTATCTAAGTGGGAGTTCTTAAGTAATATGATTAATTGAACTTTAATTTATCATCAACTTAGTACCTCATAGTATTTTGCATGTCTATGTTGTTGTAGATAAATGGCCCGTGCTACTATTCCATTGAATTTTAATGCGTTCCTAGAGAAAGCTAAGTTGAAAGATGTTGCTAGCAACTACACGGACTGGGTCCATAACTTGAGGATTATCCTCATTGCTGCACAGAAGAATTACGTCCTAGAAGCACCGCTAGGTGCCAAACCTGCTGCAGGAGCAACAACAGATGTTATGAACGTCTGGCAGAGCAAAGTTGATGACTACTCGATAGTTCAGTGTGCCATGCTTTACGGCTTAGAACCGGGACTTCAACGATGTTTTGAACGCCATGGAGAATATGAGATGATCCAGGAGTTGAAGTTAATATTTCAAGCAAATGCCTGGATTGAGAGATATGAAGTCTCCAATAAGTTCTACAGCTGCAAAATGGAGGAGAATGTTTCTGTCAGTGAACATATACTGAGAATGTCTGGGTACCACAATTACTTGACTCGGCTGGGAGTTAATATTCCGGTTGATAGTGTCATTGACAGAGTTCTTCAATCACTGCCACCGAGCTACAAAAGCTTCGTGATGAACTATAATATGCAAGGGATGGATAAGACAATTCCTGAGCTCTTCGCGATGCTAAAGGCTGCGGAAATAGAAATCAAGAAGGAGCATCAAGTGTTGATGGTCAACAAGACCACTATTTTAAAGAAAAAGGGCAAAGGGAAGAAGGGGAACTTCAAGAAGAACGGCAAGCAAGTTGCTGCTCAAGTGAAGAAACCCAATTCTGGACCTAAGCCTGAGACTGAGTGCTTCTACTGCAAAGGAACTGGTCATTGGAAGCGGAACTACCCCAAGTATTTGGCGGATAAGAAGGATGGCAAAGTGAAAGGTATATTTGATATACATGTTCTTGATGTGTACCTTACTAATGCTCGTAGTAGCGTCTGGGTATTTTATACTGGTTCTGTTGCTCATATTTGCAACTCGAAACAGGGGCTACGGATTAAGCGAAGATTGGCTAAGGACGAGGTGACGATGCGCGTGGGAAATGGTTCCAAAGTTGATGTGATCGCTGTCGGCACACTACCTCTACATCTACCTTCGGGATTAGTTTTAGACCTGAATAATTATTATTTGGTGCCAGCGTTAAGCATGAACATTATATCTGGATCTTGTTTGATGCGAGATGGTTATTCATTTAAATCAGAGAATAATGGTTGTTTTATTTATATGAGTAATATCTTTAATGGTCATGCACCCTTGATGAGTGGTCTATTTTTATTGAATCTCTATAGTAGTGATACACATATTCATAGTATTGAAGCCAAAAGAGATAAGTTTAATAATGATAGTGCAACTTATTTATGACACTGCCGTTTAGGTCATATTGGTGTAAAGCGCATGAAGAAACTCCATGCTGATGGGCTTTTGGAATTACTTGATTATGAATCACTTGATGCTTGCGAACCATACCTCATGGGCAAGATGACTAAGACTCCATTCTCCGGAACAATGGAGCGAGCAATAGACTTATTGGAAATAATACATACTGATGTATGCGGTCCGATGAGTGTTGATGCTTGCGGCGGGTATCGTTATTTTCGAACCTTGACAGATGATTTGAGAAGATATGGGTATATCTACTTAATGAAACAAAAGTCTGAAACATTTGAAAACTTCAAAGAATTTCAAAGTGAAGTGGAAAATCATCACAACAAGAAAAAAAGTTTCTATGATCTGATCGTGGAGGCGAATATTTGAGTTACGAGTTTGGTCTTCATTTGAAACAATGCAGGATAGTTTCACAACTCACGCCACCCGGAACTCCACAGTGTAATGGTGTGTCCGAACGTCATAATCGTAATTTACTAGATATGGTGCGATCTATGATGTCTCTTACTGATTTACCGCTATCGTTTTGGGGTTATGCTTTAGAGACGACCGCATTCACGTTAAATAGGGCACCATCAAAATCCGTTGAGACGACTCCTTATGAACTATGGTTTGGCAAGAAACCAAAGTTGCCGTTTCTTAAAGTTTGGGGCTGCGATGCTTATGTGAAAAAGCTTCAACCTGATAAGCTCGAACCCAAATCGGAGAAATGTGTCTTCATAGGATACCCAAAGGAAACTGTTGGGTACACCTTCTATCACAGATCCGAAGGCAAGACATTCGTTGCCAAGAATGGATCCTTTCTAGAGAAGGAGTTTCTCTCGAAAGAAGTGAGTGGGAGGAAAGTAGAACTTGATGAGGTAAATGTACCTGCTCCCTTATTGGAAAGTAGTTCATCACAGAAACCGGTTCCTGTGACACCTACAGCAATTAGTGAGGAAGCTAATGATGATGATCATGAAGCTTCAGATCAAGTTTCTACCGAACCTCGTAGGTCAACCAGAGTGAGATCCGCACCAGAGTGGTACGGTAATCCTGTTCTGGAGGTTATGTTACTAGACCATGACGAACCAACGAACTATGAAGAAGCGATGGTGAGCCCTGATTCCGCAAAATGGCTTGAGGGCATGAAATCTGAGATGGGATCCATGTATGAGAACAAAGTATTGACTTTGGTTGACTTGCCCGATGATCGGCAAGCAATTGAGAATAAATGGATCTTCAAGAAGAAGACTTACGCTGACGGTAATGTTATTGTCTATAAAGCTCGACTTGTTGCGAAAGGTTTTCAACAAGTTCAAGGGATCGACTACGATGAGACCTTCTCACCCGTAGCGATGCTTAAGTCCGTCCGAATCATGTTAGCAATTGACGCATTTTATGATTATGAAATTTGGCAAATGGATGTAAAGACTGCATTCCTGAATGGATTTCTGGAAGAAGAGTTGTATATGATGCAAGCTGAAGGTTTTATCGATCCAAGGGGAGCTAACAAAGTGTGCAAGCTCCAGCGATCCATTTATGGACTGGTGCAAGCCTCTCGGAGTTGGAATAAATGTTTTGATGGTGTGATCAAAGCATATGGTTTTATACAGACTTTCGGAGAAGCCTGTATTTACAAGAAAGTGAGTGGGAGCTCTGTAGCATTTCTAATCTTATATGTGGATGACATATTGTTAGTTGGAAATGATATAGAATTTTTGGATAGCATAAAAGAATACTTGAATAAGAGTTTTTCAATGAAGGACCTAGGTGAAGCTGCTTACATATTGGGCATCAAGATCTATAGAGATAGATCAAGACGCTTAATTGGACTTTCACAAAGCACATACCTTGACAAAGTTTTGAAGAAGTTCAAAATGGATCAAGCAAAGAAAGGGTTCTTGCCTGTGTTACAAGGTGTGAAGTTGAGTAAGACTCAATGCCCGACCACTGCAGAAGATAGAGAGAAAATGAAAGATGTTCCCTATGCTTCAGCCATAGGCTCTATCATGTATGCAATGTTGTGTACCAGACCTGATGTGTGCCTTGCTATTAGTTTAGCAGGGAGGTACCAAAGTAATCCAGGAGTGGATCACTGGACAGCGGTCAAGAACATCCTGAAATACCTAAAAAGGAGTAAGGATATGTTTCTCATTTATGGAGGTGACAAAGAGCTCATCGTTAATGGTTACGTTGATGCAAGCTTTGACACTGATCCGGACGATTCTAAATCGCAAACCGGATACATGTTTATATTGAACGGTGGAGCTGTCAGTTGGTGCATTTCTAAACAAAGCGTCGTGGCGGGATCTACGAGTGAAGCGGAGTACATTCTGCTTCGAAAGCAGCAAATGAAGGAGTCTGGATGAAGGAGTTTATATCCGATCTAGGTGTCATACCTAGTGCATCGGGTCCAATGAAAATCTTCTGTGACAATACTGGTGCAATTGCCTTGGCAAGGGAATCCAGATTTCACAAGAGGACCAAGCACATCAAGAGACGCTTCAACTCCATCCGGGACCGAGTCCAGGTGGGAGACATAGAGATTTGCAAGATACATACGGATCTGAATGTTGCAGACCCGTTGACTAAGCCTCTTCCACGAGCAAAACATGATCAGCACCAAGGCTCCATGGGTGTTAGAATCATTACCATGTAATCTAGATTATTGACTCTAGTGCAATTGGGAGACTGAAGGAAATATGCCCTAGAGGCAATAATAAAGTTATTATTTATTTCCTTATATCATGATAAATGTTTATTATTCATGCTAGAATTGTATTAACCGGAAACATGATACATGTGTGAATACATAGACAAAAAAGAGTGTCACTAGTATGCCTCTACTTGACTAGCTCTTTAATCAAAGATGGTTATGTTTCCTGACCATAGACATGAGTTGTCATTTGATTAACGGGATGACATCATTAGGAGAATGATGTGATTGACTTGACCCATTCCGTTAGCTTAGCACTTGATCGTTTAGTATGTTGCTATTGCTTTCTTCATGACTTATACATGTTCCTATGACTATGAGATTATGCAACTCCCGGTTACCGGAGGAACACTTTGTGTGCTACCAAACGTCACAATGTAACTGGGTGATTATAAAGGTGCTCTACAGGTGTCTCTGAAGGTACTTGTTGGGTTGGCGTATTTCGAGATGAGGATTTGTCGCTCCGATAGTCGGAGAGGTATTTCTTGGCCCTCTCGGTATTGCACATCACTATAAGCCTTGCAAGCACTATGACTAATGAGTTAGTTACGAGATGATGTATTACGGAACGAGTAAAGAGACTTGCCGGTAACGAGATTGAACTAGGTATTGAGATACCGACGATCGAATCTCGGGCAAGTAACATACCAATGACAAAGGAAACAACATATGTTGTTATGCGGTTTGACCGATAAAGATCTTCGTAGATTATGTGGGAGCCAATATGAGCATCCAGGTTCCGCTATTGGTTATTGACCGGGACGAGTCTCGGTCATGTCTACATAGTTCTTGCCACCTCTTGAGCACTGCGTTGGTTTTCCCTTGTAGAGGAAAGGGTGATGCAGGAAAGTAGCGTAAGTATTTCCCTCAATTTTTGAGAACCAAGGTATCAATCCAGTAGGAGGCTACACGCGAGTCCCTCGTACCTACACAAAACAAATAAATCCTCGCAACCAACACGATAAGGGGTTGTCAATCCCTTCACGGTCACTTACGAGAGTGAGATCTGATAGATATGAAAGGATAATATTTTTTGTATTTTTGTGATAAATATGCAAAGTAAAATAAAAGCAAAGTAAAAAAGCAAAGGAAATAACTAAGTGTTGGAAGATTAATATGATGAAGATAGACCCCCGGGCCATAGGTTTCACTAGTGGCTTCTCTCAAGAGCATAAGTATTTTACGGTGGGTGAACAAATTATTGTTGAGCAATTGACAGAATTGAGCATAGTTATGAGAATATCTAGGTATGATCATGTATCTAGGCATCACGTCCGAGACAAGTAGACCGACTCCTGCCTGCATCTACTACTATTACTCCACTCATCGACCGCTATCCAGCATGCATCTAGAGTATTAAGTTCATAAAAACAGAGTAACACCTTAAGCAAATGACATGATGTAAAGGGATAAATTCATGCAATATGATAAAAACTCCATCTTGTTATCCTCGATGGCAACAATACAATACGTGCCTTGCTGCCCTACTGTCACTGGGAAAGGACACCGCAAGATTGAACCCAAAGCTAAGCACTTCTCCCATTGAAAGAAAGATCAATCTAGTAGGCCAAACCAAACTGATAATTCGAAGAGACTTGCAAAGATAACCAATCATACATAAAAGAATTCAGAGAAGATTCAAATATTGTTCATAGATAAGCTTGATCATAAACCCACAATTCATCGGTCTCAACAAACACACCGCAAAAGAAGATTACATCGAATAGATCTCCACGAGAGAGGGGGAGAACATTGTATTGAGATCCAAAAAGAGAGAAGAAGCCATCTAGCTACTAACTATGGACCCGAAGGTCTGTGGCAAACTACTCACACTTCATCGGAGAGGCTATGGTGTTGATGTAGAAGCCCTCCGTGATCGATGCCCCCTCCGGCGGAGCTCCAGAACAGGCCCCAAGATGGGATCTCGTGGGTAGAGAAGGTTGCAGCGGTGGAATTAGGTTTTTGGCTCCGTATCTGATCGTTTTGGGGTACGTAGGTATATATTGGAGGAAGGAGTACGTCGGTGGAGCAACAGGGGCCCACGAGGGTGGAGGGCGCACCTGGGGGGTAGGCGCGCCCCTACCTCGTGGCCACCTCTTTTGTTTCTTGACGTAGGGTCCAAGTCTCCTGGGTCATATTCTTCCTAAAAATCACGTTCCCGAAGGTTTCATTCCGTTTGGACTCCGTTTGATATTCTTTTTCTGCGGAACTCTGAAATAGGCAAAAAACAACAATTCTGGGTTGGGCTTCCGGTTAATAGGTTAGTACCAAAAATAATATAAAAGTGAATAATAAAGCCCAATAATGTCCAAAACAGTAGATAATATAGCATGGAGCAATCAAAAATTATAGATACGTTGGAGATGTATCAAGCATCCCCAAGCTTAATTCCTGCTCGTCCTCGAGTAGGTAAATGATAAAAACAGAATTTTTGATGCGGAGTGCTACTTGGCATAATTTCAATGTAATTCTTCTTAATTGTGGTATGAATATTAAGATCCAAAAGATTCAAGACTAAAGTTTAATATTGACATAAAAAATAATAATACTTCAAGCATACTAACAAAGCAATCATGTCTTCTCAAAATAACATGGCCAAAGAAAGTTATCCCTACAAAATCATATAGTCTGGCTATGCTCTATCTTCACCACACAAAGTATTTAAATCATGCACAACCCCGATGACAAGCCAAACAATTGTTTCATACTTTTGACATTCTCAAACTTTTTCAATCTTCACGCAATACATGAGCGTGAGCCATGGACATAGCACTATATGTGGAAGAGAATGGTGGTTGTGGAGAAGACAAAAAGGAGAAGATATTCTCACATCAACTAGGCGTATCAACGGGCTATGGAGATGCCCATCAATAGATATCAATGTGAGTGAGTAGGGATTGCCATGCAACGGATGCAGTAGAGCTATAAGTATATGAAAGCTCAACAAAAGAAACTAAGTGGGTGTGCATCCAACTCGCTTGCTCACGAAGACCTAGGGCATTTTGAGGAAGCCCATCATTGGAATATACAAGCCAAGCTCTATAATGAAAAATTCCCAATAGTATATGAAAGTGAAAAAATGAGATACTCTCTATCATGAAGATCATGGTGCTACTTTGAAGCACAAGTGTGGTAAAAGGATAGTAACATTGTCCCTTCTCTCTTTTTCTCTCATTTTTTTATTTTTTATTTTGGGCCTTTCTCTTTTTTATGGCCTCTTTTCTCTTTTTTTCGTCCGGAGTCTCATCCCGACTTGTGGGGGAATCATAGTCTCCATCATCCTTTTCCTCACTTGGGACAATGCTCTAAAAATGATGATCATCACACTTTATTTTCTTACAACTCAACAATTACAACTCGATACTTAGAACAAAATATGACTCTATATGAATGCCTCCGGCGGTGTACCGGGATATGCAATGAATCAAGAGTGACATGTATGAAAGAATTATGAATGGTGGCTTTGCCACAAATACGATGTCAACTACATGATCATGCAAAGCAATATGACAATGATGGAGCGTGTCATAATAAATGGAACGGTGGAAAGTTGCATGGCAATATATCTGGGAATGGCTATGGAAATGCCATGATAGGTAGGTATGGTGGCTGTTTTGAGGAAGGTATATGGTGGGCGTATGATACCGGCGAAAAGTGCGCGGAATTAGAGAGTCTAGCAACGGTGGGAGGAAGAAAAGTGTGTATAATCCATGGACTCAACATTAGTCATAAAGAACTCATATACTTATTGCAAAAATCTACAAGTTATCAAAGCAAAGTATTACGCGCATGCTCCTAGGGGGATAGATTGGTAGGAAAAGACCATCGCTCGTCCCCGACCGCCACTCATAAGGAAGACAATCAATAAATAAATTATGCTCCGACTTCATCACATAACGGTTCACCATACGTGCATGCTACGGGAATCACAAACTTTAACATAAGTATTTCTCAAATTCACAACTACTCAACTAGCATGACTCTAATATCACCATCTTTATATCTCAAAACAATTATCAAGCATCAAACTTTTCTTAGTATTCAACACACTCATAAGAAAGTTTTTACTAATCTTGAATACCAAGCATATTAGGATTATTTAAGCAAATTACCATGCTATTTAATACTCTAAAAATAATCTAAGTGAAGCATGAGAGATCAATAGTTTCTATAAAACAAATCCACCACCGTGCTCTAAAAGATATAAGTGAAGCACTGGAGCAAAACTATATAGCTCAAAAGATATAAGTGAAGCACATAGAGTATTCTAACAAATTCCAAATCATGTATGGCTCTCTCAAAAGGTGTCTACAGAAAGGATGATTGTGGCAAACTAAAAATCAAAGACTCAAATCATACAAGACGCTCCAAGCAAAACACATATCATGTGGTGAATAAAAATATAGCTCCAAGTAAAGTTACCGATGGAAGTAGACGAAAGAGGGGATGCCTTCCGGGGCATCCCCAATCTTTGGCTTCATGGTGTCCTTAGATTATCTTGGGGGTGCCATGGGCAACCCCAAGCTTAGGCTCTTGCCACTCCTTGTTCCATAATCCATCAAATCTTTTACCCAAAACTTGAAAACTTCACAACACAAAACTTAACAGAAAATCTCGTGAGCTTCGTTAGCAAAAGAAAACAAAAGACCACTTCAAGGTACTGTAATGAACTCATTCTTTATTTATATTGGTGTTAAACCTACTGTATTCCAACTTCTCTATGGTTTATCAACTATTTTACTAGCCATAGATTCATCAAAATAAGCAAACAACACACGAAAAATAGAATCTGTCAAAAACAGAACAGTCTGTAGTAATCTGTAACTAACGTAAACTTCTGGAACTCCAAAAAATCAGCCAAAATAGGACGACCTATAGAATTTGTTTATTGATCAGCAGCAATTGGAATCAGTATTTTACCACGTTTTTGTGATTTTTAACAATTATTTTCGTGAACAGAAAGTTTCTGGAAATTACAGCAAGATCAAATAACTATCATCCAAGAAGATCCTATAGGTTTAACTTGGCACAAACACTAATTAAAACATAAAAACACATCTAACAAGAGGCTAGAACAAATATTTATTCCAAAACAGAAGCAAAAAGCAAAAAAATAAAAATAAAATTGGGTTGCCTCCCAACAAGCGCTATCGTTTAACGCCCCTAGCTAGGCATAAAAACAAGGATAGATCTAGGTATTGCCATCTTTGGTAGGCAATCCATAAGTGGCTCTCATAATAGATTCATATGGTAATTTTATTTTCTTCCTAGGGAAGTGTTCCATGCCTTTATTTAATGGAAATTGGAATCTAATATTCCCTTCCTTCATATCAATAATTGCACCAATCGTTCTAAGAAAAGGTCTACCAAGAATAATAGGACATGAAGGATTGCAATCTATATCAAGAACAATAAAATCTACGGGCCCATAGTTCCTATTTGCAACAATAAGAACATTACTAATTCTTCCCATAGGTTTCTTAATAGTGGAATCCGCAAGGTGCAAGTTTAAAGAGCAATCATCAAAATCACGGAAATCTAGCAAATCGCACAATGTTTTGGGAATAGTGGAAACACTAGCACCCAAATCACATAAATCATAGAACTCATGATCCTTAATCTTAATTTTAATAGTAGGTTCCCACTCATCATAAAGTTTTCTAGGGATAGAAACTTCCAACTCAAGTTTTTCTTCATAAGATTGCATCAAGGCATCAATGATATGTTTGGTAAAAGCTTTATTTTGACTATAAGCATGAGGAGAATTTAGCACGGATTGCAACAAGGAAATACAATCTATCAAAGAGAAATTTTCATAATTAAATTCCTTGAAATCCAAAATAGTGGGTTTATTATCATATAGGGTTTTGATTTCTTCAATCCCACTTTTATCAAATTTAGCATCAAGATCTAAAAACTCTGAATTTTTGGAATGCCTTCTAGGTAAAGGTGGATCATATTCAATCCCATCATTATCAAGATTTATATTGCAAAACAAAGATTTAATAGGGGACACATCAATAACTTTTAGATCTTCATCTTTATTTTCATAGAAATTTGAAGAACACGCTTTCATAAAGCAATCTTTCTTAGCACGATCTCTAAGCGAAAAAGGAAATAGCTTCAATTTAACAATATCATTATCAACATCTTTCTTCTTTTGCATATCACACAAATCAACGAAGCTATTTAGATGAGTAGCGGCATCTTCACTAGGAAGGCCGGCGAATTGATCTTTCATGACAAGATTCAACAAAGCAGCATTGATTTCACAAGATTCAGTATTGGTAAGAGGAGCAATCGGAGTGCTATGGAAATCATTATTATTGGTATGGGTAAAGTCACATAATTTGGTATTATCTTGAGCCATCATGACAAACAAGCAATCCAACACACGAGCAAACGAGAAGCAATTGAAAAAGAGGCGAACGAAAAAGAGAGGGCGAATAAAACGGCAAGGGTGAAGTGGGGGAGAGGAAAACGAGAGGCAAATGGCAAATAATGTAACGCGGGAGATAAGGGATTGTGATGGGTACTTGGTATGTTGACTTTTGCGTAGACCTCCCCGGCAACGGCGCCAGAAATGGCTCGTTGTCGGGAGTCCAAATCTTGACTTGACCTTGCGTAAGCCTCCCCGGCAACGGCGCCAGAAATCCTTCTTGCTACCTCTTGAGCACTGCATTGGTTTTCCCTTGAAGAGGTAAGGGTGATGCAGCAAAGTAGCGTAAGTATTTCCCTTAGTTTTTGAGAACTAAGGTATCAATCCAGTAGGAGGCTACGCGCGAGTCCCTCGTACCTACACAAAACAAATAAATCCTTGCAACCAACGCGATAAGGGGTTGTCAATCCCTTCACGGTCACTTACGAGAGTGAGATCTGATAGATATGAAAGGATAATATTTTTGGTATTTTTGTGATAAAGATGCAAAGTAAAATAAAAGCAAAGTAAAAAGCAAAGGAAATAACTAAGTGTTGGAAGATTAATATGATGAAGATAGACCCAGGGGCCATAGGTTAGTGGCTTCTCTCAAGAGCATAAGTATTTTACGGTGGGTGAACAAATTACTGTTGAGCAATTGACAGAATTGAGCATAGTTATGAGAATATCTAGGTATGATCATGTATATAGGCATCACGTCCGAGACAAGTAGACCGACTCCTGCCTGCATCTACTACTATTACTCCACTCATCGACCGCTATCCAGCATGCATCTAGAGTATTAAGTTCATAAAAACAGAGTAAGGCCTTAAGCAAGATGACATGATGTAGAGGGATAAATTCATGCAATATGATAAAAACCCCAACTTGTTATCCTCGATGGCAACAATACAATACATGCCTTGCTGCCCCTACTGTCACTGGGAAAGGACACCGCAAGATTGAACCCAAAGCTAAGCACTTCTCCCATTGCATGAAAGATCAATCTAGTAGGCCAAACCAAACTGATAATTCGAAGAGACTTGCAAAGATAACCAATCATACATAAAAGAATCCAGAGAAGATTCAAATATTGTTCATAGATAAACTTGATCATAAACCCACAATTCATCGGTCTCAACAAACACACCGCAAAAGAAGATTACATCGAATAGATCTCCACGAGAGAGGGGGAGAACATTGTATTGAGATCCAAAAAGAGAGAAGAAGCCATCTAGCTACTAACTATGGACCCGAAGGTCTGAGGTAAACTACTCACACTTCATCGGAGAGGCTATGGTGTTGATGTAGAAGCCCTACGTGATCGATGCCCCCTCCGGCGGAGCTCCGGAACAGGCCCCAAGATGGGATCTCGTGGGTACAGAAGGTTGCGGTGGTGGAATTAGGTTTTTGGCTCCGTATCTGATCGTTTGGGGGTACGTAGGTATGTATAGGAGGAAGGAGTACGTCGGTGGAGCAACAAGGGGCCCACGAGGGTGGAAGGCGCGCCCCCTACCTCGTGGCCTCCTCTTTTGTTTCTTGACGTAGGGTCCAAGTCTCCTGGATCATATTCTTCCTAAAAATCACATTCCCGAAGGTTTCATTCTGTTTGGACTCCGTTTGATATTCTTTTTCCGCGGAACTCTGAAATAGACAAAAAACAACAATTCTGGGCTGGGCCTCCGGTTAATAGGTTAGTCCCAAAAATAATATAAAAGTGAATAATAAAGCCCAATAATGTCCAAAACAATAGATAATATAGCATCGAGCAATCAAAAATTATAGATACATTGGAGACGTATCAGTTCTCGAACCCGTAGGGTCCGCACGCTTAAAGTTCGATGACGGTTATATTATGAGTTTATGTGTTTTGATGTACCGAAGGTAGTTCGGAGTCCCGGATGTGATCACGAACATGACGAGGAGTCTCGAAATGGTCGAGACGTAAAGATTGATATATTGGACAACTATGTTCGGACACCGGAATGGTTTCGGGGAGTTTCGGGCATATACCGGAGTACCGGGGGGTTACCGGAACCCCCCGGGGAGACTAATGGGCCTATTGGGCCCTAGTGGAGAAGAGGAGGGGCGGCCAAGGGCAGCCGCGTGCCCCCTCCTCCCCAGTCCAAATTGGACAAGGAAGGGGGGCGGCGCCCCCTTTCCTTTCCCCCCTCTCTCCTTCCCTCTCCTCTCCTACTCCTATATGGAAAGGGGGAGTCCTACTCCCGGTGGGAGTAGGACTCCTCATGGGGTGCGCCTAGGGTGGCTGGGCCCCTCCCCCTCCTCCACTCCTTTATATACGGGGAGGGAGGCACCCCTTGGAGACACATCAATTGATCTATTGGATCTCTTAGCCGTGTGCGGTGCCCCCTCCACCATAATCTACCTCGATAATATCATAGCGGTGCTTAGGCGAAGCCCTGTGTTGGTAGAACATCATCATCGTCACGACCCCGTCGTGCTGACGGAACTTTACCTCAAAGATCGGCTGGATCGGAGTCCGAGGGACGTCATCGAGTTGAACATGTGCTGAACTCGGAGGTGCCGTTTGTTCGGTACTTAATCGGTCGGATCGTGAAGACGTACGACTACATCAACCGCGTTGTGCTAACGCTTCCGCTTTTGGTCTACGAGGGTACGTGGATATACTCTCCCCTCTCATTGCTATGCATCACCATGATCTTGCGTGTGCGTAGGATTATTTTTGAAATTACTACGTTCCCCAATAGGGAAACCTACTCCTACTAGGAGTAGGATCCCCCCTTGGCACGCTCCTTGTGGCCGGCCGGCCGGCCCCCTCCTCCCCTCCTTTATATACGGGGGAGGGGGGCACCCCATAGACACACAAGTTGATGTCTTAGCCATGTGCGGTGCCCCCCTCCACAGTTTTCCACCTCGGTCATATTGTCATAGTGCTTAGGCGAAGCCCTGCGTTGGTAACTTCATCATCACCATCAGCACGCCGTCGTGCTCACAAAACTCTCCCTCAACCTCAGCTGGTTCTAGAGTTCGAGGGACGTCACCGAGCTGAACGTGTGCAGATCGCGGAGGTGCCGTGCGTTTGGTACTTGATCGGTTGGATCACGAAGACGTTCGACTACATCAACCGCGTTACTAAACGCTTCCGCTTCGGTCTACGAGGGTACGTGGACACACTCTTCCCGCTCATTGCTATGCTTCTCCTAGATAGATCTTGCGTGATCGTAGGATTTTTTTGAAATACTACATTCCCCAACAGTGGCATCCGAGCCAGGTCTATGCGTAAATGTTATATGTACGAGTAGAACACAAAGAGTTGTGGGCAATAATAGTCATACTGCTTAGTAGCATGTCATACTTTGATTCGGCGGTATTGTTGGATGAAGCGGCCCAGACCGACATTACATGACCGCGTTCATGAGACTGGTTCTACCGCCGTGCTTCGCACACAGGTGGCTAGTGGGTGTCTGTTTCTCCAAATTTAGTTGAATCGAGTGTGACTACGCCCGGTCCTTATTGAAGGTTAAAACAGCACACTTGAAGAAAAATTGTTGTGGTTTTGATGCGTAGGTAAGAACGGTTCTTGCTAAGCCCGTAGCAGCCACGTAAAACTTGGCAACAACAAAGTAGAGGACGTCTAACTTGTTTTTGCAGGGCTTGCTGTGATGTGATATGGTCAATACGTGATGATATATAAATTGTTGTATGAGATGATTATGTTTTGTAACAGTTATCGGCAACTGGCAGGAGCCATATGGTTGTCGCTTTATTGTATGAAATGCAATCGCCATGTAATTGGTTTACTTTATCACTAAGCGGTAGCGATAGTCATAGTAGCAATAGTTGGCAAGACGACAATGATGCTTCGATGAAGATCAAGGTGTCAAGCCGGCGACGATGGTGATCATGACGGTGCTTTGGAGATGGAGATCAAAGGCACAAGATGATGATGGCCATATCATATCACTTATAGTGATTGCATGTGATGTTTACCCTTTATGCATCTTATTTTGCTTAGTACGGCGGTAGCATTATATGATGATCTCTCACCAGGGATGGCAATGGGCCGGGTTTGGGCGGGTGAGCTGGTCCATATGCAACCCATGACCCATCTTCCTACCCTCTGCCCATCCACCAAATTATCCATGGGCACAACTTGTGCCCATGCCCAAACCCGCTGGATACCCACATACCCATGGAGCTCCATGGGCATAGAAAAGTCAGCAACAAGCCTTCCCTAAGATCAAATTAACTCATCATCATTCACTAAAAAATGTCCACATAAGCTACATGAATAAGTAGGCAACAAGTAATACGATGAGTCCCTAAGTGTGACATACCAGAGGTTGATTCTGCAGCATATAGCTTATGACACCAGTTGCATATTGCCTGCCATTTCCCATTGATTCAATCTTTCTATTATCACAGGCATATGGCCCCACATGTCATCTGGGTATCCATTGGATATCCATGGAGCACAAACTACAACCGTGCCCAACCCGCCTATTCGTGGCTATCCATATCCATGGACCCATGGGCAGAAATGCGCTCCATACCCTTGCCCAACCGGGTCGGGTATCCATGGGTATCCAAATCCATGGATAAAATTGCCATCCCTATCTCTCACTAAACTTCAAGGTACAAGTGTTCTCCCTGAGTATGCACCATTGCTACAGTCCGTCGTGCCGAGACACCACGTGATGATCAGGTGTGATAAGCTCTACGTTCACATACAACGGGTGCAAGCCAGTTTTGCACACGCAGAATACTCGGGTTAAACTTGACGAGCCTAGCATATGCAGATATGGCCTCGGAACACTGAGACCGAAAGGTCGAGCGTGAATCATATAGTAGATATGATCAACATAGTGATGTTCACCATTGAAAACTACTCCATCTCACGTGATGATCGGACATGGTTTAGTTGATATGGATCACGTGATCACTTAGATGGTTAGAGGGATATCTATCTAAGTGGGAGTTCTTAAGTAATATGATTAATTGAACTTTAATTTATCATCAACTTAGTACCTCATAGTATTTTGCATGTCTATGTTGTTGTAGATAAATGGCCCGTGCTACTGTTCCATTGAATTTTAATGCGTTCCTAGAGAAAGCTAAGTTGAAAGATGATGGTAGCAACTACACAGACTGGGTCCATAACTTGAGGATTATCCTC
Source organism: Triticum aestivum (assembly GCF_018294505.1). NCBI lineage: Eukaryota > Viridiplantae > Streptophyta > Magnoliopsida > Poales > Poaceae > Triticum > Triticum aestivum. Next base: position 342,776,921 of record NC_057811.1, read on the forward strand.
ATTGCTGCACAGAAGAATTACGTCCTGGAAGCACCGCTAGGTGCCAAACCCCCTGCAGGAGCAACACCAGATGTTATGAACGTCTGGCAGAGCAAAGTTGATGACTACTCGATAGTTCAGTGTGCCATGCTTTACGGCTTAGAACTGGGACTTCAACGATGTTTTGAACGTCATGGAGCATATGAGATGATCCAGGAGTTGAAGTTAATATTTCAAGCAAATGCCTGGATTGAGAGATATGAAGTCTCCAATAAGTTCTACAGCCACGAAATGGAGGAGAATGGTTCTGTCAGTGAACATATACTCAGAATGTCTGGGTACCACAATCACTTGACTCGGCTGGGAGTTAATATTCCGGTTGATAGTGTCATTGACAGAGTTCTTGAATCACTGCCACCAAGCTACAAAGCTTCGTGATGAACTATAATATGCATGGGATGGATAAGACAATTCCTGAGCTCTTCGCGATGCTAAAGGCTGCGGAGATAGAAATCAAGAAGGAGCATCAAGTGTTGATGGTCAACAAGACCACTAGTTTCAAGCAAAAGGGAAAAGGGAAGAAGGGGAACTTCAAGAAGAACGGCAAGCAAGTTGCTGCTCAAGTGAAGAAACCCAATTCTGGACCTAAGCCTGAGACTGAGTGCTTCTACTGCAAAGGAACTGGTCACTGGAAGCGGAACTACCCCAAGTATTTGGCGGATAAGAAGCATGTCAAAGTGAAAGGTATATTTGATATACATGTTATAGATGTGTACCTTGATAATACTCGTAGTAGCGTCTGGGTATTTGATACTAGTTCTGTTGCTCATATTTGCAACTCGAAATAGGGGCTACGGATTAAGCGAAGATTGGCTAAGGACGAGGTGACGATGCGCGTGGGAAATTGTTCCAAAGTTGATGTGATCGCCGTCGGCACGCTACCTCTACATCTACCTTCAGGATTAGTTTTAGACCTGAATAATTATTATTTGGTGCCAGCGTTAAGCATGAACATTATATCTGGATCTTGTTTGATGCGAGACGGTTATTCATTTAAATCAGAGAATAATGGTTGTTCTATTTATATGACTAATATCTTTTATGGTCATGCACCCTTGATGAGTGGTCTATTTTTATTGAATCTCTATAGTAGTGATACACATATTCATAGTATGGAAGCCAAAAGATATAAGTTTAATAATGATAGTGCAACTTATTTATGACACTGCCGTTTAGGTCATATTGGTGTGAAGCGCATGAAGAAACTCCATGCTGATGGGCTTTTGGAATCACTTGATTCTTGCGAACCATACCTCATGGGCAAGATGACTAAGACTCCGTTCTCCGGAACAATGGAGCAAGCAACAGACTTATTGGAAATAATACATACTGATGTATGCGGTCCGATGAGTGTTGATGCTTGCGGCGGGTATCATTATTTTCTAACCTTCATAGATGATTTGAGCAGATATGGGTATATCTACTTAATGAAACAAAAGTCTAAAATATTTGAAAAGTTCAAAGAATTTTAGAGTGAAGTGGAAAATCATCACAATAAGAAAAAAAAGTTTCTACGATCTGATCGTGGAGGCGAATATTTGAGTTACGAGTTTGGTCTTCATTTTAAACAATGCGGAATAGTTTCACAACTCACGCCACCCGGAACACCACAGCGTAATGGTGTGTCCGAACGTCATAATCGTAGTTTATTAGATATGGTGCGATCTATGATGTCTCTTACTGATTTACCGCTATCGTTTTGGGGTTATGCTTTAGAGACGGCTGCATTCACGTTAAATAGGGCACCATCTAAATCCGTTGAGACGACACCATCTGAACTGTGGTTTGGCAAGAAACCCAAGTTGTCGTTTCTTAAAGTTTGGGGCTGTGATGCTTATGTGAAAAAGCTTCAACCTGATAAGCTCGAACCCAAGTCGGAGAAATGTGTCTTCATAGGATACCCAAAGGAAACTATTGGGTACACCTTCTATCACAGATCCGAAGGCAAGATATTCGTTGCTAAGAATGGATCCTTTCTAGAGAAGGAGTTTCTCTCGAAAGAAGTGTCTGGGAAGAAAGTAGAACTTTATGAGGTAATTGTACCTTCTCTCGAATTGGAAAGTAGCTCATCATAGAAATAGTTCCAGTGATTCCTACACCAGTTAGTGAGGAAGCTAGTGATGATGATCATGAAACTTTTGATAAAGTTACTACCGAACCTCATAGGTCAACCAGAGTAAGATCCGCACCAGAGTGGTACGGTAATCCTGTTCTGGAAGTCATGTTACTTGACCATGACGAACCTACGAACTATGAGGAAGCGATGATGAGACCAGAATCCGCGAAATGGCTTGCGGCCAGGAAATCTTAGATGGGATCCATGTATGAGAACAAAGTGTGGACTTTGGTTGATTTGCCCGATGATCGGCAAGCGATAGAGAATAAGTGGATCTTCAAGAAGAAGACTGACGCTGACGATAATGTTACTGTCTAAAAAGCTCGACTTGTTGCGAAAGGTTTTCGACAAGTTTCAGGAGTTGACTATGATGACACTTTCTCACCTGTAGCGATGCTTAAGTCCGTCCGAATCATGTTAGCAATTGCTGCATTTTATGATTATGAAATTTGGCAAATGGATGTGAAAACTGCATTCCTTAATGGATATCTTAAAGAAGAGTTTTGTATATGATGCAACCAGAAGGTTTTGTCGATCCAAAAGGTGCTAACAAAGTGTGAAAGCTCCAGCGATCCATTTATGGACTGGTGCAAGCCTCCCAGAGTTGGAATATACGCTTTGATAGTGTGATCAAAGCATATGGTTTTATACAGACTTTTGGAGAAGCCTGTATTTACAAGAAAGTGAGTGGGAGCTCTGTAGCATTTCTGATATGATATTTGGATGTCATATTGTTGATCGGAAATGATACTGAATTTCCGAATGGCATAAAAGGGTACTTGAATAAGAAATTTTCAATGAAAGACCTAAGTGAAGCTACTTATATATTGGGCATCAAGATCTATAGAGATAGATCATGAGGCTTGATTGGACTTTCACAAAGCACATACCTTGATAAAGTTTTAAAGAAGTTCAAAATGGATCAAGCAAAGAAAGGGTTCTTGCCTGTGTTACAAGGTGTGAAGTTGAGTAAGACTCAATGCCCGACCACTGCAGAAGATAGAGAGAAAATCAAAGTAATTCTCTATGCTTCAGCGATAGGTTCTATCATGTATGCAATGCTCTGTACCAGACATGATGGGTGCCTTGCTATTAGTTTAGCAGGGAGGTACCAAAGTAATCCAGGAGTGGATCACTGGACAGCGGTCAAGAACATCCTGAAATACCTGAAAAGGACTAAGGATGTGTTTCTCGTTTAAGGAGGTGACAAAGAGCTCGTGGTAAATGGTTACGTCGATGCAAGCTTTGACACTGATCCGGATTACTCTAAGTCACAAACCGGATACGTATTTATATTAAATGGAGGAGTTGTAAGTTGGTGTAGTTCCAAGCAGAGCATCGTGGTGGGATCTACGTGTGAAGCGGAGTACATAACTGCTTCGGAAGCGGCAAATGAAGGAGTCTGGATGAAGGAGTTCATATTCGATCTAGGTGTCATACCTAGTGCATCGGGTCCAATGAAAATCTTTTGTGACAATACTGGTGCAATTGCCTTGGCCAAAGAATCCAGATTTCACAAGAGAACCAAGCACATCAACAAACACTTCAATTCCATCTGCGATCAAGTCAAGGAGGGAGACATACAAATTTGCAAGATACATACGGATCTGAATGTTGCAAACCCGTTGACTAAGCCTCTCTCACGAGCAAAACATGATCAGCACCAAGACTCCATGGGTGTTAGAATCATTACTATGTAATCTTGATTATTGACTCTAGTGCAAGTGGGAGACTGAAGGAGATATGCCCTAGAGGCAATAATAAAGTTGTTATTTATATTTCCTTATATCACGATAAATGTTTATTATTCATGCTAGAATTGTATTAACCAGAAACTTAGTACATGTTGAATACATAGACAAACAGGGTGTCCCTAGTATGCCTCTATAAGACTAGCTCGTTAATAAAAATGGTTAAGTTTCCGAGCCATATACATGTGTTGTCATTTGATGAACGGGATCACATCATTAGAGAATGATGTGATGGACAAGACCCATCCGTTAGCTTAGCACTATGATCGTTTATTTTATTGCTATTGCTTTCTTCATGACTTATACATGTTCCTATGACTATGAGATTATGCAACTCCCGAATACCGGAGGAACACTTAGTGTGCTATCAAACATCACAACGTAACCGGGTGATTATAAAGATGCTCTACAGGTGTCTCTGATGGTGTTTGTTGAGTTGGCATAGATCGAGATTAGGATTTGTCACTCCGATTGTCGGAGAGGTATCTCTGGGTCCTCTCGGTAATGCACATCACTATAAGCCTTGCAAGCAATGTGACTAATGAGTTAGTTGCGGGATGATGCATTACGGAACAAGTAAAGAGACTTGTCGGTAATGAGATTGAACTAGGTATGATGATACTGACGATCGAATCTCGGGCAAGTAACATACCGATGACAAAGGGAACAACATATGTTGTTGTGCGGTTTGACCGATAAAGATCTTCGTAGAATATGTAGGAACCAATCTGAGCATCCAGGTTCCGCTATTGGTTATTGACCGGAGACGTGTCTCGGTCATGTCTACATAGTTCTCGAACCCGTAGGGTCCGCACGCTTAACGTTCGATGACGATTGGTATTATGAGTTGATGTGATTTGATGTATCGAAGGTTGTTCAGAGTCCCGGATGAGATCACATACATGACGACGAGTCTCGAAATAGTCGTGACATAAAGACTGATATATTGGACTATGTTGTTCTGACATCGGAAGTGTTCCAGAGAGTTTCTGATAAAATCGGAGTGCCGGAGGGTTACCGGAAAACCCCCCAGGAACTTAGTGGGCCACCATTGGCCTTAGAGGAGAGAGGGCCGGTCAAGAGGTGGCGCACGCCCCCCCGGTCGGAATTGGACAAGGGGTGGGGGCGGCGCCCCCTCCTTCCTTCTCCCCCCTTCCTCCTTCCTTCCCCTCCTAGATGGACTAGGAAAGGGGGAAACCTACTCCTACTAGGAGTAGGATTCCCCCCCTTGGCGCGCCCTTGTGGCCGGCCGAACCCCTCCTCCCCTCCTTTATATACGGGGGAGGGGGCACCCCATAGACACACAAGTTGATCTCTTAGCCGTGTGCGGTGCCCCCTCCACAGTTTTCCACCTCGGTCATATTGTCGTAGTGCTTAGGCGAAGCCCTCCGTTGGTAACTTCATCATCACCGTGACCACGCCGTCGTGCTGACGAAACTCTCCCTTGGCCTCAGCTGGATCTAGAGTTCGAGGGATGTCACCGAGCTGAACGTGTGCAGATCGCAGATGTAACATCCCAAATTTTCAATTTGGAATGTTATACATATATCATCATTGCATATCATGTTTTGTTGCATTTTGACAAATCCTCGATAAATCCTAAGCAACTCAAGGACCCTCGGAGAGAGTTGGGGATTTTCTCGAATTTTCAAATTTGATTTTCAAACGAGGATTGTGGTTTTAATTATTTTTCTCTCCGGAAAAATATTTCATTTTAAATGAACGAGAGGAGAAAATATGACTTCTCCAAAACAATTGAAATACTGGAGGAAAAATGTTAAAATCATTATTTGGAATTTATTTGCAATTTTTATTGCATTAAAAATATTGCATATTTTCAAAATATTTATTTTGGATTATAAAAAGTTCACCCTATTCTAGATTTTCTAACTAGACGGGGAAAATTTATTTCATATTTTTCTGATTTTTATTTATTTTTCTACGAATTAGTTTCCGCGGAACTTATTTAAAAAAAAACCGCGCGACGCCCGCTGGGCCGAAGCCCAACCGAGCGCCGGCCGGCCCGCCCTGCACCTTTCCTCTCCGCGCATGGGAGCGCCGCCGCCGCCTTGCCGAGTCCGGCCGCCGCATGCCTCCGCTCGCCCGCCCCTTCCCCAAGCCACCCTCGGCCCTCCCTCCTATATATACCCCCCTCTCTTTCCTCACCTCGAGCCGCCGCCGCCGCCCCTCATCTCGCCGAGCGCCGCCGCCCGCACTTGCCCGCCGCCGCCGCCGGGAGCCGCCGGAGCCGCCGCCCCTCGTCGCCGGAGTCGCCCCCCCGAGCCCCGCACCCCGCCGCCAAGCCCCGCGCCCGCCGGAAGCCCTCGCCGGAGCCCCGACGAGGTACTGCCGTCGCCCGTTCGTCGTTGCCGGTTTCCTGTAAAAAAAACCCTTCGTTTAAAAAAAAACCCTAGATCGGTTTTTTTTCGGTTTTATTATTTTACGAGCGTTTACCGAACCGTTCGTTTTAACGAACGCGTTCGTCGGTTTTTCTCTGTTAACGAACGTCCGTTATTTAACCGTTCGTCCGTTTTTCTTTTTCGTCGGATTTTCTCGTTATTTTCTCAGATTCGATTTCTGGTCGAATCTTCGATTCTGTTTAACTTCTCGCTCGTTTATCGGAATTAGGCGATTCAAGCGCCTAGAGTTTCGTCTCGAAATTCTCTTTCCGTTTAACCTACTCAAACAAGTTTTTGCTACAGTAAAATTTACCTAGATCCAGATTAGCAAACGAAGTTTCTTTCTTTCGCCGTTTGACTTTCGTTGCTTCTTTCGAGTTGATTCTTTTTGCAAACCGGAGTTCTTAAGTTGAACTTTCTGGTTGGATCTTTCATTCGAGTTTTACCTGTGCATTAGATGAGTACTGATTGTATGCTTGTTTGTTTGCGATAGAGTACCCGGAGTGTGCCGCTTGTTACTTCGAATCGCTAGGTTTTGCGGATCATCAGCAAGGCAAGTAACACTTTGATCATATCCCGTTCATACCCAGTTTTTATTGCATTAGATCTGTTTTCCTCAAACACTTGCATGATTAGGATCTAATTAAATTGTGGGTATTGGGAAGTAGTTGAGGTAGAACCTATTACCTGTTTTCTATTCAAACCCTTGGGAGTTACTTCTACGTTGCTTTTCTATTGCCATGCTATGCTCGTAGACGTGGATTGGGTTTGAGTGAAATTCATGACAGATGTGAGATTGTTAATTAATGGTTTACTTAAGGTGGCAACTTAAACTCACATCTGGGTGGATTGAGGTACCTGGGTATTCCAGGATTGCCTGTTTTTCTTTTGGACCGCCACCCAGGTTCAAAGGGATCATGAGATTATTCATGCTAGAAACTTCCGTGTGCAGCCGCAAGCTATTATGGGCTCTAGCATAGTTGACTAAGTTGTGTGAACTCTTACAGTGGTAGACTAGCAGATGTAGGGGAAAGTAGGTGTAACTGTCTACCCATACGTAAGGTGCAAACACTTCTGAAAGACTGTGTCTTGGTCATCCGTTACTCAAACACCATGTAGTGCGAGTAATCCAACGGAGGAGATCAAGTCTTGTGGGGAAAAGTGCACAAACCTCTGCAGAGTGTACAAACTAATCATGGTTAGCCGTGTCCCCGGTTATGGACAACTTGAGTATCTAGTACTTGGATTATCATGTGAATCTCAACACTATGTTACTTCTAATTAATTTTGTTGGGTTATTGATGACTTTTTAATTGGGATTGAGATGCTGTCAACCATCTCAATGTTTCACAACCACCATGATAGTTAAATAAAATTTATTCCTTTGAAGTAGGATAAAATTGGCTTTTCGCAAAACTGTAACCATAGAGCTTTCCACCAGCCATATATGCATATAGTATAGCATTGTCATTGTTCATTATTCTCTATGTGTTACTTTGCCAGCATATTCTATGTGCTGACCCGTTTTCGGGCTGCAACGTTTCATGTTGCAGACTTTTCAGACGACGAGTAAGATGCCCTAGGTCGTGGTCTTATACTCAGTGATGCCGCTGGAGTTGATGGACTCACTTATCTTCCAAGTCTTCCGCTGTTATCGTTATTAGATGGCCTTAAGCCATGTTATCATACTTAATCTCTTTGGAGATATTCGATGTAATAAGTGTGTGATTGCTACTCTGTTATAAATCCTCCATTTGTACTGTGCGTGTCAGCATTACTGATCCAGGGATGACACTGGTGCACAGCAGCACAGGCCATTTGAGGTCTGGTCGCTACAAAGTTGGTATCAGAGCACACGCTGACTATAGGACACGACCACTAAGCTTAAGCCCTAGAAAGCTTCTCTCTTCTCATTTCTGACCCCTCTCCACTTTCTACTCTTTTAGGAATGGCGAATGCAAGGAGCAAGTTCATGCAACCGGATGAAGACACGCCGTTTGGACGACATTTGAAGGAAGTCACCAAGTACTTGAACATAGGAATACCAAGCGTCGCCGAACCTACAACGCCACATTACCTGAAGAGGAGAGCTGGAAGATTCAAGTTATCATTCCAGGAAGGACGTTTGCCAGTACGAACCCATGAGATTGGTTTTCGAAGCACCAACTTGGAGTTTAGGGAAGAGCATGGCCGCACACATCGCCATGGGACGCATCGGAGAAGTCTACCACCAGGAGCTTAAGGATACAATTTACCAAATTTGTGGACGTCGAGACGCGCAATGGGAGATGATCAAGACCAAGAAGGATGGATCAATTGCAGCTTTCATCCAGGAGCAGAACCAACATATTCGACGCCAGGAGAACCAGATGTGCACGGACAAGGAAGAACTGAAGAAGGCATTCACGAAGATCAAGGAACTCCAAGAAGAACTCAAGGCTACACGCGAAGATTACTTGGAGGAAATCAACGCACTAGTAGGGAAGATTGACGACCTGGAGAATAAGATTGGAGCATTCGTGGGAAACCCAGTGCCAAAAGCAGAAGTCGACGAATGCACTTGTCCGGATAACTACATCATCATCGACGACACCGACTCGGAACCAAGTGAAGACGAATGGATTGATGAAGCTGGAGCAGACATCATGGAGTCTTCAACGGATCAGAATTTCTAGTAGACCACCATATCAGTAGTAGTTTTCCCCCATTCAATAGTATAGTTCAAGCACTTTGTAACGCTAGTTAGATCGATTGTTTTGCCTTGTTTGGGTTGATTGAGTGATATTGATTGAATTTGTCTCATGAGCATATGGGTAGTGTTTCTCTCTAGACCTCTTTCTGTTCTTAATTCTCATCTTTTCTAAACCTATCAGATGCCTCCGAGACGCGACACCGGATTTGTTTTCCCGCCAGAGATCACCCAGTTGATTCAGCAACAGAATGCCCTGATGCAAGTGTTAGTTCAGAACCAAGGCAACAACAACAACAAACCCACCGCCACCACCACCTGTTGATCACTTAGCCCGTTTCTTAAGGCTAAACCCGCCGGTGTTTTCCAGTAGCACCGAGCCGATTGTAGCAGATGATTGGCTTCGCAAAGTTGGAAGGGAGTTGACCACTGCAGGATGCACAGATGCGGAAAGAGTGCGTTTTGCCGCACATCAGCTTGATGGACCCGCAGCATCATGGTGGGAGAATTATACAGCCACGCACCCTATTGACACTGTCACATGGGACCAGTTTCAGCAAGCTTTCCGTACAGCTCATGTTTCAGCAGGAGCTATGGCTATGAAGAAGCGTGAGTTTCGCAACCTACGCCAAGGAGGACGCACCGTAGGCCAGTATGTGGAGGAATTCAGTAAGTTAGCACGTTATGCACCAGATGACGTTGCTACAGATGCTGCCAAGCAGGAGAAGTTTTTGGAAGGACTGAATGATGAACTGAGCTATGCAGTTGATGGTAGCAACTTTCAACAACTACCAGGAGCTGGTAGATAGAGCTCTCATGATTGAAGGGAAGCAACAGCAGATTGAAAACCGTAAGAGGAAGTATGGACAAGGGAAGTATAACTCAGGAGCTCAGCAGAAGCCTCGATTTACCTCGAAGCCGGGAGGACAGTTTCAGCATACCCATGGAGGAGGTAGTTCGCACAACCATAATGGCTCTAAGAATGGTAATGGGAATGGAGGAAGCAACGGATAGAACCGCACCAACCCATCTACCCCAGCCAAGAGGGACCTGAGCCAAGTCACTTGTTTTAAGTGCCAGAAGAATGGACATTATGCAAATGAATGTCCTGAAGCCCAAAATGGAAATGGCAATGGAAGCTCTGGGAAGAAGCCGAACCCGTTCAACAAAGGACATGTGAACCACGTGAGCGTGGAGGAGGTTGAAGCTCAGCCTGATGCAGTAATAGGTAAGTTTTTGGTTAAGTCATTTACTGCAACTGTTCTTTTCGATACTGGTGCATCGCATTCATACATATCAAGGGGATTCGTGAATAAGTTTAAGATGTCCACCAAAGTCCTCAGAAACCCTATGTTAGTAACCTCGCCAGGAGCAGAGTATATGGCCACCCAAGGATGTTTTCAGATACCATTGGCCATTGGTAGGCATGTTTTCCCCTCAGACCTCATTGTTTTGGAATCGCAAGGTTTGGATGTGATTTTGGGAATGGATTGGCTATCGTTGTATGGAGGAAACATCGATTGTGCCAGCAAGACGATTTTGCTTACCACCCCGGAAGGAAAAAGGATCAAGTATGTATCCCGGCATATGCCGAAGAGGACTCAAGTAAATTCATTATCAGGAGTTGTACAGGAGGAAGTACCAGTGGTGAAGGACTATCCGGATGTATTTCCAGAAGAGTTGCCAGGCATGCCACCGGATAGAGACATTGAGTTCTTGATTGAACTTTTGCCAGGCACAGGGCCAATATCTAAGAGACCGTACAGGATGCCCGCAAAGGATTTGGAGGAAATTAAGAAGCAGATCAAGGAGTTACTGGATAAAGGCTATATTCGCCCAAGTTCGTCACCTTGGGGATCACCAGTACTTCTAGTGGAGAAGAAAGATGGATCACTAAGGATGGTTGTTGATTACCGAGGATTGAATGAAGTGACCATCAAAAACAAGTACCCACTGCCGATGATCAACGATTTGTTTGACCGCCTGCAAGGAGCTAAAGTATTTTCCAAGATCGATCTACGATCAGGATACCATCAGTTAAAGATTCGAGAGCAGGATATACCTAAGACGGCGTTTACCACCAGATATGGATTGTATGAGTATACCGTTATGTCATTTGGACTGACTAACGCACCTGCCTATTTCATGAACCTGATGAACAAAGTGTTTATGGAGTTTTTGGATAAGTTCGTCGTGGTGTTCATTGATGATATTTTAATCTTTTCCAAGGATGAAGAAGAGCATGAGGAGCATTTGCAATTGGTACTTGAGAAGCTCATAGAACATCAGTTATAAGCCAAGTTCAGCAAATGTGAGTTTTGGTTGAAGGAAGTTGGATTCCTTGGACATGTTATTTCTGGAGAAGGAATAGCAGTAGACCCTGCCAAGGTTGACACAGTGACAAGTTGGGAATCACCCGCGACAGTTGGAGAAATCCGGAGTTTTCTTGGACTTGCAGGATACTACCGGAGATTCATCGAGAATTTCTCAAGGATTGCTAAGCCCATGACTGAGCTATTGAAGAAGGACACCAAATTCAATTGGACTGAGGAATGTGAAGCTAGTTTCCAAGAGTTGAAGAAACGATTGGTTACCTCACCAGTGTTGATTCTGCCAGATCAACGCAAGGACTATGAAGTTTATTGCGACGCTTCTCGTCGAGGACTTGGAGCAGTGCTTATGCAGGAAGGAAGAGTTGTGTCATATGCTTCACGACAACTTAAACCCCATGAGAAGAATTATGCTACGCACGATTTGGAATTAGCAGCCGTGGTGCATGCATTGAAGACATGGAGACATTTTCTCATCGGAAACCATTGTGAGGTGTACACGGATCACAAGAGTTTGAAGTACATTTTCACGCAGAAGGAGTTAAATCTCAGACAGAGGAGATGGTTGGAGCTCATCAAGGATTATGATATGAGATTGCATTATCACCCTGGAAAGGCTAACGTAGTAGCAGACGCGTTGAGCCGCAAGAGTCATGTCAACACCCTCATGACAGGAGAGTTACCTCAGGAGTTAGCCGAGGACCTACGCGAGCTATGTTTGGAGATAGTCCCAAGAGGCTATTTAGCGACATTGGAGATTCAGTCTACCTTGATGGAAAGGATCAGAGAAGCTCAGAAGACAGACAAGGAGATTGAAGAGATAAAGGAGAAGATGAGCAAAGGAAAAGCCAAGGGATTTCGTGAGGATGAGCACGATACCTTATGGTTCGAGGACCGCGTATATGTGCCTAATGATCCGGAGATCAGGAAGTTGATTTTGCAGGAAGCCCATGATTCACCGTACTCGATTCACCCAGGGAATACCAAGATGTATTTGGACTTGAAGAATACTTTCTGGTGGACCGGAATGAAGAAGGATATTGCGGAGTATGTAGCAGTTTGTGATGTATGTCAGAGAGTGAAGGCAGAGCATCAGAAGCCAGCAGGATTGTTACAACCATTGCCGATACCCGAATGGAAGTGGGATAAAATAGGCATGGATTTTATCACAGGATTACCCAGGACTCGTTCAGGCTATGACTCGATATGGGTTGTAGTCGACCGATTGACGAAAGTGGCTCATTTCATTCCAGTGAAGACCACTTACACCAGTGCTAAGTTGGCAAAAATATACATGACCAGGATAGTATGTTTGCATGGAGTTCCGAGGACCATTGTATCAGACAGAGGAACCCAATTTACCTCGAAGTTTTGGAAGCAGTTACATGAAACGTTGGGAACCAGGCTGGAATTTAGTACAGCATTTCACCCACAGACAGATGGACAGACCGAAAGAGTCAACCAGATTTTGGAGGACATGTTGAGAGCTTGTGCACTAGATTATGGATCTAGTTGGGACGACAATTTGCCATATGCGGAGTTTTCATATAACAACAGTTATCAAACCAGTTTGAAGATGGCCCCTTTCGAAGCTTTGTACGGAAGGAGGTGTAGAACACCGTTGTTATGGGACGAAGTTGGAGATCGTCAGTTGTTTGGACCAGATTTGATTAAGGAGTCTGAACAGAAAGTGAGGTTGATTCGCGATAGGCTCAAGGTAGCCCAGTCCAGGCAGAAGAGTTATGCCGATTCTAAACGAAAGGAGACCGTTCACGAAGTCGGAGACAGAGTGTATCTTCGAGTATCACCACTTCGAGGAGTGAAGCGCTTTGGAGTTAAAGGAAAGTTAGTGCCCCGTTTTATCGGACCATACAGAGTGTTGGGACGTATGGGAGAAGTTGCTTACAAGCTGGAATTGCCCGAAGGATTGTCTGGAGTTCATGATGTATTTCACGTTTCGCAGTTGAAGAAGTGCCACGCAGAGATGGCTGAGATACCACTGAGAGATACTGTGCCACTGGAAGCGATACAGTTGGAAAGTGATTTGACCTATGAGGAGAAACCAGTTAAGATTCTCGAGTATGCCAGCCGAGTTATCCGCAGCAAGGTTATCAAGTTTTGCAAAGTTCAGTGGAGTCACCACACAGAAGATGAAGCCACCTGGGAGCGAGAGGAAGATCTACGGAAAGACCAATCCCACCTGTTTTCTAGCCAACCCGAATCTCGAGGGCGAGATTCATCTTAAGGGGGTAGGTTTGTAACATCCCAAATTTTCAATTTGGAATGTTATACATAGATCATCAATGCATATCATGTTTTGTTGCATTTTGACAAATCCTCGATAAATCCTAAGCAACTCAAGGACCCTCGGAGAGAGTTGGGGATTTTCTCGAATTTTCAAATTTGATTTTCAAACGAGGATTGTGGTTTTAATTATTTTTCTCTCCGGAAAAATATTTCATTTTAAATGAACGAGAGGAGAAAATATGACTTCTCCAAAACAATTGAAATACTGGAGGAAAAATGTTAAAATCATTATTTGGAATTTATTTGCAATTTTTATTGCATTAAAAATATTGCATATTTTCGAAATATTTATTTTGGATTATAAAAATGTTCACCCTATTCTAGATTTTCTAACAAGACGGGGAAAATTTATTTCATATTTTTCTGATTTTTATTTATTTTTCTACGAATTAGTTTCCGCGGAACTTATTAAAAAAAAACCGCGCGACGCCCGCTGGGCCGAAGCCCAACCGAGCGCCGGCCGGCCCGCCCCGCGCCTTTCCTCTCCGCGCACGGGAGCGCCGCCGCCGCCTTGCCGAGTCCGGCCGCCGCACGCCTCCCCTCGCCCGCCCCTTCCCCAAGCCACCCTCGCCCCCCCTCCTATATATACCCCCCTCTCTTTCCTCACCTCGAGCCGCCGCCGCCGCCCCTCATCTCCCCGAGCGCCGCCGCCCACACTTGCCCGCCGCCGCCGCCGGGAGCCGCCGGAGCCGCCGCCCCTCGTCGCCGGAGTCGCCTCCCCGAGCCCCACACCCTGCCGCCAAGCCCCGCGCCCGCCGGAAGCCCTCGCTGGAGCCCCGACGAGGTACTGCCGTCGCCCGTTTGTCGTTGCCGGTTTTCTGTAAAAAAAACCCTTCGTTTTTAAAAAAAACCCTAGATCTTTTTTTTCGGTTTTATTATTTTACGAGCGTTCACCGAACCGTTCGTTTTAACGAACGCGTTCGTCGGTTTTTCTCTGTTAACGAACGTACGTTATTTAACCGTTCGTCCGTTTTTCTTTTTCGTCGGATTTTCTCGTTATTTTCTCAGATTCGATTTCTGGTCGAATCTTCGATTCTGTTTAACTTCTCGCTCGTTTATCGGAATCAGGCGATTCAAGCGCCTAGAGTTTCGTCTCGAAATTCTCTTTCCGTTTAACCTACTCAAACAAGTTTTTGCTACAGTAAAATTTGACCTAGATCCATATTAGCAAACGAAGTTTCTTTCTTTCGCCGTTTGACTTTCGTTGCTTCTTTCGAGTTGATTCTTTTTGCAAACCGGAGTTCTTAAGTTGAACTTTCTGGTTGGATCTTTCATTCGAGTTTTACCTGTGCATTAGATGAGTACTGATTGTATGCTTGTTTGTTTGCGATAGAGTACCCGCAGTGTGCCGCTTGTTACTTCGAATCGCTAGGTTTTGCGGATCATCAGCAAGGCAAGTAAAACTTTGATCATATCCCGTTCATACCCAGTTTTTATTGCATTAGATCTGTTTTCCTCAAACACTTGCATGATTAGGATCTAATTAAATTGTGGGTATTGGGAAGTAGTTGAGGTAGAACCTATTACCTGTTTTCTATTCAAACCCTTGGGAGTTACTTCTACGTTGCTTTTCTATTGCCATGCTATGCTCGTAGACGTGGATTGGGTTTGAGTGAAATTCATGACAGATGTGAGATTGTTAATTAATGGTTTACTTAAGGTGGCAACTTAAACTCACATCTGGGTGGATTGAGGTACCTGGGTATTCCAGGATTGCCTGTTTTTCTTTTGGACCGCCACCCAGGTTCAAAGGGATCATGAGATTATTCATGCTAGAAACTTCCGTGTGCAGCCGCAAGCTATTATGGGCTCTAGCATAGTTGACTAAGTTGTGTGAACTCTTACAGTGGTAGACTAGCAGATGTAGGGGAAAGTAGGTGTAACTGTCTACCCATACGTAAGGTGCAAACACTTCTGAAAGACTGTGTCTTGGTCATCCGTTACTCAAACACCATGTAGTGCGAGTAATCCAACGGAGGAGATCAAGTCTTGTGGGGAAAAGTGCACAAACCTCTGCAGAGTGTACAAACTAATCATGGTTAGCCGTGTCCCCGGTTATGGACAACTTGAGTATCTAGTACTTGGATTATCATGTGAATCTCAACACTATGTTACTTCTAATTAATTTTGTTGGGTTATTGATGACTTTTTAATTGGGATTGAGATGCTGTCAACCATCTCAATGTTTCACAACCACCATGATAGTTAAATAAAATTTATTCCTTTGAAGTAGGATAAAATTGGCTTTTCACAAAAACTGTAACCATAGAGCTTTCCACCAGCCATATATGCATATAGTATAGCATTGTCATTGTTCATTATTCTCTATGTGTTACTTTGCCAGCATATTCTATGTGCTGACCCGTTTTCGGGCTGCAACGTTTCATGTTGCAGACTTTTCAGACGACGAGTAAGATGCCCTAGGTCGTGGTCTTATACTCAGTGATGCCGCTGGAGTTGATGGACCCACTTATCTCCCAAGTCTTCCGCTGTTATCGTTGTTAGATGGCCTTAAGCCATGCTCATCATACTTAATCTCTTTGGAGATATTCGATGTAATAAGTGTGTGATTGCTACTCTGTTATAAATCCTCCATTTGTACTGTGCGTGTCAGCATTACTGATCCAGGGATGACACTGGTGCACAGCAGCACAGGCCATTTGAGGTCTGGTCGCTACAGCAGAGGTGTCGTGCGTTCGGTACTTGATCGGTTGGATCGCGAAGACGTTCGACTACATCAACCGCGTTACTAAACGCTTCCGCTTTCGGTCTACGAGGGTACATGGACACACTCTCCCCGCTCGTTGCTATGCTTCTCCTAGATAGATCTTGCGTGATCGAAGGAATTCTTTTGAAATACTACGTTCCCCAACAGCTGGCGTACCGGCCCAAATTTGGGCTGGTCGGCTGAAAAGCGTTGGATTTGCATGCATCAACGGGTGAGATAGCCGTGTCCCAGGTCGTCATCCTCCTTCGTCCTTCAACATAGGTTAGCCTCCTCGATCGTGCTCACCCTTGGCCACCCCATCGCAGCTCGTTGGGGCCGCTCGCCGCCCCAGCTCGCCGGGGATGTTGTCGGATGCAGCTCTGCCAATCCGGTCGAAAGAAAGTTGTCCCTAGCACCGCATGCCTTTGCATCTCGACCTATCTCCCCACCCATGGTTGCAGCATCACTTGGTGAGGGTTCCAGGATGGCCACTGGCCGCTGTCATAGCTCGCCACGCGCCCGTCGCAACACTGCCACGCAGTTCCGTCATCGCCGCTCGCCATTGTTAGCTAACCATTCTCTGTTTGAAGCTTTTTTAGAAGCGGGATGCAATTTTCTCACAGACGGTTGCAGGTTTTTGCAGCTACGCGGTGGCCGACCTCCAACTACCGATTCTCAGTTTGAAACTTTTTTGAAGTCGGTTGTAGCTTTCTCGCTACTTGTTGCAGCTTTTTGTGGTTTCGCATTGCCTGACCTCCAGCTCTGCCGTATCTAGTTGAAGCTTTTTTCAAAGCCGGCTATAGCTTTTTTGGTTGTCGGAACTAGCATTTTTCAGTGCTGGTTGCAGCTCTGACACAAGTTTGTCGAAGCCCCTTATTTCTCTGGTTCTAGCAAAAAATGTCATCGGTCATAGGATTTGGCATTGATGGTTGTAGCTCCGATGTGCACCGGTTGTAACACCCACTTTCTCTTGTCAGTGCAAAAAAGTGGCGCATGTAGCAATTTACGTCGTTGGTTGCAGCTTCATCGAGTGCCATTAACAGGTTCACCTGTGACGCCCGGGTAATTAAGCTACAACAATCCCACGCTAATGGTGCCACGTTACCTCCGTTACTGTTGATAATCTATCGTTAGATCAAAATGGTCCAAATTTCAAATTCAAAATTTGGTAAATAATAAAAGTTTTCAAACATTAAAATAAAAATGTTCGGTTTGTACTAAATATTACATAGATAATTATGGTGTAGAAGACACAGTTTTATAAAATGCATAAATATTTTAAATTGAATTAAAACAGAAGAGAAAATAAATAAAAGAAAGAAAATACAAAAGACAAAAAAAGAAGAGAAACCCCCCGGCTTCGGCCCAGCTGACCACAGGCCCAACTGGGCCAACCCACCAGGCCCAGCCGGCCACTCCTCCCCCACTCCCTCTTATCCACTTCCCCCCCGAAACCCTAGCACCCCACTCCCCACTCTCCCCCACTCGTTCGCCCTCTCCGTCTCCCCACCCGATCCGGTCTGGATCGGGGCACGAACGCCGCCGCCGAGCCCTGCGGCCACTACGCCGGACCGCCCTCGCCGCGACGCCCTCCCGCCCCTACGCCAACCCCGGTGAACGCCGCCCCGTCACCGTCGCCGAATCGCCTCCTCGTCCCCATCCCCACCGGTCGCCATCGCGCCTCGACGCCGCCCCGCTGTGGTCGCCGTCACCCCGCCGCCCGGACCCCCTCGCCGGACTGCCTCCCCATCGCCCGTCTCCCACCACCGCCGCCTAAGGCCCCGACGACGGCGCCGCTCTCCCCGTCGCCCCGCCTCGCTGGACGCCCCCACCACCTCGACGTCGTGCCCCTGCCTCGGGTCGTCGTCCACCCGTCGCCTCGCCGGCGCCGCCCGACCCGCGCCACCTCGTCCGCATCGCGCTCGCCCCCGTCGTCGATCTGCCTCGCCGGACCACCCCGAGCACGCTGCCCTCCCTGACCGGCCCCTTGTGAGCTGCGCCCCCCTCCTCCCGCTCTCAGCCTCCCCATGTCGTTCGTCGTGCACGCGGATGCGCCGCGCACGACTGCGGCCCTACACGCTGCTGCACGTCCACGGCCTCCCGCAGTGCTCACCCCCTGCCTTGGCCTCGCCCTGCACCACTAGGCCGCGCATGCCTCCCCTCGCCTCCGCTGCTCGCCCCCACGCACGTCGACGCGTCGCTGCCGCCTGGCCCGCGCGTTGGCCGCACCGCGGTCGGCCTCTGCTGGGGCCGGCGGCGCCGCCCCCTGGTGGCCTCGGGCGCACACGGGCGCCCATGCCCGCACCCGTTTCGCCCGCTCCGTTAGGCCCCTCTAGGCCACAGACACATGGGGCCCACGCCCCTCCCAGAACGATTTTTTTTGAAATTAATAAAAGTGATAATAAATAAATAAAAATATTAATTAATTAATTAACTAAAATAATTAACTTAATTAATTATGTTTAGTTAACCTAATTAACTAATTAAACTAATTAACTACTGTTACTTAATTGAACAGTCAATGACACGTGGGTCCCACTGGACCCATAGGTCAGTTTTGACCCAGACAACCGCACTGTTGATTGCCGACGTCAGCATACACTATTCTGGATAATGTTGATTTAAAATGATTAAATAAATTCTAAACATAATTAAAACTTTAGAAAATCATATAAAATAAACCGTAGCTCAGATGAAAATACTCTCTACATGAAAGTTGCTCAGAACGACGAGACGAATCCGGATACGCAGCCCGTTCGCCCGTCACACATCCGTAGCATAGAAAACCGTTAACATTTCACCTCCGGTTCATGTGTCCGAAAACGCGAAACACCGGGGATACTTTCCCGGATGTTTCCCCTTTCGCCGGTATCACCTATCCCTACGTTAGGTCACCCCTAGCACAACGTATCGCCGCGTCTTGCTTTGTGTTACATTTGATTGCTCTGTTATTTATTGTGTTCCCCCTCCGTTACTTCTTTCTGGTAGACTCCGAGACCGCTGCCGATGTTCGTGTGTTCGACTACATTGAAGACGACCCCTCCTACTTGCCAGAACAACCAGGTAAGCCCCCCCCTGATCACCAGATATCGCCTATTCTTCTCTATACTGCTTGCATTAGAGTAGTGTAGCATGTTACTGATTTCGGTTAATCCTATTCTGTTGCATAGCCTGTCATTGTTGCTACAGTTGTTACCCTTACTTGCTATCCTACTGCTTAGTATAGGATGCTAGTGTTCCATCAGTGGCCCTACACTCTTGTCCGTCTGCCATGCTATACTACTGGGCCGTGATCACTTCGGGAGGTGATCACGGGTATATACTATATACTTTATATACATGACACATGTGGTGACTAAAGTCGGGTCGGCTCGTTGAGTACCCGCAAGTGATTCTGATGAGGGGGCTGAAAGGACAGGTGGCTCCATCCCGGTAGAGGTGGGCCTGGGTTCCTGACGGCCCCCGACTGTTACTTTATGGCGGAGCGACAGGGCAGGTTGAGACCACCTAGGAGAGAGGTGGGCCTGGCCCTGGTCGGCGTTCGCGGATACTTAACACGCTTAACGAGATCTTGGTATTTGATCTGAGTCTGGCCATTTGGTCTATACGCACTAACCAACTACGCGGGAACAGTTATGGGCACTCGACATCGTGGTATCAGCCGAAGCTCTTCTTGACGTCAGCGACTGAGTGGCGCGCGCCGCATTGGACCGTAAGCTCGCGCTTGTATTAAGGGGCTAGGTCTGCTTCCGGCCGCGTACGCAACGTGCAGGTGTGCAATGGGCGATGGGCCCAGACCCCTGCGCGCATAGGGTTTAGACCGGCGTGCTGACCTCTCTGTTGAGCCTAGGTGGGGCTGCGACGTGTTGATCTTCGAGGCCGGGCATGACCCAGAAAAGTGTGTCCGGCCAAATGGGATCGAGCGTGTTGGGTTATGTGGTGCACCCCTGCAGGGAAGTTTATCTATTCGAATAGCCGTGTCCCTCGGTAAAAGGACGACCCGGAGTTGTACCTTGACCTTATGACAACTAGAACTGGATACTTAATAAAACACACTCTTCCAAGTGCCAGATACAACCCGGTGATCGCTCTCTAACAGGGCGACGAGGAGAAGATCGCCGGGTAGGATTATGCTATGCGATGCTACTTGGAGGACTTCAATCTACTCTCTTCTACATGCTGCAAGATGGAGATGGCCAGAAGCGTAGTCTTCGATAGGACTAGCTATCCCCCTCTTATTTTGGCATTCTGCAGTTCAGTCCACTGATATGGCCCTTTACACATATACCCATGCATATGTAGTGTAGCTCCTTGCTTGCGAGTACTTTGGATGAGTACTCACGGTTGCTTTCCTTCCTCTTTTCCCCCTTTCCTTTCTACCTGATTGTCGCCACCAGAGGCTGGAGTCCAGGAACCAGACGCCACCGTCGACGACGACTCCTACGATACTGGAGGTGCCTACTACTATGTGCAGGCCGCTGATGACGACCAGGAGTAGTTAGGAGGATCCCAGGCAGGAGGCCTTGCCTTTTCGATCGTTGCTACTTTTGTGCTAGCCTTCTTAAGGCAAACTTGTTTAACTTATGTCTGTACTCAGATATTGTTGCTTCCGCTGACTCATCTATGATCGAGCAATTTTATTCGAGCCCTTGAGGCCCCTGGCTTGTATTATGATGCTTGTATGACTTATTTATGTTGTAGAGTTGTGTTGTGATATCTTCCCGTGAGTCCTTGATCTTGATTGTACACATTTGTGTGCATGATTAGTGTACGGTCAAATCAGGGGCGTCACAAGTTGGTATCAGAGCCGACTGCCTGTAGGAATCCCCCTTCAAACTCCTTGACCGAAGTCGAGTCTAGACATTGCTAAACTTGTACTAACATGGTTGTGTGCCTTACGGGCCCACATCGCCATTGGGTGGTATTAGGATCTTTTATTCCTCATCTATACTCTGGGATTCTAATCTCTCTTCTATTCGGGTTAAATGATTTTCTAAAAAGCTAACTTTAGGTTCTCGAAAACACTTTCTCTCGGAGAGCCCCTTCAGTCCAGATGATCGCTGGTTGCACCAGAAGATTTCGAAGTTACTCTCCGATATTCTTTTGAGACTTTGTGCCCGTTGCTTTTGCAATTCCCTACCACGGAAATATCCCTATGGATAAATACATACACTCGCCGTTCTTACTCTTATTCCCAGTTGATCTTGTTATTACAAGATACCCTGAAATCCTCTCTATTGTTCCGAGAATATTTTGTGCCTACTGCCTTGCAGTTCTTTGTCACCTGAATTCTCCTACGGATAATTCTCGCACTTACTGAGTATCCGCTCATCCCCAGTTGATCCAAGTATTCCACAAAAGTGTTCAAAATACCATTCAATCTTCCGAAAATCCTCAGGAGCCTTTTTGCTCTTGAAATTCTTGCTTACTTGCATTATGATTAATCTTAAGTCTCGTAATCTTATTGGCATCTCTTGTCATTATCATTTTGAGTCCGTTGATTCAATTTGTTGCGAATGCTCGCAATCCTCAATCAGATCCTAGAGTTCGTCCTTCCGGCTCAGATGTCATTTGAACAGGAGCTGGTTCTCGACTAATCAAATTACTGTCGATTGTATCCCTAAGACTATTCAACTTATCCATCCCTAATCAGAACATTGCTTCTGATCCCTTGATTTGAAAATCATAATTCCTTTGCATTTGAGCTCTGGATTAGTTAGTTGTTTCTATAATCCAATGCCTTTGCATTGTTACTTCCTCTGGTTGTGTGCCGATGCTCACATCAGCTCTGTATGGACTGACAGATCCTTTAATGGATTTTATCCGACAGCGTCCTTCATATTCAATAACCTTGTGAGCCTTCCCTCGGATACATAATGCCTTTGGTAAATTGTATCCTCTACTTTCTCAACCTTGCTCTGCTTTCGAGCTGGTGATAATCACTCTCGAAGCTTGTGGCATATGTTTCTAAGTTGCCCTGATGGGTTGAACCTATGCCTTCCTTAATCTGTGTGAACCCGAAAGTTTTCCAAGGTTCATACTCCTCTGGTAATTCACCAGGTAGGTCTTTGCACTCAAATTATTTTTAATAGAGCAGTGAATGAAAGGTTATGCATTGCAAAAGTGGGAGTCGACCTTGAACTTTGTGTTCATGCCCATGGACACGATGTAGATCTTATCATTAAAAGCTTCTCTTAAATTAATTATTCCCTTGGTATAAGTTCATCTTATATCTGGGATCTAGCCTTTTGCAATCGTGGTTCCGACCATGTTCTCCTTTAAACACCATTTCTCGTGCAAGTTTAAGCACTTGACTTCTGCAGAGCAAAAACCAATCTAACCTCTACTTTGATCTGTCGTCGAGTATTACCCCCTGGTATCTCGAGATTATCACGAGCAACATAACTTCTTATGAGTTCTCCATCAAGTATTACATTCTCATTGATTCCAATTTTTCACGGGCTCCAAGTTATTAAACACTCAAGGACATCGATAACTGAATCGAGTCCGCATGACGATTAAACAACTCTTAGTAATCTCCTTTGCTTACGAGTTCGTACTCGATCACGTCATCCGTAGCCTGCTCGGCTATGTCATTATCGTGCCGATTTTAACTGTGGTACCTGGTCCTTCCCAGCGCACAAATTTCGACAGTGAGCTAATCTTGCGTCGATCTTCCTCGTCATATCACTTCTCCTTGAATAGCAAACTTGATTTCGAGTTTGTGTCCTACCCGTGGTTCCAATAACGTTTCGCTTTCATCATTCCTTTGACTTGATGTTATCGCCGATCGATTGCATCCTCTCGAAACCTCCGGACAAATGTGTCGGATCACCTTCAACACTTTGACTTCATCCGAGATGTCAACTGTGTTCATGATGAGAAATACCCTCCTTGCCCTCGATGATTTTTATTATCAATCGACAACACCCTTGACTTCCTTTCATCGCGAACTTGTCCACATTATGAATACAACCTTCTCCCCAGCTAGTGTTGTGTTCTGCCTTGAAGTATTACTGTCTTTTCTGTCAAGAATGTTGTGGGGATTGCTCCACCTCTTAGAAATTGTCGGTATGATGATACTTCTCACCATCACCATTCTTTTCTTAGTCCCCGTGTTGTTTCTAACCGGAATACGGACAAATGGTCTATGATGTGTAAATTCTGTACTCCTTAGAAACCCTATTGCTTTGGAGTTAATGGTCGATAGTTCATCCTTAGACTATTGGATAATGAATCACCATTCTAACATTGATCATGCTATCGAATCCCACCTTTCGGGTGCACCTTTCAACCAGTGTTTAATTATGTATGTTTTCCTCGAGCACACACCATTATGTATTTTGCTCTGACTAATGTTATCTCCTTGTTCACATAATTGTGGAAATCCATCTTGTTAGAGATCTCGATGGGTTGTCGCTGAGTTCATCAGCTGCCTCCTCATCCTCTCCTTGGTTTAATGATGAACTCTTGCTACGGAACTCGCTTCCATAGTTCATTTCCCGAGAATCTTACAATGTTGTCTCGTCAAATTGTGTTGCACCTTTTCTTCTCAGGCATCCTAAGTCTGAGGTATCCTAACACCGATCGGATCTGAATCTTGGTCAGATATGATGGTTGGAGCATATTTTCAAGAGTTATAACATTGGTCTTTATATGACCCGGTAAGGTGATGTCATGCCTAGCTCACTTGACCGGAGGACATATTGCTTTAGTATCCTCTTTAGCGATGTTACTCATTCTTTCGTGAGGAAATTGTAAGACTTATACTATAAGTTATTCCTGATGCATCCATTGAGTATCCAAAGTCCGACCTTTGCTTGAAGACCATGTCAATGCTATCCGAAAGCATGTCGGTGGTACTCCGATCTTGAAAAAGAAAAGTTGAAGCAATGCTATCTTTTTCTTTATCAATTATCCAAGACACCGTTGTAAGGGTATTGTCATCAAATTCCTCTCCCCTTACCTAAATGGTTTGTACTTTGTATCCCGTCGTGGATATCATGCTCTGCTTGTCCTTGGGAAGGATATACCCTTGAAATATGTGCTTAAACACATTTTCCTTTCCATTGTTCTGTTTACTCTGATAAACATATTTTCCTTTCCATTGTTTGGTTTAACCTTTCTTGTGATCTATATGATCTAAGCATTAATATTCCCTGCTTATGTAAACACCTCGGTGTACAATTCTGTCAGTAAGACCCTGTTACTTTTGTTGATGACATTCCGGTAACCGCCGATGGACGAGAACTTTGCCTACTGGTCCGCCTCGTTTCAACGAGCAGGAAAATGGTTCTCTTCGTCCCTCGCCCTTGGTACCGACGTTGTTGCCGACATAATCGACAGGCTACCCTCTGACATGTCTTGCTATCATGACCGTGCAAGATGTCACCGTTCCTCCTACTTTTAATCCACATGGTGGGCCCATAACCCACAGTTCCACAGGATCGAAACCTGACTCTCCTGTACACCCCCTGTTCCCAAGGATGTTCCTCGCGCGTGGCCTCGTATATAATTCACGAGCCACCTCCCGTGAGATCATCAATTCTGGTATCAGACACAAAACTTATTCCCATTGCTCTGGACCCCTTTTACACTTTGTTTCAGGCATCGAACGATTGCCTACCTGCTTGAAACTTCCCATGATACCTCCTTACTTTACTCTCGATATCTTCTTAAAGTTCCAGTTCGAGAGTTACTTTCTGCCACCTTCCCCGATATTAGCTACCAGATAGTCAACCTTACAGAGGTCCGTTGTCCCGGAATACCCCCTTTATACATTCGTAAGTACGATTGAGTTCCAGAAGAAAGGATGCCGACTTCAGCATGATGACCTGAAGCAGAGAAATGAAGACATCAACATAATGGATCGACCTCTCTGAGAATAGCAACCAAGACCGAGAAGACTCGTTAGAATTTCGCGACCAAATCCCTTCCCCCTTACTCCCCCTCTTAAATCTCGGGACAAGATTTCTTGTAGAGGAGGAGAATTGTGACGCCCGGGTAATTAAGCTACAGCAATCCCACGCTAATGGTGCCATGTTACCTCCGTTACTATTGATAATCTATCGTTAGATCAAAACCGGTCCAAATTTCAAATTCAAAATTTGGTAAATAATAAAAGTTTTCAAACATTAAAATAAAAATGTTCGGTTTGTACTATATATTACATAGATAATTATGGTGTAGAAGACACAGTTTTATAAAATGCATAAATATTTTAAATTGAATTAATACAGAAGAGAAAATAAATAGAAGAAAAAAATACAAAAGACAAAAAGAAAGAGAAACCCTCCTGGGCTTCGGCCTAGCTGACCACATGCCCAACTGGGCCAACCCAGCAGGCCCAGCCGGCCACTCCTCCCCCACTCCCTCTTATCCACTCCCCCCCGAAACCCTAGCACCCCACTCCCCACTCTCCCCCACTCGTTCGCCCTCTCCCTCTCCCCACCCGATCCGGTCTGGATCGGGGCACGAACGCCGCCGCCGAGCCCTGCGGCCACTACGCCGGACCGCCCTCGCCGCGACGCCCTCCTGCCCCTACGCCAACCCCGGTGAACGCCGCCCCGTCACCGTCGCTGAATCGCCTCCTCGTCCCCATCCCCACCGGTCGCCATCGCGCCTCGACGCCGCCCCGCTGTGGTCGCCGTCACCCCGCCGCCCGGACCCCCTCGCCGGACTGCCTCCCCATCGCCCGTCTCCCACCACCGCCGCCTGAGGCCCCGACGACGGCGCCGCTCTCCCCGTCGCCCCGCCTCGCTGGACGCCCCCGCCACCTCGACGCCGTGCCCCTGCCTCGGGTCGTCGTCCACCCGTCGCCTCGCCGGCGCCGCCCGACCCGCGCCACCTCGTCCGCGTCGCGCTCGCCCCCGTCGTCGATCTGCCTCGCCGGACCACCCCGAGCCCGCTGCCCTCCCCGACCGGCCCCTTGTGAGCTGCGCCCCCTCCTCCCGCTCTCTGCCTCCCCATGTCGTTCGTCGTGCACGCGGATGCGCCGCGCACGACGCGGCCCTGCGCGCTGCTGCACGTCCACGGCCTCCCGCCGTGCTCACCCCCTGCCTTGGCCTCGCCCTGCACCACTGGGCCGCGCACGCCTCCCCTCGCCTCCGCTGCTCGCCCCCACGCACGTCGACGCGTCGCTGCCGTCCGGCCCGCGCGCTGGCCGCACCGCGGTCGGCCTCTGCCGGGGCCGGCGTCGCCGCCCCCTGGTGGCCTCGGGCGCACACGGGCGCCCACGCCCGCACCCGTTTCGCCCGCTCCGTTAGGCCCCTCTAGGCCACAGACACATGGGGCCCACGCCCCTCCCAGAACGATTTTTTTTGAAATTAATAAAAGTGATAATAAATAATTAAAAATATTAATTAATTAATTAATTAACTAAAATAATTAACTTAATTAATTATGTTTAGTTAACCTAATTAACTAATTAAACTAATTAACTACTGTTACTTAATTGAACAGTCAATGACACGTGGGTCCCACTGGACCCACAGGTCAGTTTTGACCCAGTCAACCGCACTGCTGACTGCCGACGTCGACGTCAGCATGCACTATTATGGGTAATGTTGATTTAAAATGATTAAATAAATTCTAAACATAATTAAAACTTTAGAAAATCATATAAAATAAACCGTAGCTCAGATGAAAATACTTTCTACATGAAAGTTGCTCAGAACGACGAGACGAATCCGAATACGTAGTCCGTTCGCCTGCCACACATCCGTAGCATAGCAAACCGTTAACATTTCACCTCCGGTTCATCTGTCCGAAAACGCGAAACACCGGGGATACTTTCCTGGATGTTTCCCCTTTCGCCGGTATCACCTATCCCTACGTTAGGTCACCCCTAGCACAACGTATCGCCGCGTCTTGCTTTGTGTTACATTTGATTGCTCTGTTATTTATTGTGTTCCCCCTCCGTTACTTCTTCCTGGTAGACTCCGAGACCGCTGCCGATGTTCGTGTGTTCGACTACATTGAAGACGACCCCTCCTACTTGCCAGAACAACCAGGCAAGCCCCCCCTTGATCACCAGATATCGCCTATTCTTCTCTATACTGCTTGCATTAAAGTAGTGTAGCATGTTACTGATTTCGGTTAATCCTATTCTGTTGCATAGCCTGTCATTGTTGCTACAGTTGTTACCCTTACTTGCTATCCCACTGCTTAGTATAGGATGCTAGTGTTCCATCAGTGGCCCTACACTCTTGTCCGTCTGCCATGCTATACTACTGGGCCGTGATCACTTCAGGAGGTGATCACGGGTATATACTATATACTTTATATACATGACACATGTGGTGACTAAAGTCGGGTCGGCTCGTTGAGTACCCGCAAGTGATTCTGATGAGGGGGCTGAAAGGACAGGTGGCTCCATCCCGGTAGAGGTGGGCCTGGGTTCCTGACGGCCCCCGACTGTTACTTTATGGCGGAGCGACAGGACAGGTTGAGACCACCTAGGAGAGAGGTGGGCCTGCCCTGGCCGGCGTTCGCGGATACTTAACACGCTTAACGAGATCTTGGTATTTGATCTGAGTCTGGCCATTTGGTCTATACGCACTAACCAACTACGCGGGAACAGTTATGGGCACTCGACGTCGTGGTATCAGCCGAAGCTCTTCTTGACGTCAGCGACGGAGCGGCGCGCGCCGGATTGGACTGGAACGCCTGCTAGGGCTAGGTCTGCTTCCGGCCGCGTACGCAACGTGCAGGTGTGCAATGGGCGATGGGCCCAGACCCCTGCGCGCATAGGATTTAGACCGGCGTGCTGACCTCTCTGTTGAGCCTAGGTGGGGCTGCGACGTGTTGATCTTCCGAGGCCGGGCATGACCCAGAAAAGTGTGTCCGGCCAAATGGGATCGAGCGTGTTGGGTTATGTGGTGCACCCCTGCAGGGAAGTTTATCTATTCGAATAGCCGTGTCCCTCGGTAAAAGGACGACCCGGAGTTGTACCTTGACCTTATGACAACTAGAACTGGATACTTAATAAAACACACCCTTCCAAGTGCCAGATATAACCCGGTGATCGCTCTCTAACAGGGCGACGAGGAGGGGATCGCCGGGTAGGATTATGCTATGCGATGCTACTTGGAGGACTTCAATCTACTCTCTTCTACATGCTGCAAGATGGAGGATGCCAGAAGCGTAGTCTTCGACAGGATTAGCTATCCCCCTCTTATTCTGGCATTCTGCAGTTCAGTCCACCGATATGGCCCTTTACACATATACCCATGCATATGTAGTGTAGCTCCTTGCTTGCGAGTACTTTGGATGAGTACTCACGGTTGCTTTTCTCCCTCTTTTCCCCCTTTCCTTCTACCTGGTTGTCGCAACCAGATGCTGGAGTCCAGGAACCAGAGCATCGTCGACGAGATCCTCGATACTGGAGGTGCCTACTACTATGTGCAGTCCGCTATCGACGGAGTAGTTAGGAGGATCCCAGGCAGGAGGCCTTGCCTTTTCGATCGTTGCTACTTTTGTGCTAGCCTTCTTAAGGCAAACTTGTTTAACTTATGTCTGTACTCATATATTGTTGCTTCCGCTGACTCGTCTATGATCGAGCAATTGTATTCGAGCCCTCGAGGCCCCTGGCTTGTATTATGATGCTTGTATGACTTATTTATGTTGTAGAGTTGTGTTGTGATATCTTCCCGTGAGTCCCTGATCTTGATCGTACACATTTGCGTGCATGATTAGTGTACGGTCAAATCGGGGGCGTCACATCACCGTAGCCGGTTGAAGCATCACGTGCAGCACATCAGTGCCAGCAGGTTCACTGGGATGCAGTGCCACCTGGCAGCATCTCGCGGCCGCCATACTCATCGTCGATGATGGTAGATCTCTTGGGCATCGGTTGCAGCTCGCGTTGAGAAAAAAGCGAAGCTCTGTATGCGCACATCCATGGCGATTGTTGCAGCATCGACCTCAGAGCGATGTGTGCGCAAGCAACAACGCAAGCACTGATACATCTCCAATGTATCTATAATTTTGTATTGTTTCATGCTATTATATTATGAATCTTGGATGCTTTATATGCATTTTTATGCTATTTTGTATCATATCTTGGGACTAACCTATTAACCCGTTGCCCAGTGCCAGTTCCCGTTTTTTGCTTGTTTTTGGCTTTTCAAAAAATCAGTACCAAACGAAGTCCAAACATGATGAAACTTTACAACGATTTTTCTGGACCAGAAGGGACCCTAGAAGGTTCGGGGGGAGGCCAGAAGACCTACGGGAGGGCCACAAGCTCATAGGGCACGTCCCCTGAGCTTGTGGGCCCCACGCAGCTCCGTTTGACCTAATTCCACCTCTTTAAATACACCAATATTCCTAAACCAACAAAGAGCCACCCGGAACAATTTTTCCGCCACCTCAAGCTTTTGTTCTTCCGCGATCCCATCTGGATGCCTTTTCTGATACTCCGTCGGAGGGGGAATCGGTCACGGAGGGCTTCTACATCATCCTTATTGCCTTTAGATGTTGCGTGAGTAGTTCACCATAGAACTACAGGTCCATAGCTAGTAGCTAGATGGCTTTTCTCTCTCTTTGATCTTCAATACAATGTTCTCATCGATCTTTTTGGAGTTCTATCCAATGTAATCTTCTTTTGCTGTGTGTTTGTTTCGATTTGATGAATTGTGGGTTTATGATCAGACTATTCATTGAAAGTAATTGATTCTTTTCTGAACTTTATTATGCATGATTGCTATAGCTTTGTATTTCACTCCGATCTATCCATTTGGTTTGGCCAACTAGATTCATTTATCTTCAGTGGGACAGGTGCTTTGTAATGGGTTCAATCTTGCGGTGTACTCACCCAGTGACAAAAGGGGAAGCGAGGAACGTACTGTAATGTTTCCATTAAGGGTAAAACGACGGGGTTTAATCATATTGCTTGAGTTTACTTTGTCTACATTGTGTAATCTTCCTTAAGGTGTTACTCTGTTTGTCATGAACTTAGTACCATATATGCATGATGGATAGTGGTCGATTGGTGGAGTAATAGTAATAGATGCAGGCAGGAGTCGGTCTACTTGTCACGGACGTGATGCCTATATACATGATCATTGCCATGATATGTCACAACTATGCGCTTTTCTATCAATTGCCCAACAGTAATTTGTTTACCGACCGTATTCTACTGTTTCGAGAGAGAAGCCTCTAGTGAAAACTATGCCCCCGGGTCTACTTGAATCATATTATAAAAACTAGAAACACCTTGCTGCAATTTATTTACTTTTGTTTTGTTTTGAAGTTGGCCCATCTACCTATATAAGATTTGATCCTTGCAAGTAACGAGTTCAAAGGGATTGACAGCCCTCTTGCCCGCGTTGGGTGCATGTATTTGATTTTTGTAACATCCGAAATTTTCAATTTGGAATGTTATACATTAGATCATCATGCATAGCATATTTTATTGCATTGCGATCCTAGAAATTGTACGCAACTCAAGGACCCACGGAGAGAGTTGGAGATTTCGTTATTTTCATATTTGGGTTTCTCAAATTTTGAAAATAGGATCATTTGTTTTAATTATTTTTCTCTCCAAAAAATGTTTCATATTTAAAAATATATGAGAGGGGATAATATGACTTCCCCAAAAATAATGAAATATTAGAGGAAAAATATTAAAAATAAATATTTGATTTTATTCGGATTTTATTTTTATTTTATTTGAATTAGGAAAAATACGCGTTTTTCCAAATTGCATTTTAGGCCCAAATAAATGTTCATCTTGTCCGGCTTATTTTAGAGGACGGGGAAAATTTATTTTGGGATATTTGGAGTCCGTTTAGAATTTCTTTTCTTTCTTTTACTGCACGTCTGATTTATATAAAAAACGAACCGACCTACCGGGCCGTGTCCGGCTAGGACCATGGCCCGGCCGGCCTTTATAAAGCCGCGAGGCCGCCCCGCTAGAACAAGCCGCCCGCCCCCGCAAAACCCTAGAGCCGCCGCCGCTGAACCGCGCCGCCGCTGCCGGTTCCGCGCCGCCGCCGCCCCGCCGCCCGGTGCCGCCGCCGTCGCCGCCCCGGAGCCGCCGCCGTCGCCGCCCCGGAGCCGCCGCCACCCCGATCCGCCGCCCCGGAACCGCCGCCACCCCGATCCGCCGCCCCGCTGTCTCCGGAAAACCGTGCGTGTTTTTTTAGAAAAACCCCGGCTTATTTTTTTATTAGATCGGTTTTAGTTTTTTCTGGTTTAGTCTATTTTGCGGACGTTCGTCCGTACGTTCGTTTTAAAGAACGGTTTCCGTCGTTTAACCGCAGACAGCGAACGTTCATTCGTTAGCCTGTTCGTCAGTTTTTCTTTTTCTCGGATTTTCCGCGATTATTTTCGATCGCGATTTCCGATCTGTTTTTTGTTTTAGTATAACTTTTGGCCCGTTTATCGGAATCAGGCGATTCAAGCGCCTAGAGTTTCGTCTCGAAACCCTCTTTCTGTTTAACCAACTCAAACAAGTTTTTGCTACTGTAAAATTTGACTTAGGTCCAGATTAGTAAACGAAGCTTGTTTCTTTCGCCGTTTGAGTTTCGTTGCTTTGTTCGATTTGATTCTTTTTGCAAACCGGAGTTCTTAAGTTGAACTTTCTGGTTAGATCTTTTATTTTGAGTTTTACCCGTGCACCCTTGCTTGATTGCTTATGTATGTATTGTTTGTTTACGATAGAGTACCCGGAGTGCGAAGCGTGCTACTACGAGTCTCTAGGTTTCGCGGATCATCGGCAAGGCAAGTAACACTTTCATCATACCTCTTTATCACCCAGTTTTATTGCATTAGATCAACCCTCAAACTATTGCATGGTTAGGAACTGTTTATTATGTGGGTTTTGGGAAGTAGATGAGGTAGTACATATTGCCCTGTTTATTATCAAACCATTGGGAGTTACTTCTACGTTTGCTTATATTGCTATGCTATGCTCGTAGACGTGGATTGGGTTTGAGAGTTTTCCATGACAGATGTGAGATTGTTAATTAATGGTTCAACTTAAGGTGGCTACTTTAATTTACATCTGGGTGGATTGAGGCACCTGGAGAATCCAGTGTTGCCTGTATTTTTGGATATCCTGGAGTACCCGTGAGATTATCCTATGGACCGCCACCCAGGTTCAAAGGGATCATGAGATTATTCATGCTAGAAACTTCCGTGTGCAGCCACAAGCTATTATGGGCTCTAGCATAGTTGAGTAGGTTACATGACCTCTTGAAGAGGTGGGCTAGCAGATGTAGGGGAAATTAGGTGTAACTGTCCACCCGGAGTAAAGAGTATTGTTTCTGAAAGACTGTGTCTCGGTCATCCGTTTCTCAAACACCATGTAGTGCGAGAAATCAAGCGGAGGCGATCGAGTCTTGTGGGGAAAAGTGCGCAAACCTCTGCAGAGTGTACAATCTAATCATGGTTAGCCGTGTCCCCGGTTATGGACATCTTGAGTATCTAGTTCTTGGATTATCATGTGAATCTCATCATCATGTTACTTAATTTAATTTGATTGGGTTAATCACGTTCTTAATTGGGATTGAGTTGGAGGTACCTTCTCAATGTTTAAGAACCACCATGATAGTTAAATAAAATTTATTCCTTTGTGGTAGGGAAAAATTGGCTTTTCGCAAAACTATAACCATAGAGCTTTCCACCAGCCAAATATGCATGTAGTGATAGAATTATTCTGTTCATTACTCTATGTGTTACTTTGCCAGCATATTCCATGTACTGACCCGTTTTCGGGCTGCAACGTATCATGTTGCAGACTTTTCAGACGACGAGTAAGGAGCCTTAGGTCGTGGTTTTATACTCAGTGATGCCGTTGGAGTTGATGGACTCACTTTATCTTCCAAGCCTTCCGCTGTTATCGTTTTAGATGGCCTTAAGCCGTATTTATTGTAATAAGTTCTCTTTTGAGACATTCGATGTAATAAGTGTGTGATTGCTACTCTGTTATAAATCCTTCAAGTACTGTGCGTGTCAGCATTACCGATCCAGGGATGACACTGATGCACAGACACTAGACTGTTTGAAGTCTAGTCGCTACACTTTTGTATGTGCAGATGCCGTTCACTGGGATTTGGTTGGCACTCCTTCTGGTTTGATTAACCTTGGTTCTCAAGTGAGGAAAATACTTATCGCTACTATATTGCTTCACCCTCCTCTTCGGGAAAAATCCCAACGCAGCTCACAAGTAGCAAAAAGAATTTCTGGCGCCGTTATCAGGGAGCTATCTTCAAATCACTACAAGTACCTTCACTCAAGCTATCATCTACTTGCTCTACTTTTTATTTGCCTTTTTATTTTCCTCTCTTTTTCATGTCCCTCCAGTTCTCTAAAAAACAAAAAATACAAAAATATTTTACTTTGTTAGTTTGCTTGTTTGCTTGCTTGGTCACTATGTCTCAAGTTAATTCTCTGTTAGTTCTTACCACAACATGTTGGCTGAAATTGAGAACACTACTAAGAACTTCATGTTTACGTAGTTCGAGCACAATAAATTCTTTGTTGAGGAACTTAAAGAACACTCTACCTTGTTAGATGATATTAGTAAACAACTTGATGATGTTAATCAAGAAGTTGCCAACGTTCAATCTCATCTTGCTCGTACTGAAAACTTGTTAGGAAAGATTCTCGATAAGAAAACTACGCTAGTAAATAAAATGGCCACTAAACCAGATTCACACCATCTTGCCAGTGATGATGAGGATATTAAAAATATTGGTGTGATACTTACTGAATCCTTGTTTAGTAATATAAAACTTGATGAAAAAGGGACTAGAGAGTAGTCAACTTTAGCTAGAAAGCGTCCCAATATTTCGGAGGGCACGATCCTAATGATAAAAATGATAAAAGTGGGTTTGGAGAGGTCAATACTTTAAATAGTGATGTGCCCACTACTTTGTATTACAAAATCCGATATTTCATCATTCAGCCCATGTAAAAATCTCGCCATCTTGACCTCATCACTTTCACGTGTTTTAGTTCGAATTAGCAACACCTCCATCTCTTTATAGTACTCCTCAACAGTGCGAGAACCTTGAGTGAGTTCGTGCAATCGCTTGTATAGTTGCTTCTCATAGTATGATGGAACAAAACGGTGCCTCATGACTTGCTTCATCAAAGTCCAGCTGCAGATATAATTGTTGCCCAACATCAATCGATCGTCTTGCAGCTGATTCCACCATGTAAGAACATAACCAGAGAACTGCATAACATCAAGATCAACTCTCTTATCTTCAGAAAAACCAAGGATGCGGAAGATTTGATCGCACTTCTAGTCCCACTCAATATATGTGTCCGGATCCTCTTTTCCCGTGAATGATGGCATATGTAGCTTCACTCTTGCTTGGTTGTCACGGTCATCTTGATCATGAGGTCATAATGATGACCATTTCGACCAAAAATAGCACCACGACGAGGCGGGGAGTAGGGTTCATAGTCCCCCATGGCTTAATCTTCGTCGGCATGCTCGGAGGGATCTTCATGGAAGATGTCATCACCATCATGTGCAGCTCGTCGCGAGTGACCAGCGACAAACCCGTGGGGGTCATGGCCTCGCCTACGAGCTTCTTCTCCATGCAGCCCACCCTCACAGGGGGCAGCAAAGTCGCCACGCCTCCGTTCTTCACCAACAGCAGGGGCACCATCAACATGGCCACCTACAGCTCTGCCACGAACATTTCGGCGATCTTCGTTGCCACGATGACATTGATTGTCGGCGATGAGTTGGGCAGCGGGGCTGTGTTGGTGTTGATCCCCATTGCCCGCAATAGAAGACGACCTCCAAACATCCTTTGCAAAGTTGCAGCTAGACTTTCTTCAATCACATCACGGAGTGCAACTCGATTCTTTGGGAACTCTTCTTCCATAATATTTCCTCCATGAACACTTGAGTTGGAGCCTGCCATGTTAATCCTTGGGAAGAAAGTGGACAAAGAAAAAGTATATATCTGGAAAACACTTAGCTCACCTTCTTCCTTACCCAAATTCTAATGATTCCTTGGCTGTTGTGCTGTGGTAGAAATTCAGGAGTGGACGGGCGAATGAAAGGAAAGAAGCTATGGGTTTCTAGGTAGATCTGGGTGGGGTACAATGAGGATGGGTAGTGCTGAGATCCAATCGATGCAAAACAAAAGAACAAGAAAACAAATTGTAGATCCTTGCACCATGTTTGAGTTACAACACTTGCCACTACAACTTCTGAAATTTCTCACCCAACTAAATATGATTGCACACTTGCTCAACACTCTCTTTTCTCTTTTTTGTCTCTTTTTTGCTTTTCTTCTCTCTTTTTTTTGCTTTTTCCTATAATACAAAAGATCCAACAACAAGACTCAAAGAAAAAAAAACAGTAGCAACTTCGGATAGAACTTGGTGCAAACACAAAGAGGAAGCAAAGAACTAGATCTCAGCAAACAGAGGCTCGGATTTTTGTGTGTGGCTTTTTGGCTTTGGACTCTAGGACGGGGAAAACCAAACTAAAAAGATAGATCTAGCTACAAGGATACATATCCTACTGTGTAAACCTTGCTCTGAATACCAGATGATGGGACACCATCTTTGGAGAAGAGGGTGTTCAAGGGGAGGTCCGATCTTCACGGCGTAGGATCGATAATAGATGGAGGTAACAAGCTGCAAGCAGTCGAAAACAGAAAATAAGAGATTATGACCCGACGAGGAAGATGCTCACCGAAGCCTGCAATTCGAACATTCGCCGATCCACAACCCGCAATACTACTCCACATAACCACGCTCAAGTCATGGAGGACGGGATAGGTGCAATCCGCAAGGGAAACCAGGAACCAACACAACACGATCTAGTCGTGGAGCATGAATTAGGTGCAATTTCTGAAGGAATCACGAGAATAAGGATAAGAAGAGCTCTCCAATCTCAGGATGAGTCTATGTCTTTGGTCTTTGATAGAAATTGCAAAAGTCCCTAATGAAGGGAAGAGCTAGCGTATTTATAATCGGGACAACCCTCCTCGATAGGTGTGAATTCAAACTAGCTTTGGGAACCTGCTTAGGTGTGAAAGAGAACCAACTTTGGTTTGACTAAATGGCTTCGAGACTTAATGAGCACTACAAAAAAATACACTTCCGTGATAATACATGTTTGTCACAGTAGTGAAGGAAATATGCCTAGAGGCAATAATAAAGTTGTCATTTATATTTCCTTATATCTTGATAAATGTTTATTATTCATGCTAGAATTGTATTAACCGGAAACTTGATACATGTGTGAATACATAAACAAAACACAGTGTCCCTAGTATGCCTCTACTAGACTAGATCGTTAATCAAAGATGGTTAAGTTCCCCAACCATAAACATGTGTTGTCATTTGATGAATGGGATCTCATCGTTAGGAGAATGATGTGATGGAAAACACTCATCCGTTAGCTTAGCATAATGATTGTTAAGTTTTATTGCTATTGCTTTCTTCATGACTTATACATATTCCTTTGACTATGATATTATGCAACTCCTGAATATCGAAGGAATACCTTGTGTGCTATCAAACGTCACAACGTAACCGGGTGATTATAAAGGTGCTCTACGGGTATCTCCGAAGGTGTTTGTTGGGTTGGCATATGTCGGATCACGGGTTCCGGCAAAACCCTCAAGGTTCGAAAACTGGGGTGCGCGCGAAGATTTCCTCCCTACCGATCCACGCCCTAGCTCGCTAAGATCTCGCGGACGAACTCGACGAACTCACAACAAAAAAGACACAAGATTTATACTGGTTCGGGCCATCGTTGTGGTGTAAATACCCTACTCCAGTGTGGTGGTGGTGGATTGCCTCTTGGGCTGATGATGAATAGTACAGGGGAGGAACAGCCTCCTGAGATTGAGGTGTTCTTGTGCTCGGCGAACTTGTGTGGGTGAGGACTCGATGCCTCTCACTGTGGTGGCTAGTCCTATTTATAGAGGCCCTGGTCCTCTCCCCAAATATTGAGCGGGAAGGGAGCCAACAACGGCCAATTTGAAAGGGGATAGCTAGTACAGCTTATCTTGACAAAAGTAGTCTTCGCCTTAAAAAGGCTCTGGTGGTGACGCCACCTTGGGCTCCATGGTGACCTCCGTCTTGCCATCCTACTGGTCTTGGTCTTGTTGCACCGATATGGAAACCTTTGCTTGATGCCTCGGTACTCCGCGCCTGCGCTTGCCCACTTAGAACCAAAGGGGAAACAAGGACACTGCACGCTGGCGGCTGCCTGGTCTCGATCGTCATGGCTCACATCACGAGGACCTCGCGAGGTTTGCCTTGCGTTGATCTCTCCGCCCCTCGCGAGCCTGCCTGGCGAGGCCGCTCCTGAGGAGGTCTTGTGTCTTCGCCTCGCGAGGCTTGGCCCCTTGCGAGGGTCTTGAATTCCTTGTCGATGAACATGGGCCGTACAGGCCTGCTAGCATAGCCACGCTGTGGGCCGCAGGCAGGCAAGTCTAGGGATCCCCGTTCCCAGAACGCCGACAGTAGCCCCCGGGCCCAAGGTGCACTCGGGCTTGGCTTCGAGGCGAAGCCAAAGGTCAAGTGCGGAGCACCGCGGGCCCCAAAAGCCTGAGGCCTTGGTCGACGCGTGGCGGTTGATTGGACATGGGCGTCTCCTCTTCCCCACGCTGCCTCGGCAACTGCCCGACTTGACAAGTCCCTGCGGCATGCAAGGAAAACCATCGTTACCTGTGATCATGGGAGGCTCCGGTTGGCCTTCTTCTGCTATAAATGGGGAGGGGGGCAAAGCCCCCATCGCCCATCTCTTCCCAGTCTGCTTGCTTCTTCCTCCTTGCTCCTCTGCTAGCAGCAATGGCGCCCATCCGAAGATTTTCAGCTGCGGAAAAGGGAAAGGCTCCCCGCGACGAGCCGGGGCCGCTTCCGCCGAAGAAGAGGTTGGTTCACCGCTGCGATGCAGCGGCGATGCAGGTGGTGACGAGGCCTTGGTGTGAGCGGCCTCCCCCTGGGTATCCGCTGCCCTTGTATGCCCAAGCCCGGGGCTCAGGAGGAAGGAACGACGAGCGTCGGCGCGCGCGCCATGGCCAAGGTCAACGTGCCGTGGTGACGCGCGCCGTCGCTCCTGGAGTCCACGCGGCGGAGTCCTCACGCGAGCTCGTGCTGTGGGAGGTGATGCCCCCAAGCTCTTGGATCCGCTTCCCGCGGTTCTTCTCCAACGTGATGGCGCCGAGAGGGCCCCTCGAGCTCTGGTTGCAGCATGCCGACTGCGACGCTCCAGCGACCGGAGCAGAGGTCGAAGCAGTCTCCACCGGCAAGATCTTCATGACCCGCGGCTGGGGTGAGGTCGCGCGGGTTTGCCGTGCGGAATGCGCCCTCGCGATCCACTTCGAGTATGACGGCGCTTCCACGTTGTTCTTCAAGGTCTTCGATGCGGAGGGACGCTGCTTGGAGTGTTACCCTGGTGGGGAGCGCCAGGATGAGGCGCCCCCCGCCCGCGGCTATTCCAGCAGCAGCGACTCTTGGGAGTCCAGTGGTTCTCCCGAGCTCTATGAGACTCCGGAGACGAGAGACGACAGCTACGTGCCTCCGAGCTCTTGTCGCACCCGGAGCAAGGCCGCAACGTCCGGCCGCAGCCGTCGCTGATCTGGATGGAGTTGGCGCCGGCCTCCGGTGGCCCACTGTTGATGATGGAGTCTGCCGCGAGGGTGTGTAGATAGGATTCCGCTAAGTTCTCATCTTTTGTTCCCTGTGAGGAATCAAGAAGTACCCCGTGGGGGCGTGTAAAGGGTCTGTAATGTCCCTTGTTGATATCATCCTGATTATGGAAACCCGTGAACGCAAGTCCTGTTTAGGCTCGGTCTCCCCTGTCCAACCTCGCGATGGCTTGTTGCTCTACGCTGACAGGTCCCGGTCCCCAGGCAAGCTTCAGCCGTCGCTGGTATGCCAGGTCGCGTGCCGTGGTCAAGGCCAGGAGGTGAGCGGCCCGAGGTCCAGTACGAGCCCCTGAGGCGCGATGCTTAGGAGGTCCCCTTTGGCGCTCAAGCGGTCGTGGTAAGGTAAGAAAGGGAGGCGGCGTTTCCGCAACAGGATTGTTGCAACCACGACCCCTAGGTTCTAACGATTCGCTGGTCTAAGTGCGGGACTTATCTTGTCGATTCCGGGCTGATTCCTCGTGATGCGCCAGGCTCGTGCGTAGGCGCCCGCAGCGTAGCTAGGTCTGGCCCATACAAGTCTCCCCTCTCCCATGCTCTCCTTCGTGCTCTACGTCCTCAGGTCCCGGCCCTCGAGCGAGCCGCCGCTGGTATGCCAGGTCGCGTGCCGTGGTCAAGGCCAGGGGGTGAGGGCTGGAGAGCCAGTAAGAGCTCCTGAGTCGTGATGCTCAGGAGCCCCCCTTTTAATGCGCAAGCGGATTGCATGGAAGAAGTGGGAACTCGCGGTGCCACCTGCTGCTGTCCTCACGAGATTTCTGCAAGCCAACACAAGGAGGAACATGGTCTGCCGTTATGGTTGCCAGCCTGCCACTGGTTTCTCCGCGAGGAAATGAAGGCATTGAGGGCCTCGTTAGGTGAAGTGCGCGGGGCATGCCGCGAGCCAGAGCTCGACCGCTCAGATTTGCCGACGTGGCAGGGACGGACCCGTGCACCAGTGCCGTGACGGCGTGTGTAGCCCCCGTGGTGGGTGACGATCGAGCAGGTAGTAGTCATAGACAGGTTAAGCATGGAAAGCATACTAGCTTAAGTAAATGCAAGGGAGATACACGCCACTTGGTCAGGCCCAAGCGGCTTGGGGATGATGCAGCCCGAGGGGCGCCCCCAGCAAGGTAAGCTAAAGACATGAAAGGGATACATGCCACAGGGACGGACCCACGCGGCCTGGGAATGATGCTTCCCGAGGGGCGCTCCTAGCTAAATGAACTTGGAAAATGTCACCTGGTTCTGTTGATGAAGGGGTGTTGGGGCACCTGAAGGTACGCGGTGAAAGGGTCGCTCCTCATGAGCCACCGGGGTCCTGAGCCTTGCGAGGCTCTGGGGGTCCAGGTGGTTCCTTGAGGACCGTCTCCATCTCTGCCAACACTGCATGGTGCTTGGCCTCCTAAGCCGCCAGGATGCTCTGCAGGTTGCGCTGATAGGCGAACGACACGCTCGGCAGGCCAAAAGGCATGCGAATGTAGCTGTGCGGTGGACCTTCGCGGCGGCCCACGCGCGAAGGCCAGAAGAGCTCCTGAGATGCGGCCCTGTTGAGCCCTGGGACGTCGATGCAGACGCGCAGCCCGGCATCCTCGCCTGGATGGGGAGCTGCGCCTCGTGAGCGGCGGTCGCCGTGCATGGCCCTTGCGTCTTGCAATTCCTAAGTGGCTTTGGTGATGAACTCCTGAGCGGTGGGCGCTCCTCGCCCTGTGTCCTCCTAAGGGAAACGTGTCGTGAAGCACGCCTCCAAGTGGTGCCCAAGCGCCTCCCTCGTGATGTTGGCAAGGTCTGAGGCCCTCCAGAAGAGAGCCCCCGAGCCCTGCCTGAGAAGGGCGCCGGGCGCGCCTTCCTATGCGATGGAGGGAGGCGCCCCTGGAGCGGGCGCTGACCCTGACGAGGGTCCAACCGCGACGCCACCCTCCCGAGGCCCTGCACGGCGCAACTGCTTCTTCTTCTTGGGGATGGCCTCAGGAGGGCCCTCGCCCTTGCTGTCGGGGTCATCGATTGCTGCAGCTTGAAAGGCACGCTCGAGGGAGCACACCGCGTCTCTTTCTTCACATGGGAGCGTGATGATCCCGCCACTTCCCGGCATCTTGAGGACATTGTAGCCGTGATGGGTCACCGCCATGAACTTGGCCAGGGCTGGATACCCGAGGATGGCATTATACAGCAGACAGATGTGCGCGACGTCGAAGTCGATGAGCTCGGTGCGGTAGTTCTTGCGTTCTCCGAAGGTGACAGGGAGGCGGACCTGCCCTATCTGTGTGGTGGATCCGTCGGTCACTCCTGAGAAAGGTTGGTAGGCTGAAGCTGATCATATGGCACTTGAAGGTTGTCGAACGTGTCGACGGACAGGACATTGAGCCCTGCGCCGCCGTCGATGAGGGTCTTGGTGACTTGCATGTTGCTGATGACTGGGGAGCAAAGCATCGGGAGGGCGCCAGCGGTGGCTGCGCACTTGAGCTGATCCATTGAACTGAAGGTGATGGCGCACTGGGACCACCTAAGCGGGCGTGTGGCCTCAAGCTTGGGGAGGACTGCATTCACTTCACGAGCAAACTGTTTGAAGATACGCTGTGAGGCTGGGGCTTGAGCTCCGCCTAAGATGTAGGCGATAGCACGCGGCTCATGGAAGCCCCCAGCCCCCCCACTTGCCTGCCTGCGGCCCACGGCGTGGATGAGCTAGCAGGCCTATACGACCCATCTCCATCAATAAGGCATTCAAGACCCTCGCGAGGGGCCAAGCCTCGCGAGGTGGATGACGCAAGACCCCTTCAGGAGCGGCCTCGCCAGGCAGGCTCACGAGGGGCAGAGAGATCAAGGCAAGGCAAACCTCGCGAGGTCCTCGTGACGTGAGCCATGACGATTGAGACCAGGCGGGCACCAGCGCGCGCAGCGTCCTCGTTTCCTCTTTGGTGCTAAAGGGGCAAGTGCAGGCGAGGAGTACCGAGGCATCAAGCAAAGGTTTCCATATCGGTGCAACGAGACCAAGACCAGCAGGACGGCAAGACGGAGGTCACCATGGAGCCCAAGACGGCGTCACCACCAGAGCCTTTTGCAGGCGAAGACTACTTTTGTCAGGATAAGCAGTACTAGCTGTCCCCTTTCAAATTGGCCGTTGTTGGCTCCCTTCCCGCTCAATATTTGGGGAGAGGACCAGGGCCTATATAAGTAGAACTAGCCACCACAGTAGGGGGAGGCGAATCAGATCTAGAGCCAACCCTTAGCCACACATCAAGCACAAGAACACCTCAACCTCAGGAGGT
Organism: Triticum aestivum; assembly: GCF_018294505.1. Lineage (NCBI taxonomy): Eukaryota > Viridiplantae > Streptophyta > Magnoliopsida > Poales > Poaceae > Triticum > Triticum aestivum. Next base: position 342,819,141 of record NC_057811.1, read on the forward strand.
TTTTCTTCCCCTTGTACTGTTCATCATTAGCCCAAGAGGCAATCCACCACCACCACACTGGAGTAGGGTATTACACCACAACGGTGGCCTGAACCAGTATAAATCTTGTGTCTTTGTCTTGTGAGTTCGGCGAGTTCATCCGCGAGATCTTAGAGAGCTAGGGCGTAGATCGGTAGGGAGGAAATCTTCGTGCGCACCCCAGTGTTCGAACCTTGAGGGTTTTGCCGGAACCCGTGATCCGACAGCGGGTGGTCGCGAGTGCCCTGGAAGTTGGCAATGAAACGGTTGCGAACCTCGTCCCAGGAGGAGATCGAGCCTGGGGGCAAGTTCAGGAGCCACGAACGGGCGCCGTCTTTGAGCGCCATAGGGAACCAATTCGCCATGACTTTCTCGTCGCCGTTGGCCGCCTCGATGCTCAGCTCATAGAGCTACAGGAACTCCGCTGGGTCGGGGGTGCTGTCGTAGCAAGGAGGCAGATCTGGCATGAACTTGCCTGTCCAGGCGACGCTACGCAGCTCAGGGGTGAAGGCGCGGCAGCCGGCCGTGGTCACCCGGGCCCGCCTTGGAGGTGGAGCTTGGTCTCGATGGGGTTCGCGCACTTCCGCCGCAGGCGGCGCGCGGTCTTGCCGTGGTGGCGCAGGGAGTGCAGGGGCGTTTTCTTGCGGCGGAGGGACTTCTTGACAGCTTCTTTCTTCACATGCGGGCGCCGATGCGGCGGGTCGCGTCTCGGAGCTGCGCGCCTTGGCGCCAGGGCACCGTCTTGGGGCAGAGGTGGTGGAGGTGCTCTGTGAGCTACGTCGCCTGTAGCTGGCGGAGGGCGAGGCAGAGAGAGGGACGTCGCAAGGGAGCCCCCTGCGGCGCGGACGAGCTTAGCGATGCGGTCGAGCCAGTCCTCGTAGAGGTCGTCGACCGGGCGGTAGCGCAGGAGCTCGTGCACCATGAGGAGCGCGGCATGCGCGTCCATGGGAGCACGACGTGCATGTGACGAAGAACCGGCCGGGGTCAGCGATGGAGTGGCGGTGCGGCCATCCCGTTGCACCGTGGGGTGTAGCGAGGACGCTTGCTGCTCGTTCCCCGCCGGGCCAGTGGCGGCGTTGGCGGCGGGCGACGGAGAACGATGATGTGGCCCGCCGACGGGGGCCGTCTGAGCGACGCGGGTGGCGAGGGCAGCCCGGCACTCAGCACGAGCACGGCGAGCGTCCGCCATGGAGACTGTTGGGTGGTAGGTGCGACATATGACAACGGGTGGCTTATCATTGTGGGAGCCAGTAAGACGTCGCCGGTGCCTGGAATCGGGATGAGGCGAAGACATGCACGCCGGCGAATCTTACCCAGGTTCGGGGCTCTCCGTGGAGATAACACCCCTAGTCCTGCTCTGCTGGGTCTCCGCATGATCACTAGATCAAGACAAGTAGCTACAAGTGCTCCTTGAGCTGTCGGGTTAGAGGGAGAAGAAGGGCAAGGATAGCTCTCCTTTTCTCTCTATGTGGTGTGTGTAATTCTATGAGACCAACCCTTTGCATGGGTGTCCCGGGGGGTTTATATAGGCCTACCCCCCGGGGGTACAATGGTAATCCGGCTGGGCGCGGGTCCCAGCCGTCAGTGTCTGTGCTCGCCGGCTTCTCCGCCGGCCATTGGGGGCCCGCCGACTGGTGGGTCCCGCCAGCTGCCGGCCTCTTGTCCTACAGGCCGGCCCCACCGCTTGGGGGCCTTGTCGGCGGCTGGTTACTGTTGCCTCGCCTCTGATGACGAGGGCCTTGTTGAGGTAAGCGTGGCTACAGTGCCGCCGTCTTGCGGACTCTCACTCTAGCCTCACCTCGTCTTGTCTTCTTAATGAGGCACATGTTTCGAGGGAGGGAGGTAGCTAGCTATTGGGAGCCGGCTACGCCCCTGGCCGACTAGGGGAGGCCGGGCCGCCATCGAGCGTCTCTCTGGCTAAAGGGGCCCGCCGCCCGCGGGCCGTACTGGCGCCTGTAGTGGGTGACATCGAGGTCAGCATGGCTACAGTGCCACGCCGGACGGGGGATGGCTGACCCGTACTGCGCCCTGTGGCCATGCCTGTTCCGAGATTCAGGGTGTAGTGGGTTGTACTGCGGCCACGCCCCATCCTATCACCGTTATGTGGGTACAGTCTTAGTGGGTGCAGTCTTGGCCGGCTTCTGGGAGTCGGCCTTCTTCATGGCCGGCTTCTGGGAGTCGGCCCTCTTGGGGCCGGCTTCCTGGAGTCGGCTATCTCGTATCTTTCTTGGGGGAGGTTTTCTGAGACTGGGTCGCCTTCTAGGAGTCGGCCCCGGGGATAGTCGGCCGGAGGAAGGCGGCCCTATGCTTTGTGTGCTTGAAGGCTTGAAGGGCCTGATAATTTTTTGAAGAGCCAGGGGGAGTCGGTTAGGCTACCCGTGGCCATTTACTCCGACAGAGACGACGGAGCAACTGGACGCGAAGCGATGGAAAGGAAGCTTCGGCGCACCCCTACCTGGCGCGCCAAATGTCGGATCATGGGTTCTGGCAAAACCCTCAAGGTTCGAACACTGGGGTGCGCGCGAAGATTTCCTCCCTACCGATCCACGCCCTAGTCACTAAGATCTTGCGGACGAACTCGACGAACTCATAACACAAAAGACACAAGATTTATACTGGTTTGGGCCACCGTTGTGGTGTAATACCCTACTCCAGTGTGGTGGTGGATTGCTTCTTGGGCTGATGATGAACATCACAGGGGAAGAACAGCCTCCTGAGGTTGAGGTGTTCTTGTGCTCGGCGAACTTGTGTGGGTGAGGACTCGATGCCTCTCACTGTGGTGGCTAGTCCTATTTATAGAGGCCCTGATCCTCTCCCCAAATATTGAGCGGGAAGGGAGCCAACAACAGCCAATTTGAAAGGGGACAGCTAGTACAGCTTATCCTGACAAAAGTAGTCTTCGCCTGCAAAAGGCTCTGGTGGAGACGCCGCCTTGGGCTCCATGGTGACCTCCGTCTTGCCGTCCTGCTGTTCTTTGTCTGGTTGCACCGATATGGAAACGTTTGCTTGATGCCTCGGTACTCCGCGCCTGCGCTTGCCCCCTTAGCACCAAAGGGGAAACAAGGACACTGCACGCGCTGGCGCCCGCCTGGTCACGATCGTCATGGCTCACGTCACGAGGACCTTGTGAGGTTTGCCTTGCCTTGATGTCTCCGTGAAGGAAATACGCCCTAGAGGAAATAATAAAGTTATTATTTATTTCCTTATTTCATGATAAATGGTTATTATTCATGCTAGAATTGTATTAACCGGAAACATGATACATGTGTGAATACATAGAGGAACAAAGTGTCACCAGTATGCCTCTACTTGACTAGCTCGTTGATCAAAGATGGTTATGTTTCCTAGCCATTGACATGAGTTGTCATTTGATTAACGGGATCACATCATTAGGAGAATGATGTGATTGACTTGACCCATTCCGTTAGCTTAGCACTCGATCGTTTAGTATGTTGCTATTGCTTTCTTCATGACTTATACATGTTCCTATGACTATGAGATTATGCAACTCCCGTTTACCGGAGGAACACTTTGTGTGCTACCAAACGTCACAACATAACTGGGTGATTATAAAGGTGCTCTACAGGTGTCTACGAAGGTACTTGTTGGGTTGGCGTATTTCGAGATTAGGATTTCTCACTCCAATTGTCGGAGAGGTATCTCTGGGCCCACTCGGTAATGCACATCACTTAAGCCTTGCAAGCATTGCAACTAATGAGTTAGTTGCAGGATGATGTATTACGTAACGAGTAAAGAGACTTGCCGGTAACGAGATTGAACTAGGTATTGAGATACCGACAATCGAATCTCGGGCAAGTAACATACCGATGACAAAGGGAACAACGTATGTTGTTATGCCGTCTGACCGATAAAGATCTACGTAGAATATGTGGGAGCCAATATGAGCATCCAGGTTCCGCTATTGGTTATTGACCGGAGACGTGTCTCGGTCATGTCTACATAGTTCTCGAACCCGTAGGGCCGCACGCTTAACGTTTCGATGACAGTTATATTATGAGTTTATATGTTTTGATGTACCGAAGGTTTTTCGGAGTCCCGGATGTGATCACGGACATGACGAGGAGTCTCGAATTGGTCGAGACATGAAGATTGATATATTGGAAGCCTATATTTGGATATCGGAAGTGTTCCGGGTGAAATCAGGATTTTTTCGGAGTACCGGAGGGGTTACCGGAACCCCCCAGGGGTAATGGGCTATAGTGGGCCTTAGTGGAGAAGAGGAGAGGCGGCCAGGGCAAGGGCCGCGCGCCCCTCCCCCTAGTCCGAATAGGACAGGGAGAGGGGGGCGGCGCCCCCTTTCCTTCTTGTCCTCCACCTCTTTCCCCTCCACTCCTAATCCAACAAGGAAAAGGGAGGGAGTCCTACTCCCGGTGGGAGTAGGACTCCTCCTGGCGCGCCCCCTCCTGGCAGGCCGCACCTCCCCCTTGCTCCTTTATATACGGGGGCAGGGGAGCACCCTAGAGACACGACAATTGATCGTTTGATCTTTTAGCCGTGTGCGGTGCCCCCCTCCACCATAGTCCACCTCGATAATACTGTAGCGGTGCTTAGGCGAAGCCCTGCGTCGGTAGAACATCATCATCGTCACCACGCTGTCGTGCTGACGAAACTCTCCCTCAACACTCGGCTGGATTGGAGTTCGAGGGACGTCATCGGGCTGAACATGTGCTGAACTTGGAGGTGCCGTACGTTCGGTACTTGATCGGTCGGATCGTGAAGATGTACGACTACTTCAACCGCGTTGTGCTAACGCTTCCGCTTTCGGTCTACGATGGTACGTGGACAACACTCTCCCCTCTCCTTGCTATGCATCATCATGATCTTGCGTGTGCGTAGGATTTTTTTTGAAATCACTACGTTACCCAACAGTGGCATCCGAGCCTGGTTTTATGCGTAGATGTCGTATGCACGAGTAGAACACAAGTGAGTTGTGGGCGATATAAGTCATACTGCTTACCAGCAAGTCATACTTTGGTTCGGCGGTATTGTTGGATGAAGCGGCCCGGACTGACCTTACGGGTACGCTTACGCGAGACTGGTTCTACCGACGTGCTTTGCACACAGGTGGCTGGCGGGTGTCAGTTTCTCCAACTTTAGTTGAACCGATTGTGGCTATGCCCGGTCCTTGCGAAGGTTAAAACAACACCAACTTGACAAACTATCGTTGAGGTTTTGATGCGTAGGTAAGAACGGTTCTTGCTCAGCCCGTAGCAGCCACGTAAAACTTGCAACAACAAAGTAGAGGACGTCTAACTTGTTTTTGCAGGGCATGTTGTGATGTGATATGGTCAAAGCATGATGCTAAATTTTATTGTATGAGATGATCATGTTTTGTAACCGAGTTATCGGCAACTGGCAGGAGCCATATGGTTGTCGCTTTATTGTATGCAATGCAATCGCCCTGTAATGCTTTACTTTATTACTAAGCGGTAGCGATAGTCGTAGAAGCATAAGATTGGCGAGACGACAACGATGCTACGATGGAGATCAAGGTGTCGCACCGGTGACGATGGTGATCATGACGGTGCTTCCGTGATGGAGATCACAAGCACAAGATGATGATGGCCATATCATATAACCTATATTGATTGCATGTCATGTTTATCTATTATGTATCTTATCTTGCTTTGATTGACGGTAGCATTATAAGATGATCTCTCACTAAATTTCAAGATAAAAGTGTTCTCCCTGAGTATGCACCGTTGCCAAAGTTCGTCGTCCCAGATACCACGTGATGATCGGGTGTGATAAGCTCTACGTCCATCTACAACGGATGCAAGCCAGTTTTGCATGCGCAGAATACTCAAGTTAAACTTGACGAGCCTAGCATATGCAGATATGGCCTCAGAACACTGAGACCGAAAGGTCGAGCGTGAATCATATAGTAGATATGATCAACATAATGATGTTCACCATTGAAAGCTACTCCATTTCACGTGATGATCGGTTATGGTTTAGTTGTTATGGATCACGTGATCACTTAGAGGATTAGAGGGATGTCTATCTAAGTGGGAGCTCTTAAGTAATATGATTAAATTGAACTTAAATTTATCATGAACTTAGTCCTGATAGTATTTTGCAAATTATGTTGTAGATCATTAGCTCGCATTGTTGCTTCCTTATGTTTATTTTGATATGTTCCTAGAGAAAAACTATGTTGAAAGATGTTAGTAGCAATGATGCAGATTGGATCCATGATCTGAGGATTATCCTCATTGCTGCACAGAAGAATCATGTACTTGATGCACCGCTAGGTGACAGACCTATTGCAGGAGCAAATGCAGACGTTATGAATGTTTGGCTAGCTCAATATGATGACTACTTGATAGTTTAGTGCACCATGCTTAACGGCTTAGAATCGGGACTTCAAAGACGTTTTGAAAGTCATGGACCATATGAGATGTTCTAGGAGTTGAAGTTAATATTTCAAGCAAATACCCGAGTTGAGAGATATGAAGTCTCCAACAAGTTCTATAGCTAAAAGATGGAGGAGAATAGCTCAAGCCATGAGCATGTGCTCAGATTGTCTGGATACTACAATCGCTTGAATCAAGTGGGAGTTAATCTTCCAGATAAAATAGTGATCGACAGAATTCTCTAGTCACCATCACCAAGTCAGTTGAACTTCGTGATGAACTATAGTATGCAAGGGATGACAAAAACAATTCCCAAGCTCTTTGCAATGCTAAAATCGGCGAAGGTAGAAATCAAGAAAAACATCAAGTGTTGATGGTAGACAAGACCACTAGTTTCAAGAAAAGGGGCAAAGGGAAGAAGGGGAACTTCAAGAAGAACAACAAGCAAGTTGCTACTCAAGTGAAGAAGCCCAAGTCTGGACCTAAGCCTGAGACTAAGTGCTTCTGCTGCAAAGGAACTGGTCACTGGAAGCGGAACTACCCCAAGTATTTGGCGGATAAGAAGGATGGAAAAGTGAACAAAGGTATATTTGATATACAGATTATTGATGTGTATTTTACTAGTGTTCGTAGCAACCCCTCGGTATTTCATACTGGTTCAGTAGCTAAGAGTAGTAACTCGAAACGGGAGTTGCAGAATGAACAGAAACTAGTTAAGGGTGAAGTGACGATGTGTGTTGGAAGTAGTTCCAAGATTGATATGATCATCATCGCACACTCCCTATACTTTCGGGATTAGTGTTGAACCTAAATAAGTGTTATTTGGCGTTTGCGTTGAGCATGAATATGATTTGATCATGTTTATTGCAATATAGTTAATATTTAAGTTAGAGAATAATTGTTGTTCTGTTTACATGAATAAAACCTTATATAGTTACACACCCAATGAAAATGGTTTGTTGGATCTCGATCGTGGTGATACACATTTTCATAATATTGAAGCCAAAAGATGCAAACTTAATAATGATAGTGCAACTTATTTGTGGCACTACCGTTTAGGTCATATTGGTGTAAAGCGCATGAAGAAACTCCATGCTGATGGACTTCTGGAATCACTTGATGCTTGCGAACCATGCCTCATGGGCAAGATGATTAAGAATCCGTTCTCCGGAACAATGGAGCAAGAAACTGACTTATTGGAAGTAATACATACTGATGTATGCGGTCCGATGAGTGTTAAGGCTCACGGCAAGTATCGTTATTTTCTGACCTTCACAGATGATTTGAGCAGATATGGGTATATCTACTTGATGAAACATAAAGTCTGAAACATTTGAAAAGTTCAGATAATTTCAGAGTGAAGTAGAAAATAACCGTAACAAGAAAATAAAGTTTCTACGATCTGATCGTGGAGGAGAATATTTGAGTTACGAGTTTGGTCTTCATTTGAAACAATGCGGAATAGTTTCGCAACTCACGCCACCTGGAACACCACAGCATAATGGTGTGTCCGGACGTCATAACCGTACTTTATTAGATATGGTGCGATCTATGATGTTTCTTACCAATCTACAACTATCGTATTGGGGCTATGCATTAGAGACAGCTGCATTCACGTTAAAAAGGGCACCATCTAAATCCATTGAGATGACACCTTATGAAATGTGGTTTGGCAAGAAACGAAGTTGTCGTTTCTTAAAGTTTGGGATTGCGATGCTTATGTGAAAAAGTTTCAACATGATAAGCTTGAACCCAAATCGGAGAAATGCGTCTTCATAGGATACCCAAAAGTTACTGTTGGGTACACCTTCTATCACAGATCCGAAGGCAAGATATTCGTTGCTAAGAATGGATCCTTTCTAGAGAAGGAGTTTCTCTCGAAAGAAGTGAGTGGGAGGAAAGTAGAACTTGATGAGGTAACTGTACCTGCTCCCTTATTGGAAAGTAGTTCATCACAGAAATATGTTCATGTGACTCCTACACCAATTAGTGAGGAAGCTAATGATGATGATCATGTAACTTCAGATCAAGTTACTACCGAACCTCGTAGGTCAACCAGAGTGAGATCCGCACCAGAGTGGTACGGTAATCCTATTCTGGAGGTCATGTTACTTGACCATGACGAACCTACGAACTATGAGGAAGCGATGATGAGCCCAGATTCTGTGAAATGGTTTGAGGCCATGAAATCTGAGATGGGATCCATGTATGAGAACAAAGTATGGACTTTGATTGACTTGCCCAAATGATCGGCGAGCCATTGAGATTAAATGGATCTGGAGGAAGATGGACGTTGATAGTATTGTTACTATCTACAAAGCTAGAATTGTCGCAAAAGGTTTTCGACAAGTTCAAGGTGTTGACTACGATGAGAGTTTCTCACTCGTATCTATGCTTAAGTCTGTCCGAATCATGTTAGCAATTGCCGCATTTTATGAAATCTGGCAAATGGATAAACAAAACTGCATTCCTTAATGGATTTGTTAAAGAAGAGTTGTATATGATGCAACCAGGAGGTTTTGTCAATCCTAAAGGTGCTAACAAAATATGCAAGCTCCAGCGATCCATCTATGGAATTGTGCAAGTATCTCGGAGTTGGAATATACACTTTGATAAGTTGATCAAAGCATATAGTTTTATACAGACTTGCGGTGAAGCCTCTATTTACAAGAAAGCGAGTGGGAGCACTACATCATTTCTGATAAGTATATGTGAATGACATATTGTTGATCGGAAATAATGTAGAATTATTCTACAAAGCAAAAAAGGAGTGTTTGAAAGGAGTTTTTCAATGAAAGACCTCGGTGAAGCTGCTTACATATTGGGCATCAAGATCTATAGAGATAGATCAAAATTCTTGATAAGATTTTCAATGAGTATGTACCTTGACAAGTTTTTGAATTAGTTCAAGATGGTACAGTCAAAGAAGGAGTTCTTGCCTGTGTTGCAAAGGTATGAAATTGAGTAAAGACTCAAAACCCGACCACAGCAGAAAATAGAAAGAGAATGAAAAGTCATTCCCTATGCCTCAGTCATAGGTTCTATAAAGTATGCTATGTTGTGTACCAGACCTATTGTGTACCTCACCAAGAGTTTGGCAAGAAGGGTACAATAGTGATCCAGGAGTAGATCACTGGATAGCGGTCAAAATTATCCTTAGTCGAATAAGGATATGTTTCTCGATTATGGAGGTGACAAAAGGTTCGTCGTAAAGGGTTACGTCGATGCAAGTTTTGGCACTGATCCGGATGACTCTAAATCTCAATCTGTATACATATTGAAAGTGGGAGCAATTAGCTAGAGTAGCTCCGTGCAGAGCATTGTTGACATAGAAATTTGCAAAATACATACGGATCTGAATGTGGCAGACCCGTTGACTAAACTTCTCTCACAAGCAAAACATGATCACCCCTTAGTACTCTTTGGGTGTTAATCACATAGCGATGTGAACTAGATTATTGACTCTAGTAAACCCTTTAGGTGTTGGTCACATGACGATGTGAACTATGGGTGTTAATCACATGGTGATGTGAATTATTGGTGTTAAATCACTTGGCGATGTGAACTAGATTATTGACTCTAGTGCAAGTGGGAGACTGAAGGAAATATGCCCTAGAGGCAATAATAAAGTTATTATTTATTTCCTTATTTCATGATAAATGTTTATTATTCATGCTAGAATTGTATTAACCGGAAACATGATACATGTGTGAATACATAGATAAACAGAGTGTCACTAGTATGCCTCTACTTGACTAGCTCGTTGATCAAAGATGGTTATGTTTCCTAGCCATTGACATGAGTTGTCATTTGATTAACGGGATCACATCAATAGGAGAATGATGTGATTGACTTGACCCATTCCGTTAGCTTAGCACTCGATCGTTTAGTATGTTGCTATTGCATTCTTCATGACTTATACATGTTCCTATGACTATGAGATTATGCAACTCCCGTTTACCGGAGGAACACTTTGTGTGCTACCAAACGTCACAACGTAACTGGGTGATTATAAAGGTGCTCTACAGGTGTCTCCGAAGGTACTTGTTGGGTTGGCGTATTTTGAGATTAGGATTTGTCACTCCGATTGTCGCAGAGGTATCTCTGGGCCCACTCGGTAATGCACATCACTTAAGCCTTGAAAGCATTGCAACTAATGAGTAAGTTGCGGGATGATGTATTACGGAACGAGTAAAGAGACTTGCCGGTAACGAGATTGAACTAGGTATTGAGATACCGACAATCGAATCTCGGGCAAGTAACGTATCGATGACAAAGGGAACAACGTATGTTGTTATGCGGTCTGACCGATAAATATCTTCGTAGAATATGTGGGAGCCAATATGAGTATCCAGGTTCTGCTATTGGTTATTGACCGGAGACGTATCTCGGTCATGTCTACATAGTTCTCGAACCCATAGGGTCCGCACGCTTAACGTTTCGATGACAATTATATTATGAGTTTATATGTTTTGATGTACCGAAGGTTGTTCGGATTCCCGGATGTGATCACGGACATGACGAGGAGTCTCGAAATGGTCGAGACATGAAGATTGATATATTGGAAGCCTATATTTGGATATCGGAAGTGTTCCGGGTGAAATCGGGATTTTACCGGAGTACCGGAGGGGTTACCGGAACCCCCCGGGGGGTAATGGGCCATAGTAGGCCTTAGTGGAGAAGAGGAGAGGCGGCCAGGGCAAGGGCCACGCCCCCCTCCCCCCTAGTCCGAATAGGACAAGGAGAGGGGGGCCACGCCCCCCCCTTTCCTTCTTCTCCCCCGCCTCTTTCCCCCTCCACTCCTAATCCAACAAGGAAAAGGGAGGGAGTCCTACTCCCGGTGGGAGTAGGACTCCTCCTAGCGCGCCCCCTCCTGGCCGGCCGCACCTCCCCCTTGCTCCTTTATATATAGGGGCAGGGGGCACCCTAGAGACACAACAATTGATAGTTTGATCTTTTAGCCGTGTGCGGTGCCCCCCTCCACCATAGTCCACCTCGATAATACTGTAGCGGTGCTTAGGTGAAGCCCTGCGCGGTAGAACATCATCATCGTCACCATGCCGTCGTGCTGACAAAACTCTCCCTCAACACTCGGCTGGATCGGAGTTCGAGGGACATCATCAGGCTGAACGTGTGCTGAACTCGGAGGTGCCGTACGTTCGGTACTTGATCGGTCGGATCGTGAAGACGTACGACTACATCAACCGCGTTGTGCTAACGCTTCCGCTTTCGGTCTACGAGGGTACGTGGACAACACTCTCCCCTCTCATTGCTATGCATCACCATGATCTTGCGTGTGCGTAGGATTATTTTTTGAAATTACTACGTTACCCAACACTCCGCCCCTCGCGAGCCTGCCTGGCGAGGCCGCTCCTGAGGAGGTCTTGTGTTGTCCGCCTCGCGAGGCTTGGCCCCTCGCGAGGGTCTTGAATGCCTTGTCGATGAAGATGGGCCGTACATGCATGTTAGCACAGCCACACCGTGGGCCGCAGGCAGGCAAGTCTGGGGACCCTGTTCCCAGAACGCCGACATCATAGATCGAGATTAGGATTTGTCACTACGAGTATCGGAGAGGTATCTCTGGGCCCTCTCTGTAATGCACATCGTGATAAGCCTTGCAAGCAATGTGACTAATGAGTTAGTTGCGGGATGATGTATTACAGAATGAGTAAAGAGACTTGCCGGTAATGAGATTGAACTAGGTATGAAGATACCGAGGATCGAATCCTGGGTAAGTAACATACCGATGACAAAGGGAATGACGTATGTTGTCATTACGGTTTACCGATAAAGATGTTCGTAGAATATGTAGGAACCAATATGAGCATCCAGGTTCCGCTATTGGTTATTGACCGGAGAGGTGTCTTGGTCATGTCTACATAGTTCTCGAACCCGAAGGGTCCACATGCTTAACGTTCGATGACGATTTTTATTATGAGTTATGTGTTTTGGTGACCAAAGATTGTTCGGAGTCCCGGATGAGATCAATGACATGACGCGGGAGTCTTGAAATGGTCGAGAGGTAAATATTGGTATATTGGATGATAGTATTAGGACACCGGAAGTGTTTCGGAATGTATCGGGTACATATCGGAGTACCGAGGGGGGGTGGTTACCGGAACCCCTGGGGGAAGATATGGGCCATAGGAAGGAGGCAAGCCAGCCCACAAGGGGTGGCGCGCCTCCCCCTCAAGGGAGGAGTCCGAATTGGACAAGGGGAGGGGGCGGCGCCCCCTTTCCTTCTCCTCTCTCTCCTTCCCCCTTTCCCCTTCCAGTAAAAGGAAAGGGGGGGGGGCGAATTGGACTAGGAGCCCAAGTCGGACTCCTCCCACTTCGGGCGTGCCTAGGCCGACCTCCTCCCCTCTCCCTCATTTATATACGGGGTTGGGGCGCCTCTAACACACATCAATTGTTCCAAGCCGTGTGCGGTGCCCCCCTCCACAGTTTGCTCCTCCGGTCATATTGTCGTAGTGCTCAGGCGAAGCCCTGCGCAGATCAGTTCGCCATCACCGTCACCACGCCGTCGTGCTGACTAAACTTTCCCTCGACACTTTGCTGGATCAAGAGTTGGAGGGACGTCATCGAGCTGAATGTGTGCAGAACTCGGAGGTGCCGTACGTTTGGTACTTGACCGGTTGCATCAAGAAGACGTTCGACTACATCAACCGCGTTAAGTAAACGCTTCCGCTTTCGGTCTACGAGGGTACATGAACACACTCTCCCCTCTCGTTGCTATGCATCTCCTAGATAGATCTTTCGTGATCGTAGGAATTTTTTGAAATTGCATGCTACGTTCCCCAACAGTGCATCCGAGCCAGGTCTATGCGTAGATGATATGCACGAGTAGAACACAAAGAGTTTTGGGCGATCATAGTCATGCTGCTTACCACCAACGTCTTATTTTGATTCGGCGGTATTGTTGGATGAAGCGGCCCAAACCAACCTTACAGGACCACGTTCATGAGACCGGTTCCACCGATAGACATGTAACTTGTTTTGCAAAAAGGCGGCTGGCGGGTGTCTGTTTCTCCAACCTTAGTTGAATCGAATTTGACTACGACAGGTCCTTGTTGAAGGTTAAAACAGCAAACTTGATGAAACATCGTTGTGGTTTTGATGCGTAGGTAAGAACGGTTCTTACTAGAAGCTCGTAGCAGCCACGTAAAGCTTGCAACAACAAAGTAGAGGACATCTAACTTGTTTTTGGAGGGCATGTTGTGATGTGATATGGTCAAGACATGATGTGATATACGTTGATGTATGAGATGATCATGTCTTGTAGAAGTTATCGGCAACTGGCAGGAGCCTTATGGTTGTCGCTTTGTTGTATGAAATGCAATCGCCATGTAATTCCTTTACTTTATCACTCTACATTAGCGATAGTTGTAGAAGCAATAGTTGGCGAGACGACAACGACGCTACGATGGAGATCAAGGTGTCAAGCCGATGACGATGGAGATCATGACGGTGCTTCAGAGATGGAGATCAAAGGCACAAGATGATGATGGCCATATCATGTCACATATTTTGATTGCATGTGATGTTTATCTTTTATGCATCTTATTTTGCTTAGTACGGCGGTAGCATTATAAGATGACCCCTCACTAAAATTTCAACGTATAAGTGTTCTCCCTAAGTATTGTAACACCCCGGATGTAACTTTCCATATTTGTAACTCCAACTCTTGCCATTTTCGGCTATGTATGATGATATTTCCTCTGTGGTTGGGTTTTTGTCTCTCGTTTTGCATTTTGTTCATGTCATGCATTTCATATCATGTCATCATGTGCATCTCATTTGCATACGTGTTCGTCTCATCCATCTGAGCATTTTCCCCGTTGTCCGTTTTGCAATCCGACACTCCCACATGCACCGGCGCACCCCTCTTGTTTCTTTTCGTGAGCGGGTGTTAAACGTTCTCGGAATGGACCGAGGTTTGTCAAGTGGCCTTGGTAGACCACTGGTAGACCACCTGTCAAGTTTCGTTCCATTTGGAGGTCGTTTGATGCTCCAACGGTTAACCGGGTAACCGCAAAGTCCTTTTGTGTGTTGCAGAAAAAAACCCCTCCAAACAGCCCAACAACCCATCTAAGTCACCTCCATGCTCTCGGTCGTTCGATCACGATTGTGTGGGCGAAAACCGCACTCCATTTGGAGTCTCCTAGCTCCCTCTACCTATAAATATGTGTTCCCCCTCCGAAATCCGGATCCCGAAACCCTAGCCCCGCTCCCTCCGCGCGCCGGACACGTCCGCCCGGCGCCGGATGGAAGCCGCCGCCGCCCGCAGCCAACCAGGGCGCGACACGTGGCACCCGGCCACCCGCACCGTGCCGGCCCGCCGGGCCCGCGTCCGGCCCCCGCGGCCCGTACGCCGCCGCCCGCGCTCCCCCGCCGCCCGCGCCCGTCCTCCGCCTCGGCTCCGCCGCCCGCCCGCGGCTCCGCCGTCCGCCGGACCCCGCCGGCCGTCGCCGCCTCCACGCCGGGCCCCGCGCCTCCGCGCCGTGCCCCGCCTCCCTCGAGCTTCTCCGACGCCGGCGTCCTCTCCTCTCCCCCGAGCTCTCTCCGGTCGCCGCCGTCCCCTCCATCTCCGGCGAGCGCCCCGCCGAGCCTCGAGCCGGCCAGATCTCGATCTGGAACGAGAGGTTGACTTCTCTTCCCCTCGATTTCTCCAAGTCCCGAAATGTATTGCAATATGTTGTTCATTTCATCGCATGATATCTCATTGCATACTACTCCGTTTTGCGTGCATGATATGTAGAAATGTTCGTCATGAGATGCTCTTCATTTTGCTCCATTGTGCCATGCACGTTTGAGTTCATATTGGTTCCCAAATCTCTGATGCAAGAGTGCCATGTGATGTTTACTGCTGTTACTTAACAGAACTTGATACTTTGTTATTTTTGTTGCATTTAATGTGTGCATCTTGTGAGTATGAGCTCTACAGGTGTTTTGATATATGCCATGCCATCTTTACAGAGGTGTATGCCAGTATTTTTGTGATCTATGTGGTGACTAGCACAATCATGCAAACAAGGCTTCGTGATATTTCTGTTTTCAGGGACTTAGAATTTTGCCAAGTCCGTGACTGCTGTTATTTTGTTGCCATGTATCCATGTGGCTACATTGAGATCCGTGCTTATTTTGAGTATGGTCAGTAAGGATGTTTTGTAGATATAGTTGTGCTCTATCCATCCATGCACCTGTTTGCAATTATGGAGGACATAGCATGTCTCAATCTTGCTCTACTTTTGCTATAAAATATTCCTGGCAGATTGTTAACATGATATTCAATTTTGTCCAGGTTCTGTAGTTGATCCATATATGTATGAAGTTTCTCTTGCCATGGTTAGCTTCATAAACATGCCATCTTACTATAGGTATGCTTGTTTTGTCATGCATTGCTTTGTAATGAGTGAATCAAGCTCACCAAGATGCCCTCATAATTTCTGTTAATGCCATGCTCTGTTTTCTGCCGTCTGAAACCTGTTAACGAAACTTGCTATGTTTACATGGGTGCCATCATATCTTCTGTACCTTTTTGGCTCATTGTCAGTAAGGGACTTTTGTTCTATGCATTTAGTAGATTCATGCCATGCCTTGTGTTGCTATGTTAAGTTCCTGTAGCATGTGTTTTTCTTGCTCTGAACATTGCTACCTGATGCTGTTTCAGCCATGTTCAGTATTTTCACCGTGTCTGTGAACCTGATATCTTTTGCACTTTTGTCATGCTTGGTTGAACCTGTTATGGTGTGATCTAGCCGTAGCTCAGTGTTCATCTTTTGTCAAGCATCTCCTGTAGGTCACTGCCATATGCTTTGTTGCTATGTTGGAGTGCTGTAGCATAGTTACTTGATGTATTCTAAGTGCTATCATGCTGTTCATCGCAGATTCGTATCATTCTTGTTTTGCTTGCCATTTGCAAACCGTGTATCCGTTTCCGGTGATTTTTATATCGATTTCGACCGAAATCATCTCATCTTTCCAGTGGCTTACTTGGTTTGCCAAGTTACTGCCTTGATCATCCTTTTTCTTCCGGAGCACGCATACGCATTGCATATCATGTCTCGCATATCATGCATGTATTGCATCATGTTGCTTGTGCATTTCCCGTGATTGATTGTGGTTCCATTGCTTATGTTCTTGCTGTGGGTAGAGCCGGGAGACGAGTTCGTGAATGAGGAACCTGTTGAGTACGCTTACGAGTATGAAGCTTTCGACAACTCTGAGAACCTTGCACGCAAGATGACCATACCCTCGAAATCACTTCTATCTTTGATTTGCTAGTTGATCGCTCTATTGCCATGCTGCGCTACCTACCACTTGCTATATCATGCCTCTCATATTGCCATGTCAATCCCTAACCATCCTTTCCTAGCAAACCGTTGTTTGGCTAAGTTACCGCTTGTGCTCAGCCCTTCTTATAGCGTTGCTAGTTGCAGGTGAAGTTGAAGTTGGTTCCATGTCGGAACATGGATAATTTTGGCATATCATAATATCTCTTATTTAATTAATGCATCTATATATTTGGTAAAGGGTGGAAGGCTCGGCCTTATGCCTGCTGTTTTGTTCCACTCTTGCCACCCTAGTTTCCGTCATACCGGTATTATGTTCCTTGAGTTTGCGTTCCTTACGCGGTTGGGTGATTTATGGGACCCCCTTGGCAGTTCGCCTTGAATAAAACTCCTCCAGCGAGGCCCAACCTTGGTTTTACCATTTGCCTACCTAAGCCTTTTCCCTTGGGTTTTCGCGAGCCCGAGGGTCATCGTTATTTTAACCCCCCGGGCCAGTGCTCCTTCGAGTGTTGGTCCGAAACGAGTAGATTGCGGGGCCACCTCGGGGAAACTTGAGGCCTGGTTTTACTCGTAGGATGTCTCATCCGTTGTGCCCTGAGAACGAGATAGGTGCAGCTCCTATCGGGATTTGTTGGCACATCGGGCGGCTTTGCTGGTCTTGTTTTACCATTGTCGAAATTTCTTGTAAACCGGGATTCCGAGACTGATCAGGTCTTCGCGGGAGAAGGTTTATCCTTCGTTGACCGTGAGAGCTTATAATGGGCTAAGTTGGGACACCCCTGCAGGGTATTATCTTTCGAAAGCCATGCCCGCGGTTATGAGGCAGATGGGAATTTGTTAATGTCCGGTTGTAGAGAACTTGTCACTTGATTTAATTAAAATACATCAACCGTGTGTGTAGCCGTGATGGTCTCTTCTCGGCGGAGTCCGGGAAGTGAACACGGTTTGAGTTATGCATGAACGTAAGTAGTTTCAGGATCACTTCTTGATCATTTCTAGCTTCGCGACCGTTGCGTTGCTTCTCTTCTCGCTCTCATTTGCGTATGTTAGCCACCATATATGCTTAGTGCCTGCTGCAGCTCCACCTCATTACACCATCCTTTCCTATAAGCTTAAATAGTCTTGATCTCGCGGGTGTGAGATTGCTGAGTCCTCGTGACTCACAGATTCTACCAAAACAGTTGCAGGTGCCGACGATGCCAGTGCAGATGACGCAACCGAGCTCAAGTGGGAGTTCGACGAGGAACGTGGTCGTTACTATGTTTCTTTTCCTGATGATCAGTAGTGGAGCCCAGTTGGGACGATCGGGGATCTAGCATTTGGGGTTATCTTATTTTCATTTGGATTTGACCGTAGTCGGTCTATGTGTGGATTTTGGATGATGTATGAATTAATTTATGTATTGTGTGAAGTGGCGATTGTAAGCCAACTCTCGTTATCCCATTCTTGTTCATTACATGGGATTGTGTGAAGATGACCCTTCTTGCGACAAAACCACAATGCGGTTATGCCTCTAAGTCGTGCCTCGACACGTGGGAGATATAGCCGCATCGTGGGCGTTACAAGTTGGTAATCAGAGCCATCCCCGACTTAGGAGCCCCCTGCTTGATCGAATCGCTGGCGTTGTTGAGTCTAGAACAAAAATGTTTTGAGTCTTAGGATTATATATATCGGAGAGTAGGATTCTTTTTACTCCTCAGTCCCTTCGTCGCTCTGGTGAGGCCTCCTGACGTAGAAGTTTTGACTCTTCTCTCCTCAAATTTCACTAAAAAAATTTTAGGATCACGCGGGTATCTTGGAATCGTTCCGATGGTTTTGTGACGAGAACATTGTTCTTGGTGCCTCCTGACATTTAGGGGTTGTGGCAGTGTCCCGGGGAGTTGAGCTCCGAGGTGTTGTCGTCACAATTTTATCGTTGCAGTTCTGGAATACCTGAGTTTCGCCGACATCGAAAATCTCTTTTATGCAGTTGTTGGTGAGATCACCTCGACGCCACCCAGTACTGGGGCGGGAGTTCGGGAGTATTGCCATAACTCGTATAACGGATGCTTTTCGAAGGTTGAGGTACACGATTTCCGAAGGTTTCTTGGTTATGTGTTGACGGATGGATACAGCTGGATCTAGGGATTGCTAGTTTGGGTGATATATTTTGTGTCCCCTGTATCCCCAACACCAGATTGCATAACCAGAAAGTTTCGGGAGTTTATAGGTGGGATTCAAGTAGCTCTTAGCATTTCTTCCCGCAGATATTTGGTTTGTGATTGGGTAATCCTTACCACTTATTTGTTCCACTCGTACCTTTTTATTTTATTCATCAATCCTTTATCAAGTGGCTTCTCACCTTAATGGAAGTGTGATGATTTACTATGGAATTCATTCGTTCATCCTCGTTCGAATGTTTATTGTGAAGACTATATGTTGCAATTTCTATCCGTTGATTCAACTTGTCTATTTGTCTATCAAGATGCTAACGGATGTCACCCTCTTCAGGATGGCTCCGCCAACGCGTCAGAATCCGGAACGCAATGAGGGGAGTCAGGCGAACCCTCCGCCACCACCTCCGCCTCCGGAGGCATGGCAAGCTATCATGGCAGCCACCAACGCCAATGCTCAGATGATTTTGCAACTCTTGCAAGAACGCACCCAAGGGCAAGGCAATCAAGGAAATCAAGGCCAAGGCAACAATCAGCCTCACTTCGCTACCCTCAACCAGTTCCTCGCAAATCAGCCGAAGTCTTTCAGCTACTGTGCCGAGGCCACAGACGCCGATGATTGGCTCGTGGACATCAACAAGCATTTTGAATGTAGCAATGTCAGGCCTGAGGACTTTGTCAAGTTCGCTTCTTTTCAACTCAAGGATCAAGCTGCCGAGTGGTATCAACAATACAAAGATTCCAGAGGAGGTCGTGTGATTACCTGGGATGATTTCCGCCGAGACTTCAAAGCTCACCACATTCCACAAAGTGTTGTTGAGAGCAAGCGTGAGGAGTTCCGCAATCTCAAGCAAGGCAGCATGTCCGTGTATCAATACAATACTCAGTTTCAGAAACTCGCTCGCTTCGCTAAGCAAGACGTTCCTGATGAAAAGAGCATGATCTATCAATTCAGAGGTGGCCTCAGAGAAGATCTGCAATTACCTCTCGTGCTTTTTGAGCCGACCAAGTATGATGATTTCTACAATATGGCACTGAAGCAAGAGGCTGCTCAGCTCAAGTGTGAGGCTTCTAAGAAGAGAGTCAGGGACGCAGTTCAGTCTTCTTCTTCCTCACTAGTGGCTGCTAAGCAACAGAAGTTCTGGTTGCCTCCTCCTCCTCCGTTTCGTCAGCCTTTCCAGCAGAAGAACAAAGGTGGCCATGGATCTTCCCACCCACCCAACCCTGGCTATCAGAACAAGTCTCAGAATCAAGCTCCAAAGTCAAATGCTCCTTATCATCGTCCACTCTCAGAGGTGACTTGCAACAAGTGTCAGCAGAAAGGTCACTATGCTAACAAGTGCTTCAACCAAAGGCGCCTTCCACCTCCTCCTCCTGTGAGATCTTCCAGCAATGCAGTGGTCAAGCATAATCCTAAGTCTGCAAAGGTGAACATGATGAATGCAGCTCAAGCGGAGGAATCTACTGATGTGATAATGGGTAATCTCTCAGTTAATGATATTCCTGCAAAAGTCTTATTTGATACTGGTGCTTCGCTTTGTTTCATGTCAAGACCGTTTTTTGCCAAGCATGAATTCACTTGTTCACATTTGGGTAAACCCATGGATGTCGTTTCTCCGGGTAAACGTTTGAGTTCTAGTTTGGTAGTTCCGGATGTTTCCATCAAGATGGGAAACTATAAATTTCTGGCCAAACCAATTGTTCTTGGTGACTCGGATATTGATCTAATTCTCGGGATGGACTGGCTTTCTAAGCACAAGGCTCAACTTGATTGTGCTTCCAGGGAAATTAAATTGACACACTCTTCTGAGGATGTGATCAGTTATGCCGCTCATGATGAAACCATTCGGTTATTCTCTCTCAATGAGAAGGGTGAGTTGGATGCTATTTCTCAAATTCCAGTCGTTTGTGAGTATCAAGATGTCTTTCCAGAAGAGCTTCCGGGTATGCCTCCTCACCGACTAGTTGAGTTCGTTATCAATCTTGAGCCTGGCACGGAACCCGTTTGCAAGCGTCCTTACAAGCTTGGACCCAAGGAGCTGAAAGAATTGAAGAAACAGCTCGATGAACAAGAGCGTCTGGGTTTGATCACACCGAGTTCATCTCCGTGGGGTTGTGGTGTTCTTTTTGTCCAGAAGAAGGATGGCACGGACCGACTTTGTGTCGACTACCGTCCATTGAACAAGAAGACAATCAAGAACAAGTATCCACTTCCCAACATCAATGAGCTATTCGAGCAACTTAAAGGTGCTAAAGTATTCTCCAAGCTTGACCTTCGTATGGGTTATCATCAGATTCGCATTCGTGAAGAAGATATTCCCAAGACAGCATTCAGAACAAGCTTTGGTTCTTATGAATATACTGTCATGTCTTTCGGCCTTGTCAATGCTCCTCCAACATTCTCTCGAATGATGAATTTCATCTTCAACCCCTATACCAATGAATTCGTCCTGGTGTATCTCGATGATATCTTGGTCTTCTCCAAGAATAAGAAGGATCATGCCAAACATTTGCGATTGGTGCTCGACAAGCTCAGAGAGTATCAATTCTATGCGAAGTTTTCCAAATGTGAGTTTTGGCTTGATGAAGTTCTTTACCTTGGTCATATCATCTCTGCCAAGGGCATCGCTGTTAATCCCGAGAAGGTGTCTGCAATTGTGAATTGGGAACCTCCTCAGAATGTCAAGCAGCTCCGCAGTTTTCTTGGTCTTGCAAGCTATTGCCGAAGATTCGTTGAGAATTTCTCTAAGATTGCAAAGCCTCTTTCCAACCTCCTCCAGAAGCATGTGAAGTATGTCTGGACTCCTGAGTGTGACGTTGCTTTCAACACTCTCAAAGAGAAACTCGTCACAGCTCCTGTCTTAACTCCTCCTGACGAATCCAAGCCATTCGAAGTTTTCTGTGATGCTTCTCTTCAAGGTCTCGGTGCTGTGTTAATGCAAGAGAAGAAAGTTGTGGCCTATACCTCTCGTCAGTTGAAGCCCAACGAAAAGAACTACCCCACTCACGATCTTGAGTTGGCGGCAGTTGTCCATGCATTAATAACATGGAGACATCTCTTGTTGGGAAGAAAAGTGGACATATTCACCGATCACAAGAGTCTCAAGTACATCTTCACTCAGCCCAACCTCAACCTCAGGCAAACTCGATGGGTCGAAATGATTCAAGAGTACAATCCGAGTATTGAATATACTCCAGGCAAGGCCAATGTCATTGCAGATGCTTTGAGCAGGAAGGCTTATTGCAACAGCTTAATTCTCAAGCCATTCCAACCGGATCTTTGTGAAGCTTTCCGCAAGCTGAATCTCCAAGTTGTTCCTCAAGGCTTTCTTGCCAACCTCATAGTCTCTCCTACTTTGGAAGATCAAATTCGTGAGGCACAACTCCTGGATACCATGGTGAAGAAGGTGAAACGTGGTATCGACAAGGGTCTTTCCAAATACAAGTGCTATCGCATTGATGACAGAGACACTTTATTCTTCGAGGACCGGATTGTGGTTCCTAAAGGTGATCTAAGGAAAGTCATTATGAACGAGGCGCACAATTCTCTTCTTTCCATTCATCCTGGAAGTACGAAGATGTACCATGACCTCAAGCAGTCGTATTGGTGGACTCGAATGAAGCGAGAAATCGCTCAATTCGTGAATGAATGTGATGTCTGTCGAAGGGTGAAAGCAGAACACCAACGACCAGCTGGTCTCCTCCAACCTCTTGCTATCCCAGAATGGAAGTTTGATCATATCGAAATGGACTTCGTGACTGGATTTCCAAAGTCCAAGCGCGGAAATGATGCTATCTTCGTTGTCATCGACAAGCTTACTAAAGTGGCTCATTTCCTTCCAATCAAAGAATCTATCACAGCAGCTCAGTTGGCAGAGCTATACACCTCCAGGATTGTCTCCTTGCACGGCATTCCACAATTGATTTCTTCAGATCGTGGAAGCATCTTCACTTCTAAGTTCTGGGACTCCTTCCAGAAGGCCATGGGCACCAACATTCGCTTCAGCACAGCTTTCCATCCTCAAACTAGTGGCCAAGTCGAGCGAGTCAATCAAATCCTTGAAGATATGCTCAGGGCTTGTGTCATTTCCTTTGGCATGAAGTGGGAAGATTGTCTTCCATATGCCGAATTCTCCTACAACAACAGCTTCCAAGCGAGTTCGGGCAAGGCCCCATTCGAGATTCTCTATGGCAGAAAGTGCCGTACTCCTCTCAATTGGTCAGAGACTGGTGAACGCCAACTTCTTGGCAATGACTTAATCACAGAGGCTGAAGAAATGTGTAAAGTCATCCGTGAAAATCTCAAAGCCGCGCAATCGCGCCAGAAGAGTTACTATGATAGCAAGCACCGTGACTTGGCTTTCGAGATCGGAGACCATGTCTACCTCCGCGTCTCTCCAATGAAAGGCACTCGTCGCTTCGGTATCAAAGGGAAGCTTGCCCCTAGATACGTGGGTCCTTTCAAGATCATTGGCAAAAGAGGCGACCTCGCCTATCAACTTGAGCTTCCCTCCAACTTCGCGAACGTGCACGATGTGTTCCACGTGTCACAGCTTCGCAAGTGCTTCAAGACTCCCGAGCGCACCATCAACTTTGAAGATATTGACCTCCAAGAAGATCTGTCTTATCATGAGCACCCCGTTGCTATTCTTGAAGAAACTGAGCGCAAGACTCGCAACAAGTCAATCAAATTCCTGAAAGTGAAGTGGTCGCACCATTCCGACCGAGAAGCCACCTGGGAACGCGAGGACCACCTCCGTTCCGAATATCCGGAGTTCTTTCAGTCCTAGATCTCGGGACGAGATCCTCTCGTAGTGGTGGAGTGTTGTAACACCCCAGATGTAACTTTCCATATTTGTAACTCCAACTCTTGCCATTTTCGGCTATGTATGATGATATTCCCTCCGTGGTTGGGTTTTTGTCTCTCGTTTTGCATTTTGTTCATGCCATGCATTTCATATCATGTCATCATGTGCATCTCATTTGCATACGTGTTCGTCTCATGCATCCGAGCATTTTCCCCGTTGTCCGTTTTGCAATCCGACACTCCCACATGCACCGGCGCACCCCTCTTGTTTCTTTTCGTGGGCGGGTGTTAAACGTTCTCGGAATGGACCGAGGTTTGTCAAGTGGCCTTGGTACACCACTGGTAGACCACCTGTCAAGTTTCGTTCCATTTGGATGTCGTTTGATGCTCCAACGGTTAACCGGGTAACCGCAAAGTCCTTTTGTGTGTTGCAGCAAAAACCCCCTCCAAACAGCCCAACAATCCATCTAAGTCACCTCCATGCTCTCGGTCGTTCGACCACGATCGTGTGGGCGAAAACCGCACTCCATTTGGAGTCTCCTAGCTCCCTCTACCTATAAATATGTGTTCCCCCTCCGAAATCCGGATCCCGAAACCCTAGGCCCGCTCCCTCTGCGCGCCGGACACGTCCGCCCGGCGCCGGACGAAAGCCGCCGCCGCCCGCAGCCAACCGGGGCGCGACACGTGGCACCCCGGCCACCCGCGTCGCGCCGGCCCGCCGAGCCCGCGTCCGGCCCCCGCGGCCCGTGCGCCGCCGCCCGCGCCCGTCCTCCGCCTCGGCTCCGCCGCCCGCCCGCGGCTCCGCCGTCCGCCGGACCCCGCCGGCCGTCGCCGCCTCCACGCCGGGCCCTGCGCCTCCACGCCGTGCCCCGCCTCCCTCGAGCTTCTCCGACGCCGGCGTCCTCTCCTCTCCCCCGAGCTCTCTCCGGTCGCCGTCGTCCCCTCCATCTCCGGCGAGCGCCCCGCCGAGCCTCGAGCCGGCCAGATCTCGATCTGGAACGAGAGGTTGACTTCTTCTCTTCCCCTCAATTTCTCCAAGTCCCGAAATGTATTGCAATATGTTGCTCATTTCATCGCATCATATCTCATTGCATACTACTCCGTTTGGCGTGCATGATATGTAGAAATGTTCGTCACGAGATGCTCTTCATTTTGCTCCATTGTGCCATGCTCGTTTGAGTTCATATTGATTCCCAAATCTCTGATGCAAGAGTGCCATGTGATGTTTACTGCTGTTACTTAACAGAACTTGATATTTTGTTATTTTTGTTGCATTTAATGTGTGCATCTTGTGAGTATGAGCTCTACAGGTGTTTTGATATATGCCATGCCATCTTTACAGAGGTGTATGCCATGTATTTTTGTGATCTATGTGGTGACTGGCACAAGCATGCAAACTAGGCTTCGTGATGTTTCTGTTTTCAGGGACTTAGAATTTTTCTAAATCTGTGACTGCTGTTATTTTGTTGCCATGTATCCATGTGTCTACAGAGAGATCCATGCTTCTTTTGGGCATGTTCAGTAAGGCTGTTTTATAGATATAGTTGTGATCTATCCATCCATGCCCCTGTTTGCAATTATGTAGTGCCCTAGCATGTCTCAATCTTGCTCTACTTTTGCTATAAAATACTTCTGGCAGAATGTTAACATGATATTCAATTTTGCCAAGGTTGTTGTAGTTGATCCATACATGCTATGAACTTGCTCTTGCCATGGATAGCTTAATTAACATGCCATCTTGCTGTAGGTTTGTTTTTTTTGTCATGCATTGCTTTGTGATGAGTGAATCAAGCTCATCCAGATGCCTTCATAATTCTGTTTACTGCCATGCTCTGTTTTCTGCCAAGTCTGAAACCTGTTAACGAAACTTGCTATGTTTACATGGGTGCCATCATATCTTCTGTACCTTTTTGGCTCATTGTTAGTAAGGGACTTTTGTTCTATGCATTTAGTAGATTCATGCCATGCCTTGTGTTGCTATGTTAAGTTCCTGTAGCATGTGTTTTTCTTGCTCTGAACATTGCTACCTGATGCTGTTTCAGCCATGTTCAGTATTTTCACCGTGTCTGTGAACCTGATATCTTTTGCACTTTTGTCATGCTTGGTTGAACCTGTTATGGTGTGATCTAGCCGTAGCTCAGTGTTCATCTTTTGTCAAGCATCTCCTGTAGGTCACTGCCATATGCTTTGTTGCTATGTTGGAGTGCTGTAGCATAGTTACTTGATGTATTCTAAGTGCTATCATGCTGTTCATCGCAGATTCGTATCATTCTTGTTTTGCTTGCCATTTGCAAACCGTGTATCCGTTTCCGGTGATTTTTATATCGATTTCGACCGAAATCATCTCATCTTTCCAGTGGCTTACTTGGTTTGCCAAGTTACTGCCTTGATCATCAATTTTCTTCCGGAGCACGCATACGCATTGCATATCATGTCTCGCATATCATGCATGTATTGCATCATATTGCTTGTGCATTTCCCGTGATTGATTGTGGTTCCATTGCTTGTGTTCTTGTTGTGGGTAGAGCCGGGAGACGAGTTCGTGAACGAGGAACCTGTTGAGTACGCTTACGAGGATCAAGCTTTCGACAATTCTGAGAACCTTGCACGCAAGATGACTATACCCTCGAAATCACTTCTATCTTTGATTTGCTAGTTGACCGCTCTATTGCCATGCCGCGCTACCTACCACTTGCTATATCATGCCTCTCATATTTCCATGTCAAGCCCTAACCATCCTTTCCTAGCAAACCGTTGTTTGGCTATGTTACCGCTTTTGCTCAGCCCTTCTTATAGCGTTGCTAGTTGCAGGTGAAGTTGAAGTTGGTTCCATGTTGGAACATGGATAATTTTGGCATATCGCAATATCTCTTATTTAATTAATGCATCCATATATTTGGTAAAGGGTGGAAGGCTCGGCCTTATGCCTGGTGTATTCTTCCACTCTTGCCGCCCTAGTTTCCGTCATACCGGTATTATGTTCCTTGAGTTTGCGTTCCTTACGCGGTTGGGTGATTTATGGGACCCCCTTGACAGTTCGCCTTGAATAAAACTCCTGCAGCAAGGCCCAACCTTGGTTTTACCATTTGCCTACCTAAGCCTTTTCCCTTGGGTTTTCGCGAGCCCGAGGGTCATCTTTATTTTAACCCCCCGGGTAAGTGCTCCTTCGAGTGTTGGTCCGAAACGAGTAGATTGCGGGGCCACCTCGGGGAAACTTGAGGCCTGGTTTTACTCGTAGGATGTCTCATCCGTTGTGCCCTGAGAACGAGATATGTGCAGCTCCTATCGGGATTTGTCGGCACATCGGGTGGCTTTGCTGGTCTTGTTTTACCATTGTCGAAATTTCTTGTAAACCGGGATTCCGAGACTGATCGGGTCTTCGCGGGAGAAGGTTTGTCCTTCGTTGACCGTGAGAGCTTATAATGGGCTAAGTTGGGACACCCCTGCAGGGTATTATCTTTCGAAAGCCGTGCCCGCGGTTATGAGGCAGATGGGAATTTGTTAATGTCCGGTTGTAGAGAACTTGTCACTTGATTTAATTAAAATACATCAACCGTGTGTGTAGCCGTGATGGTCTCTTCTCGGCGGAGTCCGGGTAGTGAACACGGTTTGAGTTATGCATGAACGTAAGTAGTTTCAGGATCACTTCTTGATCATTTCTACCTTCGCGACCATTGCGTTGCTTCTCTTCTCGCTCTCATTTGTGTATGTTAGCCACCATATATGCTTAGTGCCTGCTGCAGCTCCACCTCATTACACCATCCTTTCCTATAAACTTAAATAGTCTTGATCTCGCGGGTGTGAGATTGCTGAGTCCTCGTGACTCACATATTCTACCAAAACAGTTGCAGGTGCCGACGAAGCCAGTGCAGATGACGCAACCGAGCTCAAGTGGGAGTTCGACGAGGAACGTGGTCGTTACTATGTTTCTTTTCCTGATGATCAGTAGTGGAGCCCAGTTGGGACGATCGGGGATCTAGCATTTGGGGTTATCTTATTTTCATTTGGATTTGACCGTAGTCGGTCTATGTGTGGATTTTGGATGATGTATGAATTAATTTATGTATTGTGTGAAGTGGCGATTGTAAGCCAACTCTCGTTATCCCATTCTTGTTCATTACATGGGATTGTGTGAAGATGACCCTTCTTGCGAAAAAACCACAATGCGGTTATGCCTCTAAGTCGTGCCTCGACACGTGGGAGATATAGCCGCATCGTGGGCTACAAGTATGCACCGTTGTGATAGTTCGTCGTGCTGACCAACCACATGATGATCTGGTGTGATAAGCTCTACGTTCACATACAATGGGTGCAAGAAAGTTTTGCACATGCGGAATATTCGGGTTAAACTTGACGAGCCTAGCATCTACAGACATGGCCTCAGAACACTGAGACCGAAAGGTCGAATGTGAATCATATAGTAGATATGATCAACACAGAGATGTTCACCATTGAAAACTACTCCATCTCACGTGATGATCGGACATGGTTTAGTTGATATGGATCACGTGATCATTTAGATGACTCGACGGATGTCTATCTAAGTGGGAGCTCTTAAGTAATATGATTAATTGAACTTAATTTATCAGGAACTTAGTCTTGATAGTTTTTGCATATCTATGTTGTAGATCAATGGCCCGTGCTACCGTTCCCTTGAATTTTAATGCGTTCCTAGAGAAAGCTAAGTTGAAAGATGATGGTAGCAACTACACGGACTGGGTCCGTAACTTGAGGATTAACCTCATTGCTGCACAGAAGAATTATGTTCTCGATGCACCGCAAGGTGAAAAGCCCCCTCCCGCTAACGTGGACGCTTTGAACGTCTGGTAGACGCGGTTTGATGACTACTCTATAGTTCAGTGTGCCATGCTTTACGGCTTAGAATCGGGACGTCAAAGACCTTTTGAACGTCATGGACCATATGAGATGTTCCAGGAGTTGAAGTTAACATTTCAAGCAAATGCCCGAGTTGAGAGGTATGAAGTCTCCAACAAGTTCTATAGCTGCAAGATGGAGGAGAACAGTTCTGTCAGTGAACACATACTCAGAATGTCTGGGTACCATAACCACTTGACTCAGCTGGTTGTTAATCTTCCGGATGATAGTGTTATTGATAGAGTTCTTCAATCACTGCCACCAAGCTACAAAGGCTTCGTGATGAACTATAATATGCAAGGGATGGATAAGACAATTCCCGAGCTCTTCGCTATGCCCAAAGCTACGGAGGTAGAAATCAAGAAAGAGCATCAAGTGTTGATGGTTAACAAGACCACTAGTTTCAAGAAAAAGGGCAAGGGAAAGAAGGGGAACTTCAAGAAGAATGGCAAGCAAGTTATCACTCCCGGGAAGAAATCCAAGTCTGGACCCAAGGCTGAAACTGAGTGCTTCTACTGCAAAGGGACTGGTCACTGGAAGCGGAACTGCCCCAAGTATTTGGCGGATAAGAAGGATGGCAAAGTGAACAAAGGTATGTTAGATATACATGTTATTGATGTGTACCTTACTAATGCTCGTAGTAGCGCCTGTGTATTTGACACTGGTTCTGTTGCTCATATTTGCAACTCGAAACAGGGGCAATAGATTAAATGCAGATTGGCTAAGGACGAGGTGGCGATGCGCGTCGGGAATGGTTCCAAGGTCCATGTGATCGCCGTTGGCACGCTACCTCTACATCTACCTTCGGGATTAGTTTTAGACCAGAATAATAGTTATTTGGTGCCAGCGTTGAGCATGAACATTATATCTGGATCTTGTTTGATGCAAGACGGTTATTCATTTAAATCAGAGAATAATGGTTGTTCTATTTATATGAGTAATATCTTTTATGGTTATGCACCCTTGAAGAGTGGTCTATTTTTGTTGAATCTCGATCGTGGTGATACACATATTGATGCCAAAGGATGCAAACTTGATAATGACAGTGCAACATATTTGTGGCACTACCGTTTAGGTCATATTGGTGTAAAGCGCATGAAGAAACTCCATGTGGATGGACTTTTGGAATCACTTGATTATGAATCATTTGATGCTTGCGAACCATGCCTCATGGGCAAGATGACTAAGACTCCGTTCTCCGGAACAATGGAGCGAGCCACTGACTTATTGGAAATAATACATACTGATGTATGCGGTCCGATGAGTGTTGAGGCTCGCGGCGGGTATCTTTATTTTATGACCTTCACAGATGATTTGAGCAAATATGGGTATATCTACTTAATGAAACACAAGTCTGAAACATTTGAAAAGTTCAAAGAATTTTAGAGTGAAGTGGAAAATCATCGTGACAAGAAAATAAAGTTTCTATGATCTGATCGCGGAGGCGAATATTTGAGTTACGAGTTTGGTCTTCATTTAAAACAATGTGGAATAGTTTCACAACTCATGCCACCTAGAACACCATAGCGTAATGGTGTGTCCGAACATCGTAACCGTACCTTATTAGATATGGTGCGAACTATGATGTCTCTTACCAATTTACCACTATCATTTTGGGGTTATGCATTAGAGACGGCTGCATTCACGTTAAATAGGGCACGATCTAAATTCGTTGAGACGACACCGTATGAACTGTGCTTTGGTAAGAAACCTAAGCTGTCGTTTCTTAAAGTTTGGGGTTGCGATGCTTATGTGAAAAAGCATCATCCTGATAAGCTCGAACCCAAATCGGAGAAGTGCGTCTTCATAGGTTACCCAAAAGAAACTGTGGGGTACACCTTCTATCACAGATCCGAAGGCAAGAAATTTGTTGCTAAGACTAGATCCTTTCTAGAGAAGGAGTTTCTCTCGAAAGAAGTGAGTGGGAAGAAAGTAGAACTTGATGAGGTAAGTGTACCTTCTCTTGAATTGGAAAGTAGCTCATCCGAGAAAACCGTTCTCGTGATGCCTACACAAATTAGTTAGGAAGCTAATGATGATGATCATGAAACTTCAGATCAAATTAGTACCAAACCTCGTAGGTTAACCAGAGTACGTTCCGCACGTGAGTGGTACGGTAATCCTGTTCTGGAAGTCATGTTACTAGACCATGACGAACCTACGAACTATGAGGAAGCGATGATGAGCCCAGATTCCGCAAAATGGCTTGAGGCCATGAAATATGAGATGGGATCCATGTATGAGAACAAAGTATGGACTTTTGTTGACTTGCCCGATGATCGGCAAGCCATAGAGAATAAATGGATCATCAAGAAGAAGACTGATGCTGATGGTAATGTTACTGTCTACAAAGTTCGACTTGTTGTGAAAGGTTTTCGACAAGTTCAAGGAGTTGACTACGATGAGACCTTCTCACCCGTAGCGATGCTTAAGTCTGTCCGAATCATGTTAGCGATTGCCGCATTTTATGATTATGAAATTTGGTAAATGGACGTCAAAACTGCATTCTTTTATGGATTTCTTAAAGAAGAGTTGTATATGATGCAACCAGAAGGTTTTGTTGATCCTAATGGTGCTAACAAAGTGTGTAAGCTCCAGCGATCCATTTATGGACTGGTGCAAGAATCTCGGAGTTGGAATATACGCTTTGATGAAGTGATCAAAGCATATGGTTTTATACAGACTTTTGGAGAAGCCTGTATTTACAAGAAAGTGAGTGGGTGCTCTGTAGCGTTTCTAATATTATATGTGGATGACATATTGTTGATTGAAAATGATATAGAATTTCTGGATAGCATAAAAGGATACTTGAATAAGAGTTTTTCAATGAAAGACCTCGATGAAGCTGCTTATATATTGGGAATCAGATCTATAGAGATAGATCGAGATGCTTAATTGGACTTTCAGAAAGCACATACCTTGATAAAGTTTTGAAGAAGTTCAAAATGGACTAATCAAAGAAAGTGAAGTTGAGTCAGACTCAATGCCCAACCATAGCAGAAGATAGAGAGTAAATGAAAGTCATTCCCTTTGCCTCAGCCATAGGTTCTATCATGTATGCAATGTTGTGTACCAGACCTGATGTGTGCCTTGCTATAAGTTTAGCATGGAGGTACCAAAGTAATCCAGGAGTGGATCACTGGACAACGGTCAAGAACATCCTGAAGTACCTGAAAAGGACTAAGGATATGTTTCTCGTTTATGGGGGTGACAAAGAGCTCGTCGTAAATGGTTACGTTGATGCTAGCTTTGACACTGATCCGGATGACTCAAAGTTGCAAACCGGATACATATTTATATTGAATGGTGGAGCTGTCAGTTTGTGCAGTTCCAAGCAAAGCATCGTGGCGGGATCTACGTGTGATGCGGAGTACATAGCTACTTCGGAAGCATCAAATGAAGGAGTCTAGATGAAGGAGTTCATATCCGATCTAGGTGTAATACCTAGTGCATCGGGTCCAATGAAATTCTTTTGTGACAATACTGGAGCAATTGCCTTAGCGAAGGAATCCAGATTTCACCAGAGAACCAAACACATCAAGAGACGCTTCAACTCCATCCGTGATCAAGTCAAGGAGGGAGACATAGAGATTTGCAAAATACATACGGATCTGAATGTGGCAGACCCGTTGACTAAGCCTCTTCCACGAGAGAAACATGATCAGCACCAAGACTCCATGGGTGTTAGAATCATTACAATGTAATCTAGATTATTGACAGTAGTGCAAGTCGGAGATTGAAGTAAATATGCCCTAGAGGCAATAATAAAGTTGTTATTTATATTTCCTTATATCATGATAAATGTTTATTATTCATGCTAGAATTGTATTAACCGAAATCTTGATACATGTGTGAATACACACTGGTACGCGTCGGTGCTATACAAACGGTTTTTAACCCCTTTCCGCGATGGCATCTGGAACCGTCGCCTAGTGAGTGACGGTGATAGGGGGTCCTTCCCACACGACCCAGAAACCGTCGGGGATATGCCCTCCTGGCACACACGCTCGGCAAAATGAGGTCGTGTGCGACCGGCGAGCGCTCAAATATGGTAATATGTATAGTAGAGCTAAAAAATACAATTATACATGCGGAATTGTTTCCGGTCGCAAGTACATCCCACACAGTCTGTCCCCGCTAAACGTTTCCGTTCGTATGTACATCCCACACAGTCGCTCCAAGGAAAATGTTTCCGTTCACAGGGACATCACCCACAATTTTCCCCGATAAATCGTTTGTGATAGCGTTGCCATTGCACACTATATTAACAATTTTATCGTTCGCGTTATTGAATGCATCACACACGGTGCGTAGAAGAAACTGTGCGGCAAAGGCTGTCCATCACACAGAGTTTTTATGTGGTAAAGGTTTTTGCAAGGTGGCCTAACGCAAACAGTTTTCAAGAGAAGGTCATGTGTGATTGTTCATTGATCCAACACGGTTTATTGCTAGAAACTATGTGCGTTGCCTGAGGTCATCGCCCACGGTATTTTCTGAATAACCGTTTGCAATAGAAAAACCCAATTAGCAGGCTAATTGCCCTATTATTAATAATCCATTTATTAATCTAATTGACATTCATATTAAGCACATAATATATTTCTTTTTCATATTAAGGAAGCAGGATTTCATAATTGAAATGCATCAGAGTACAACATGATATAGCTTCAGCACTCAGCTACCGCATTACACAACTGCACCAGCACCAAGTTTCACATGCAACATGTAGAACCTTTCGAAATTAGCATCATAGACGGTATATAGACAAACGCATCTCATCTGGAAAACTACTGAAGTGGAAGGCGAATATTGAGCCTTCTTTCATGTTGAAGGTCTTTGCAACTTTAGGCCAGTGCCTGTGGATGATTGACCATCCGTCCTTCGTCCTCTTTAGGAACACTTCAATATTGAACCGTGGGTGTTGTATGAAAACCTTCCTTGCTTCCCGACCATGGAGGTGGTTTGAGAGGTAATCATCAGTGAACTGCTTTGAAATGGCCTGAAAACAAGGATGTGCATAAATATCTTCTCTATATTGGAAATGGAGCAAAGGAATAAAAAAAGGCAAGGTATAATAGTTAGTACCTTCTTGTAGTGAACTAATATCTTCTTCATTGTGCAGACAAAGAACTTGTTGTTTTTTGTCGCTAATTTCTTTACCCTAACAACCTTTTTGAATTTCTTGACTTGATTGATATTCATGGACAACTCATTTCCCCATATGCAAAAAGGGTCGAGTAGTGAGTCAAAACCTCTGACAGCAGGACCTACATGTGCAAGACCAAATTGTTAAAAACCTAAATATTAGAATGGTTCTTGCAATTGCACAATAATGTGCTATTAGACAACGGACCATGCACGTGCTAACCTCGATTGTAAACCTCAGTGCTTCCCATTGTTTCCCTGCAACACATATAAGGTAGTTAGTCATCAGGTTAAGTAAGGGTTCGCATGCTATCAGTGAAATATGTTGATGAAAAATAAGCACATTGCAGATTCATCAGATTAATTCAAGCCACATGGAAAACCCATTTATCCAAACCAAGCATGGTTAAGAACTAGGAAATATAGTATTTGTATATGTTTCTCATGCATTAAGTGCAGCCAAATTTGATTTATTCCTCACATGCACAACAATACAAAATTCTACCCACGACAATTGGACATCGCATTGCAGAATTGAACCAAGCAGTTAACTAAACACCACAACAAATGAACCAAACATTAACTGAGCACCACATTGCACAATGTAACAGACTCCTAATAAAAGATTAGATAGTTAACCAAACCAAGCATGCTTAACAACTTGGAGATATAGCGATTTTATTCGTTTCTCATGTATTTACTACAACCAAATTCAATTTATTCCTCACATGGTATACAATAACAGAACGCACCCACAACTATTGAACATCGCATTGCAGAATTGATCCAAACGGTTAACTGAGCACCACATTGCACAATGTATAACCAAACCAAGCATGCTTGACAACTTGGAAATATAGCAATTGTATTCGTTTCTCATGTATTTTGTAAAGATAAATTTGATTTATTTCTCACATGGAAGACAATACAAAATTGCAGCCAAAAGAATTGAACATCACATTTTGAGAATTGAACCAAACAGTTAACTGAAGACGACAACTAATTAACAAAGCAATTAATAAGTGAGCACCACACTGCACGACATATAGAACATATACACTAGAGCAACAAATTGCATGGTAAAATTAGATAGCACAATTCACTAGAATTTGTGAAGGAAAGGCAGGAGCAGCACACGCAATGTGTAAACCGAGCATGCTTAACCGGCGTAGCTAGCAAATGGTGAGGTGCTCCTCCAAGATCTGGGTGTCAGCACGAATGGCAGCCATCGTGACCTTATCCGCGCGTGCGGCCGCGATTTGCTTCTCCGCTGCCAAATGCTCCTTGAGATCCTGGCTATACTGCGTGCACCATGGCTTAGGGCGGCGCTTATTTGGTGGAGGGGTCGATGATTTGGGTGGAAGGTGTCGCGCTAGCGGTCGGGGCATGTAGGATATGGAAGGAGGAGCAGGATGGAGGTCGGGTGTGGATTACCTGCCTGGATAGACGAGGCCGAGTAGTGTGAAGAAGGGTCGCCGGCGAGGAGGCGGCACTGCAAGCAAGGAGTGAAGATTTCAACTTGAAAAGGAAGGCCGAAACAGGGGAAATGTGGCTTTTGGTAAGGGGGAGTGGGCGGGGAGATAGATATTTCCGCGGAAGCCGAAAATTTGGAATCGCATCGGCGAAAAAACTGGCGCGCAAAGTGTCATCAGACACGGTCCCTTATTCAGAACTATGTACGAAATGTGAACATCGCAAACGATTCAGATAGCTTAACCCGTGTGTGATGAGTTTGAACGTCCAAAATTTTGGTTCGAATTTCCCTGGTTACAGTGGTCATCCACGTCATTGCATAATTTGGGTAGACAAAGGAGACTATAGCACACCCACACTTCTTAATCGAGCAAGTTCAGCAATTAAACAGAGCTAGCTGACCTAAACATTACTCTCTCAAATTATAGACCGACGCTCTTAATTAAACAAAACAAAGAGTACTACTACGGCTGGTGCTCGTCGATCTCCGCCACCGCCTCCATGTCCAGCTCGCGCCCGACAGTCTCCTGGGGAAGGGGCTCCATGACATCCATCACACTATACTCGGCAAGCATCTCGCCATCCGCGTCCGCCATCTCTTTTGAAAAGGCCGCCACGAACTGGGCGCAGGCGGCCGCGATCTAGGCTTCGACGGGCTCCGTCGTCGCAAGGTATGCGGCGGAGGAACGGACGACTGCTCGAATGCTCTCGACGATTGCCAACTCTTCAGCTGTGGATTGCCAACCAATGTCGGAGAAGCTTCGTTCGATTTGTGCGGTGACCGCCACGAGCTGGGCATGGGCAGCCTCGACATGGTCGTGGGCGGCCTCCATCAGGGCTAAGGCCACCATTGCGGAATGGACAGCTGTTGTGCCGCTCTCACGAGTTGCTATCTCCGAGGCAGATGTTGCTGCCGCCACTTGAGAAGCAATAGAGGACGTTTGGGCTGCCTTGGCCACCCGGTCGCAGATTGCGGCCGCGCTCATGCACCTTGTTGGCACACGCATGGCGGTTGTGGCCGCGCTCTCCCTGGAGTGGGCCACCAAAGTTGCCCTCACGACGCGGGTCCACGTGCCCATCTTTCACCGGCGACGATTGAACGGTGAAATGATATTTGGGGAGTGAGCTAGTGTGCTTGAGATGCCAGCTGTGGACTGTAGCCGACGCACCTTCTCGCGTAAACCATAGGTGTACTATACACCAACGGTGCTCCAGGATATTTGTGCTCCATCTCACACGGTTGGTGATAATAAACTGTGTGGGATCTACTTGATTTTTCATCTTGATTTGAATTACATAATGGGGTCACAGCGGCAATGGATGGTGTTTGAATGGCTATACCTTTTATCTGAAGTGAACATGCAACTATATGTGTGTCGTAAAAGAATTATAATTATTCAGGGTTCGTTTGAACATTTTACACATTAAATTGGTTTTCTAGCCATTTCAGGTGCACAATTCAAAATTAAACTACATGCACATGCTGCAGTGCACCAACATGGGTTGTAAAATCATATATGTGTCCATGGGTTTATGCTTATGTCCCATGCAAGAAATGGGGATGAAATTCGAACACCACGGCACCGTGGCTCTCCGACAAACGTCGACGTACTTGCTTTTGTAATTCTAGTAAATCCAAAATTCGTCCGAAATTCATGAAACTTGGCATGCTATCATGGAGCGGCATCAACATGCCGTGGTAAATTTTTTGTCCCATTTGGGTCAGGTTTGGGTATAAGCTTCTCATAAAGCAGAGCTTCTCACAACAAGTGTGATGGTTTCGGTAGGGAACGTTTCACCTTTCTGGACAAAACGATATCCGTTGCCTCTTCTCGATTTCAAATTTTTTCCTAGTGTCAACACAGAACAAAAGGAGTGTTGTGTCAATTTTTGGGATTTTTCGCGGTTCCCTTGGACATTTTTATACATTAACTGAGTTTTCTATGCATTCATGTGCATAATTCAAATTTGAACTACAGGCACATGCCCTAATGCATATAAATTAGTTGAAAATTCAAATTTGTGTCCTTGGTTGCATGCTTAGGTCCCATGCAAGAAATGGGAATGAATGTCAAACACCCTGCCACCGTCACTCAGCCACAAACATTGAGATACCTGGTTTTTAAATTCTAGTAAATCCAAAGCTCATCTGAAATTCATGAAACTTGGCATGCTGTCATGGAGCGGCATCAACATGCCGTGATAATTTTTTTGTCCCATTTGGGGCAGGTTTGGGTATATGCTTCTCACAAACCAGAGCTTCTCACAACAAACCTGACGGTTTCGGTAGGGAACGTTTCACCTTTCTGGACGAAACGATATCCATTGCCTCTTCTCGATCTCAATTTTTTTCCTAGTGTCAACATAGAACAACAGAAGTGCTGTGTCAATTTTTGGGATTTTTCGGGGTTCGTTTGGACATTTTTATGCATTAATTGAGTTTTCAATGCATTTATGTGCATAATTCAAATTTGAACTACATGCACATGCTCTAATGCATATAAATTGGTTGAAAATTCAAATCTGTGTCCTTGGTTCATGCTTAGGTCCCATGCAAGAAATGGGAATGAATGTCAAACACCCTGCCACCGTCACTCAGCCGCAAACATTGAGATACCTGGTTTCTAAATTCTAGTAAATCCAAAACTCATCTGAAATTCATGAAACATGGCATGCTATCATGGAGCGGCATCAACATGTCGTGGTAAATTTTTTGTCCCATTTGG
Source organism: Triticum aestivum (assembly GCF_018294505.1). Taxonomy (NCBI): domain Eukaryota; kingdom Viridiplantae; phylum Streptophyta; class Magnoliopsida; order Poales; family Poaceae; genus Triticum; species Triticum aestivum. Next base: position 342,857,007 of record NC_057811.1, read on the forward strand.
GGCAGGTTTGGGTACGCTTCTCACAAACCATAGCTTCTTACAACAAGCATGATGGTTTCGGTAGGGAACGTCCCACCTTTGAGGACGAAATAATATCCATTGCCTCCTATTGCTTTCAAAAAAAATTCTCGTGTCAACATACAACAACAGGAGTGTTGTGTCAATTTTTTTGATTTTTCGGGGTTCGTTTGGGCATGTTTATGCATTAATTGAGTTTTCAATGCATTCATGTGCATAATTCAAATTTGAACTACATGCACATGCTCTAATGCATATAAATTGGTTGAAAATTCAAATATGTGTCCTTGGTTGCATATTTAGGTCCCATGCAAGAAATGGGAATAAATGTCAAACATGTTGGGGATATAACTGCTGGTGTCACCCGCCCAGGAGGGGCCGGGTTACGTCACGACGATCATCCCATGAAGCCCAATATCAAGCTTGAGGATGGCGGTTCAGTAATGGGCTTAAGGCCTAGAGGCGGCTTAAGGCCCGTAGTGATAAACCGCCGTTAAGGCATGACTTGTAGTGTAAGGCAGGAATAGTTAAGAGTCTGAGCCGGACACTGTTATAAGCCGGCCGGGATTCTGAGAGCCGTGGGGCGTTAACCTCTCTATATAAAGGGACGACCCAGCGGCGGTTCAGGACAAGGAAGATCGGATCGATAGCCAGGCATAGCGGTTTAGCTCCCTGTCATCGAAACCCTAAGTAATCCAATCTCAACTGGAGTAGGCTTTTACCTTCACCGTAAGGGGCCGAACCAGCATAATCCTCGTGTCCTTTGTCCCGTTTAACCCCTTTAAGCTTCCTAGTTGCGATGGCTCCACGACTAAGTCCTTGCACGAGGACATCTGCCGTGACAATTCCACGACAGTTGGCGCTCACCGTGAGGCTAGCGCACGGTGGATTTGAGTTCTTGAAGGGCAGCTTCGAAGGGCTCAAGGGATACGCTGTGGGCCGGATGACCAAGAGTCGTCGCGGCAAGCTCTACATCGACGACACTGGCTGGGGCCCCGACGCCGGTTCAATCGAGTACGGGTACCGGGTCCCCTTCGGTGGAATCCATGTTTTCATTGGCAAGCTTGGCGAGCCGGGCCCTGAGCCGGACCTCTGCGCCGACCTCGTCGAGATGGCTCAGCGTGCGAGACCCGCCCGGACTCTGCCTGCCTTGAAGCATGCTTTCGTGGGATGCGTCCGTGGAGGACTCTCTGAAGGATCTGGATCTGGCGATGAGACGGCCGCCGCTCTGAAGGCGAGTCGTCCACAGATGAGACCAACTCGTTGTATCAACTTCAAGACGGCAGGCTCAGGGGTTGTTCCGATGGCGACAGTATTCCGGACCCCTTTGAACCGCCAAGCCGGGTTGGAATATTCATGGCCGGCACACAACCTGTTCAAAACCCCGACGCTGGGGCAGGAGGCCCTGTGCACTCGCCGGCTCAGGTGCTAATGGATCTCACAGATAAGATGATGGCCCTGTTAACTGCCACGGTCGTCCCGGCGGATCAAGCTCAACATGATGCAGAAGTGGCACAACTAAAATTGGACATAGCGCAGGCCAAGGAAGACCTGGCAGCGGAAGGAGTTAGGATGGCTGCGGAGTGGGCGGCTCTGGATGCCCAGGCTCAGTTTATTCAGGCGCAGTCTTTCCGGCTCACGATGGATCAGAACGCATCCAATGAGGTCATTAGAAGGAGGTATCAGAAGGCTCAATCTCGGCTCCCTCCGGTTTATGATCCTCGCAACCTCTTCAACACACCCGGTGCAGGGCCTAGCAACCCGCCAGAGATAAATCAGATCACGGCACGCGGGGTGGGAACGCTGGTTCAGCCACCAGTGATGGGGCCTCCCCGTGTGAATACTGCACCGCCTCCATATGTGCCAACACCACCGGGTCATTATTCTAACCCGTTGGAAAACATGATCGAAACCCGCAGGTTCAGAGAACTTCTTCAGACGGCTTTAGCGCAGCAGGAGGCATATTCATATAGCCGGGACAGGATTCGTTCGACCCCTCGACAGGCAATTCGTCAAAACCGGAGTCCGAGTTATAGCAGACACATGGCGTCGGCGACCGGCTCAAGCAACGTCCGGCGCCATGACTTTCCTGGGGGGCATGGCCCGGCGCATAATGGAGCCTTTAATGCGGTAGGTCAAGACAGAGCACGTCAGGAAGCTGAGCAGGCAGCTCAGATGACGGCTTACCAGCCTTTTCTGGTTTACCCGACAGCTTCTATTGAGGTAGGCATGGCTACAAGAGCCGGAGGCGTCCCTTGCCTGGTGCCGGCTCTCCGTAATGAACGTCTGCCCAAGGATTTCAAAGGACCTAGGAAGGTACCTAATTACACGGCTGATTTACAGCTCGGAGCATGGGTTGAGAGCTACGAGATGGCTATGGAGTTGCTGGAGGTCAGCGAAGCGGCAATGGCCAAATACTTCACCATGATGTTGGATGGGACTGCCCGCACTTGGTTGAAGGGACTGCCGCCCAATTCCATCGGGTCATGGGCAGAGCTAAAAGCCTGGTTCATCCAAAACTTCAAAGATACATGTAGGCAATCAATGTCAATTGTGGATTTGACTAACTGCAAACAGCAAGAAGGCGAGTCTACAACCCATTGGGTACGTCGGGTCAAAGAGAAAATACATTCGTCTAATAAGATGGATGCCGGCTCTGCGGTCTTGATGTTGGAGCAAAATTGTCGTTTTGCACCCCTGAAGATGAAGCTTGGGCGGCTCAAGCGCGATTGCAACGATATGGGTACGCTGATGGCGGCTCTGGTCAAGTACGCCGACTCTGATAGTACCAAGGATCCCCCGTCTGATGAGGAAAAGACAGGGAAGGGAAAGAAGAATGGCAATGGCAAGGGGCATCAGCATAACCCGGTGAACCAGGGAAGTAATAAACGTAAGGCTGATGGCAGTATGGAATTTGTGGACAACAGCAATGTGCAAGGTAACAACCACCGACGTAAGGGGAGACCACCTCCCCGATCCGCCGGATCAGGCCCGACGCTTGAGCAATTGTTGAATTAGCCCTGTCCAAGGCACGGCTCTAGGGAGAAGCCAGCCACTCATCTATGGAAAGACTGTGCAATCATGAAAGCTTTCAAAAATTCCAACACTTTCAATGGCAACAATGGGCAGGGCGGTGGCTCAGGCGGCGGCGGCTTTCATGGCCCGGGCGGCGGTTCAAATTCCAGTTTTCAGAATTTTCAAAGTAATCAAGGTGGGTTCAACCAGCAATCTGGCCAGGGTAATCAGCAGCAGCAACAGGGGGGATATCAGACCAATCCAAAGCAGCTCAACAGTGGACAGTATCATGTGTTTACTACCAGTTTGTGCAAGCGAGACCAGAAGCTTCATAAAAGGGCTGTGAACGCTGTTGAGCCGGCGGTTCCACGTTACTTGCGATGGTCTGAGCAACCTATTGTATGGAGTAGGGAGGATCACCCTCCCCCGGTTGATAATCCGGGTCACCTGGCTTTGGTGGTGGCTCCTCAGGTTGGTGGGTATAAATTCACTAAGGTGCTCATGGACGGGGGCAGCAGCATCAACATCCTCTATTATGAGACCTTCCGTCGTATGGGATTAACCGATAAAAACCTCAGCCAGTCCAATACTGTTTTCCACGGCGTAGTGCCTGGTAAGTCGGCGTATCCAGTTGGTAAGATCGAGCTGGAAGTAGCCTTTGGAGATGAGTACAACTCCAGGGCGGAAAAACTGACTTTTGAGGTGGTCAAGATCAGAAGCCCGTACCATGCCCTATTTGGGCGGCCGGCTTACGCCAAGTTCATGGCACGGCCGTGTTATGTATATTTGCAGCTTAAGATGCCGGGTCACAACGGGACCATTACGGTTCATGGCAACCGAAAGGTAGCTTTGGAGTGCGACGCTGCTTACGCTGAGTCTGTTTGTGCGACAGAAGAGTTGAAGTTTTATAAAGATAATGTTGACCCGGAAGATATGACGTCTCTGAAAAAGCCAACCACGGAGCATGAGCTGATAATGAAGTTTAAGTCGTCCGATGAGTGTGTTCTAGGTGACTCATCTAAGCAGTTCAGCATCAGCGCCAATCTGGATCCTAAATAGGAAGGTGCGCTCATCGAGTTCATCCGTGAGAACCGGGACATCTTTGCATGGAAACCTTCTGACATGCCGGGTGTACCGAGAGAGCTCGCTGAGCACACTCTTAATATTGATCCAAAATTTAAGCCAGTCAGGCAATTCCTCCGTCGGTTTAATGAGGAGAGGCGGAAGGCCATTGGTGAGGAACTAGCTCGGCTCTTGGCGGTCAGGTTCATTGTGTAAGTCTTTCATCCAGAATGGTTAGCTAACCCGGTGCTCGTACTCATGAAGAACGGCACCTGGCGTATGTGTGTGGATTATACGGATTTAAACAAGGCTTGTCCGGCTGATCCTTTTGCTCTCCCTTGTATTGATCAAATTATTGATGCTACGGCGGGTTGCGAGCGTTTGAGTTTTTTGGATGCGTACTCTGGTTACCATCAGATTAAAATGGCTGTTAAGGACCAAGAGAAGACGGCGTTCATTACTCCCTTTGGAGCTTTCTGTTATGTGTCTATGCCTTTTGGGCTCAAGAGTGTACAGGCGACTTACCAGCGTTGCGTGCAGAATTGTCTTCATAATCAGATTGGGCGCAACGTTCATGCCTATGTGGATGATATTGTGGTCAAATCCAGAGAGAAGGAGACCTTGATAGATGATCTGAGAGAGACCTTTGATAATCTCCGGATCTACAAGATGATGCTTAACCCGGCCAAGTGTGTTTTTGGTGTTCCTGCAGGCAAGCTCTTGGGATTCCTGGTTTCTCACAGAGGCATTGAAGCTAACCCGGAGAAGATCAAGGCAATCACCTCTCTGGCTAAGCCAGCGTGTATAAATGACGTCCAGCATCTGGCAGGTCGCATCGCTGCTTTGAGTCAATTTATAAGCCGGTTGGGCGAAAAGGCCATACCACTGTATCAGATGATGAAGAAAACAGATGACTTTGTCTGGAGTGATGCTGCTAATGCTGCTTTTGAGGATTTGAAAAGACAGTTAGCTGAGCCACCAGTCCTTGCTGCTCCCGTCGATAAGGAGCCCTTATTGTTGTATGTAGCCGCTAACACACGAGCCATCAGTGTGGCCATCGTGGTGGAGCGCAAGGAGGCAGGTAAGGAACATCCGGTTCAGCGGCCGGTTTACTATGTCAGCGAAGTACTCATTGAGTCCAAGCAACGGTATCCACATTGGCAGAAGCTTGTTTATGGGTTGTTCATGGCGAGCCGGAAGCTTAAGCATTATTTCCAGGGCCACCCCATCATTGTGGTTAGTTCTGCTCCTTTAGGAGATATCATCCAAAACAGAGAAGCCACCGGAAGAGTTGCTAAGTGGGCCATTGAACTTGGGCCTCATGATTTAAAGTATGTGCCACGCACTGCTATCAAATCTCAAGCATTGGTAGACTTCATCAACGACTGGACAGAACTGCAGATGCCTGAGGAGAGGCCAGATAACACATACTGGACTATTCACTTCGACGGGTCCAGGCAGTTGGAGGGCTCGGGGGCTGGAGTCATTTTAGCTTCCCCTCGAGGTGACAAATTTCGTTATGTGCTACGGTTGATGTTCCCCTGTACTAACAATGCAGATAAGTATGAGGCCTTCCTCCATGGTCTTCGGATGGCTAAGGAGATGAGCTTAAGCCGGCTGAGATGCTTTGGCGACTCAGATTTGGTGGCTCAACAGGTATCAGGCAAGTGGGATTCCAAGGACCCCCTCATGGCGGCTTATCGCCGTGAAGTTGATGCCATCGCCGGGCATTTTCAGGGTTATCAAGTGGAGCACATTGACCGCAGAAAGAACGAGGCGGCTGATGCCTTAAGCCGGCTGGGCTCTCAGCGTAAGCCGGTGCCACCTAATACTTTCTTGGATATTCTGCATAACCCTTCTGTCAAGTTGCCTATAGAGGAAGACTTGGCTGTTCCTGAACCAAAAGCACAGTTGGTGGCGGCTCTTCACGTTATCCCAGATTGGACAGTGCCATACTTGGCTTACATGACCTGGGGAGACTTGCCTGAGGATGAAACTTTGGCCAGACAGATAACCCGGCGGTCTAAGTCAATGATAACTACCGATGGCGAGCTGCATCATCGCAGTGTTATTGGGGCTTTTCAGCATTGTGTATCCCCTGAGGAGGGTCAAGAAATTTTACGAGAGGTTCACGAGGGGGATTGTGGCCATCATGCAGGCTCGAAATCCCTTGTGGCGAAGGCTTTTCGTCATGGTTTTTATTGGCTGACGGCTCACAGTGACGCAAAGGACCTGGTCAGTAAATGTGACGGTTGTCAGAAGTTCTCAAGACGTGCTCACGTGCCAGCTCAAGAGTTGAGGATGATTCCAATCACTTGGCCGTTTGCAGTCTGGGGGCTTGATATAGTTGGGCCTTTCAAAAGGTCCAAGGATAAGAAGACCCACCTCTTGGTGGCGGTGGACAAGTTCACAAAGTGGGTTGAGGCAGAACCAGTTAGTAAGTGTGACACAGCCACGGCAGTTCAGTTCATGAAAAAGGTGATATTTCGCTTCGGTTTTCCACACAGCATTATAACTGACAATGGTACCAATCTGTCTAAAGGCGCCATGGAAGAATTTTGCCAACGAGAGCATATTCGGCTTGATGTTTCATCCGTAGCTCACCCCCAATCCAATGGTCAAGCTGAGAGAGCCAATCAGGAAATCTTGAAGGGCATCAAGCCCCGGCTTTTGGTCCCTTTTGCAACGGACGCCGGGTTGTTGGGTGGAGGAGTTACCCTCTGTGTTATGGAGCATCAATACTACTCCTAACAGGTCTATGGGTTACACGCCTTTTTTCATGGTCTACGGAGCTGAGGTGGTTCTCCCTAGTGACATCCGTCATGACTCGCCTCGAGTGGCGGCTTATGTCGAGGCGGATAATGAGCAAGCGCGTCAAGATGCTCTTGACTTGCTGGACGAACAGCGTGACGTAGCAGCAGCTCGCTCGGCGATTTACCAACAAGCCCTGCGCCGCTATCACAGCCATCGGGTTAAGTCCAGGACCTTTCAGGAAGGTGATTTGGTGCTCCGGCTCATCCAGGATCAGACAGATGCACACAAGCTATCCCCACCTTGGGAAGGGCCCTTTGTGGTCAGCAAGAACTTGCATAACGGGTCATACTACCTCATTGATATTCGAGAGCACAAAGATTCACGTAAATCGGAGGACGAGACCCGCCGGCCATGGAATATAGCTCAGCTTCGGCCTTATTACACCTGAGCCACCGGCTCTCGTAATGTACATATTTCTATAGCCATGTATATATTATGATGAATAATAAAGCAGGACCTCTATCCTTTTTGTCCCTCCAAAGGTAAATGTGTCATTGTTATTTTCATTATGATATCACATGATCACTTGGAAGCTGATCCGGCTTATGATCGTATTCGAATCTAGCAGTTAAATATATGATCACTTGGGGGCTTCCTGTTCAAACATAGGTCGTATTCGAACCAAAGAGAACATAGCTGTCGATACCCACTTGATTGGCATATTGCCGAGCTCACTGGGGAGTTTCTTGATCATATTTGAATCATAGCTCAACCCCCTTTGGGAACCGACGTGGATCGTATTCGAATCAGTGTCGTTAAACAACTTTCAAGGTCATTTGGGGGCTTCCTGTTCAAACATAGGTCGTATTCGAACCAAAGAGAACATAGCTGTCGGTACCCTCTTGATCGGCAACGCCAAAGCCACTGGGGGCTATATGATCGTATTCGAATCTTAGCTTAACCCCTTTGGGACGGTTCTCTGGTCGTATTCGAATCAGAAGCCTCCAAATTTTGAAGTCTCTTTGTTGCAAACAAGTTCTTTTGATTATATCTAAGGTGTTCAAGGGTGGTTTCTACTCCACCGGCTTAACTTTGGTCAATAAAGTTGATCACACATGATAAGCATCATGTTACATAGTGGGGTTTTTACTCATTATTCGGATCACATAAACCGGAGGTGTACTTGAAGGATCACAGGTATGCTGTTATGGTTGTCTCAAGGATATAATGGAGGAACCGGTTTGTTATGATTCTGGGTTATATGTAAAGTGTATGACTCTCCATGCGGTAAGCCGCCAAGGGACTTGTGATTTGTTTTTCTATGCAGGACAATTAAAGACAGCTCTTTAAACATAAGGAAAACAGAGGATCAAGCATAACCCGGAAGAATATAAAAGGGCAGCTTAAACAATGTTGAGCGCTACACACGTGCGCGATGGCACGACAAAATTAAGTGTTTGTCCTACTCTATTACATGACTCCCCGAGTCCAAAAGGTGAGGCATCGTCTTTAAGACATAACCATGAGCCGCCTGTGAGATCAAGGGCGTTGTTGGCCTGAGGTTTCCGGGTCATCCCTCTCCGCTCCTCCGGCTGTTTCCATGACCTGGAAGGTTGATGATTTCCAGTCAATGCCACTCAAGGCTTCAAATTGAGCCTCATCATCAATTAACCCGGCCGGGTCAACTTCAGGGGCGAAGGTATGCTTACGAGTTGGAGGAATCAGGCTGACTGCTTCATAACGTGGTGTTGGGATTCTCTGATTCTCCGCGTCATAGCCCGGTTGATATTTGGTAAGATCTGTGTCATTGCCAATCAAAGTGGCCACAGGGCGTACGCTCTTCACACAAGCGGCGAAGTCCTTCTGGTCAAAGGGGGTGCCGTCTTCCTTCAAGCTGGGATACCCAAGGGCGATGTCGGCCGGGTCTAGCTCCGGTAGAAACGCCTTGGCCCGGCTCAGAGCGGCTATAGCTCCGGCTCTTGCAGAAGCCCGTCTCAACTCTTGGAAGCATTGAGGAAGTACGGCAAGCCGCCTGAGTACATCCGCCAGGTGAGTGGGAACTTCATTTGACAGAGCCACAACGGCTAAGGCACGTTGTGACCCGGTGTAAAGTTGCTCTACCAAGGTATAAACCGCCTTCAATTTTGTCAGCACATTTTGATTAAGATTGGAGCTCCTAGGGCCTGCATTGCAAAGACAGGTAAGCTGATGACAATTGAGATGCTCTTTGGAAAAGATGTAAACTAGATAAACACTTATAGAGTAGCTTACCAAAGATTGCGGAGACCATCTGAGAAACATGGTGTTTTAAGCCGGATAGCTCGGCGGCTGTTCCAGCAAGAGTGGCCTCCGCTTGTTCGGCCCGGCTAAGCAAAGCCGCCTTTTCATCCGCCCAGGCTTTTCTCTCTGCTTCAAATTTCTTCTTCAGTTTCTCTTGAGCAGATACACTGATTTCAAACTTGGAGTTGGCCTTTTGGGTTTCATTTTCTTGAGTCTTCAAGCGGTTCTTTAGATCAGAGATCTTCGATTCAAATTCCTTGACGCCGGCCTGTATAAATTCCGGGTCATAGTTAGGGTGATTATAATGTAACATTAAGTCCCAAGCACTTTGCAAGCAAAGACACTTGGAACTTGGGGGCAAATGTATGCTGAAGAGCTCTATTTACAGTGGCAGTTCATGCAAATAAGTCCCAAGCACTTTGCAAGCAAAGGTACTTGGCACTTGGGGGCTAATGCATATTGTTGTTCAACTGTTTGATTAAAACAAGGTAAGGACCGGTTCAGATATGTTGATTAAACCGGACCTTGAGTGCTATCAGGTAAGCCGTTTTTCTTGCAGTGATTACTAAGCCGGTATTAAGTCTACAACATATTTTTATCATAAGTAATAGACTTGGGGGTTGGCATGGTAAGTATAACTAGGGAGTAAGAAAGAGAGTTGTACCTCAGATTTTTGCTGTATTTGTTTCACCATGTCAATCTCCAGGTCCCGGCTGTTGTGCACTTGATTCACATAGCCGGAGACAATATCTTCAATGCTCAGATGAGCATAATCAGTGATAGCCAGCTTGGCCCGGCGGCGCTCCAGAAGTTCTTCCTTGGCAGAGCACTTGGCCAGCACGGTAGGTCGTCCCAGTTCGACAAATTCAGTCCGGGTGATCTCAACATCCGGATCATCTAGATGAGCCGGGTTGGAAATCTCCGGGTTCTCCATAGCTTTTTCAGCAGATGGAGCAGTGGTGCCATCAGGAGATGGTACAGCCAGCGGTTCATCAGCAGAGGCATCAGGAGCAGCCGTTCTGAGTTTCGGCTCAGCCAGGACCGGCTCTTCGGCCGGCTTATATTTCTTCGCTCTTTTGCTGGGTTTCACTTGTACACTGCAAGTCAAAGGGTTAGTGCAAAAACATGAGTAAGATAAGCACGAAATAAACTGATCATCATTACCCGGGAGCGGTTTTGAAAGCCGGCAAGCTGGCCTGCATTGAGTCGCCGACCGTCACTCGGCTGCAAACATTGAGATACCTGGTTTTTAAATTCTAGTAAATCCAAAGCTTGTCTGAAATTCATGAAACTTGGCATGCTGTCATGGAGCGGCATCAACATGCCGTGGTAAATTTTTTGTCCCATTTGGGGCAGGTTTGGGGATATGCTTCTCACAAACCAGAGCTTCTCAAAACAAGCCTGATGGTTTCGGTACGGAATGTTTTACCTTTTTGGACGAAACGATATGCATTGCCTCTTCTCGATGTCAATTTTTTTCCTAGTGTCAACATAGAACAACAGGAGTGTTGTGTCAATTTTGGGGATTTTTCAGGGTTCATTTGGACATTTTTATGCATTAATTGAGTTTTCAATGTATTTATGTGCATAATTCAAATTTGAACTACATGCACATGCTCTAATGCATATAAATTGGTTGAAAATTCAAATATGTGTCCTTGGTTGCATGCTTAGGTCCCATTTAAGAAATGGGAATGAATGTCAAACACCCTACCACCGTCACTTGGTCGCAAACATTGAGATACCTTGTTTTTAAATTCTAGTGAATCCAAAACTCGTCTGAAATTCTTGAAACGTGGCATGCTATCATGGAGCGGCATCAACATGCCGTGGTAGAAATTTTGTCCCATTTGGGGCAGGTTTGGGTATATGCTTCTCACAAACCAGAGCTTCTCACTACAAGCATGATGGTTTCGGTAGGGAACGTCCCACCTTTGGGGACGAAATGTTATCCATTGCCTCTTATTGCTTTCAAATTTTTTCTCGTGTCAACGTAGAACAACAGGAGTGTTGTGTCAATTTTTGTGATTTTTCGGGGTTCGTTTGGACATTTTTATGCATTAACTGAGTTTTCAATGCATTCATGTGAATAATGCAAATTTGAATTACATGCACATGCTCTAATCACTGGTGCACGTCGGTGCTATACAAACGGTTTTTAACCCCTTTCCGCGACGGCATTTGGGACCATCGCCAAGTGAGTGTGGGCGATAGGGTGTCCTTCCCACGTGACCCAGAAACCGTCGGGGATATGGAGCAGTGATCCAGAGGCCTTCCAAAATGTAATCATGTGCGATGCAGCACACACTAAATTCTTTCACACGTGTGGTATCGGTGATTAAACATTTCTAGTGATGCAGTGAAACCATACAGTTTGTCGTAATGAACCGTTTGGGAAACAGTATGTAAGGCACACGGGCCAACATATGAACTATGTGCAATTTGTGCCCCATCATACACGAGTTTTCTGCGTATCCCGTCTGCCATGCAAGACTCCGTCGCACATGTTTCCCAACAATTACCGTCTGCGATAATGTTCTATCACTACTACAGGTTGCTGCTAACGCGACACTACGATCAGAGACCCTTCAACGAAACTGTGTGCGATACCATAATCACAAACGGTGGTGTAAAATAACCGTCAAAAAGGTGCAAAACGTTTGCGATGGAGGATGCATCAAACACGGTTCAGATTTTAGTTGCGTGTACGATGCAGGGCATACAGTTCAGCTCAATTAACTGTTTGCAATGAGGAGGAACAAAAGAAACGAGCAGCCAGATGAATGTGTGTGTGATATACATCATACGGTTCACTCGGATGAACTGTTTGTGATTAGGCAACACAAAAGAAACGGGCAGCCAGATGAAGGTGCCTGCGATATACAGCATGCGGTTCACTCAGATGAACTGTTTGCGTTGAGACAAGAGAACAAAAACAGTTCAATATAACAAGATGTGTGTGATATGCAGCAAACAGGTCTGTAATCAGAAATGTGTGCGAGGACCAATAATAACCCAGACGATTGCTTCTAATTAGACATATGTGATATGCTCTGTCTACACAACATCTATTGGCCATTGGGGGACGGGCGGTCATCCGGATACGCCATAAGGATGCGAAGAGGCATCCTATCAGCAAGGACTAGCTATTCCACCAGTAGCTCATGTAAGAAAACTCTCAAGTTAAGTGTGCTCAGGCTGGAGCAGCCATCAGATGGGTGACTAGATGGGAAGTTGTGTTGATGTTAAATTAATTGATAGGATGGGTCATATCTGTCAAATTAAATGACTGATACGACCCATCCCATGAGTTAATTTAACCTCGAGGTCCTTGTTTTTGATTTTTATTTTATTTTTTAACACATGTTAAAGAAGGTCTACCGCATTACTTTTTGACAATGTACGACGTGGCATACAATTGATCCATCCGACCTATTTGTGATGGAATAGACCGTGTGCGTTGTGGGAAAACGCTTGCTAGTATTCAACCATTTGGAATTGATGAATTCATCACCGACAGGTTCCCTAGTGTGGTCTGTGTTCATCTAATCATCATCTACTTCTTGTGCTAGCTCGATTATCCTTCTAAGCTAAGTTTCCATTAATTGATGGCGTTTTATGAACACGCCACCGTTTCCCGCCATTTCCTCACCTGTTTCCCACAACCCACCTATATTGTGCATAGGTGGCGCGCGACGCACGGAGGCGACAAGCGCAGCCTGTAGCACATCCACCTTTTCCAAGCATGCTAACCCACCTAAGCGCCGCCTCTGCCATCAACCTCGTCGACGAGGAAAACGAGCAGGCGCCACGGCCCGTCGAGGCCAAGGCGCTCCCCCGCAACTCGATGGATGACGCCGTGATGCGCGTCATCGCCCGGGTTGAGTGGACCTTTGGCGCATGGCGCTTGAGCGCCGCGGATCAAGACAGGCATGTCAACGCTGACAGGCTGCAGCTCACCGCACAACATGATCAATGGCGCGCCGCAGCGCAAGCTAGGCGCGTCAACACCGATAGGTTGTGGCTCGCCGCACGGCGAGACCGTTGGAGCGCCGCAGAGCGAGAGGCGCGGCGCACCGCACAGCAAGAGCGGATCCATCGGCGCTTGCCTGCTGTCAACACGGCATCGCAGCTGGGTACACTTTCCGTCAGTACCCCCATTCCTTGCCAGGAGTGGGCAGAGGCCCTTAGCGCCGTACTTGCACTAGAGGCCGGCCGCGCCGTACTTGCACCGAACGCCCGCCGTGCCATTCGCATGGGTGCTGCCGTTCGCCTTGTCCGTGGCTCGCTGGATGCCAACGCGCTGGTCTGTAGGCTCGACCGCCTCCTTGGCCAAGGTGTCCACCTGGGCACAGTAGAGGAACATGGCCATCGCATCCTCGAGCTGGTGATCTCCGATGAAATAGCCAACTTGGAGCTCGAGATTGCGCTCCAGATGTACCGCGAGCATGTCGACCGCTTGGACAAACGCCTGCACGAGTTCAAGCAGAGCCAAGAGCTACGTAGGCAAGGGCTGCTGCTCATGGTCTCATGGACGCATTTTATTTTGAAAAGTCGTTTCGATGTGGATAGCTATGTATTCACAGCAATCATAGTATTGCTCTGTTTATTGCTCTGTTTTAATGTTTGTACTCTGTTTTCCATTCTTATATGTTCTGTTTCAATGTGTGTATATATGCTTTCCATTCTGTATATGTGGATGATAACAACTAGATTCAAATTAGTATACAAAAACAGATAGAAAATGGAATTCATAATATATATATATATATTAATTGTTCCTTAGTTCATCACAGAATATATAGTATATGATAAAGTAGTATATATACTACATACTACACGAACATACTCTCGATTTTGACAGATACTACATACAACATGCAAAACTCAAGTAGTGGTAACTACCACTGCTTGTAGGAAATATTTGTCCTATATATATATAATATCATCACATATACGTGATGATACTTAACCACTAGGTACAATGCATAAAATTGAAAACGAACAATACTAAAACTAATAATCCCTCCTAGGGCCACTATTCCGGCAGCTCCTCGCCAGCAGCTCCCTGGTGCGCGACGTCTTCCCAGTGCGGAGGCGGTACTACGCCTCATCCGCCTCGCAGCGCTTGACGTACCGATCTGCCTCTTGCTGGTGGACGCAGGCGGCCGATCTTGCCATTTCGTTGGGCACCCACCGGAGCTCCTCGTCGATGGCACGCTGGAGCTTATCAGCCCACCTCCACGCGGCGACGAGGCGCCCAGCACCTATGACCTTTCTCATGAAGTACCTGTCTTCGTACACCTCCTCGTCACGATGACGCGCCCGCCCCCAAAGCTCCGCCGCCTCCTTTTTCCAGGCGGCATCACGGGCTTCACAGGCCGCCTGGTACCTGGCTTCCACCTCCGCCATCTCCTTCTTGAACGCCACCTTCCTGGCTTTCTCAGCAGGCGGCAGCGACATCCAAAGACAAAGATTGTACTGGCCCCAAAACCAATCCAAAGTTGGGGGGTCTAGCGCAACCTCGTCAGGCAGCGCGTAGGGGTCCTCGTCACTGCTAATCGAGTGAGCGTCCTCGGGGGGCGGCGACTCCTCGTCGGCGCATGGGCAGACCGGCGACGCCATGGCAGAGATTTGACAGAGAGAGGGCAAGCGAGGGGAGGATGTAGATGAGAATGTAGGAGGGACGACGTGAGCAAGGTACTATATATTGGCGGCCGAAATCTAGATCGACGGGGACAGTACACACGCCGGTCGCTGGAATTTACGAGTACTGTAGTTTGAATTACACATGATTCCCGTAGCAAAATCCGTGTGTGAACATAATAGCTGACAGTTTCCAATACAGAACCGTGTCTGATTAATGATCCCCGCCACTCACCTACCAAACCTCGAGCCGCGAGATAGAGTGCCAATCGTGTGGGGGGCGGTTGTCTTGCCAGATCTTTACATTTTCTTTTTTGAACACCAAATATTTACATCGTCTGATGATTTTTAACTCGCACATAAGTACACAAAAATATGATTTTTCAAACCGTTATAGTTAGGCGTTGCATGTAGATGTAGTTCAAATTTGAATTACGGTCATTTAATGGATACAAAATCACTTAAATGTCTTTAAAAGGTTAAATGACCCCTGAAATTTTCCAAATTTTCACATGACAGTTGTATTAGTGCACGTTAAACATAGAAAAAAATTGAAGGCCGTAAGAGGAAGCTATCTCCCGTTTGTCATCAAACATGCATTGTTCCCTCTCGGAACCACGAACTTTCTAGTGAGTTGCTCCGGTTTGTGAGGGGTGTGTGTCCAAACTTTCGTCAAACAGGCCAATTTTTTTACCACATCATCTTGGTGGCATGACATTAAATCAAGCAAGATTTCATGTTTTTCTGATCATTTTTTATTTTTTTGGAATTAAAATGCCATGGCACTCCATGCATGTGCCCATGCCTTGAGACCAATATGTTTGCAAATTTCTTGTAATTTACTGCACATGGAATTAACTCGCACACAAGTACACAAAAATATGATTTTTCAAACCATTTTGGTTAGGCGTTGCATGTAGATGTAGTTCAAATTTGAATTACGGTCATTAAATGGTTAGAAAATCACTTAAATGTCTTTAAAAGGTCAAATGACCCCTGAAAATTTCCAAATTTTTACACGACAGTTGTATTAGTGCACGCTAAACGTAGGAAAAAAAATTGAAGACCGTAAGAGGAAGCTATCTCCCGTTCTTCATCAAACATGCATTGTTCCCTCTGGGAACAACGAACCTTCTAGTGAGTTGCTCCGGTTTGTGAGGGGTGTGTGTCCAAACTTTCGTCAAACATGCCAATTTCTTTACCACATCATCTTGGTGTCATGACATTACATCAACCAAGGTTTCTTGTTTTTCTGATCATTTTTTTTATTTTTTGGAATTAAAATGCCATGTCACTCCATGCATACGTATGCATGTGTCCATGTCGTGAGACCAATATGTTTGAAAATTCCTTCTAATTTACGGCACATGGAATTAACTCACACACAAGTACACAGATATGATTTTTCAAACCGTTTTGGTTAGGCGTTAAATGTAGATGTAGTTCAAATTTTAATTACGGTCATTAAATGGTTAGAAAATCACTTAAATGTCTTTAAAAGGTGAAATGACCCCTAGAATTTTCAAAAAATTCACATTACAGTTGTAGTAGTGCACGTTAGACGTAGAAAAAAAATTGAAGGCCGTAAGAGGAAGCTATCTCCCGTTCGTCATCAAACATGCATTGTTCCCTCTCGGAACCACGAGCCTTCTAGTGAGTTGCTCCGGTTGTGTGTCCAAACTTTCGTCAAACAGGCCATTTTTTACCACATCATCTTGGTGGCAAGACATTAAATAGAGCAAGGTTTCATGTTTTTCTGATCATTTTTTAATTTTTTGGAATTAAAATGCCATGGCACTCCATGCATGGGCCCATGCCTTGAGACCAATATGTTTGAAAATTTCTTCTAATTTACTGCACATGGAATTAACTCGCACACAAGTACACAAAAATATGATTTTTCAAACCGTTTTGGTTAGGCGTTGCATGTAGATGTAGTTCAAATTTGAATTACGGTCATTAAATGGTTAGAAAATCACTTAAATGTCTTTAAAAGGTCAAATGACCCCTGAAATTTTCCAAATTTTCACATGACAATTGAATTAGTGCACATTAAACGTAGAAAAAAATTGAAGGCCGTAAGAGGTAGCTATCTCCCATTCATCATCAAAGATGCATTGTTCCCTCTCGGAACCACGAACCTTCTAGTGAGTTGCTCCGGTTTGTGAGGGGTATCTGTCCAAACTTTCGTCAAACATGCCAATTTCTTTACCACATCATCTTGGTGGCATGACATTACATCAACCAATGTTTCATGTTTTTCCGATCATTTTTTTATTTTTTGGAAGTAAAATGCCATGTCACTCCATGCATATGTATGCATGTGTCCATGTCGTGAGACCAACATGTTTGAAAATTCATTCTAATTTACTGCACATCGAATTAACTCGCACACAAGTACACTGATATGATTTTTCAAACCGTTTTGGTTAGGGTTGCATGTAGATGTAGTTCAAATTTGAATTACGGTCATTAAATGGTTAGAAAATCACTTAAATGTCTTTAAAAGGTAAAATGACCCCTAGAATTTTCCAAAATTTCACATTACATTTGTAGTAGTGCACGTTAGACGTAAAAAAAATTGAAGGCCGTAGGAGGAAGCTATCTCCCGTTCGTCATCAAACATGCATTGTTCCCTCTCGGAACCACGAACCTTCTAGTGAGTTGCTCCGGTTTGTGAGGGGTGTGTGTCCAAACTTTCGTCAAACATGCCAATTTCTTTACCACATCATCTTGGTGCATGACATTACATCAACCAAGGTTTTATGTGTTTCTGTTTTTTTAGAATTAAAATGCCATGTCACTTCATGCATACGTATGCATGTGTCCATGTCGTAAGACAAATATGTTTGAAAATTCCTTCTAGTTTACTGCACATGGAATTAACTCGCACACAAGTACACAAATATGATTTTTCAAACCGTTTTGGTTAGGCGTTGCATGTAGATGTAGTTCAAATTTGAATTACGGTCATTATATGGCTAGAAAATCACTTAAATGTCTTTAAAAGGTCAAATGACCCCTAGAATTTTAAAAAAATTCACAGTACAGTTGTAGTAGGGCACGTTAGACGTAGAAAAAAATTGAAGGCCGTAAGAGGGAGCTATCTCCCGTTCGTCATCAAACATGCATTGTTCCCTCTCGGAACCATGAGGCTTCTAGTGAGTTGCTCCGGTTTGTGTGGGGTGTGTGTCCAAACTTTCGTCAAACATGCCAATTTTTTTACCACATGATCTTGTTGGCATGACATTACATCAACCAAGTTTTCATGTGTTTCTGATTTTTTTTTATTTTTTGAATTAAGATGCCATGTCAGTCCATGCTTAATTGTGTCATAGCCGTTAGACCAATATGTTTGAAAATTCCTTCCTATTTACTGCACATAGAATTAAATCACACACAAGTACACGAAATATGAGTTTTCAAACCGTTATGGTTAGCTGTTGCATGTACATGTAGTTCAAATTTCAATTACGGTCATTAAATGGCTAGAAAATCACTTAAATGTTTTAAAAGGTCAAATGACCACTGCAATTTTCCAAAATTTGACATGACAGTTGTATTAGTACTTCAAAATTCACGTTCATTTATAACACCATCCGTTGCCACTTTACTTCAAATTCATCTTTCACAGCTAATAAAAAATATCTACAACATCACACACAGTTGTTTTCTAGGAACCGTTTGCAATGAAAATATCTGGGTCTATTTAAGTCTCCCTCCTTAAGATTCGCCGACTCGTCTGCTCCAGTGCCGGCAACCCCCGAATCCACGAATCCCGATCCCCATTCCCGAACCCCCTTCTTGCAAAGATGACGACATGGAAACGCTTCGTGAAGGCCCATACAATGGTCGCGTCCCCCCGAGCACCGCCGCCTACGCCGAGAGGGCGGCCGCCTAAGCCAAGAGTGCCGCCGCATCCGCCTTGAGCGCGGCCGCTTCCGCCGAGAGGGCGTCTGCGGCAGCCGACAGGGTAGCTGCAGTAGCCGAGACGGCTGCAGCTGCTGCTGCGACGGTGACTGCAAACGCCGAGAGTGCTCGAGCTGCTGTCTGTGCCACCGATGTCGCCCTGCGGGGGTTGAGGCCATCTACGGCAAGGTCGAGGATGCACACGCCAAGATATTCCAGGCCACCTCGGACTCCAGCATGCAACCCAGTCTGAAAAGGTGGCGGTGGCGATGGAGCACCTGCTTCCCCATGAGGTCGCCGAGCGGGAGCTGGAGATGCTGGAGGCGGCGGAGATCGAGGAGCGCTGGGAGGAGGTGTTGTGCGTGGCCGAGGTCGAGGTAGAGAAGAGTCTGTCCATCGAGGAATCGGTGGTGGAGTACCAACACGAGCTCTGGCGCAGCCACTACTACAGATACTACAACCTTGAGGGTGGCGCCGAGGATGAGGACGAGGACGCAGCCGACTTCAGCAGGGGGGACGCGGAGTCCACCAACGGCAGCATGTCGCCAGGACAAGTCATTGACTTCTCATCTCACACTGGCGATGCATAGGCCGGCGCGGCGGCGGATTTGTTAAAATTATGCGTACTTGGGCTTTGTTTTTAATGCCGGTCTTTTGATAGAGAAATGTTTCGGTCAACTCGCTCTGTTTAATTACTAAAATTGCTCGATTCAGTAAGTGTGGTCTATCTGTTGTACGCTCTTTTGTGTGCCCAAATAAGCAAGCGATGTTAAATTATACAATGACGTACCCGGGGAAATTTCCACCATAATTTGAATTATCAAACTCATTCCATGCGCGTAAAGCAGAAGAATCGTTTGCTATGCACACAATCATTCAAAGTGAATGGTCTGGCGGCACCGCGTGCAAAGTTTCCCTCCACATTTCCAAATTTTGGCCTACCGCCAAGATATCTACCCCGCCCCCTTCCCCCCTTCCCCACCCCCTCCTCTACCAACCACAAGTCACATTTCCCCTGTTTCCTCCTTCCTTCCTTCCTTCCTTGCTAAGCTATAGCCGCTTCCTCGCTCTCGCCGTCTCGCATCCTACCGCCGGGGTCGCCATGGTCTTCTTCAAAGACCTCTCCAGCGGTTCCTCCTTCGGCGATGACTCCTTCACCACCCGGGTATGCGTCTCTTCTCTCTCTAGGGCTCTGACTTGGAATGAAGGATTTTTACCCGGCGGTCGATTTGAGTCATTTCTTCCGCTTGTAGCTCCCTAGGACCATTAGTGGCAACAAATGGAGTGGGGTGGCTGAAGATCTATCTGCTCGTTACCATCAATCAACATGCGTGAAGCTAGTTGCGTTTGATTCTGTGGATAGTGGGAGGAAGTTTCTGGCATGTGCAGAAAAGGTTAGACCCTCTTTCGTTGTTACAAATCATTTGTTATATGTGATTAAGACACTGTCACGGTCCCAACCCATTCATACCACACCTTCAACCAAACGCATCCTAAGACAGTGTCACAGTTTCTACCTAATATCTTAAATTGTTGCCTTCTCATCAACGGTGCCATTAGAAAATTATTTGGCACCACTTCAGCAGTTTGTGCAGCCAACTTTGGTCCACACATCCGAGCAGCCAAGCAGTAAAATACTAAATCTTTATGGCACGAAGGAACTGTGCATCGGAGCAACTATATGCTCCGGAGTCCGGGTCCCTAATTTTTTATCCGCTGCATCGGCTCGCCAGTGAAGGGCACCGGTGCGAGATGTAGCAACAGTTGTCTTTACCCCAGTTTTGGCATACATAGTGGACAGCCTTAGTGCTATTAGTTCTATGTTACTAAATTTGTGCATGTACACACCTGTTAGTATCAATTTGCTGTCATCCAAACACTGTCGCTATGCTGTTGCTGTTATATTTACCTTCCTCATAAAATGTTCAATTTGTTATTTACTGTACATGAGTAAGAACTTATAGCGTCGTTGTAGTTAATTATAGCTTCTGATGTTCCAGAATTTGGTTGTTGTCTCAGTACCAATTATTTCATTTGCACATTGATCTTTTTGAGAAGATATGTTATAATTAACATGTTTATTCAGTTTTTTGAAATAAGCATTGGTGATTTTCTATGTTTCTATAAACCCATTTCCACTACAATTATTACTGATCTAGTTTTAAATATTATAGGATGAACGGAAGTGTTCTTACTTGGAGTGGGTTGATCAAGAGTGGCCACAGTCTTTGAAGATGTGCCTAGCGAAGCTCTGGAGCATGTATGAGGAAGAGAACAGACGTAGGCTTAGAGAAACTGTTGTCAACGCTGAAGAATATTTGAAGATGCGGGATAAAAAGTTGAAGGTGGAGAATGAGCTCAGATTTTTTTAAATCAGACTTTGCTAAGATGGTGTTGGCGAAGGAGGAGGTACTTTACCAGTTGACCCGTTCAAAACAGGTTCTTACTGAACTGAAAGCAGAGGCGGATAAGACGAGTCTGGATGATCTCGATTAGGGAAATGAATATATTGTTCTTATGAAGTTGAACTAGCTATATGTTGTACTGTGTTGTTTTCATGTAGCTACCGTACTGTGATGTTATAATATATTTATGTGCCTGATATGAAATTGGCAAATAGCTATTCGATATGAATACTGGAATTATTAATTGTAAACTAATAAACCTGCTAAATGTGTCATGGACCTTTGTAAATGGTTCTAGCAATAAAAGCGCTTGCGATGGATAGCCCAATGCCATACAGTTTTCTTCATCAAATCTTGTGTGATATAGTTGATAAAAGCAAATAGTTAACCAGGGCAGACCGTGTGTGATAGTTACACTTTTCACACAGGATCCTACACATAAAACTGTGTGGGATGTACGTACGAACAGAAACGTTTTCCCTGGATTGACTGTGTGCGATGTACATAAAAACAGAAACATATTCCTTGGATTGACTGTGTGTGATATACATACGAACGGAAATATTTTTCTGGGATTCACCGTGTGGGATGTACATACCTACAGAAATGATTTTCTCAGATTACCGTGTGGGTACACCTTCTATCACAAATTCGAAGGCAAGATATTCGTTGCTAAAAATGGATACTTTCTAGAGAAGGAGTTTCTCTCGAAAGAAGTGAGTGGGAGGAAAGTAGAACTTGATGAGGTAATTGTACCTTCTCCCGAATTGGAAAGTAGTCCATCACAGAAATCAGTTCCAGTGATGCCTACACCAATTAGTGAGGAAGTTAATGATGATGATCATGAAAATTCAGATCAAGTTACTACCGGACCTCGTAGGTCAACCAGAGTACGTTCCGCATCAGAGTGGTATGGTAATCTGGTTCTGGAAGTCATGTTACTAGACCATGACGAACCTATGAACTATGAGGAAGCGATGATGAGCGCAGATTCCGCAAAATGGTTTAAGGCCATGAAATCTGAGATGGGATCCATGTATGAGAACAAAGTGTGGACTTTGGTTGACTTGCCCGATGACCCGCAAGCCATAGAGAATAAATGGATCTTCAAGAGGAAGACGGACGCTGATAGTAGTGTTACTATCGACAAAGCTCCAATTGTCGAAAAAAATGTTTTCAACAAGTTCAAGGTGTTGAATGCGATGAGATTTTCTCACTCGTATCGGTGCTTAAGTCTGTCCGAATCATATTAGCAATTGCCGCATTTTATGAAATCTGGCAAATGGATGTCAAAACTACATTCTTTAATGGACTTCTTAAAGAAGAGTTGTATATGATGCAACCAGAAGGTTTTGTTGATCCTAAAGGTACTAACAAAATGTGCAAAGCTCCAGCGATCCATCTATGGACTAGTGCAAGCATCTCGGAGTTGGAATATACGCTTTGATGAGTTTATCAAAGAATATAGTTTTATACAAACTTGCGGTGAAGCCTGTATTTACAAGAAAGTGAGTGGGAGCACTACAACCTTTCTGATAAGTTTATGTGAATGACATATTGTTGATCAGAAATGATGTAGAATTTTATGGAAAGCATAAAGTAGTGTTTGAAAGGAGTTTTTCAAAGAAAGACCTCGGTGAAGCTGCTTACATATTGAGCATCAAGATCTATAGAGATAGATCAATACGCTTGATAAGTTTTTTCAATGAGTACATACCTTAACAAGTTTTTGAAGTAGTTCAAAATGGAACAGTCAAAGAAGGAGTTCTTGCCTGTGTTGCAAGGTGTGAAGTTTAGTAAGACTCAAAGCCCGACCATTTATATACCCCGTCCTGAGTTTGGCAAGGGAGTACAATAGTGTCTAGGAGTAGATAACTGGAGATTGTTCAAAATTATCCTTAGAGGACTAAGGAAATATTTCTCGGTTATGGAGGTGATAAAGAGTTCGTCATAAAGAGTTATGTCGATGCAAGCTTTGACACCGATCCGGATGACTCTGAGTCTTGATCTGGAAACATATTGAAAGTGGGAGCATTTAGCTAGAGTAGCTCTGTGCAGAGGATTGTAGACATAGAAATTTGCAAAATACATACGGATCTGAATGTGGCAGACCCATTGACTAAACCTCTCTCACAAGCAAGACATGATCACACCTTAGTACACTTTGGGTATTAATCAAATGGCAATGTGAACTAGATTATTGACTCTAGTAAACCCTTTGGGTATTGGTCACATGACGATGTGAACTATTGGTGTTAAATCACATGGCGATGTGAACTAGATTATTGACTCTAGTGCAAGTGGGAGACTGAAGGAAATATGCCCTAGAGGCAATAATAAAGTTGTTATTTATATTTCCTTATATCATGATAAATGTTTATTATTCATGCTAGAATCTTATATTTACTAATCGGAAGCACCAACGGAAGCTCCACGTTAATTCTCAGAAAAATAATTACTGTCCATCTGATCTCCATGGAAGTTATCTATAACCGTTAGATGAATTATACATAGAGTCCCTGCCTTTTGCCCCACACGCATGCCTTTTTTTTGAGAAATCCCACACGCATGCCTCCGTAGCAACAATTCTTGCATGGGCCATCTCAAATATAAAAAAATCTTTACGGGCCACCAAAGGAAACATTGACATCTCCTCCCTGTTGTCCTCCTGTCACCCACACGATCCTAAAAAAAAGTCAGATCCCCACGCCGTTCTAAACTACCAAGCTACAATACGGCCTTGGTGATTCCCTTCTCTCCAATTGTACAATCCTACGTGTGCCCCCAACATACTGCAATTCATGTTGGTTGATGCAACGATGGAGTAGGTCCTTTGATAACTTTTATTGTATCGGAAACCATTCTCTTGGTCCAACCCAGATTTGACGATAGCCTTCGATGCGTCCCATGGCTGTGATCTCCTTTTTGAGCCAGATCCGCTGGTGCTCTGGTCTGGAAAAGGTAACAAAGTAGTTTTATTTGTTCAAGGATACATTGATCTGCCTTCTAGGATGCTTGGATGTTCCGTAATATTTGTCCACCAACTCTCTTTTCTCCCGCTGTTATTCAATCTCCAACTGCTGATTGTGCATGCGGGCGTGCCGGACTCCGTTGACGATCCAGATGGGCGTAAAACACACACATATGCATTAGAAGGTCAGTTAGCACCAATCCACCTCACAGTGCCCCGACGGCCGCCGTTGTGACAAGTCCCAGGACCAGCAAGCAATACCGCAGGTGGCCCAGCACTCTCGACGTCATGGCCATGCACGCAACCTGGACTGTTGTTCCGTCCAGATCGAGATGCTAGACAAATCAGGATCTGTATACATACATGTCTGCAATCTTATATTTACTAATTAAAGGCATCATAATAGGCTCCATGTTAATCCACATCATCAAAATTAATTTAGCCATTAGATTACAAATTTGATGGTCAACCTAATAAAGGACGCTGCCTCAATAACAAAAGAAAACCATGTACGTACATGAATAGGACTAAGCTCACACGTACAAAAAAGTTCTCAACACAGATAAAAAAAGACTCTCAACGCCCACATCTAAGTTAGTTGCAAAGGAAAAACACAGAGTTCTAGGCTGTGTAAAGAAAACATGCCTCTTTCCTTAAAATATGGTGGTCAAGATATATTAGAACCTGCTAGGATTCAGCCCACACGTGCAAAAAATTGATCCCAGACGCCCACCTCTATGTTCCGAAAAAAAACTGCATGCCATCTTTCCTTCAAAAAAAAACCCGGCAAAGATAGGTGTTAAAAAAAGCGCACACACAGACAATAACTCTTGAAGCCGCACGTAGTGAGTCCAAATATAAGTTTGGAAAAAGCAAAAGCCACGCACATACATAAAAAGGGACCTGAAGCCTCACTTTCAAAATAAGGAGTCAAAAAGAATTTGTTTTGACATTTAGCGTCGTCTCTCTCTAACGCTAAAATCTCTTCAGATCGTGGAGGATAGGAGATATTCTAGGAGTTAACAGCTCACAGGTACAAATTTTTTTCCACAACGCCCACGTCTAAGGTAGCTGCAAAGAAAAAACAGCCACGTCTTGGTTCTGAATAACCAAAAAAAAGCATGCCTTCTTTCCTTTAAATTTGATGGTCAAGATCTTTTAGAAGATCCCCACAAAAAAAAGATCTTTTAAAAGCACTTTGTTTATCTGCAAAACATACAGAGATTTGTATACCTATTTGTTATTCTATTGCATGGTTGTCATATAATAAATCTGAGATCTTTTTTCTCTATTATAAATTTGTAAAATAATAATGGCCCATTAATATCAATCCAAAAATTATAAGTGCCAGATTCAGACGTGTGTGCATATCAATGGTTTTTTTTGTTAAGGGAGTTATGTATGATTACCATTCCTTGATTTAAATTTGAGAATTTATAATCTAACTTCTATTTTTATTCTGCTATTTTATTCGTTTCACTAATTTTTTTTAATATGTCTCCAGTTGTCTCCTTTTCGTTCTTTGTTTCCTTCATTTTTTGGTAATACAATTATGAGAAACAATTGGTGATAGACACATGAATTGTTTTCTTATATGGGTCAAAAAAGTATTAGTTATCAAGTGATTGCACACATTAGTTACATTTTCACACTTATATTTTTATGAAAGCCAAGAAATAGATCAGAAGCATTGTGGGATGTTTTCTTATATTATGGTATGTTCAAATGGTGTTGGTTGATACATATTTGAATATGTATTTAGTCTAAAACTGTACTTTTCCTTGGAATTTGAAATATTTTATGATACAACAGTTATGTTGACTGTGTTTCCTTGCATATTTTTTTCAGTTATGTTTTCACTCAAAGTAGGCACAAATTAATCAATGATGCCAACTCTATATCAATGAATCTATTGAAATCTGACTATGCTAAAATTGTATCCTTTTTGGAGGCCCAGAAATAGACATATCTGTGTTTTTGCCTTAATTACTAACATAATATCCATATAATCACACAATTATAATAGACGTACCATCATGGAGTATGTATACTACTATAGTGAATATTTTTTAATACCTTCAAAGTATGCTTTTATTCTGCTTTGAGAAAGATACATGTGCGGTCCACCTTCTAATCAGTTTCATTTACATACTTAAACCACGGGGATCTAATGTTTTGAGTTTCGAAAATTATTTGAAACAGAGTAGTTCACAGCCCGTGCAGGCGCACGGGGTGACGACTAGTTGTATTAACCGGAAACTTAGTACATGTGTGAATACATAGACAAACAGAGTGTCACTAGTATGCCTCTACTTGACTAGCTGGTTAATCAATGATGTTTAAGTTTCCTAGCCATAGACATGAGTTGTCATTTGATGAACGGGATCACATCATTAGAGAATGATGTGATTGACTTGACCCATCCGTTAGCTTTGCACGATGATCGTTTAGTTTGTTGCTATTGCTCTTCATGACTTATACATGTTCCTATGACTATGAGATTATGCAACTCCTGAATACCGAAGGAACACTTAGTGTGCTATCAAACGTCACAACGTAACTGGATGATTATAAAGATGCTCTACAGGTGTCTCCGTTGGTGTTTGTTGAGTTGGCATAGATCGAGATTAGGATTTGTCACTCCGATTGTCGGGGAGGTATCTCTGGGCCCTCTCGGTAATGCACATCACTATAAGCCTTGCGAGCAATGTGACTAATGAGTTAGTTGCAGGATGATGCACTATGGAACGAGTAAAGAGACTTGTCTGTAACGAGATTGAACTAGGTATTGAGATACCGACGATCGAATCTCGGGCAAGTAACATAACGATGACAAAGGGAACAATGTATGTTGTTATGCGGTTTAACCGATAAATATCTTCGTAGAATATGTAGGAGCTAATATGAGCATCCAGGTTCCGCTATTGGTTATTTACCGAAGATATGTCTCGGTCATGTCTACATAGTTCTCGAACCCGTAGGGTCCGTACGCTTAACGTTTGATGACGATTTGTATTATGAGTTATGTGATTTGATGTACCGAAGGTTGTTCGGAGTCCCGGATGAGATCACAGACATGATGAGGAGTCTCGAAATGGCCGAGACATAAGGATTGATATATTGGAAGGTTATATTCGGACACCGGAAGGGTTCCGAAGTGTATCGAGTATTTTTCAGAGTACCGGGAGGTTACCGGAACCCCCGGGGAGTCTATGGGCCTTATTGGGCCCTAGTGGAGAAAGAGGGCAGCAAGCAAGGTGTGGGGCACCCCCCCCCCCCTAGGCCCAAACCGAATTGGTTTAGGGTTTGGGGGGCCGGCCCCCTTTTTCCTTCTCCCCTCATCCTCTTTCCTCCTTCTCCTAGTAGGAATAGGAAAGGGGGGGGGGCCAAACCTACTTGGAGTAGGATTGCCCCCCTTGGCACGCGCCTCCTCCTAGGTCGGCCTCCTCCTCCCTCCCTCCTTTATGTACGTGGGGGGGGGGTACTCCAAAGGCACACTAAGATTTGTCTTAGCCGTGTGCGGTGCCCCCCTCCACAGAAACACACCTCGGTCATATCGTCGTAGTGCTTAGGAGAAGCCCTACGCCGGTAACTTCATCATCACCGTCACCACACTGTCGTGCTGACGAAACTCTCCCTCGGCCTCAACTAGATCAAGAGTTCGAGGCACGTCACCGAGCTGAACAGATCGCAGAGGTGCCGTGCGTTCGGTACTTGGATCAGTTGGATCGCGAAGACGTTCGACTACATCAACCGCGTTACTAAACGCTTCCGCTTTCGGTCTACTAGGGTACATGGACACACTCTCCCCGCTCGTTGCTATGCATCACATAGATAGATCTTGCGTGATCGTAGGTAAATTTTTTGAAATACTGCGTTCCCTAACGGTAGTGATCCAGGAAGAAGTCGCTGATAAATCTCCGAACCATCAGCAATTCACCAGTCAGGAGCGGTTCATGGGTCCTCGGTTTTAAGATGAGCTGCAGTATTTTAAGATCAGAATGTGCCATATGAGTGGAGTAGATATTAATTAAGATAGACTTACTGGTACTAATTCGCGAGGATCGTCACAACTATCAGCAGATTTGCAGATGGAGATCATGTGTCTGCAAACATAGTATCCACAAAGGTTGGTCCCTGCTTCTTGCTGAGGACACTGAAATTTTTTGTACATAATTAGTCATGTATTTGTCCTGTTAGGAACAACCTAACCGGTGTTAGATGTATTAATTTTTCTTTGGACAAAATAGAAAGAGGTTTATTTAGAAGCTTGAACATTTGAATAGCGTGAGGAAAGGTATTTGCAGACTATTGGATAAATTTTCCGAAAATAACAGATTTCGGTGTGTTACCGGAGAAACGATCTCGTGCTGTAGAGGTAGTCCCCTCTTGAACAGGTTCCCTGGTTTAGTTTTCCACAATGCAAGCACACTGCAAATGTTGATGAATTTTGACAACATCCACTACTGAACCATATATGAATGCAAATTAATTTCAACATCATAGAATTCAATACCTATCCATGAATTGCTGAAGATGCGTCAGATTCTGAGTGTTTGTTGACTCTCTGAGAGAACTGATGTAGTAAACTGTGTTCTTGTTTCGAACAATGAATACCAATATCCAGTGATTGCTACATATTAAGGAAGCCATGAACTTACGAATTATGTCGAAATCTGAAAGACAATAAGTGTATGCGTGGTTGTTTACTTGACTTACCATTCATGATATGGCCAGAGAAATGATTCTGCATGCGACGTGTTTTTGAAGAGACGGACGACTGTGTTAACGGCCCAGTCCCGTAGGTCCTTACCATGTATTGCTGTGCCATTTGCTAATTCAGGATCTACGAAATACACACTCTCCTTTTTTCTGCTCTGCGCGTTCAATCCCCTGAGAGGAATAAAATGCAGTTAGCTGTTTATCATTTACAGCCTTGTACGGAGAAGTTGATCAAAGTTTGTTAAGTACTTACAAAATCAGGCATCTAAAAAGAGTGTCATCGAGCATGTTGAAGTTGAAGAAGAGATGTAAGTCCTCGAAACTCACATCGATGGAACCAGCATCGTGTCGGAAATGATCTCTGTTGTAGTGGACTAGCAAACCATGCTGACCTGCTGATATTAGATCCATGCAATATTCATGTAACTCGCGGCAACTAGAGTTTCACTCATCAAAGTATTCGCCAACAAGAAATGGCTGGCCATGGACGTAATTGCGTGCTTAAAGTATGTCTGGTTTACTTTTAGCAAGCAACAGACGAACTTCTTCATCATCCATGGCGTCAGAAATAATATTACTCCCCGATTCGAACAAGCTGTTGTTAATTTGGTTCTGGGCGATGAGTGCTTTAAGTAAGAGGCAATCATTCTCTTTCCTCTTCACTTTCCCGCCGCGCTTCCTCGGAGGTGTAGCCTTTTTGGCCACTTCCTTCTTGGTTCTTGAAGCATTTCTGGCAGAACGCCTGGTTGCCTGCAAGGTAGACTGCCGAGCAGACGGTGGACCTTGGACGGACTGCTTAGCAGACGGTTTATCTATGCCGGACCGCTGAGCTGGCGGTGCTGCTGTGACGGACTGCTGGGCTGCAGGAGTAGAGGCATCAGACTGCTGACCATGCGTTGAAGCTATGTCGGGTTTCTGCGCAGGTGGTGCCAACTTGTCGGTGTGCTGAGGTGGCCGTGCCAACGCGTTGGTTTGCTGAGCAGGAAGTGCTGACGCATTGGTATGCTGATCACGCGACTGCAGACCGATGGACTGATGAGCAGTCAGTTCTGGACTTACAGACTGCTTAGTAGGCGGTTCAGAAGCATCAGACTGCTTAGCAGTCCGTTCCACCAGGTTGGTCTGCTGAGCATGTGCTGCAGCTGGGTCTCCCCCCGCTACTTCAGCGGCCAGCATCTGAACTGGTGGTGTGTCTTTAGCAGTTGTAGGCCTTGCCACTGGCTGCTTTGGGGCGGAGGATGACATGGCCTGTACGCCACAAAGTCGGGCCAGCTGATCACAGGTTGATGCATCAGCCCGCGAGAGCTACTGTGGCAAGGAGAGCACCGGTTGAGGGGCGACAATGGTTGCTCTTGGCGGGGCTTCAGGGATCTCATCGATGAACTCTATTTCCTTTCATGGCCACCGGATGTGATGTAACAGTGTTTCTCCCAAGGTCCTTTGCTCATCGAAGTCTCCTAGGACATTCTTCAGGGCAAATTCATTGAATCCAGGCTTTACTTTTGTCAATCCCTACATGGTCACTTACGAGAGTGAGATCTGATAGATATGATAAGATAATATTTTTGGTATTTTTATGATAAAGATGCAAAGTAAAATAGAAGGCAATAAAAATAACTAAGTGTTGAAAGATTAATATGATGGAAAATAGGCCCGGGGGCCATAGGTTTCACTAGTGGCTTCTCTCGAGAGCATAAGTATTACGGTGGGTGAACAAATTACTGTTGAGAAATTGATAGAATTGAGCATAATTATGAGAATATCTAGGTATGATCATGTACATAGGCATCACGTCCGAGACAAGTAGACCGACTCCTGCCTGCATCTACTACTATTACTCCACACATCGACCGCTATCCAGCATGCATCTAGAGTATTAAGTTCATAAGAACAGAGTAACGCCTTAAGTAAGATGACATGATGTAGAGGGATAAACTCATGCAATATGAGATAAACCCCATCTTGTTATCCTCGATGGCAACAATACAATACGTGCCTTGCTGCCCCTACTGTCACTGGGAAAGGACACCGCAAGATTGAACCCAAAGCTAAGCACTTCTCCCATTGCAAGAAAGATCAATCTAGTAGGCCAAACCAAACTGATAATTCGAAGAGACTTGCAAAGATAACCAATCATACATAAAAGAATTCAGAGGAGATTCAACTATTGTTCATAGATAAACTTGATCATAAACCCACAATTCATCGGTCTCAACAAAAACACCGCAAAAGAAGATTACATCGAATAGATCTCCACGAGAGAGGGGGAGAACATTGTATTGAGATCCAAAAATAGAGAAGAAGCCATCTAGTTAATAACTATGGACCCGAAGGTCTGAGGTAAACTACTCACACATCATCGGATAGGCGATGGTGTTCATGTAGAAGCCCTTCGTGAACGATGCCCCCTCCGGCGGAGCTCCGGAACAGGCCCCAAGATGGGATCTCACGGGTACAGAAGGTTGCGGCGGTGGAATTAGGTTTTTGGCTCCGTATCTGGTAGTCTGGGGGTACGTAGGTATATATAGGAGGAAGGAGTACGTCGGTGGAGCAACATGGGGCCCACGAGGGTGGAGGGCGTGCCTGGGGGGGGGGTAGGCGCGCCCCCCTACGCCGTGCCCTCCTGTTTGATGTCTTGACGTAGGGTCCAAGTCCTCTGGATCACGTTCGTTCCGAAAATCACGTTCCCGAAGGTTTCATTCCATTTGGACTCCGTTTGATATTATTTTTCAGCGAAACTCTGAAATAGGCAAAAAACATCAATTCTGGGCTGGGCCTCCGGTTAATAGGTTAGTCCCAAAAGTAATATAAAAGTGTATAATAAAGCCCAATAATGTCCAAAACAGAATATAATATAGCATGGAACAATAAAAAATTATAGATACGTTGGAGACGTATCAAGCATCCCCAAGCTTAATTCCTGCTCTTCCTCGAGTAGGTAAATGATAAAAACAAAATTTTTGATGTGGAATGCTACTAGGCATAATTTCAATGTAATTCTTCTTAATTGTGGTATGAATATTTAGATCCGAAAGATTCAAGATAAATGTTCAATATTGACATAAAAATAATAATACTTCAAGCATACTAACTAAGCAATAATGTCCTCTCGAAATAACATGGCCAAAGAAAGTTCATCCCTACAAAATCATATAGTTTAGTTATGCTCCATTTTCGTCACACAAGAATGCTCTCATTATGCACAACCCCGATGACAAGCCAAGCAATTGTTTCATACTTTAGTAATCTCAAATTTTTCAACCTTCACGCAATACAAGAGCGTGAGCCATGGATATAGCATTATGGGTGGAATAGAATATAATGATGGGGGTTATGTGGAGAAGACAAAAAGGGAGAAAGTCTCACATCAACGCGCCTAATCAATGAGCTATGGAGATGCCCATCAATTGATGTTAATGCAAGGAGTAGGGATTGCCATGCAACGGATGCACTAGAGCTATAAATATATGAAAGCTCAACAAAAGGAACTAAGTGGGTGTCCATCCAACTTGCTTGCTCAAGAAGACCTAGGGCATTTGAGGAAGCCCATTGTTGGAATATACAAGCCAAGTTCTATAATGAAAAATTCCCACTAGTATATGAAAGTGACAAAACAAGAGACTCTCTATCATGAAGATTATGGTGCTACTTTGAAGCATAAGTGTGGTAAAAAGGATAGTAACATTGTCCCTTCTCTCTTTTTCTCTCATTTTTTTGGGCCTTCTTTTTTTATGGCCTTTCTCCTTTTTTTATTTTTAATTTTTTTAATTTTTCCTCACTTGGGACAATGCTCTAGAAAATGATGATCATCACACTTCTATTTATTTACAACTCAATGATTACAACTCGATACTAGAACAAAGTATGACTCTATATGAATGCCTCCGGCGGTGTACCGGGATATGCAATGAACCAGGAGTGACATGTATGAAAGAATTATGAATGGTGGCTTTGCCACAAATACTATGTCAACTACATGATCATGCAAAGCAATATGACAATGATGAACGTGCCATGATAAACGGAACGGTGGAAAGTTGCATGGCAATATATCTCGGAATGGCTATGGAAATGCCATAATAGGTAGGTACGGTGGCTGTTTTGAGGAAGATATAAGGAGGTTTATGTGTGAAAGAGTGTATCATATCACGGGGTTTGGATGCACCGGCGAAGTTTGCACCAACTCTCAATGTGAGAAAGGGCAATG
Source organism: Triticum aestivum (assembly GCF_018294505.1). NCBI lineage: Eukaryota > Viridiplantae > Streptophyta > Magnoliopsida > Poales > Poaceae > Triticum > Triticum aestivum. Next base: position 342,889,996 of record NC_057811.1, read on the forward strand.
CACGGTACCGAAGAGGCTAGCAATGATGGAAAGGTGAGAGTGCGTATAATCCATGGACTCAACATTAGTCATAAAGAACTCACATACTTATTGCAAAAATCTACAAGTCATCAAAAACCAAGCACTACACGCATGCTCCTAGGGGGATAGATAGGTAGGAAAAGACCATCGCTCGTCCCCGACCGCCACTCATAAGGAGGACAATCAAAGAACACCTCATGTTTCAAATTTGTTACATAACATTTACCATACGTGCATGCTACGAGACTTACAAACTTCAACACAAGTATTTCTCAAATTCACAACTACTCAACTAGCACAACTTTGATATCACTACCTCCATGTCTCAAAACAATCATCAAGCATCAAACTTCTCTTAGTATTCAACACACTCATAAGGAAGTTTTTTACTAGTCTTGAATACCTAGCATATTAGGATTATTTAAGCAAATTACCATGCTGTTTAAGACTCTCAAAATAATGTAAGTGAAGCATGATAGAATAATAGTTTCTATAAAACAAAACCACCACCGTGCTCTAAAAGATATAAGTGAAGTACTAGAGCAAAACTATATAACTCAAAAGATATAAGTGAAGCACATAGAGTATTCTAACAATTTCCGAATCATGTATGTCTCTCTCAAAAGGTGTGTACAGCAAAGATGATTGTGGTAAACTAAAAAACAAAGACAAATCATAGAAGACGCTCCAAGCAAAACACATATCATGTGGTGAATAAAAATATAGCTCTAAGTAAAGTTACCGATGGAAGTAGACGAAAGAGGGGATCTCTTCTGGGGCATCCCCAAGCTTTGGCTTTTAGGTGTCCTTAGATTATCTTGGGGTGCCATGGGCATCCCCAAGCTTAGGCTCTTGCCACTCCTTGTTCCATAATCCGTCAAATCTTTCACCCAAAACTTGAAAACTTCACAACACAAAACTCAGCAGAAAATCTCATGAGCTCCGTTAGTGAAAGAAAACAAAAGACCACTTCAAGTTACTGAAATGAACTCATTTTTTATTTATATTGGTGTTAAACCTACTGTATTCCAAGTTCTCTATGGTTTATAAACTCTTTTACTAGCCATAGATTCATCAAAATAAGCAAACAACACACAAAAAACAGAATCTGTCAAAAACAGAACAGTCTGTAGTAATCTGTAACTAACGCAAACTTCTGGAACTCCAAAAAAATCTACCAAAATAGGATGACCTAGAAAATCTGTTTATTGATCGGCAGCAATTGGAATCAATATTTTATCACGTTCTGGTGGTTTTTAACAATTATTTTCGTGAACAGAAAGTTTCTGGAATTTTCAACAAGATCAAATAACTATCATCTAAGAAGATCCTACAGGTTAAACTTGGCACAAACACTAATTAAAACATAAAAGACATGTAAACAGAGGCTAGATCAAAGATTTATTCCTAAACATAAGCAAAAGAAAAAAAAGAAAAAAAGAAAATTGGTTTTCCTCCCAACAAGCGCTATCGTTTAACGCCCCTAGCTAGGCATAATAGCAAGGATAGATCTAGGTACTGCCATAATAATAAGATAGATAATTAAAACTCATTTCATACTCTCTACGTTCGGCAGAAAGCTTTCTTTGTGGCAAGCAAAAGTAGTCAAAAGGGCTAAATTTAATAGGACAAAAATCCCCAAGATCAACCTTAGGAGGTGTAGGTTCCTCCTTCGGCCCTTCATATTGCACAACCAATTCATCATTATAATCATTCTTTTGACAAAACTTGGTGAGCCTATATTCGAGAGAATATCCTAGCTCATTATTTCGAATAGCAAAATCATCATTAAGTTCAGAAATTCTATCAACTAGAATATTGGTAGGAACCTTTTTTCTAAGGTTTTCATTAAAAGCAACATAATCTAGAGATTGAAAACGCATTATTTCCTCTTGATCAAATAAGATAGTTTCTATGGAGGACGTCCAGCGTCCACCCTATAATGCGCAAAGATTTCTTTGGCCTCTTTTATAATAAATCTGAACTCATGAGCCAAAAAGATAGTAGCGGCACGCTTAACAGAAGAGTGCTCAATGTTAGAAAATTCTAGGAAAATCCTCTGTATGCAGGGATGCATGTGCATAAATTGTCTTTCAAGTTTGACTACAAGCATGGCGATAGCGTCCGCAAGACTACTAGTTCTATGAAGAATAGAACTACCCATAGAAGGCAAAGCACCGGCACAAGTAAAGAAGTCTTGGATAACTCCTTTTCCAATAATGTTACCACTACCAATTCGGATTTTTTTTTGTATGTGAGGTAGGGGGTTCTTTAGCAGGAGCATCAGAATTTTCCATGATATTATTATTATCCTTATCGACAATAATTTCCCCAATTTCAGACATAACGGCAGGAAGTGCGCGGAGCAAAAAGAAAGAGGGAGACAAAAGGGAAAAGAGAGAGGGTGAATAAAACGGCAAGGGTGAAGTGGGGGAGAGGAAAACGAGAGGCAAATGGCAAATAATGTAATGCGGGAGAGAAGGGTTTGTGATGGGTACTTGGTATGTTGACTTTTGCGTAGACTCCCCGGCAACAGCGCCAGAAATGGCTTGTTGTCGGGAGAGCAAATCTTGACTTGACTTGGCGTAAGCCTCCCCGGCAACGGCGCCAGAAATCCTTCTTGCTACCTCTTGAGCACTGCGTTGGTTTTCCCTTGCAGAGGAAAGGGTGATGCAGTAAAGCAGCGTAAGTATTTCCCTCAGTTTTTGAGAACCAAGGTATCAATCCAGTAGGAGGCCACGCACGAGTCCCTCGCACCTACACAAACAAATAAATCCTCGCAACCAACATGATAAGGGGTTGTCAATCCCTACACGGTCACTTACGAGAGTGAGATCTGATAGATATGATAAGATAATATTTTTGGTATTTTATGATAAAGATGCAAAGTAAAATAGAAGGCAATAAAAATAACTAAGTGTTGAAAGATTAATATGATGGAAAATAGACCCGGGGGCCATAGGTTTCACTAGTGGCTTCTCTCGAGAGCATAAGTATTACGGTGGGTGAACAAATTACTGTTGAGAAATTGATAGAATTGAGCATAATTATGAGAATATCTAGGTATGATCATGTATATAGGCATCACGTCTGAGACAAGTAGACCGACTCCAGCCTGCACCTACTACTATTACTCCACACATCGACCGCTATCCAGCATGCATCTAGAGTATTAAGTTCATAAGAACAGAGTAACGCCTTAAGTAAGATGACATGATGTAGAGGGATAAACTCATGCAATATGATATAAACCCCATCTTGTTATCCTCGATGGCAACAATACAATACGTGCCTTGCTGCCCCTACTGTCACTGGGAAAGGACACCGCAAGATTGAACCCAAAGCTAAGCACTTCTCCCATTGCAAGAAAGATCAATCTAGTAGGCCAAACCAAACTGATAATTCGAAGAGACTTGCAAAGATAACCAATCATACATAAAAGAATTCAGAGGAGATTCAAATATTGTTCATACATAAACTTGATCATAAACCCACAATTCATCGGTCTCAACAAACACACCGCAAAAGAAGATTACATCGAATACATCTCCACGAGAGAGGGGGAGAACATTATATTGAGATCCAAAAAGAGAGAAGAAGCCATCTAGCTAATAACTATGGACCCTAAGGTCTGAGGTAAACTACTCACACATCATCGGATAGGCTATGGTGTTGATGTAGAAGCCCTCCGTGAACGATGCCCCCTCCGGCGGAGCTCCGGAACAGGCCCCAAGATGGGATCTCACGGGTACAGAAGGTTGCGGCGGTGGAATTAGGTTTTTGGCTCCGTATCTGGTAGTCTGGGGGCACGTAGGTATATATAGGAGGAAGAAGTACGTCGGTGGAGCAACATGGGGCCCACGAGGGTGGAGGGCGTGCCTGGGGGGGGGGGGGTAGGCGCGCCCCCCTACCTCGTGCCCTACTGGTTGATGTCTTGACGTAGGGTCCAAGTCCTCTGGATCACGTTCGTTCCGAAAATCACGTTCCCGAAGGTTTCATTCCGTTTGGACTCCGTTTGATATTCTTTTTCTACGAAACTCTGAAATAGGCAAAAAACATCAATTCTGGGCTGGGCCTCCGGTTTATAGGTTAGTCCCAAAAGTAATATAAAAGTGTATGATAAAGCCCAATAATGTCCAAAACAGAATATAATATAGCATGGAACAATCAAAAATTATAGATACGTTGGAGACGTATCAGCCTTTAACATCACTTGATACAGTTCGAGATCCTGTGAGTTTTCAAAGTAATAAGTTCCGTCATCACGCCTCTTTGCACGTGCCCGCAAGTAGTCTCTGGCGCATTCGCCCCTGATTTCACTAAAGGACGAATTCCCACCCGCCGCTACTGCTTCTTTGTCCTCCTGGTCCCATATCAGTTTCATGCCGTAGTATCCTGCCACACCCATACAGTGGGGGTTTATGTTCTTCTTTTGAAGTTCCGATTGCTTGAAACTCTTCTCAGCAAACTCTTTAGTTGCCCTGACCCTTTTGAATTCTACCCAGTCTGCCTTTGTAATTTGGGGGTATGCGGGGATTGGGTCCTTGCCTTCACTCAAGTACTTCTTGTACAACACGTGCTTCCATTTTGTCCAAGTATCCCTAGCCTTCTTCAGTGCAGCGTGTTCCACCTGCATTCTCCACTGCTCTGGAAGGTTGAAGTGATCCATGATCTCCCAGACTATCCTTGCCGTGTTTTTGTGTCAGCCTTTCGAAACCCCGGCATATTAATGTTGAGCCATGACCAGCCAACAAATCCACACACACTCCTGAACCTCGTGCATGCTTTATCTGGTTTAGTTGGAGCCCAAGACTTGAAATCAATCTCGGTTACTTCATATACACCTTTAGGCTGGTGTGTGGGCTTCCTTGGAGCGTTCCTTCGTGTCCTGACCGAAGGGTAATTGCTGCAGCTCTATCCCGTTCAAGATTACTTGATCCCTGACAATATGGTGAAGACCTAGGGTTGTCTAAATCAGATGAAGATACATCGCCCGAAGCATGAGTGCTGTCACTGCTAGTCGGCATCTACAGAGAACACATGCGAAACTCGGGAAAGGAGGATAAGCATAAAACTAACAACTTGGTATCAAGCTTTCTAAATATGCCAAGCAATAATTTAGAAAATGTACAGCTAATTTGTTAAGTTTTTGTGACTCGGGAACCCACGATCTGTAATAGGCAGTAACTTATTGGAAAAAATATAGCTTATATGCAGTAAGGAAGGTAGATAATGAACATATATACGCTCTCCGTTATTTTATAGCCAATTGGGGAACATACGGAACAAATTGGAAGAGGGATTGCGAGGAAATATGCCTCACCGCGATGGAGAGCAGTAACTAGCAGGCTTCTTAATGCAAACCCAGCTGGACCATAGGAGAGGCGAGGGTTACTACATCGATATGCTCGAGGGTGGCTGGCGAGCAAACGAACACGGCGAGGCGCGGGCCGCCGCATGTTGGGAACGACAATGGAGGTAGGCTGGACGCCGAAGAGCGGGCACACGGCCGGGGTGAGCACGGCGGCGCCGGAGAGGGTTCTGCTGTGGATCTAGGGGATAGGGGAGCTGGCGATGGAGATTGGGTGGACTAGTTGAGTGAAACGCGGGCGGACGATGGGGGGGGTGTTGACGGCCTAGGTGAAAAGGGTGAAAAATATCCCCGGTCACCGCGCACGCAGAAAGGCCTATGCAAATGGTTGCCTCTAAGCGCTCGTGGGAACAAACAGAATAATTTCGTTTGAAATGAAGACGTGAGTTCATTGTTTCTCCTCTAAATTGTTCCCACGTAAAGCAATCACAATAATACCACGGGTTTGATTTGCTGGCGCATTTCAGGTCTCGTGTGCTATATGTAAGACATTTTTTGGCATTTACCTTGCATTTTGGCATATAAAAGAATTCCTAGCCGGTTTTTATTTCCTGTCGAAAGGGATGAGGATTGCCGTTTGATCTGGGAGCATCCAATAGTGCAGACATACGATCCGTGGGGTTTGGGTTCTGGCCAATCAGAACGCATGACTCAGATTGCGCGCGCAGTAAAGGGGGGCATCGGCCACGGTTTGGTCGGCATACGGCTTTCATCAGTGAACCGTGTGCTATTTGAAAACATTTGTTTGCGAGGGGCTATTGAAAACATTTACATGTGCTGTCGAAAGGGATGAGGATCGCCGTTCCATCAAGCAGAATCCAACGGTGCAGACGAATGATCCGTGGGGTTTCGGTTCTGGCCAATCAGAATGCATGACTCAGATCACGCGCGTGGTAGAGGGGGGGCATCGGCCACGGTTTTGTGGACACGCGGCTTTTGTGAGTGAACCATGTGCTATTTGAAAAACATTTACATTACCTAACATCATATTTTTGTTTGAATGAAAACATGAGTTCATCGTTTCGCCTCCAATTTTTTCCATGGTAAGAAATCACGATTGTACCCTATGCTTTGATTTTCTGGTACATTTTACCAGGCGGCAGGCCTCGCTAGCAATCTCAAACTTTGAATATGCAAAAAAAGAAATCTCGTTTGTATGTATGTATGTATGTATGTGTGTGTGTGTATATATATATATAATAGTCGCAACTACACGTGCGTGTTAGCAAGATCATTTGTGTGTCGCTTTGCGAGTTTTCATTCATTGTGCGAGAAACGGGAAAAACTTCAAACAGTTCGGCCACAGGGTGCGGCCAGAGGTGTAGGCCTCGTTGGTACTTTAATTTCAGGAAATGCATATAGAGTCCGGAAAATAACGAAAATATTGTGTCACTGTCGCGTGCTCTCACGATTGCATGGAAAAAAATGGTAAAGTTTGGCACAAGTTTTGGTACTCGCACCTTCCATACCGGAGCACCTCACAAGAAGGATCATAGTTTCCAAAAGGAGATGTGGCACTTCGGACTACAAATCGTCAGTTACTAGCTAGCTACATCGTTCCGGCTCATTTCAGGTCATCTGCTATGTTTAAGTCATTCTTTGCACTTACCTTGCATTGCATTTTAGTGCATATAATTAATTAAAGTAAAAAAACCCTACTACAACTACATGTGGGTGTTTTAGTTAGGCTATATATACTTAGGCTACTCATAGTGGAGAGTGTCATATACTAGTATCATCCATATATATATGATACTAGTGTATGATACTGCCTTTGATTAATTATAGCGCATAGTATAATACATAGAGTATAGTATCATAGATCATATTTATTGCCATGCATGACACAAATTAGCATCGCATTTAACATGACACGGTATCTACCTGTATGTTACTCTAACCCTTTATATATATATTTAATTCTTTGCCACATCAGGATAGTTGCTATTTCCGAGTGCATGACATCGTCGGCTATGATATATACCACAACTATGGCCAGCCTTATATAGTGGGGAGTATCATATACTATATAAAATATCATGCATATGATACTAGTGTGTGATACTACGTACGTACCTTCATAGTGCATATATAGTATCATAGAGTAGTATATATCATATAGATGACCGTATTTATGGCCATGCATGACACAAAGTAGTATAACATTTATTATATATATATATGTTAAGGTATCTACCTATGTTACTGCTTGTTTGTCACCCTAAGGCTGGTCGTAATATGGGGTATCAAGCGGTATCATGCATGCCAACTAGAGTTTTTGGATGATGTGGCACACGGTTAAATGAGCAAAGAGAGGGTGTGGTATCATATCATGATACCATATCATATTAAATGATGTACTACTTTGTGTAATGCATGGCAATTAATAAGGCAACTTAAGATACTAACTTATGATACCATGCATGTGCGCATTACGGAGGTATTACCAATCATATACTAGTATCATGCATATATACTCCCTCCTTTCCAGTTTATAGGCTTATCTCAAAATTTTAGTTTTTCCATTTTATAAGGCTCAATTTGGTTGTTCCCCATCACATGTTCAGATTCCAAGGTGCATTAAATCATTGCATGCAAGTATATATTAAGAGAAAATTAACCAATGCATGTACTTTATGCATGCATGTATTGCAATTAATACATTGGTAAACATACTTTTTTGAGGAAAACAAAAGCATTAATTGGGTGTTTTGCGAACTACAAAAAGTATTCCACCACTCACCATCTACCTTGGTTGGTGAGATTTTTGAATTGAGCCCTATAAATCGGAAAGGAGGGAGTATGATACTAGCTAGTCTATGATATACTAGCTACCTCACTAAGAGAATGGTTAATAATACAGCCAACGGTCAGCTATAAGAAGTTTCCATGTCATATACAGCCAACCTCTTAGCCGGCATGTACAATAATAAGTTTTAAATACGTACTAGTTTATCAATAGTTGGCCCACCTTACATCCTCACAAAGTGTCTTGGGTCTCATGTTGCAGCTGGCTCTACTAACCAAGAGCCCGCTTCTCTTCTCTCTCCTCTTCTCTTTCCTCCAACTAATAAGCACATATATATTAGTCTATTCCTTATAGCCTGCTTATGTCACTCTATTGTACTTGCTCTAAGACTAGCCACAATGGAGAGTAACATACACTAGTAACATACACATATCCCTAGACTATGTTACTACCTTTCATAGTGGGTAGTAACATAAGTATGGTAACATGCAAAGCCTCATTTATTAGGTTATAGAATGATATTGCATTGGGACATGTGATGTTACAGTAACTAGCTAAGTTACTCAAACTACCTCTCTCCTCATTAACTCATTGCCACATAAGCAAATTTGTTGAGTTGGACTCGATGTTACTACTAAAGTTACTCCCACTGTGGTTAGTCTATTGCATAGTATCATAGAGTAGTATCATATGTAGTACTTTATTTCATGTCATGCATGACACATAGTGGCATAGCATTTATTATGATACGGTTTCATGATATGATACTTAACCCTCTCTTTCTTCATTTAATTCTATGACAGCTCATCAAAATTGCCTAGTTGGCATGCATGATACTAGCTATGATACCCCCTTACTACCAGCCTAGCAAAGAAGGTGTAGAGATCATTTGTGTGTCGCTTTGTGAGTTTTCATCCATTTGTTCGAGAAGCAGGGAGAAGTTTCAAACATTTAGGCCGCGAGGTGCGGCCACTTGCGTAGGCCTAGTTCGTATTTTAATTACAGGAAATTCATATGGAGTTCGGACATCATCAAAATCAATGTGTGCCCGTGGCGTGCTCTCATGACCCCGTGGAAAAAATGGTAAAGTTTGGCACAAGTTTTGATGATTGCTCCTTCCAAACCGAAGCATCTCACATCAAGGATCATGGTTTCCAAAAGGAGACGTGTCAATTCAAACTCCTGTGGCTGTTGACTTCATTGTTTGGCCTCCTAAAAATTTCCACGGTACGCAATCACCATTATACCGTGGGTTTGGTTTTCTGGCGCATTTTAGGTATCGTTAGATATATTTAAGACATTTTTTGTGATTAACGTGCATTTTGTGCATAAAAATAAAATTACAACCGGAACTGCATGTGATGTCGAATGGGATGAGGATCGCTGTTCGATCTGGGAGCATCCAACGGTGCAGACGTACGGACCGTGGGGTTTGGGTTCTGGCCAATTAGAAAGCATGACTCAGATCGTGGGAGGGGTTTGGTCGGCACAGGACTTTCATCAACGAACCGTGTGCTATTCACAAACCAGATTGCATATTTTTGTTCACACATACTGTAGTGAGATCAATTGAGTGTGCTACCTCTATGATATAATAATAATAATAATAACAACAAAAAATAGTTCATATTCTTTGCCTGAGCTGACAGCATATCAAGGTCAACATATTAACGGTTATTACATCAACAGAAAACCAGGCATAACTCACAAATTCAGTACACACAACAGTTCTAAATTGAACGAATTAAGTTGTAGGGTTGGCATAAAGACTAATCTTACAGCTTAATTCCCATGTACATGGGTGTACTGGGGTCATTACATTGACCCCAAATGAACTTGGGTTTTTTGATGATTTTACGCTGCTCTGTTACATGGGTGCGTGATCCCATGGCTGGCAACTCATCAAATTCATCATACTCGTCCTCACCGGCAACATCGTCGACACCCACTACCCTACTCTTCCCATGAATCGCTAAATGGCAGTTCTTATGCAAGGGGTCTTCCACGAAGAAAATCTGAGTAGCATCGCTGGCAAGAATGAATGGGCCCGTGGATATGCCATCGTTGTCTTGTTAACACATGCCTTCCTGTACTCATCAATCCATACCTGACCAACAGGGATCCATGTGTTTGAGTCGCGCGTGTCTACCATTTCACCATCAAGGCATCTTGAAAGTGAATCGTATTCCATGAATATGATATCTGAATAATGGCAGTTGTTATCCAGACGTGCAATGACAAAAATTAATGGCCAGTCAATTTACATGCAGAGTACTAGTACAACACTACCCTTAGGAATTGAATACATTAATTAAGCCACTCACGAAAAGAATACCTTAATTAATTAGCCGCGCGGCGACCTCCACCCAGCAGACAGAGAAGCGCGATGAGATGGCATGCCGAGACAGCAGGGTCGAGGAGCAAAGCTTAGTGCGGCTGCCGCCTAAAGTTCGACCTCCACTATCCCGCCATCGACCGCGATGGATGTGCTCAAATCACGCCGCCGCCGACCTCGATGGTTGAGCTCCTCCTATCTCCCACCGCAGACCGAGGATGGACCTCCTATGACGCCGCCACCGCCCACCGCCCGGATTGACCTCTTCTCCGGTAGCCGCTGCCTAGACCGCCGCCGCCATCTCTATATGCAGAGCGGCTGTTTTTTCGGACAAATATCCGCAGAGCGGCTGTTTACACAGTATCACTGTAACTCAATTATATGGACAGGGTAGTACATCACATACGGTTATGTAACGGCAACCATGTCTAATCTACATTGTCTTCTCACATGGTTTGGTGCAGGAATCGTGTGTGACGTTGTAATACCTAACACAAACGACATGTATAAACAGTGTGCCGTATACAACATATAGTGCCATAAGTAGTTCTCGACCGTTAGCTTATCCCCACAGTTTCCCCATTTCCCCCAAATCCCTACATAGCCTCCAAATTCCCTCGCGTGGCGCTGACATTGGGGGAATGTGGACGAGTGGTGCTGATGGTTTCGGTGCGGCTGCTCCTGCTCGTATTGCCGAGCACTTGCATAAGGTCATCAGAAGGCAGGTGTACTACAGATCCGAATCGTCCTGTCAGGTTCCAATCTACCCCGATCTTTTTTAGCATGTCCAAAGTATAGCTCCTTTCTGAATCCGTCCTGAATGACACCCCCTCCCCCCAGGAAAGGGATCTGCCGCCAGATCCGGAGCATGACTCCAGACTCCTGCAACACGAGTTTGACTCCGAGTTTTGCGCCACCGAGAAGTTCCAAAAGCTGAGTTGTGTGCACGGGCACACTCCCGCTCGACCTGTATGCACGGTGGGATTCGACATTGGCAGGCGTTTTCTCAGTTACCCCATAGAGGTTAGTGCTAAGTTCATCATTTTACTTCAGTTAATGCCACCGCTCATACTGAATACTATTTAACATTGGCAGGGATATGAGGCTTGTGCCTTTGTTAACTGGCTAGATGAAGAATGGCATGGCAGGGCTCGGAGTGTTATCACTAAGCTCGCAGAAGATAACGTAAAGCTGAAGAAGAAACTGGTTGATCTGGAATGTACAATCAGTACGATGAAGCAAGAAGAATCAATCACAGGCAAAAGATGAAAGCAAGAGACAAGAAGGAACTAGCATGTGTAGTTCTGGTTGTCGCATTAGCCATGTTCTATGCACTGTTTGCAATCATGATTAAGGGTTTTGTTTGACAGTATTGCTAAAGCACATCTAGATGTGCTCTAAGTAATGCACATCTAGGTCCTATGCCATTGATGTTACGCGAAGATTCGTGCAGATATTTTCCTTTGTCTTTTTTATTTTCCTTTGTAGTTTGATTATTACTGGCTTTATCAATAAGAAGAGTTCAAAGTATTGCTTGCCAACTGTCCTACTCCGTTCGTACCAGTACCGATGCATAATCCCAAAACTCGTTCCTTCTTTTTTGTCCTGAAAAAATAAACCAGCCAATAGGAGTCCTGCGCAACCCCGGGAATTTGGAGCGACTGGGTACAAATAATTGCGGTTGATTATATCAGCGGTTAGATAATACGTCAACCCCCGCTTCAATTGGAATTTCCTCTTCTCAGCATACCCCGCTTAAGTGTCCACCATCTTCATCGTCCCCGGCAGGCCACGCTACACACTGGCACACACTCTGTAGCCATGTCGAGCGACAGCGAGGACGACAATTCGGCCAGCAGTCTGGCGCCCGATGATAGGTCAACATTGGAATCATCCCGCTCGTCTTCCATGAGTCCATCGTTGAGCCCAGACCTCGATTATATCCGGATCATGGAAGGGACGCCTCCGGATTCCTCAGACGACAACCAGACAGACGAGGAGCCGCCGGAGGACGGAGAAGAGGATGACGACAATGATGAGGAGGAATGGTCGAACAAGGAGGAGGAGGACGACAACAGCAACGACGATGGCGACGGTGGCGGCGATGAAAAGCCAACCGTCAGCAGCAAGAAGCATCCTCGCCAAGACGATGTCACGGGGCCATCCAACAACAACAACAAGAAGAAGGACTAAATTAAGTAGACTGTACATATCTTTGTTTCCGTTCGCTCATATTAATTTGTTATCTCTGTTTATCCTATCAATCTCATCGCAGATGGTTAGTAATAGGTATTCGACAGAGATCTTCTACACTATCGCCCACAGGTGGGTTTGTTGAACTGTGTGCCCTGACGAGCACACAATTCACCAAAAAAAGACCGTTTGGGCTGCGTATAATGATCGCACACAATTCTGACTACCGACCTGTTTGCCGAGTATCACACACATCTTGTTACGCTGAATAGTTTGTGTTCACCTCGATCATCGCAAACAGTTCATCGGAGCAAGTTGTATGCCGTATATCGCACACACATTGATATGGCTTCCCATTTCTGTTGTTCTGTCTAATCGCAAACAGTTCGTATGGACTCTATGCTCAGCATCGCACACGCAACTAAAATCTGAATCGTGTTTGATGTGCCCGCCATCGAAAATGGTTTGCAGTTTTTTGACGGTTATTTTACACCACCGTTTGCGATTATTGCATCGCACACAGTTTCGTCGAAGGGTCTCTGATCGTAGTGTCGCATTAGCAGCATCCTGCTGTAGTGCCAGGCCCAAGGCACACTTGGACTTGGCTTCAAGGCGAAGCCAAAGGGCAGGGGCGAAGCACCGCAGGCCCCAACCACCTGCGGACCCGGTCGACGCGTGGCGCTTGATGGGACGTGGGCGTCTCCGCTTCCCCATGCTGCCCCAGCAACCTCTTGGGCTGACAAAAAGGCTGACACCTGCCGCTGAGCCTTCATTGCCTTCCCTTCGTCTTGCTCCAGATCCCCTTCTCTCCCTGCTCAGAGCGCCTCCAGATCTACCAACCTCTTCCCCGAACTTGCCGCCGATGGAGACCGAGAAAGCGAAGTCCGCCGCTCCTTCCGCGTGTTCGGCCTCCTTGCTCGAGCCGGCCCTTAGTGCATCCACCAACACTGAGGAGAAGCACCTTGCCACCATGCTCCCACTGACGGCGAGCAAAGACAATGAGGGACGGGAGACAGAGCTCCGGGTTGGCTCCGCTCAGCCGGAAACCTTGGGGGAAACCTTCTATCCCTTCTTCCTGCACAGCGTCTCCGCTGGGCTCGTCCCCCCTTTCTCCAATTTCTTCTTCTCTGTCCTAAAAAATTACCAGATCCACACCCTTCATCTTCATCCCAAGTCCATCCTCCTCCTGTCGATCTTCGCCTTCTAGTGCGGCATTTGTGGGGGGTGCTGCCCTCTGTTGTGCTGCTCCGCCACTTCTTCTACCTCCTGATGCATAGCACCTAGTGCTCTAGGTGCGTCTACTTTGTTGCGTCTCACAGCAGCAATGCAATCTCGAGGGCCGGTAAGAAGGTGGAGGTCTTCCGGTGCAAGTGGATCTTCATGGACGCCACGTGCTCTCACGCTCGCCTGGAGCTGCCGACTGTGTTGCCGGCGAAGCTGGACCGGTGGGCTCATAAGAAGCTCACCGACCCCCGGGCAGAGCTGCTGCTAGAGAAGATGATGCCGGACCTGGAGGCGGAGAAGCTGACATGGGCCATGCTCGTTAGGGAGTTCTTGACGCAGCGCCTGGCTCCGCTCCAGGCGCACTCGCGCCCTCTGTGGAGCCTCAAGGACGCAGAAGACGACCTCCGGCTGCACCCAGACGACTTGTCCGATGAAGAACTGAGCAAGGCCGTGTGCACCTTGCTTGACAAGCACCCGGGCGGCCTCCCGGAGGCCTATCTCCCGCTATACCGCCGCGACGATGAAGCGAAGGTAGCCGCCGCCTTGCCCATCTTCAATGAGCTAGGGCTCGTGCCGTCGAAGCCTCCCCAGCTCCCGAGCTCCCTGGTGCCAGTGTCCTCCGGCGAATGCTCCGCCGAGGAGGGGAAGGAGGACTCGGAGGCGGCCTTGGAGGGGTGGTGGAGACCTCTCCCCCGCGTCAGAGTGAGCTCCTTTGCGTCCTCTCCGATGATGACGACGCCGGTGAGCACCTGGCCGAGGGGTTGCCTCGCTCCACCCGCAGTTGCCACGAGATCCGGGGGAACCCCTCTGAGGAGGCTGAAGCAGGGGACCCCGAAGAAGGGTGGGACGGCGTCGCTTCCTCGGGGCGACGCCCCCGCCTTGTCGCCGACAGCAGCAGTCGTAGAGCCGGTCGTCGCACGCTCGTCCGCTCCTGAGAGGGCGGCGAAGCTCGTGCCCAAGAAGCTCGGGGGCACCGTGCTCCTAGGCAGGAATAGGTCATATGTCGCTGAGGATGAGTAAGTATTTCACATTGTCTTTGCTTCCCATTCTTGACGACGTGCTCTAGACATTCTCCTCTCGGTGGCCAGGCTGACGTTGGTGGTGAAGAGGAAGAGGGAGGAAGCCAGGGCCTCCGAGCCTGCGCGACCTGCCGTGGCCAGGGCGACCCAGAGCGGGAGGAAGAGGCTGCCTCGCGTCCGCCCACGATGGGGCATGCCTCCCGAGGCTCGGCGGCCCAGCCTCAGGAGAAGACCACCTCCGTGGCCAAGCCGACTCCGGAGGCGCCCGTCTCTAGCGCACCGCTGGGGGTCCGAGGGCTGCGGAGCCTCTTGCCGTCCTTGCTTCTGTTGCTTTGCCATCCCGGGCGCCGGTGCCACCTCCTCCCCAAGCCGTCATGCGGTCTTACCATGGCGGCTCTGCCATGCCCGGTGCTCTGGAGGAGGCCTTCACCACACTGGACCGGCTCCGGACTAATCTTTAGGGCGCCGACCAGCGCATGGCGATGGGGCGTATGGAATTGGTCTCGGGGTGGCTCCAGGACGGCTCATTCATCAGGACGGCCTAGGGTCAGGCCAAGGCTACCGTCATGGAGGGTAGGAGGGAGGCCGGCGAGGCCACCACGGTTCGTGACGCCGCGGTGACCGACGCAGCGTTTGCCGGGGAGCGCTGCCGCACGGTGGAGGCCGAGCTGAAGGCCCTCCGTGATGAGCAGGCCTACCGCACCCGTCAGCTCGAGGAGCAGGAGGAGGAGCTGAAGGCCCAAGAGGCTATGCTCGCCTACCGCGACGCCGAACTGGAGCAAGCAGCCCAGGAATAGGCTACTGAGCGGAGCCGCCTAAGGAATCTGAAGGAGGACCTGGAGGCGGCCCAAGCGTCCCACACCAAGCTTGTCTCTGAGGAGAAGGTCGGGCTGGAGGCCAGAGAGAAGTCTCTCGCTACGGCTGAGCAGGCGGCCGCCACAGGGCACAATGCCTTCATCTCCATCGAGTCGAGATCCCGCGCGGCGCGGCAGGACCTTTACGAGGAAGGGTATGAGAAGCCGCTGGCGACTCCGGAGGAAGGCCCCGCTGGGCTGCTCCCCAAGCTTGCTGTGGCGCTCAAGGGCATCGTCGTCGGAGTGGGCCCCATGGTGGAGGGAGAGGCTCGCACGCTTTTTACCTCAGCCACGATGCGCATCTTCAGCCACCTCCATCTTCGGGACCCCAGCTTCAACCATGGTTTGTTGCTCGAACCTGTGGCCCCTGAGCTCCACGACGCTGCCGCCGAGGCCATGAAGAAACAGGTGGAGGCCCTGTTGCAGAAGTTCCTCTGTGTTGACCCCGCGACCGCGGCTGATGGCAAGGATGGCAGCAATGTTGTTGATGATGGGCCTCCCCAGGCGGGCGATGGCGGTGTCTGAGGCTGAGGAAGTGGCTCGAAGGCGGCGCTTCCTCCTATTTTTATCCTGCAACATTTATCGTGCCTCATGGAGGTGTAAGAACTTATGCTTTGAGTTTTTAAGAGACAATATGTTTTGTAATAATTTGCTAGGATTTCGTGATTTCCTTTCTGTTTGCTTTAGTGTTCTGCACCGGCAGGGCCCGGCCCCGCGCATACCTCAGCTGCCGTTGGGTTGTTCGGATCACCAGGACGAGACTAAGGGGTGAGGGGCTACGCGACCAGTGAGGCCCCTGAGTCGCAATGCTCAGGGCCCCTCCTTGACGTACGAATAGCCCTCGGGAAAGGAGATGCGAGTGTAGGTTTTAGCGTTCTGTGTCGGCTGGGCCCGGCCCCGCGCATACCTCAGCAGCTGTTGGGGCATCCGGATCACCAGGACGAGACCAAGGGGTGAGAGGCTACATGACCAGTTAGGCCCCTGGATCGCGATGCCCAGGGGTACCCCTTGACGTACGAACAACTCTCCACACCTTTCCTCGTTGGGCCCTCCCTTGAGAGGGGCGCACGAAGACCAGGTCCGTGGGACCTGGCGAGGTGGTGTACGCCAGGCGTGACCTAAGCGTAGCCCCCGTGCCCAGCCCCCTCGCGCGACTCTCCCGAGGGGAAAGCGGTGCGGTGAGGCTGAGTGGCTAGCTTGGTGGCTCTCCTGAGGTTTCTGCAGCCGTTAGGTTGCCCTCGGTTGTTTATTCACGAGCGCGGAGCATGGTGCTTCCGCTCTTGCACGGGCATAGCTGCTCCTCGACCGTGTCATCCGCCAGCGCGGAGCATGGGGCTTCCACTGGTTCGTAGGTGGGAGCTCCCTGTGAGGGGAGACTCCGGGGCGTGTACAGCCCCGTCTTGGCATGTGGCTTGCACGACAGGACTAGAGGAGGTGTATATGGGCACTCGAGAGCCAGCGCGGGACTCGCAAGGCCCTACCTCAAGGCGGGTTGCGCCTGAATTTGGTTCGGAACACTTGTAGGGGTCCTGCGAGATGGTTAGGCAGCCTGCGCTGAGTGAATCTCTCGAGGTTATCGCATGAGAAGGCCAAACACCAACGACCCCAGGAGGTGACGTGAATGGAGCCGACCCGCCAGACACAACTCAGCCGTTGGGTTTGTCGATGCTGCAGGGACAGACCTGAGCACAGACGCTGTGCCCAGTCTTCTCATGCGAAGGTCCTGAAGAAAGACAACAGGTGCGCGGCCTCCGCGGTGGCGAGGTACCGGTTTGCGCGCCCTAACTTATTCGCTCCTGATTAGGTCATGCGAGAACAAGGCACCAAGGACCATGGGAGATGCCATGCACGAGAGCTGGCCCGCGAGCCAGAGCTCAACCACTTGGGTTTAGCGATGCTATAGGGACGGACCCGAGCATAGACGCCGTGCCAGTCCTCAATCATGAGGCGATCGTGGGCGGGTTTGCAAGGGCGTACGACGTTCATGGCGACAAAGCGCCGGACAGACAGGTGATAATCATAAAGCAAGTCATGGAAGGGGTAAGGCCAGTTCTGATAGATGCAAAGAATGATACATGCCATAGGGACGGACCCACATGGCTTGGGGATAATGCAGCCTGAGGGGCGCCCCCAACTGAATAAACTAAAAAGTGTCACCTAAAACCATTGCTGAAGAAGTGTCGAAGTAGCTGAAGACGCGTGTTGCAGAAGTCGCTCCTCACGAGCCGTCGAGGTCCTGAACCTCGTGAGGCTCTGGAGGCCCGGGGGCTCGCGAGGATCCAACGCCACCTCAGATAGGATCGCCTGGTGCCTGGCCTCATGAGCCGCCAGGACACCCAGCATGTAGCGTTGGTGCGTGGCAGCACTGTTCAGCAAAGCGAAAGGCATGTGAACGTAGCTGTGAGGGGGCCCTCACACTGGCTAACATGGGATGGCCAGAAAAGCTCCTGAGACGCGGCTCTGTTGAGCCCTGGGATGTTGAAGCTACCCTCGTCGGGGGAGAGAGCCACGCTGGGTGGTACAGGGCGACGCTCGCCTCGCATGGCTCTTGCCTCCGGAAGCTCCTTGGTTGCCTTGGTGATGAACTCCTGAGCACCTGGCGCCTCGCGCCCTCCTCGTGAAAACGTGCGTTGAAGCGTGCCTCCACAAGGTGCCCGAACACCTCCCTCGTGACGCTGGCTAGGTCAGAGGCCCAACAAAGGAGAGCCCCCGAGCCCAGCCTGAGAGGGGCGCCGAACACACCTTCCTATGGGAGAGGGGAAGGAGCCCCGTCAGTGGGCACAGGTCCTGAGACACGGCCGTCGGACGCCCCATCCTCCTGAGGTCCTTGGCGGAGCAACTACTTCTTCTTCTTGGCGACGGCCTCAGGAGGGTAGACAACGCCCTCTTCATCTGGGTTCTCGACCGCCGCAGCCTGGTAGGCGCGCTGAGGGAGCACACCGCGTCCTTTTCATCGCAGGCGACCGTGATGATGCCGCGGCTTCATGGCATCTTGAGGATATTGTAGCCATGATGAGTCACAACCATGAACTTGGCCAGGGCCGGATACCCAAGGATGCCATTGTACAAGAGGCGAATGTGGGCGACGTCGAAGTCGATGAGCTCAGTGCGGTAGTTGTCGCGCTTGCCGAAGGTGACAGGGAGGCGGATCTGCCCTACCGGGGTGGTGGAGCCGTCGGTTACTCCTGAGAAAGGCTTGGTAGGCTGAAGCCTGTCGAACGTCTTGACAGAGAGAACATTGAGCCCCGCACCGCCATCGATGAGCGTCTTGGTGACGAGGACGTTGCTGATGGTAGGTGAGCAGAGCATCGTGAGGGCACAAACGGTGGCCGCGCACTTGAGCTGGTCAGTAGAGTCGAAGGTGAGGGCGTACTTGGACCACCTGAGCGGATGCGTTGGCTCGAGCTTGTGGAGAGCCGCATTCACCTCGCGAGCGAATTGCTTGAAGATGTAATGGGATGTAGATGCAAGCGATGGCACGATGCTCTTGGAAGCCCCCAGCCCCATCATCTTGGTCGTGGACATCATTCCTTCTTGGTGGTGACGGCAACGGAGGAAGGCCAGCATTGCCCTGAGGGCGGTCCTCACGAGGCTGATCCCTCCAGGGACACTCGCGAGGCTGGCCCTACCAGCGGTGCTCACGAGGTTGGTCGCGCCAGTCCTAGCAGGGTCCCAGTTATCCCAGCGTCCTCCTCCTCAGCCTCCTCCGTGGCCATAGCCTCAGTCGTTGCGCTTGGGGTGATGACCGAGGCGCCCGTCACGGATGGCCCCGAGCTCTTGGCAGTCATTGGTGTTGTGGCTGTGCACGTCGTGGAAGACGCAGAATGGGCGGCTGTCCTTGGAGGACTCGGGGTGGTCACAACCACGCTTCATCTTAGGTTCGGCCACGAGCATAGCTGGGCCCTTGCACTTCACATCCTTGAACTTGGCCTTCTTACCTTCCGGATCGGCTTCTGAGAGCTCAAGGAGGGAGAGGCGTCCTTCCTCACCTCTCGCACATCTAGTTGCCATGTTGAACTTATCTAGAGCCGAGCATAGGTCCTCGTGTATGGCGAGCTCTTCCTTCATCTTGACGTCTCGGATGCCATCGGTGAATGCCGAAATGATGGCCTCGTCCGACACCTTGGGGATCTTGAGGCGAACGTTGGTGAAGCGCTGGATGTATTTGTGCAAGATCTCTCCTGGCTGCTGCTTGATGCGCCGCAGGTCACCCGCGGCTAGTGCACAGCTGCGAGTGCCCTGGAAGTTGGCGATGAAGTGCTCTCGCATCTCGTCCCAGGAGGAGACCGATCCCACGGGGAGGTTCAGGAGCCACGAGCGTGCGCCATCCTTGAGGGCCATGGGAAACTAGCTCGCCTTGACCTTCTCATCGGCGGCCACCTCGATGCTCATTTCATAGAGCTGCAGGAACTCGGCGGGGTCGGGGGTGTCGTCGTAGAGTGGAGGCATGTCTGCCTTGAATTTTCCTAGCCAAACGACGTGGTGCAGCTCTGGGGTGAACGCGTGGCAGCCTGCCGCACTCACCAGGGCCCGTCGTGGAGGTGGAGCCTGATCTTGGCGCTCGCACACCACCGCCTTGGGCGGCATGCGGTCTTGACGTGGCGTTGCTGGGAGTGCACGTGCCTCTCCTTGCGGCCGTTGCACCACCTGGCATCTTTCCTCGTCACGCGCCGGCGCCCTGCGGGGCGGGTCATGCCGAGGAGCCTCACGCCTTGGCTCAAGGATGACGTCTTGCCTGGTAGGTAGAGGAGGCGCACCGTGGGCCACGTCGCCCGCGAGAGGCGGCGGGGGAGGCAGCGAGCGGGATGGTGCAGGGGCCTCTCCTGCGGCGCTGACAAGCTCAGCGATGCGGTCCAGCCAGTCCTCGTAGAGGTCATCGGTCGGGCGATAGCGCAGGAGCTCGCGTGCCATGAGCAACATAGCCTACATGTTCACCGGCCCACGACGAGCATGAGAAGACGAAGCAGCCGCCGGAGTCAGCGACGGAGTGGCGGTGTGCCCATCACGCCGCACAGAAGGCTACAGCGACGAAGCCTGCTGCTTATGGGCCACGGGGCCAATGGCATTGTTAGCCGCAGGGGATGGGGAGCGATGGGGAGAGATGTCACCTACAGGCGCTGTCTGGGCGACGCAGGTGGCGAGGGCGACCCGACGCTCAGCGCAAACTCGACGAGCATCACCCATGGGAATGGCGAAACGGCGGCGAATCGGCCGGACGAAGAGAGGCTCCGACGCACCCCTACCTGGCGCGCCAAATGTCGGATTCTGGGCTCCGCGAACCCTAGATAGATTCGAACTCTGGGGTGCGTGCGAAGAACTCAACCTCCCCAGTCTGCCAAATCGTCGATCTCACGGCCTAGCTCAATGAACTGAAGAAGAACGGGACACGGCAGTTTACCCAGGTTCGGGCCACCTTATGGTTTAATACCCTACTCTTGCTTTGTGGTGGATTTGCCTCGAGGTTGTCGGATTACGGGTTCCGGCTAACCCTTGTGAGGTTCGAACTCTGGGGTGCGCACGAAGAACACTCTCTTCCTAGTCCGCTCGCTCAACGATCTCACGGCCTAGCCCGACGAACCCAAGGAACAAGAGACACAAAGGTTTATACTGGTTCGGGCCACCATGTGGTGTAATACCCTACTTCAGTGTGGTGGTGGTGGATTGCCTCAAGGGCTAAGGATGAACTAATACAGTGGATGAACAGCCTCCTGAGGAGAGGTGTTCTCGAGCTTGATGAGCTGGTGAGATGGCCATGGTGGGATGGATCCAATCCTAGATGAGATGCCTCCTACGGTGGTGGCTAGTCCTATTTATAGAGGCCCTGGTCCTCTTCCCAAATGTTAGGCAGGAAGGGATCCCACAACTGCCAAGTTTGAAGGGGGACAACTAGCACAAGCTATCCTGACAAAAGGTGGTTTTCGCCTGCCAAAGGCTCTGGTGGTGACGCTGCCATGGGCTCCACGATGACCTCCGACCTGCTGGTCTTGGTGTCGTTGCATCGATATGGAAACCTTTCCCTGATGCCTCGGGACTCCTCGCCTGCCTCTTTAGCACCAAAGAGGAAATTGGCACACTACGCCCGGTGGAGGCCGCCTGGCCTTGGCCATCATGGCTCATGTCACGTGAACCTCGCGAGGTTCCCCTTGCATAGATATCTCCGCTCCTCAGGAGCCAACCTAGGGAGGTCTCCCCCAGGGAGGTCTCGGTGTCACCCGCCTCGCGAGGCTTGGCCCCTCGCGAGGGTCTTGAGTTGTTGCTGCTGAAGCTGGGTCGTACCGGGCCGTTGGTGAAGCCATGCCGTGGGCCGCAGGCAGGCAAATCTGGGTACCCCCGTTCCCAAGACGCCGACAGAGGTGGGCTGAGGATGAACTGGTACAAAGGGAGAACAACCTCAGGAAGTGTGTTCTTGTGTTTGTGTGAGCTAGTGAGGGTGTGGATCGTCTGAATGATCCGTCCCCCTCTCTGGTGGTGGCTAGGCTATACTTATACTAGCCTTGGTCCTCTTCCCCCAAAACGAAGGCGGGAAGGGATCCCACAACGGTCAAATTCGAAGGGAGACAACTAGTACATCTTATCCTGACGAAAGGTGGTCTGCGCCTACAAAGCTTCTAGTCATGACGCCATGGTCGGCTCGGTGATGACCTCTGTCCTGGCGGCCTTGGTCTTGTAGCACGGTAATGGAAACCTTTGGTTGATTCCTCGGGACTCCGTGCTTGCGCTTGCCTCTTTAGCACCAAAGAGGAGACATGTTGTACTGCGCTCGCAGGCCCCAACCGCCTGCGGCTTCGGTCGACGCATGGCGATTGACGGGACATGGGCGCCTCCGATTCCCCATGCTGCCTCGGCAACCGTTCGACTTGACGTGACCCTGCTGCTTGCAGAAGATAACCATCATTACCCACGATCGTGGAGGCCGGCGGTTGGCCTCCTTCTGGCTATAAATGAGGAGGTGGGCGGAGCCCCTGTTGCTCATTTCCTTCTCCACTCCGCCTGCTTCTTCTTCTTCCTGTTTGCTTTGCTGTCTTGCTATGACACCCATGGCACCGACGAAGAGGTTCTCGGCCGCGGAGAAAGGGAAGGCGTGCCAGGTGGGGCCCGGCTCACCACCACCCAAGAGGGGGCGTGGCCGCCCCCGCAAGCACGCTGTGACCACTGCTGTGGCCCCTCAGGGGCGCGGAGGTACTCCATCGGGAACCGGCGTTGTCCTCAGCAGCCACAGCGGTGCCTCCTTCCATGGCGGGGCCCGCTCTAGGCCGAGCCGCCCTTGCGCCGAGGGGAGGCACGCCGTGGCCGCCCGGGTTCCTCGGCCGTGCGTCCATTCGGCAAAGGTGCTCCCGGAGTTCTTCGTGTAGTCGGAGTAGCCGGCTAGCACTTGGCTCCAGCTCCCGTGCTCCTTTGCCGGCGAGCTGCCGGCCGTAGATCTTGATGGCTTCTGGCTGCAAGCCAACGACTGCTGCAGCGAGGCCTCATTGGCCGCGGTTGAGGTCTCCACCGCGGGCAACGCGGTCCTGGCCCGCGGCTGGCAGACGTTTGCCCGCGCGCGCGGCCCGAGCAGGAGGTGCACCCTCCACGTCAAGTACGACGGCGTCGCGACTTTCTACGTGAGGGTTTTTAGGGAAGATGGCCGCCGGGCAGGGTGCTGTCTCAAGGACAGCCGCGACGATGACGAGCTGGCTCTTGACGACAGCCGCGATGATGCTGTGGGCGAGCTCGCTCTTGCCGATGGCCGTGGCTTGTGCGGCGGCGGCAGATCCTCCTCCAGCGAAAGCTCCAGCAGCGGTGGCTACGACCAGCTGCCACATCGCCGGTCTCGCTATGAGGACGGTGGCGGATCGTCCCGCCGCCGTGCCCCGGTGAAGCGGGAGGAGGACTCCGGCTGAGTCCAGGGGGGCGGGAGCCAAACCTCGTGAGCCGCTGCGGGTGCGCGCACCGCTTTTGCTCGTCCTTTCCTTTCTTCCTGCATTCCAAGAAAGAAGTATGGGGCCCTGCGAGGGCGTGTAATGAACCGTAATTTTTATGTCGCTTGTGTTATGTTTATTGTTGTGTTCCTCCCGAGGTAGTTTCCTGTCTCGTGAGGGCGCGCCCTCTAGCACCTGGTGAGGCCTCCTTGTTGCTGACTTGGGAGCCGTTGACCTCGGGAGGCATCACAAAGCTGCATAATTTTTTAGGACGTCCGTCGGGTGCCTTATCCTTCCTTGCGTGAGGCCTCAGGCATGGGCTAATCATGGCCTAGTGCACCACGTCCCAGTACCCAAGGGGCACGAACTTAGAAGGGTGTGCCAATTGCGAGCTCAATCAAGGGCGCCTCACGAAGATCCGGGGAGCTGAAGCTCTAGAGCGACAGGGCTTTGGCGAGGTGTGTCCGTGGCTTAGGCTAGCCCAGCGCACGCACGCACACACCTGCCCAGCCCCCGCGTGAGGCACGCGAGGGAGAGCGTCGGGCAATTGTCGTCCTCCCTGGCGGAAAACAAAGAACTGAGCGAAGAAGTAGAGAAAAGAAGGGACTCAACCGAGCGATCGAGAAACACCAGAACTTCAAATTTCATTAAAAGGTTGCAAACCAACTACAGAAAGCAAATGAACAGCCGCGTCCGGCACCTAGTCTAGTCTTCTCACCAGCACGGAGCTAAGCGATGCCACTAGGATGTGGGAGGGAGCCCCCGAGGCCCGAGGGCGGCACTCCGGAGACTCCGGGGCATGTACAGCCCCACTCATTATTACGTGAGAGTGTCACGAGCGGAGACCTTCACAGGAACTGGGCCTTGCTTCACGGGTAGAACTTCCGGAGGTGTTGGATGTTCCAGGCGTTCTAGATGGGGATCCCATCCTGCTTCTCCAGGTGCACAGCGCCAGGCCTGGAGATGCGGGCAATCCTAAACGTGCCCTCCCACATGGGTGAGAGCTTATGCAACCCTTCCTTGGAGAGCACCCGCCTCAGGACGAGATCGCCCACCTCGAGCGTCCTGGAGCGGATGCTGCGGCAGTGATACCGCCGCAGCGCCTGCTGGTATCTTGCCGCACGGAGCGAGGCTTGGCGGCGGCGTTCCTCCCCCAGCACGAGGTCCATCCCCCGCATGGCGTCCTGACGTGCCTCGTCAATCGCCAGGACCCGCGCGGAGCGATGCCTGACCTCGTGAGGGAGAACCGCTTCGGCTCCATAGACGAGGAAGAATGGAGTCTTGCCTGTCGGCTTGGTGAAGGTGGTGCAGATGGACCAAGGCACAGACTGGAGCTCATCGTACCAGCTCCTGCTACAGGCCTCGAGCTTCTTCTTGAAGGTCCTTGTCTTGAGGCCCCTCAAGACCTCCGCGTTAGCGCGCTCGGCCTGGCCGTTGCTTCTGGGGTGTGCCACTGAGGCGTAGCATATTTGCGTTCCAAGATTAGCACAATATGTTTTGAAGAGATTGCTAGTGAACTGCAAGCCGTTGTCGGTGATGATGCGGTTAGGGACCCCGAAATGGCTCACTAGGCCCTTGATGAACCTGACCGCGGAGCCGGCTGGGATGGTGCGGACGGCTTCCACCTCTACCCATTTAGTGAACTTGTCGATGGCGACGTAGAGGAAGCGGTAGCCCCCGGGCGCTCGAGGGAATGGGCCGAGGATGTCCAGTGCCGAGATCGCAAACGGCCACGAGAGCGGGATAGTCTGGAGGCCCTGAGCGGGCTAGTGGATTTGCTTGGTATGGAACTGGCAGGCCTCACAGGATCTCACCAGCTCGGTTGCGTCGTTGAGTGCAGTGGGCCAGTAGAACCCGCTGCGGAACGCCTTGTCCACCAGGGTGCGTGACGATGTGTGATGCCCGCAGTCTCCGCCATGTATGTCATACAACAGTCCGCACCCCTGCTCCCTGGAGATGCATCGCAAGAAAACATCATTCGGTCGTTTTTGGTATAGCTCACCGTCCTGGATGCAGTAGGCTGTAGCTTGCCGAGCCACGCGTTCCGTGTCCTACTCCTTCTCCGGCAGGGCCCCTCACAGCAGGTACGTCTCGAATTCTTCGGTCCAACACCCCTCCTGAGGTTCGAGTGCGAGGAGCAGGCGCGCTCCTGAGGTCGGGCCGCATGCGGGGGCTCCTGAGGCTGGTGGCGGGGGAAGCTCCTATCGAGACGGTGCTGGCTCCGTAGCCGGAGGGGCCGCTGAGGGCTTGAAGAGCAACTCCTCAAAGACATCATATTCCTGTGGCTGGACCTTGGACGCCCTCTTGGTGATATCGTCGGCTTCGTTGTTCGTGCCGCGGGGCACGTGCTGCAGCTCCAGGCCCAAAAATTGCTTCTCCATCTTTCATACCTCCACGAGGTACGCCTGCATGTGCTCGTCCTTCGGTTCGTACACCTTGTTGGAGAAGTTGACGAGGAGCTACGAGTCGCCTTTGATGGTGAGGCGCTTTACCCCCAAGGCCACCGCCGCCTTGAGGCCAGCGATCAAACCATCATACTCCACGATGTTGTTGGAGACCTTCTCGCCCCGCTGGAAGTAGAGTTGCACGGTGTAGTAGAGTTTGTCTTGGGTGGGCGAGATGAGCACGACGCCAGCCCCCGCACCCTGGCGCGCGAAAGCATCGTCAAAGTACATGACCCAGCCGTCGGGTGCTTCGCTTCCTGGCGAGAGAGATCGGTCCTCGCCCGCTTCGGGCTTCGAAGCGTCAGTCCATTCTGCCACGAAGTCGGCGAGTGCGGCTCCCTTGATGACCCTGGTGGTGCTGAACTCCAGCTGGAATGCATGTAACTTGATGTTCCATTCGGCGACCCTCCCTGCAGCATTGGGGCTCCGGAGTAACCTCTCTAGCGGGTACACCGAGACGACTTTGATGGGGTGGCCTTGAAAGTAGTGGCGTAACTTGCACGAGGCCACGAGGTGCGCGAGCAGAAGCTTCTGTGGCATGGGGTAGCGCGCTCACGCGTCCCGTAGCACCATGCTGACGAAGTAAACCGGGTGTTCGACGAGGACGGGACTGCTTTTGGGATCTGGGATCTCCTGAGGCTGGTGCGCTTCCTGAGGCTGGGGCCCTCGGGAGGTTGGTCACCTGTCGGTGCTGCCGCGACCTCGCGAGGGTGGTCTTGTCGGGCCAGGTCACCCGCTGGCGCTGCAGCGGCTTTAGTCGCGCCGCCTTGGCGCTGCATCATTCCAGCCGAATGCGTGGCGTCGTGTGGCAGGCTCTTGGCTTGACGCTTCTCCTGGACGGCTATTAGCACCGCGCTAGCAGAATGGGGCGTGGCGGCCAGGTAAAGCACCAGGGGCTCGAGGGGGCACAGTGCCACCATCACCGGTGGGCTGGTTAGGTACCTCTTAAGGTCTTGAAATGATGTTTCGGCCTCCGGGGTCCACTCGAACAGGCCCTTCTTCTTAATCAGCTTGAAGAACGGGAGGGCACGCTCCCCCAGCTTGGAGATGAAGCACCCCAGCGAGGTCACACAGCCCGCGAGCTTTTGCATTTCCTTGAGAGTCTGCGGCGGGCTCATGTCTTCTATTGCCTTGACCTTCTCCGGGTTCGCCTCAATCCCCCTGTGCGACATGAGGAAACCCAGCAGCTTGCCGGAGGGGACGCCGAACACGCATTTCTCCGGGTTGAGCCGCAGTTCTACCGTGCGCAGGCTGGCAAAGGTTTCCTCCAGATCGTGAATGAGGGTCCTTGCCTCCCGATATTTCACCACAAGGTCGTCGACATAGGCCTCTGCATTCCTCCCGAGCTACTGACCCAGAGCGATGTCCATCAACCGCTGGAAGGTCGCCCCAGCGTTACGCAGCCCGAATGACATGTAGGTGTAGCAATACACTCTGCACGGGGTTAAGAAGGTTGTCTTCTCCACATCCTCCACCGCCATCTTGATCTGGTGGTAACCGGAGAAGGCATCTAGGAAGCACAACAGGTCACACTTGGCGGTGGAGTCGACGATTTGATTGATGCGTGGAAGCGGGAACGGGTCCTGAGGGCGGGCTTTGTTGAGGTTGGTGAACTCAACGCACATGCGTTTCTTCCCGCCCTTCTTCGGCACGACGACAGGGTTCGCCAGCCACCTCGGATATCGGACTTCGCGGATGACACCTGCTGCCTGTAGCTTGTGGGTTTCCTGGACGATGATGGACTGCTTCTCTATAGACTGCCTTCGTGCCTTCTGCTTTACCGGGCGCACATTAGGGCACACCCTCAAGTGGTGCTCGACCACTCCCCTTGGGATTCCCACCAGCTGCTTGGGTTCCCAGGCGAATACTTCCTTGTTCGCGCACAGGAACTTCACCAGTGCCTCTTCTTGGTCTGGTCGAGGTTGGCGCCTATGGTGAAGGTGGCTCCCGAGGCCCCATCATCATCGACTGGCACTTGCTTCGTCTTGGCCTGATCTTGCGAGAATAACTGCTTCTTTTTCACCGGCGCAGCCCCCTGGGCCCCAGATACTGCTTCGTCAGTGGGGCGAGCTACCGCTGCGGCCCTGAAGGCGAGCCTGAGGGCCGCCAGGGCCTCCTTGGTGTCCCTGGCCACGATGAGAACACCGCTGCTCCCTGGCATCTTCATGAGGTTGTAGGCGGGATGGGTTGCCGCCATGAATTGAGCCAGGCCAGGGTACCCGAGGATGGCGTTGTACGGGAGGCTGATGCGAGCGATGTCGAAGTCAATGAGCTCGGTGCGGTAGTTGTCACGGGTGCCTAGGGTGACGGGGAGGCGGATCTGCCCTAGGGGGCTGGTGGAACCACTACCGACTCCGGAGAAGGGCTTGGTGTGGAGGAGCCGGCCGAGCGGTACGTGGAGCAAGCTGAAGGCCTCTACGGAGAGCACAATGAGGCCTGCTCCTCCGTCGATGAGGGTCTTGGTGACTGCTACGTTGCAGATGGTGGGCGTGCAGAGCATCAGGAGTGCGCCCGAGCCCGCGGTAATTGCTAGATGGTCCTCCGAGTTGAAGGTGAGGTCGGCCTGGGGCGCCGCCCATCCCGGGGGAGCCCCCTGCTGCACGGGCAGCGCCCATCTGGCGGACGAACTGCTTGACGTGGCGATCCGAGGGCGGCGCCTGCGAACCACCAAGGAGGGCTGCTACGGCGGGGGGCGCCTGTGCCACGAAGCCCGCGATGAAGAGGCTGCGCAGCCCTTCCCAGGAGGCCACAGAGGACCCTGGTAGGTTGAGCAACCAGGCGCGCAGCACGCCGGCGAGGGTCATGGGGAACCAGTTGGCCATGACTTGGTTGTCGCCTCCGGCTTCGAGAATGGCCTCCTTGTACGCCAGCATGAAGGCCGCTGGATCCGCCGCGCCGTTATAGCGAGGCGGTATCTCCGGCTTGAACTTGTGCGGCCACCGCAATTGCCGCAAGGTGGGGGTGAAGGCCCGGAGGCCCATGGCGCCTCTGCGCGCGCCCGTCGATCCAGTCGGAGGAGTGGCGCCTACCATGGGAGCCGGACAGAAAGGCGAAGTAGGCAGATAAGCGAAGCTTCAGCGCAGCCCCTACCTGGCGCGCCAAATGTCGGATTATGGGTTCCGGCTAACCCTTGTGAGGTTCGAACTCTGGGGTAGGCACAAAGAACACTCTCTTCCTAGTCGTCTTGCTCAACGATCTCACGGCCTAGCCCGATGAACCCAAGGAACAAGAGACACAAAGGTTTATACTGGTTCAGGCCACCGTGTGGTGTAATACCCTACTCCAGTGTGGTGGTGGTGGATTGCCTCGAGGGCTAAGGATGAACTAGTACAGTGGATGAACAGCCTCCTGAGGAGAGGTGTTCTTGAGCCCGATGAGCTAGTGAGATGGCCTTGGTGGAATGGATCCAATCCCAGATGAGATGCCTTCGACGGTGGTGGCTAGTCCTATTTATAGAGGCCCTGGTCCTCTTCCCAAATGTTAGGCTGGAAGGGATCCTACAACGGCCAAGTTTGAACGAGGACAACTAGTACAAGCTATCCTGACAAAAGGTGGTCTTCGCATGCCAAAGGCTCTGGTGGTGACGCTGTCGTCGGCTTCGTGATGACCTCCGTCCTACCGTCCTGCTGGTCTTTGTCTCGTTGCATCGATATGGAAACCTTTGCCTGATGCCTCGGGACTCCTCGCCTGCGCCTGACTCTTTAGCACCAAAGAGGATACTGGCACACTGCGCCCGCTGGCGCCCGCCTGGCCTTGGTCGTCATGGCTCACGTCACGTGAACCTCGCGAGGTGCCCCTTGCATAGATATCTCCGCTCCTTAGGAGCCAGCCTAGGGAGGCCGCCCCCAGGGAGGTCTTGGTGTCGCCCGCCTCACGAAGGTCTTGAGTTGTTGCTGCCAAAGCTAGGCCGTACCGGGCCGTTGGTAAGCCATGCCGTGGGCTGCAGGCAGGCAAGTCTAGGTACCCCCGTTCCCAGGACGTTGACAGAGGTGGGCTGAGGATGAACTAGTACAAAGGGAGAACAACCTCAGGAAGTGTGTTCTTGTGTTTGTGTGAGCTGGTGAGGGTGTGGATCGTCTGAATGATCCGTCCCCCTCTCTGGTGGTGGCTAGGCTATACTTATACTGGCCTTGGTCCTCTTCCCCCAAAACGAAGGCGGGAAGGGATCTCACAACGGCCAAATTCGAAGGGAGACAACTAGTACATCTTATCCTGATGAAAGGTGGTCTGCACCTACAAAGGTTCTGGTCATGACGTCGTGGTGGGCTTGGCGATGACCTCCGTCCTGCCGTCCTGGCGGTCTTAGTCTTGTAGCATGTAAATGGAAACCTTTGGTTAATTCCTCGGGACTCCGCACCTGCGCTTGCCTCTTTAGCACCAAAGAGGAGACATGATGTACTGCGCCCGCTGGCGCCCGCCTGGCCTTGGTTGTCATGGCTTGTGTCATCCAAACCTCACGAGGTGACGGCTCGCATGGAAATCTCCGCTCCTCAAGAACCAACCTAAAGAGGCCGCTCCTTCTGGAGGTCTTGGCGTCATCCGCCTCGCGAGACCTGGCCCCTCGCGAGGGTCTTGTGTTGTTGGTGCCGAAGATGGGCCATAACAGACCGCCGATGGAGCCACGTTGTGGGCCACAGTCAGGAAAGTCTGGGTACCCCGGTGCCTAGAACGCCGACAGTAGTGGCATCAATAGTAATGGTAATAGTGGTAGTAGTAGTTTTGTAGCAAGTGCAACAGTAACAATAGCAGTAGTAACTTAGCAAGATCAATATATAGGAAAATCGTAGGCATTGGACCGGTAATTTGTTGATGATATTCATCATGTGACAGTTATAACCTAGGGCGATACGGCACTAGCTCCAGTTCATAAATATAATGTAGGCATGTATTCCGTAAATAGTCATACGTGCTTATGGAAAGAACTTGCATGACATCCTTTGTCCTAGCCTCCCGTGGCAGCGGGGTCTTATTGGAAACTAACGGATATTAAGGCCTCCTTTTAATAGAGAATCGGAACAAAGCATTAACACACGGTGAATACATCAACTCCTCAAACTACGGTCATCGCCGGGAGTGGTCCCGACTATCGTCACTCCGGGGTTGTCGAATCATAACACGCAGTAGGTGACTATAACTTGCAAGATCGGATCTAGAATATGGATATAATGGTGATAACATAAACGGTTCAGATCCAAAATCATGGCACCTGGGCCCAAAGTGACAAGCATTAAGCATGGCAAAGTCATAGCAACATCAATATCACAACATAGTGGATACTAGGGATCAAGCCCTAACAAAACTAACTAGATTACATGATGAATCTCATCCAACTCCTCACCGACCAGCGAGCCTACGAAGGAATTACCCACTCCCGGTGGGGAGCATCATGGAATTGGCAATGGAGAAGGGTTGCTGATGACGTAGATCAAAGACCCCCCCTCTCCGGAGCCCCAAATGGAATCTAGTTCTGGCCTCCCGATGAAGAACAGGAGACGGCGGCGGCTCCATCTCGTGGAACGCGATAAATCGTTCTCCCTGGTTTTCTTCTGGAAAAATAGGATTTTATAGCATTGGTTTCAGCATCTGTGGGGCCACCAAGTGGGGACAACCCACCTGGGCGCGCCTGGAGGGGGGGGGCCCTGCTGGGTTGTGCCCACCCAGGTGCCCCCCTCCGGTGGTTCTTGGCTCCAGAAATTCTCTTTTATTATAGAAAAATTCCTCACAAAGTTTCCTTCCGTTCCGACAACTTTTATTTCTGCACAAAAACAACACAATGGTACTTCTACTGAAAACAACGTCTGTTCGGGTTAGTTTCATTCAAATCATGCGAATTAGAGTCCGAAACATGAGGAAAAGCTGTAACATCCCAAATTTTCAATTTGGTATGTTATACATAGATCATCATTGCATATCATGTTTTATTACATTATGACAAATCCTCCATAAATCCTAAGCAACTCAAGGACCCTCGGAGAGAGTTGGGGATTTTCTCGAATTTTCATATTGGATTTTCATCAAATAATAAGACGAGGATTTTGGTTTTAATTATTTTCTCTCCGGAAAAATATTTCATTTTACAAATAAACGAGAGGAGAAAATATGACTTCTCCAAAACAATTGAAATACTGGAGGAAAAGTGTTAAAATCATTTATTTGAATTTATTTGGATTTTATTTGCAATTTTAATTGCATTAAAAATATTGCATGTTTTCAAAATTAATTATTTTGTGTTAAAAAAATGTTCACCCTATTCTAGATTTTCTAACTAGACGGGGAAAATTTGTTTTACCTTTTTTGGACGTTTATTTATTTTTCTACGAATTATTTTCCGCGGAACATATTAAAAAAAAACAGCGCAGCGCCGACTGGGCCGAGCCCAGCCGCGCCAGGCCGCCGGCCCATCCCCGCGTCGCCCTCCTCACGCACGGGAGCCGCCGCCGCCGAGTCCCGCTCGCACACGGGAGCCGCCGCCCACCCCCTTCCCCAAGCCACCTCCACCCCCCATATAAATACCGCCGCCCCCCTCTTCTCTCACCCCCGCCGCCGCCGCACTTGCCCGCCCCGCCGCCGCCGGAGTCGAGCACGGGAGCCGCCGCCGCCGTTTGCCGCCGCCCCTCGCCCTCCCTGAGCACCCCCGCACCCCGCCGCCCTCGCCGGAGCCGGCCAAGCCCCGCCGGAGCCCGCCCCCGACGAGGTACCTCGCCGCCGTTCGTCGCCGGTTTTTGTTTAAAAAAAACCGTTCGTTAAAAAAACCCTAGATCGGTTTTTTCGGTTTTATTATTTTGCGAGCGTTCACCGAACCGTTCGTTTTAACGAACGCGTTCGTCGGTTTTTCTCTGTTAACGAACGTCCGTTCTTTAACCGTTCGTCCGTTTTTCTTTTTGTCAGATTTTTCCGCGATTATCTCAGATTCGATTTCTGATCGAATCTTCGTTTCTGTTTAACTTCTCGCTCGTTTATCGGAATCAGGCGATTCAAGCGCCTAGAGTTTCGTCTCGAAATTCTCTTTCCGTTTAACCTACTCAAACAAGTTTTTGCTACAGTAAAATTTGACCTAGATCCAGATTAGTAAACGAAGCTTGTTTCTTTCGCCGTTTGACTTTCGTTGCTTCTTTCGAGTTGATTCTTTTTGCAAACCGGAGTTCTTAAGTTGAACTTTCTGGTTGGATCTTTCATTCGAGTTTTACCTGTGCATTAGATGAGTACTTATTGTTTGCTTGTTTGTTTGCGATAGAGTACCCGGAGTGTGCCGCTTGTTACTTCGAATCGCTAGGTTTTGCGGATCATCAGCATGGCAAGTAACACTTTGATCATACCTTTCCATACCCAGTTTTATTGCATTAGATCTATCCCTCAAACATTGCATGATTAGGGTCTAATTAAATTGTGGGTATTGGGAAGTAGTTGAGGTAGTACCTATTACCTGTTTTCTTATCAAACCCTTGGGAGTTAATTCTACGTTGCTATTATATTGCCATGCTATGCTCGTAGACGTGGATTGGGTTTTGAGAGATATTCATGACAGATGTGAGATGTTTATTAATGGTTCAACTTAAGGTGGCAACTAAAACTCACATCTGGGTGGATTGAGGCACCTGGAGAATCCAGTGTTGTCTGTTTGTATAAGGACCGCCACCCAGGCTCAAAGGGATCATAAGATTGTTCATGCTAGAAACTTCCGTGTGCAGCCACAAGCTATTATGGGCTCTAGCATAGTTGAGTAGGTTACATGATCTCTTGAAGAGGTGGGCTAGCAGATGTAGGGGAAAGTAGGTGTACCGGACCATCCAGAGTAAAGAGTGATTGTTTCTGAAAGACTGTGTCTCGGTCATCCGTTTCTCAAACATCATGTAGTGCGAGAATCAAGCGGAGGCGATCGAGTCTTGTGGGGAAAAGTGCGCAAACCTCTGCAGAGTGTACAAACTAATCATGGTTAGCCGTGTCCCCGGTTATGGACAACTTGAGTATCTAGTACCTGGATTATCATTTGAATCTCATCACCATGTTACTTTTAATTAATTTTGTTGGGTTAATGATGACACTTAATTGGGATTGAGTTGGAGGTACCTTCTCAATGTTTAACAACCACCATGATAGTTAAATAAAATTTATTCCTTTGCAGTAGAGAAAAATTGGCTTTACGCATAAACTTTAACCGTAGAGCTTTCCACCAGCCATATATGCATGTAGTATAGCATTATTATTGTTCATTACTCTCTATGTGTTACATTGCCAGCATATTCTATGTGCTGACCCGTTTTCGGGCTGCAACGTTTCATGTTGCAGACTTTTCAGACGACGATAAGGTGCCTTAGGTCGTGGTCTTATACTCAGTGATGCCGCTGGAGTTGATGGACTCACTTATCTTCCAAGTTTTCCGCTGTTATCGTTATTAGATGGCCTTAAGCCATGTTTATCATACTTAATCTCTTCGGAGATATTCGATGTAATAAGTGTGTGATTGCTACTCTGTTATAAATCCTCCATTTGTACTGTGCGTGTCAGCATTACTGATCCAGGGATGACACTGGTGCACAGCAGCACAGACCATTTGAGGTCTGGTCGCTACAAAAGCATTAGGAAAAGTAGATACGACAGAGACGTATCAACTCCCCCAAGCTTAAACCTTTGCTTGTCCTCAGGCAATTTAGTTGATAAACTGAAAGTGAAAAATAAAAACTTTTACGAACTCTTTGGATCTTGTTTGCATAAATAAGCTTAAAGAACACCCAGGTTTTCAGCCAAGATTATAACTAACCATGTCGACAATAACTCTTAAAAATTATATTAACTCATATCAATAACATAATCAGCTAGCAAGCAATAATAAGATATCCCAAATAGCAACACGTTATCAAATCAACCATGATATGATATGACAATAGTGGTATCTCGCTAGCTCTTTCTGAGACTGCAAAACATAAATGCAGAGCACCTCCAAAGTTCAAGGAGCGACTAAAGATTCTAATTCATGGTAGAAAAGATCCAGTCATGATGCACCCAACATTAGCTACACACAATGCATAGGCATGACAGCAGTGCTCTCAGGTTCAGGCGCTTATTTTAGAAGGTGATGACACAACATAAAAGTGAATAGAAAGTCCCTTCGCAGAGAGTAGTGATTTGCAGCGGTGCTAGAGCTCAAGTTTTTAAAACAGAGGTAAATGATATTTTGAGAAATGCACCCTTCTTGTTTACTTCGAGACCATCAGTTATCAATATCTTCCATGCTAAACACATTAGTAGCGGTTCCCAAGCGATAAAGGAAAGCTTATGACTCTGTAGGAGTTTTTGTTTGATTATTTGTAAGCTCTTTTCTGTTTGCAGTTTGGGACTGTGAATCCCTATTACCGTCCCTTTCTCGTGCCATGGCGAGTGAATAAACACTCGTCCTAAGAATAATTCGCTTAGCATGGAAGATACCGACTACCTCCCGTCGTTCTATGAACAATCCAAGCAGACAAAAAGGATATTTATTTTAAGTTTTTAGAGATGGCACATGCAAATTTACTTAGGACAGCAGGGTAATACTGCATATAGGTAGGTATGGTGGACTCATCTGGGATAACTTGGGTTCAGGTTTTTTTTGATGTACAAGCAGAATTCCCACTTAGTACAGGCGAAGGCTAGCAAATAGGTTGAGAAGCGGCTAGCTAGAGAACAACAATGGCCATGACCATGCATTGTGCATAAGTAACATTGGACACTAGCATGAGTAGGATATGAGCAACATGAACATAAATATCATAGAGGCTATGTTGGTTTTGATTCAACTACATGCATGAACATGTGCCAAGTCAAGCCACTCGAACATTCAGAGGAGGATACCATATCATCATACTACATCACAATCATTTTAATGCAATGTCAACATCCAAGATAAATCATTATCCACTCCTAGGTACTTATGCATGGCACGAGAAACTATAATCTCTAATTGTCATTGCAAACATGTTTAATCATAATGAGCTGAATCATGGATACTAGGTTAAACATATTTACAAAAACAGAACAAGTCGAGTTCATACCCGTTCTCTCTGCCACGGCCAGTTCATCAAATATCGTCATTATTGCCCTTCACTTGCACGACCGAACGATACGAAAATAATAATGGTGCAAGAGTGTCGGGGACTAAGCTGGAATCTGCAAGCATTTTATTCAACAGGAGAAGACAAGGTAAAATGGCCTCTTTGTTAGATCAATAATTATGCAAATGAGAGCCACTCAACATTTTCATCGTGGTTTTCTCCTCGGTATGACTCAAATAAAAAGGAAAGAAATTCAGAGAAACACACTAAAATATTTTTGGAGTTTTTAGTTTTCTTGAACAAGAAAATAAAAGGGAAAAGCAAAAACGAGAAAAACTATTTACACGGGAAAGCTCCCAAGAAGCAAAAGAAGAACAAGGAAATCTTTTTGGATTTTATTTTTAGCGCTATAATTAACTACTCTAGAAAGAAAAATAAAAAAGAAACAGGAAATATTTTTGTATTTTCTCAAAGTTTTTCAAACACACAAGAAGAAAGCGAGAAAATAAATTTAACATGGATAATACAATGAAAAAGTGTGGACACCGACAATAGGAATGAAATGCATGAACATGAATGTAATGTTGGTGGAAATACGTACTCCCCCAAGCTTAGACTTTTGGCATGGCTTGGTAATAAGTCAGTAGCCTGGATAGTGGTCGGGGTGATAGCTTGATAACCCACAAGTATAGGGGATCGTTTGTAGCCTTCTTTGATAAATAAGAGTGTCGAACCCAACAAGGAGCTAAAGGCAGAACAAATATTCCCTCAAGTTCTATCGACCACCGATACAACTCTACGCACACTTGACATTTGCTTTACCTAAAACAAGTATGAAACTATTTGGCAAGAATAAAACTATGAGTACTTTGCGAGAATAAATCTACGAATAAATTGCAAGGTAATAACAGTGGATAGCTTTTGTCAATAAGAAAGTCATTTGTCCCTAGGCAATCGATAACAAGTACCGGTAATCATTCTTGTAATTTTATATGAGGGAGAGGCATGAGCTAACATACTTTCTCTACTTGGATCATATGCGCTTATGATTGGACCCCTAGCAAGCATCTGCAACTAGTAATGATCATTAAGGTCGTGAAACCGAACCATAGCATTAACTATCAAGTCCTCTTTATCCCATATGCAACAACCCACCTACTCGGGTTTTAAGCTTCTGTCACTCTCGCAACCCACCATAAGTAAATCATGAACGTATTGCAACACCCTACAGCGGGGACCCCTCACGTCTGCGCGAGAGGGAGGGCACCGCAGGACATCACCATAAATAAAATATACAATCAAACCAACCAAGATCACGATTAACCCACAGGACAAAACGGATCAACTCAAACATCATAGGGTAGCCAAATATCATTGGGAAATAATATATGGAGTTGAGCACCATGTTTAAGTAGAGATTACAGCGGGGAGAAGAGGTGTTACACCGCTGCATAGAGGGGGAGAAAGTTGGTGTAGACGGTAGCAAGATTGTTGATGTAGATCGCCGTCATGATCCTAGCCCTGGCGGCGTTTTGATATGTGAAAGTTGTATCTCCCCTCCTTTTTTGTACCGGGATAGAGGGGAGAGAGGGGGGGGAGAGCCCCCTCCTTCTTCTTCTTCCTTGGCCTCCCCCTAGATGGAAAGAGAGTTCCCCTCTGGTCCATGGTCTCCATGGCGGTGGAGGGGCGGGAGATCCTCCGAGATTGGATCTCCCTCTCTGTTCTCTTGTAATTTTGCGTTCCCCTGATATGGCTGAAAACCATTTCTTATATTCTGGGAGATCCGTAACTCCGATTGCGCTGACATTTTAACACGATTTTTTTCAGATATAAGCTTCCTTGCGCCTGAAGTAGAGCTCCAACCGACGTACGAGGTGAGCACTGTTGGAAATATGCCCTAGAGGCAATAATAAAATGGTTATTATTGTATTTCCTTGTTCATGATAATTGTCTATTGTTCATGCTATAATTGTATTAACTGGAAACCATAATACATGTTTGAATACATAGACCACAACATGTCCCTAGTAAGCCTCTAGTTGACTAGCTCGTTGATCAATAGATGGTTATGGTTTCCTGACCATGGACATTGGATGTCATTGATAACGGGATCACATCATTAGGAGAATGATGTGATGGACAAGACCCAATCCTAAGCATAGCACAAGATCGTGTAGTTCGTTTGCTAGAGCTTTTCTAATGTCAAGTATCATTTCCTTAGACCATGAGATTGTGCAACTCCCGGATACCGTAGGAATGCTTTGGGTGTACCAAACGTCACAACGTAACTGGGTGGCTATAAAGGTGCACTATAGGTATCTCCGAAAGTGTCTGTTGGGTTAGCACGAATCGAGACTGGGATTTGTCACTCTGTATGACGGAGAGGTATCTCTGGGCCCACTCGGTAATGCATCATCATAATGAGCTCAATGTGACTAATGAGTTAGCCATGGGATCATGCGTTACGGAACGAGTAAAGAGACTTGCCGGTAACGAGATTGAACGAGGTATTGGGATACCGACGATCGAATCTCAGGCAAGTAACATACCGATAGACAAAGGGAATTATATATGGGATTGATTGAATCCCCGACATCGTGGTTCATCCGATGAGATCATCGTGGAACATTTGGGAGCCAATATGGGTATCCAGATCCCGCTATTGGTTATTGGCCGGAGAGGTGTCTCGGTCATGTCTGCATGGTTCCCGAACCCGTAGGGTCTACACACTTAAGGTTCGGTGACGCTAGAGTTGTTATGGGAAATAGTATGTGGTTACCGAAGGTTGTTCGGAGTCCTGGATGAGATCCCGAACATCACGAGGAGTTCCGGAATGGTCCAGCGGTGAAGATCGATATATTGGACGAAGGGTATTGGAGTCCGGAAGTGTTCCGGGGGTACCAGGCTATGGCCAGCATGACCGAAAGGTGTTTCGGGAGCCCCGGCAAGTGTTGGAGGGCCTCATGGGCCAAAGGGGAAGGGGCAAACAAGCCCACTAAGGGGTGGTGCGCCCCCCACACCCTTTCCCATGTTACTTGGGGAGGTGGGGCGCCTCCACCTGGCTTGGGAGGCAAGCCTCCACCTGCTTGGCTTGGGGGGCAAGTCGCCCTAGGATTTTCCCTAGGGAGATCCAATCTGCTTGGCCGCCGCCCCTAGGGGAAACCCTAGGGCGCCTCCCCCTCTCTCCTTGCCCCTATATATAGTGGAGGGGTGGGAGGGCAGCCGCACCTCTTCCCTGGCGCAGCCCTCCCTCCTCATACACCTCCTCCTCCTCCTCCGTGGTGCTTAGCGAAGCTCTGCCGGAGAACCACGAGCTCCATTGCCACCACGCCGTCGTGCTGCTGGAGTTCTCCCTCAACTTCTCCACTCCCCTTGCTGGATCAAGAAGGAGGAGACATCCCCGGGCTGTACGTGTGTTGAACGCGGAGGCGCCGTCCGTTCGGCGCTAGATCGGATCTTCCGCGATCTGAATCGCTGCGAGTACGACTCCATCAACCGCGTTCTTGTAACGCTTCCGCTTAGCGATCTTCAAGGGTATGAAGATGCACTCCCTCTCTCTCGTT
The DNA here is from genome assembly GCF_018294505.1 of Triticum aestivum. Classification (NCBI taxonomy): domain Eukaryota; kingdom Viridiplantae; phylum Streptophyta; class Magnoliopsida; order Poales; family Poaceae; genus Triticum; species Triticum aestivum. The sequence continues at coordinate 342,929,695 of NC_057811.1, forward strand.
GCTAGCATCTCCTAGATTGGTCCTGGTGACACGTAGGAAAATTTTGAATTATTGCTACGTTCCCCAACAGTGGCATCATGAGCTAGGTCTAAGCGTAGATTCTATGCACGAGTAGAACACAAAGTAGTTGTGGGCGATGATTTGTTCAATTTGCTTACCGTTACTAGTATTATCTTGATTCGGCGGCATTGTGGGATGAAGCGGCCCGGACCGACCTTACACGTACTCTTACGTGAGACAGGTTCCACCGATTGACATGCACTTGATGCATAAGCTGGCTAGCGGGTGTCTGTCTCTCCCACTTTAGTCGGATCGGATTCGATGAAGAGGGTCCTTATGAAGGGTAAATAGCAATTGGCATATGACCGTTGTGGCTTTTGCGTAGGTAAGAAACGTTCTTGCTAGAAACCCATAGCAGCCACGTAAAACATGCAACAACAATTAGAGGACGTCTAACTTGTTTTTGTAGGGTATGATATGTGATGTGATATGGCCAAAAGGATGTGATGAATTATATATATGTGATGTATGAGATTGATCATGTTCTTGTAATAGGAATCACGACTTGCATGTCGATGAGTATGACAACCGGCAGGAGCCATAGGAGTTGCCTTAATTTATTGTATGACCTGCGTGTCAATGAAAAACGCCATGTAATTACTTTACTTTATTGCTAACCGTTAGCCATAGTAGTATAAGTAATAGTTGGCGAGACAACTTCATGAAGACACGATGATGGAGATCATGATGATGGAGGTCATGGGGTCATGCCGGTGACGAAGGTGATCATGCCGCGCCTCGAAGATGGAGATCAAAAGGCGCAAGATGATATTGGCCATATCATGTCACTTTATGATTTGCATGTGATGTTTGTGATGTTTACATCTTATTTGCTTAGAACGACGGTAGCATAAATAAGATGATCCCTCGCAATAATTTCAAGAAAGTGGTCCCCCTAACTATGCACCGTTGCGAAGGTTCGTTGTTTCGAAGCACCACGTGATGATCGGGTGTGATAGATTCTAACGTTCGCATACAACGGGTGTAAGCCAGATTTACACATGCAAAACACTTAGGTTGACTTGACGAGCCTAGCATGTACAGACATGGCCTCGGAACAAAAGAGACTGAAAGGTCGAACATGAGTCGTATAATAGATACGATCAACATGGAGATGTTCACCGATGATGACTAGTCCGTCTCACGTGATGATCGGACACGGCCTAGTTGACTCGGATCATGTATCACTTAGATGACTAGAGGGATGTCTATCTGAGTGGGAGTTCATTAAATAATTTGATTAGATGAACTTAATTATCATGAACATAGCCAAAAGGTCTTTGCAAATTATGTCGTAGCTTACACATTAATTCTACTGTTTAAGATATGTTCCTAGAGAAAATTTAGTTGACAGTTGACAGTAGCAATTATGCGGACTGGGTCCGTATACCGAGGATTGTCCTCAATGCTGCACAGAAGGATTATGTCCTTAATGCACCGCTCAGTGTGCTGAACCTCGAGCGTCGGTTGTGGATGTTGCGAACATCTGACATACACGTTTTGATGACTACATGATAGTTCAGTGTGTAATGCTAAATGGTTTAGAATTGAGGCACCGAAGACATTTTGAAACATCGCGGAACATATGAGATGTTCCAAGAGCTGAAATTGGGATTTTAGGCTCGTGCCCACGTCAAGAGGTGTGAGACCTCCGACAAGTTTCTTAAGCCTGCAAACTAAGGGAGAAAAGCTCAATCGTTGAGCATGTGCTCTGATTGTCTGAGTACTACAATCGCTTGAATCGAGTGGGAGTTGTCTTCCAGATGAGATAGTGATGGTTCTCCATAGTCACTGCCACCAAGATATTAGAGCTTCGTGATGAACTATAACATATCAGGGTTAGACATGATGATCCTTGAGCAACTCGCGATGTTTGACACCGCGAAAGTATAAATCAAGTAGGAGCATCAATTGTTGATGGTTAGTAAAACCACTAGTTTCAAGAAGGGCAAGGGCAAGAAGGGATACTTCATGAAACGGCAAATCAGTTGCTGCTCCAGCGAAGAAACCCAAGGTTGAACCCAAACCCAAGACTAAGTGCTTCTGTAATGAGGGGAACGGTCACTGAAGCAGAACTACCCTAGATACTTGGTAGATGAGAAGGCAGGCAAGGTCGACAGAAGTATATTAATGTGTACTTTACTAGTACTCCTAGTAGCACCAGGGTATTAGATACCGGTTCGGTTGCTAAGTGTTGGTAACTCAAAATAAAAGGCTACGGAATAAACGGAGACTAGCTAAAGGTGAGATGACGATATGTGTTGGAAGTGTTTCCAAGGTTGATGTGATCAAGCATCGCATGCTCCCTCGACCATCGAGATTGGTGTTAAACCTAAATAATTGTTATTTGGTGTTTGCGTTGAGCATAGACATGATTGGATTATGTTTATCGCAATACGGTTATTCATTTAAGGAGAATAATGGTTACTCTGTCTATTTGAATAATACCTTCAATGGTCTTGCACCTAAAATGAATGGTTTATTGAATCTCGATCGTAGTGATACACATGTTCATGCCAAAAGATATAAGATAGTAATGATAGTACCACATACTTGTGGCACTGCCACTTGAGTCATATTGGTATAAAACGCATGAAGAAGCTCCATGTTGATGGATCTGCTCACTCGTTTTTGAAAAGATTGAGACATGCGAACCATGTCTATTAGTATATATGCATGAAGAAAGTCCATACAGATGGATCGTTTGGACTCACTTGATTTTGAATCACTTGAGACATGCAAATCATACCACATGGGCAAGATGACTGAAAGGCCTCGTTTTCAGTAAGATGGAACAAGAAAGCAACTTGTTGGAAGTAATACATTTTGATGTGTGCAGTCCAATGAGTGCTGAGGCATGCAGTGGATATCATTATGTTCTTGCTTCACAGATGATTTGAGTATATGCTGAGTATATTTACTTGATGAAACACAAGTCTGAATTATTGAAAGGTTCAAGTAATTTCAGGGTGAAGTTGAAGATCGTCGTGACAAGAGGATAAAACGTCTGTGATATGATCATAGAGATGAATATCTGAGTTACGAGTTTGGCACACAATTAAGAAATTGTGGAAATTGTTTCACGACTAATACCGCATGGAACACCATAGTGTGATGGTGTGTCCGAACATCATAACTGCACCCTATTGGATATGGTGCATACCATGATGTCTCTTATCGAATTACACTATCGTTTATGGGTTAGGCATTAGAGACAACCGCATTCACTTTAAATAGGGCACCACGCAATTTCGTTGAGACGACACCGTATGAACTATGGTTTAGAGAAACCTAAGCTGTCGTTTCTTAAAAGTTTGGGGCTGCGACGCTTATGTCGAAAAGTTTCAGGTTGATAAGCTCGAACCCAAAGCGGATAAATGCATCTTCATAGAATACCCAAAACAGTTGGGTATACCTCCTATTTCAGATCCGGAAGCAAAGTGATTGTTTCTAGAAACAGGTCCTTTCTCGAGGAAAAGTTTCTCTCGAAAGAATTGAGTGGGAGGATGGTGGAGACTTGATGAGGTTATTGAACCATGACTTCAACTAGTGCGTAGCAGGGCACAGGAAGTTGTTCCTGTGGCACCTACACCAATTGAAGTGGAAGCTTATGATAGTGATCATGAAACTTCGGATCAAGTCACTACCAAACCTCGTAGGACGACAAGGATGCATGCTACTTCAGAGTGGTACGTAATCCTGTCTTGGAAGTCATGTTGCTAGACAACAATGAACCTATGAGCTATGGAGAAGCGATGGTGGGCCCGGATTCCGACTAATGGCTCGAGGCCATAAAATCCGAGAGAGGATCCATGTATAAAAAACAAAGTATGGACTTTGGAAGAACTACTTGATGGTCGTAAGGCTGTTGGGTGCAGATGGATTTTAAAAGGAAGACAGACAATGATGGTAAGTGTCACCATTAAGAAAGCTCGACTTGTCGTTAAGATGTTTTCCGACAAGTTCAAGGAGTTGACTGCGATGAGACTTTCTCACTCGTAGCGATGCTAAGAGTCTGTTGGAATTATATTAGCAGTTACTGCATTATTTATGAAATCTTGCAGATAGGATGTCAAAACCATTGTTTCCTCGACGATTTTCTTGAGGAAAGGTTGTATGTGATACAACCATAAGGTTTTTTCAATCATGAAAGATGCTAACAAGTATGCAAAGCTCCAGCAATCCTTCTAAGGACTGGAGTAAGCATCTCGGAGTTGGAATGTACGCTTTGATGAGATGATCAAAGATTTTGGGTTTTTACAAAGTTTATGAGAAACTTGTATTTCCAAAGAAGTGAGTGGGAGCACTATAGAATTTTTGATGAGTATATGTTGTTAACAAATTGTTAATCAGAAATGATGTAGAATTTCTGGAAAGCATACAGGGTTATTTGAAAAGTGTTTTTCAATGGAAAACCTGGATTAAGCTACTTGAACATTGAGCATGAAGATCTATAAGGATAGATCAAAAACGCTTAATAGTACTTTCAAATGAATACATACCGTGACAAGATTTTGAAGGAGTTCAAATAGATCAGCAAAGAAGGAGTTCTTGGCTGTGTTACAAGGTGTGAGTATTGAGTAAGACTCAAGACCTAACCACGGCAGAAGAGTGAGAAAGGATGAAGGTCGTCCCCTATGCTTTAGACGTAGGCTCTACAATATGCTATGCTGTGTACCGCACCTGAAGTGTGCCTTGCCATGAGTTAGTCACGGGGTACAATAGTGATCCAGGAATGGATCACATGACAGCGGTCGAACTTATGTTTAGTAACTAGTGGACTAAGGAATTTTCTCGATTATGGAGGTGGTAGAAGAGTTCGTCGTAAAGTGTTACGTCGATGCAAACTTTGACACTAATCCGGATGACTCTGAGTAGTAAACCGGATTCGTATAGTAGAGCAGTTATTTGGAACAGCTCCAAGTAGCGCGTGGTAGCCGCATCTACAAGATGACATAGAGATTTGTAAAGCACACACAGATCTGAATGTTCCAGACTCGTTGACTAAAACCTCTCTCGTAAGCATAACATGATCAAACCCTAGAACTCATTGAGTGTCAATCACATGGTGATGTGAACTAGATTATTGACTCTAGTAAACTCTTGGGTATTAGTCACATGGCGATGTGAACTTTGAGTGTTAATCACATGGTGATGAGAACTAGATTATTGACTCTAGTGCAAGTGGGAGACTGTTGGAAATATGCCCTAGAGGCAATAATAAAATGGTTAATATTGTATTTCCTTGTTCATGATCATTGTCTATTGTTCATGCTATAATTATATTAACTGGAAACCGTAATACATGTGTGAATACATAGACCACAACATGTCCCTAGTAAGCCTCTAGTTGACTAGCTCGTTGATCAATAGATGGTTATGGTTTCCTGACCATGGACATTGGATGCCACTGATAACGGGATCACATCATTAGGAGAATGATGTGATGGACAAGACCCAATCCTAAGCATAGCACAAGATCGTGTAGTTCGTTTGCTAGAGCTTTTCTAATGTCAAGAATCATTTCCTTAGACAATGAGATTGTGCAACTCCCGGATACCGTAGGAATGCTTTCGGTGTACCAAACGTCACAACGTAACTGGGTGGCTATAAAGGTGCACTACAGGTATCTCCGAAAGTGTCTGTTGGGTTGGCACGAATCGAGACTAGGATTCGTCACTCCGTATGACGGAGAGGTATCTCTGGGCCCACTCGGTAATGCATCATCATAATGAGCTCAATGTGACTAATGAGTTAGCCACGGGATCATGCGTTATGGAACAAGTAAAGAGACTTGCCGGTAACGAGATTGAACGAGGTATTGGAATACCGACGATCGAATCTCGGGCAAGTAACATACCGATAGACAAAGGGAATTGTATAAGGGATTGATTGAATCCCCGACATCGTGGTTCATCCGATGAGATCATCATGGAACATGTGGGAGCCAATATGGGTATCCAGATCCCGCTATTGGTTATTGGCCGGAGAGGTGTCTCGGTCATGTCTGCATGGTTCCCGAACCCGTAGGGTCTACACACTTGAGGTTCGGTGACGCTAGAGTTGTTATGGGAAATAGTATGTGGTTACCGAAGGTTGTTCGGAGTCCTGGATGAGATCCCGGACATCACGAGGAGTTCCGGAATGGTCCAGCGGTGAAGATCGATATATTGGACGAAGGGTATTGGAGTCCGGAAGTGTTCCGGGGGTACCAGGCTATGGCCAGCATGACCGAAAGGTGTTTCGGGAGCCCCGGCAAGTGTTGGAGGGCCTCATGGGCCAAAGGGGAAGGGGAAAACCAGCCCACTAAGGGGTGGTGCGCCCCCACACCCTTTCTCATGTTACTTGGTGAGGTGGGGCGCCTCCACCTAGCTTGGGAGGCAAGCCTCCACCTGCTTGGCTTGGGGGGCAAGTCTCCCTAGGATTTTCCCTAGGGAGATCCAATCTGCTTGGCCGCCGCCCCTAGGGGAAACCCTAGGGCGCCTCCCCCTCTCCCCTTGCCCCTCTATATAGTGGAGCGGTGGGAGGGCAGCCGCACCTCTTCCCTAGCGCAGCCCTCCCTCCTCATACACCTCCTCCTCCTCCTCCATAGTGCTTAGCGAAGCTCTGCCGGAGAACCACGAGCTCCATTGCCACCACGCCGTCGTGCTGCTGGAGTTCTCCCTCAACTTCTCCTCTCCCCTTGCTGGATCAAGAAGGAGGAGACATCCCCGGGCTGTACGTGTGTTGGACGCGGAGGCGCCGTCCGTTCAGCGCTAGATCGAATCTTCCGCGATTTGAATCGCTGCGAGTATGACTCCATCAACCGCGTTCTTGTAATGCTTCCGCTTAGCGATCTTCAAGGGTATGAAGATGCTCTCCCTCTCTCTCATTGCTAGCATCTCCTAGATTGGTCCTGGTGACACGTAGGAAAATTTTGAATTATTGCTACGTTCCCCAACAAGCACAACCCACTACCACGAGCTAGGCTCCTCTTGCGCGCCCTGGTGTCTTGTGGGCTATGTGGCCTTCGTTTGCGGTGATTCCAACTCCCAAAAATCTCATATATTCCAAAATAATTCTCTATAAAATTTTATTGCATTTGGACTTTGTTTAATATGGACTTTCTGCGATACAAAAAACATGCAAAAAACAGGAAGTGGCACTGGGCACTGGATCAATAGGTTAGTCCAATAAATCATATAAAAAGTTGCCAAAAATATGTGAAAGTTGTATAATAATGGCATGAAACAATCAAAAATTATAGATACGACGGAGGCGTATCAGCATCCCCAAGCTTAATTCCTGCTCGTCCTCGAGTAGGTAAATGATAAAAAACAAATTTTTTGATGTGGAATGCTACCTACCATAAACTTGATCATATGTCTAGTCATGGCATGAATATTAAGACATAAGACATCAATACTCAGGCATCCCAACAAACAATCATGTCTTTCAAAATATCAACGCTAAAGAAAGCTATCCCTACAAAATCATATAGTCTTGTCATGCTCTGTCTTCTTAAGACAAAGTATTTACCGTGCACAACCCCGATGACAAGCCGAGCAATTGGTTCATACTTTTTAACGCTCTTCAGCTTTTTCAACCCTCGCGCAATAGATGAGCGCAAGCCATGGATCGATATAGCACTATGGGTGGAATAGAGTATGATGATAGGGGTAAATATAGAGAAGACAAAAAAGTAAGAAAGTCTCACATCGACGCGGCTAACCAACGGGCTATGGAGATGCGCATCAATTGATATCAATGCGAGGAGTAGGGATTTCCATGCAACGCATGCACTATGAGCTATAAGTGTATGAAAGCTCATCATGAAAACTAAGTGGGTGTGCATCTAATCCTATAATGAAAAATTCCCACTAGTATATGAATGTGACAAGATAGGAGACTCTCCATATGAAAAACATGGTGCTACTTTGAAGCACAAGTGTGGTAAAGGATACTAACAATGCCCCTTCTCTCTTTGTTTATTTATTATTTTTTCTTTCTTTCTTTCTTTCTTTTTTTCTTTTTCTTTTTTCCTTTTTTTTCTCTCATTGTCCGGAGTCTCATCCCGACTTGTGGGGGAATCATAGTCTCCATCATCCTTTCCTCACTGGGGCACTGCTCTAAAAATGAAAATTGATGATCATCACATTTCTATTTACTTACAACTCAAAAGAAATAAAAACTACAACTCGATACCTATGACAAAGTACTACTCTACACTGGTACGCGTCGGTGCTATACAAACGGTTTTCAACCCCTTTCCGCGATGGCATTTGGAACCGTCGCCAAGTGAGTATAGGCGATAGGGGGGTCCTTCCCACACGACCCAGAAACCGTCGGGGATAGGGCCCCTACAGTACTCCTACTCATTTCTGCTCGCATTACCATCGCAGTCGGTATTATGTGGTGCTACATTTACTATGCGCGGCCCATCACAAACAGTTCACTATTCTAGAACGTGTATGATGCGCGGCCCATCACAAACAATTCACTGTTAAGAAGATTAGCTAACCGTCGTACGAGTGTCAGACAGGATTACGGAACGTCGGACCGTCGTAACATCGTCGTACACGACAACTATCACACACGCTATTCTGTGGTGCAGCATTTACGATGCAACTTCAGCAGAAACAGTTCATGGCTGCGAATCGTGTACGATAAGGCAAATAACACAAACGTTTAGTATTCCCGCACCGTATGTGATATTGTCTGACATCGCACACGCTTTGCAAACGGCAACTGTGTGCATGCTTGCACACGTTTCCTCTCTGTGAACCGTCTCGGACTATGGTGTATATCGCAAATGTTTGTATTTTACCAACCGTGTGTGCCGTAACAACCTGGAGAGCGTAATTTCACGGTAATTTAATTGCTGCTATTTCAAATTGTACCGGATTTGAATTTGAATTTGAATGTATGCTACAACTTTATTAATATCCATCAGGTTCAAACAACCAATGCATTATTCGATTCATAGGTACATATGTTCAAGAATTACATAAGAACCAAATAAAGAATGATGAACCACAGTTGTATACTTGTACTATTAAAGACGGTAAAGAAAGAGGCGAAATATATTCTGGTTGCTGAACAAGGTGAAGAGGAATGCCCATATTGTGCCCTCCAACATGCATAAGGCACGCACGACTCTAGTCCAACCCCTTGTGATGGCCGACCGCCCATCCTTCACGGTCTTCATAAAAACATGTAGATAATCATCGTGTTCTGGTAGAAATACTTTAACCTTTGCATGCCCACCAATCATGTAGTTTGAGAGGCAATCTTGAGTAAACTTCTTTGGCAACCACTACAAAGGAAAAAGATCCAGACATTGTCATCTAACACAACTCATTATGGCCAGTAAAAAGAAGGTTGCAGAGTTCTTACTGACCATCCTGTAGTTCGCTGTTGTCTTGGGTAAAGTGTAAACAAATAGTTTAATTGCATCTTTGGACCCATTTTACAATCAATCTTTATGAGCTTCCTCACTTGATGTCGGTTCATCGATATCTCATTGCGCCATACGCAGAAAGGGCCACTTAACCTGTGATATAGCCCACCTCAGGCCGTCGCTGTCGATGACCTCGATGTCGTAGCCGGCGGCCGAGACATGCCCGCATACTCTAGCCCGTTGCTTGAGTGTCTGCCGCCAGTAATGGTCGTCAGTTTCCTCGGCGACGTCGGGCGAAGAGACTGCTATACACCTCTTTTGGGCCAGTCGCTCCTCGAGCTCCACGGGTAGCATAGCCGGGGTTAGGCTGCGACTCTTTAGAGTGGGGGATGGGGATGGGGAAGGGGATCTGTGGGAAAGGGGGCGTTTGGCAGGCGTCATCTAAGAAACTCAGGGCAGCCTAGGTATGGAGATCGGTGGGTAAGCTGCACGGGAAAACCGGCATATGTTGACAATGGAGGCCTTGCTGCGGCGGCAGCGGGGACCTTGCTAGGGTTACGAGCGAGGGAGGGTGTGTGTGTGTGTGTGCGCGCACGCCTGAGGAGGTTTTGGTATGTGTGTGTGTGTGTGTTGTGTGTGTGTGTGTGGAGGGGGCGTAGGGTGTTTGAGGAAATGACGCGGGTACTGAAAATTTTACTACGCGGGAGTGAAATGCCGGTCTATTGAAAATTTTGATGATAGTGCATCGCACACGGTCCGGACATAACAACCGTGTGTTATGAAACAGAAAAACCCTTGAGGCAGGCAGATATTTTCTAGGGATGCAGGCGGGATCGGGAATAAGAAACATCGCACACGGTCCGGAGATAACAACCGTGTGTTATGAAAGACAAAAACCCTCGAGGCGGGTAGATATTTTCTAGGGATGCAGGCGGGATTGGGAACAAGAAACATCACACACGGTCCAGAGGTAACAAACGAGTGTTATGAAACAGAAAAACCCTCGAGGCGGGCAGATATTTTTGAGAGGGGGAGCCTCGTGGAGCCCAATGTACTGTGCGAATGTGTGCGTGACAGGGGCACTGGCGTGGCACACGGTTAGTTTGAGTGAACCTTTAAGTGCATCTAGTGCCCCTTAGTAATTTTGGTGTATTGAAGACTTATAGGTTAAGGGACTAATGCGTTTGTGAGTGTACACAAGTCTGTAAGTCTATAATGAGTTTGATATTTACAGAGGAAGTCAACCCCTAAAAATGAATGTCTTCAACTGAAGACTTTGGCTTTCTGAAGACTTTGAAAGTGAAGAAATTGGTGTGACCGTGTGATGACCCACAAGTATAGGGATCTATCATAGTCCTTTCGATAAGTAAGAGTATCGAACCCAACGAGGAGCAGAAGGAAATGACAAGCGATTTTAAGTAAGGTATTCTCTGCAAGCACTGAAATTATCGGTAACAGATAGTTTTGTGATAAGGTAATTTGTAATGGGTAACAAGTAACAAAAGTAAACAAGGTGCAGCTAGGTGGCCCAATCCTTTTTGTAGCAAAGGACAAGCCTGGACAAACTCTTATATAAAGGAAAACGCTCCCGAGGACACATGGGAATTATCGTCAAGCTAGTTTTCATCACGCTCATATGATTCGCGTTCGTTACTTTGATAATTTGATATGTGGGTGGACCAGTGCTTGGGTACTGCCCTTCCTTGGACAACCATCCCACTTATGATCAACCCTATTGCAAGCATCCGCAACTACAAAAGAAGTATTAAGGTAAACCTAACCATAGCATGGAACATATGGATCCAAATCAGCCCCTTACGAAGCAACGCATAAACTAGGATTTAAGCTTCTGTCACTGTAGCAACCCATCATCTACTTATTACTTCCCAATGCCTTCCTCTAGGCCCAATGGTGAGGTGTCATGTCTTCGACGTTAACATAACACCACTAGAGGAAAGAAAACTTACATCTCATCAAAATATCGAACGAATACCAAATTCACATGACTACTTATAGCAAGACTTCTCCCATGTTCTCAGGAACAAACGTAACTACTCACAAATCATATTCATGTTCATAATCAGAGGGGTATTAATATGCATAAAGGATCTGAACATATGAGCTTCCACCAAATAAACCAACTAGCATCAACTACACGGAGTAATCAACACTACTAGCAACCCACATGTACCAAGCTGAGGTTTTGAGACAAAGATTGGATACAAGAGATGAACTCCGGTTTTAGAGGAGATGGTGCTGGTGAATATGTTGATGGAAATTGACCCCCTCCCGATGAGAGGATCGATGGTGATGATTTCCCCCTCCCAGAGGGATGTTTCCCCGGCAGAACATCTCCGCCGGAGCCCTAGATTGGTTTCACTAGGTTCCGTCCCGAAAGCTTCCTTCTGATTTTTTCCATGGCGAAAGGCTTCATATAGCCAAAGATGGGCACCGGAGGCCTGCCAGGGGGCCCATGAGGCAGGGGGCGTGCCCAGGGGGATAGGGCGCGCCCCCACCCTCATGGATGGTGGGTGGCCCCCCTCTGGTGCTTTCTTCTCCCAATATTTTTATATATTCCAAACCGTGCCTCCGTGAAGTTTCAGGACGTTTGGAGCTGTGCAGAATAGATCTCTAGTATTTGCTCCTTTTCTAGCCCAGAATTCCAGCTGCCGACATTCTCCCTCTTCGTGTAAACCTTGTAAAATAAGAGAGAATAGGGATAAGTATTGTGACATAATGTGTAATAACAGCCCATAATGCAATAAATATCGATATAAAAGCATGATGCAAAATGAACGTATCACCGTGAAGACTTGATATCAATGCGAGGAACATGAAGCGTGAAGACTTTTGTTTTCGTAGTTTCATTTTCTCTTTCTTGAGTCATTGGAAACACCGTATTATTAAAGGAGGTCGAGGAAAACCTAAGGAAAAGTTTCCATGTGATGCTCAACTCAAAATCCTACACCTACCAATCCTTTCGAGTGAAGCCATTGGAAATCTCATACAGTTCAGTCAATTCCTTCAGTGACAGAGACGAAGATCTTCTGGTCTCTGAGGAATTTGTTTTGACTGAGGAGTTAGGAATTTGCCAGTGCGGATTTCCTACAAGTGAGGAACATGATAGCCCTGAGGAATTTGAAACTCAAATTTCCGACCGTTGCTGTGCTATGCGCCAGCTATCCCAAAATATCTTATCCACCTAACTGTCATATCATTGAAGGGCATTTATGTCTTATCATGTCGTGCTGCTCCCTAGGCTATAAATAGCCGCCCCCTACAACTACTAGCTGGTTGGCTGCTCTGAGAGAAACTGAGACTTGTCATTGAGAGCATCCCATCCTCCGAAGACTTTGAGCGAAAACCATCAAGTGAGGAAAAACAAACCCAAACACCTTCAAACCTAAGGTGATTGAGCATCACTGAAGACATTGTTCCCGTGCGGATCCGACGCTTGTTAACTTTGAAGACTGTGCATCTTCCAGAAGGTTAGGCATCATGGTCTAGAGCATTCAAGAGGAAATTGTGGATCGCCGAGTGACCAAGTTTGTGAAGGTTTGGAAGTCACCAGAAGACTTACCACGAGTGATTGGGCGAGGTCTGTGTGACCTTAGCTCAAGGAGAATACGGTGAGGACTGTGTGTCCTCAGGCTTAAATACCTAGCTGCTCCAACCAGATGTACAACTGTCACATCAGTTGGAACTGGTCTACCAAATCACTGTCTTCACCAAGCTAATTGTTTCTATTTCCTCAACCCTTTCATTTCCTCATTACAGTGTTGTGTAATTGATCGCTACTGTTTGAAGACTTTGACTGAAGACATTCTCAATTTCATCAGCTCAATTTCTTCAGTCAGTTTGTCTTCAGCCTTCTTATCCTATGTTTACGCTTTCTGTACTCAGTGCTAGTTTTCATTTCATCATGATGACTTTGCTTCTGTTCTGTTATGTTTGCATCTGAGTACTTATTCCGCTGCTAGTTGTTCGTGACTTAGGAATTTCCTCACCCAGAAATTCCTTAGTGACGAATTTGTAAAATTCGCCTATTCACCCCCCTCTAGTAGACTTAACGCACTTTCAATTGGTATCAGAGCAAGGTACTCCCTTGTTCTGTGTGATTTTGGTTTAACCGCCTGGATTTTTAGTTATGTCGGCCGTAGGAATGAAGACTGTGTCATGCCCCATCTTTGACGGTCATGATTATCCCAAGTGGAAGGCCATGATGAAGAAGCGCCTCATGGCGATGAACAACGAACTGTGGACCGTCACTGAGATTGGTCTTACTGATCTATTAAAGATGATGGAGGCTGATGACTTTTGCAAGTACACTCTGCTAAACCTCACGGCGAAGGACATCATCTTCTCATGTCTGTCGCAAAATCAGTCCAGGAACATTATGCACCTCAGCCACGCGAAGCTTATCTGGGACCGACTCTCTGAGGTCTATGAAGGTCATCGAACTCGTCATGATCCCTGGTTTGAGGATTTCAAGGAATCGCTCAAGGCAATGACTTTCGAACCAGAATCTTCATCTTGTGCACCATGCCTCATGGCGAAAGGTGGCAAGGTAACTGAATGCTACCCATCTGAGTCTAGTGATGATGAACCTGGTGACGAATTTGGACCCAGCTATACCAAACTTGCTTCCCTTTCCACTAAGCAACAAAGAGCTTTGGAAAAAGTTCAAAATATGCTAGATGAGAGCGATGATATGTTGGGTGAAGAAATGGATCGCACTAAAACTTTGACTGAAAATCTTCAGAGACTTCAGTCCAAGTTTGATAACCTTCAGAGTCATGATAAACTCTCTTATCTGATCATGAGAAGTTTTCTTACGTATTTCTTCAAAGAAAGCAAGATCTTGAAAAGCTAAGGATGAGTTATGAAGATCTTTAGAAGGAGCGAGATTCATTACTTGCTCAACAGATCAGCGCCGCTCAGGAAGAATTTATTCCACCATGTTTGAAGTGCATTGAACGTGAATCTGCTAATTCCTCACCTGAAAGTTCAAATGCTTCTATTGCTGCAAATTCTTCACTTGTCTCTGCTATCACTAATTCCTCATCTCAGGATGCTGGTAGTAACACTGACAATGCAGGGCTGAAGGAATTGTATGTGACAGGCATGTACAAAAGCCTCAAAGGGAATCAGGAACTTTGTGATGTGCTTAAAAAGCAGATCCTCAATAGGAACCCTAGGAAAGAGGATATTGCCTTTGAGAGGAAACTCAATGCTGATGGAACATACTGGAAGCCTGAGCAGTATCCCAAAACCTCATGGGTTGCTGCAAAGGGACCTCCAGTAGATCCATCCACTTTATCTGGCTTTACATGTGAATCTTCATATTCTTCTGATAAGTCATTTGACTCCAACTATAAACTGTTCAAAAATCAGAATGGTGAAGTATTTGCTAGATATGTTGGAACTAACTGCAGGAATGGTTCCCCTATGAAGAAAATCTGGGTTCCCAAAAGGTGCCTTGAATGTCATCATGACACCACCTATGAAGAATAGGAACCGCAGATCAAATTCTTCATATGGACCAAAGTCTTCATATGAATCCAAGTCCTCATATGGACCACATTCCTCACATGGATCAAATTCCTCATATGAACATCATCGTGCTAACATTTCTGTTTCGCAGGGAAGATCTAAGGGTTGTGAATATGTGCATTATTCTTCAAATCATTATGTTCATAAGTCCTTGAAGAATTTCTCTGCTTATTCATATGCTTACTCTAACCACTCTTATGTGAAACAAAGTGGATTGGCGTCTATGCCACCTTTCTCTTATGGAGCTCGCAGAATGATGAACTCTCTGCCACCCCTCCAGATGTGGGTGGTGAAGAAAAAGAACTAATCTCTTATGCAGGGTTAGGTCTCCTGACAAACTTAAAACGTCTGAAGAATTTGCTGGAGGTCTGAATAATGCTTGAAAGGACGCAAGGTAATCATGAAGAAATGAATTTTCATTTCTCACGTCCTCATACTGCTATACCTGTTTTATTGCGTGATGAAATTGATGTGATGAATCTGATGTCATATTCTTCATTGATGAAGTATATAAGTTCATAAGATGCACTAATTCATCTGCGGGGTGATCAACCCAAAGCCACTGAGTGGGTCCTCGATAGTGGATGTACAAATCACATGACTGGTGACAGGAACTTATTGATGGCCACTGCTTTATCTCCATCGCATCTAAAGCATATCACCTACGCTGACAAAGGGAAAAGCAAGGTATTGGGTCTAGGTAAGGTTGCGATCTCAAAGGATCGACACATGGACAAAGTCATGCTTGTCGAGTCCTTAGGATTCAACGGCATGTCTGTCTCAATGCTTTGTGATCTTGATATGGTGGTTGTCTTTGGCAAGTATCGTTGTGTTGTGATCATGGAAGCTGACCATTCCAAAGTCTTCGAAGGCTTTAGGAGAGGAGATCTGTATATTGTTGATTTCTCTACAGGACCACAAGCTGCTACATGTCTACTTGCAAAAGCTTCATAAGGCCGGCTATGGCATCGACGACTTGGTCATGCTGGCATGAGGAACTTGCACACTCTCGCAAACAAAAAGAATGTCATTGGCATCGGGGATGTCAAATTCCTCAAGGATCACCTTTGCGGATCCTGTGAAGCTGGAAAGATGACCAAGGCCAAGCATTCCTCAAAGACTATCATGACTACCACTCGTCCATTTGAATTGCTTCACATGGATCTCTTTGGCCCTAATCATTATTCCCCATTCACCAATGAAGCATCTCTATATGGCTTTGTAATTGTTGATGATTATTCTCGTTACACATGGGTGCATATCGTCACTTATAAACGTGAAGTGCAGGAAGTCTTCAAACGATTTTCCTCAAGGGCTTCAACCAACTTTGGTGTGAAGATCAAGCACATCATAAGTGACAATGGGACCAAGTTCAAGAATACTGGTCTTGATGACTATCTTGATGAACTTGGTATTACTCATGAGTTATCTGCTCCTTACACTCCTCAACAGAATGGCGTCGTGGAGCACAAGACCATGACTCTTGTTGAGATGGCTCGCACTATGCTTGACGAATACAAGACGCCTCGTCATTTCTGGATTGAGGCAATTGATACTATGTGCCACATCATCAACAGAGTATATCGTCACAAATTCTTCAAAAAGACCTCATACGAACTCCTCACTGACAAGAAACCCAATGTGAGTTATTTCAAAGTCTTCGGTGCTAAATGTTGGATTAGGGATCCTCATCACAATTCAAAATTTGCACCGAAAGCACATGAAGGTTTTATGCTTCGTTACGGAAAGGACTCACACACCTACAGAGTCTTCAACAACTTTCACCACAAGGTTGTTGAAACTGTAGATGTGCGATTTGATGAAACTAATGGCTCGCAAAGAGAGCACCTACCTCCTGTGCTACATGAAAAGTCACCTGAGGAAACCATCAAGTTCAAGGCTACTGAGGATGTAATTCCTACTGAAGAATCTGCTGAAGAAGTTATTCCAGAACATGAAGAACAGCAAGCTGGCGCACCTGAAGAAAATGGCTCTGAAGAAAATACTGAGCCAGCTCAACGTCGCCAACCCGCTCATCCTCGCGTTGCAAATGAAGTGCAGATCGAGAAAATCATAAGTGACATCAACGCACCAGGCCCCCTCACACGCTCAAAGGCTTCACATTTGTCTAACTTTTGTGGGCACTTTGCTTTCGTCTCTATTACAGAGCCCACTAAGGTAGACAAGGCATTTCTGGAGCCTGAGTGGATTCAAGTAATGCAAGAGGAATTACATCAGTTCGAGCTCAACAATGTGTGGGAACTTGTCAAGCGACCAGGCCCACGCAAGCACAATATCATCGGCACCAAATGGATCTACTGCAACAAGCAAGATGAAAATGGCCTTGTGGTGAGAAATAAGGCACGGCTTGTACCTCAAGGCTACACACAGGTTGAAGGAATTGATTTCGATGAAACTTTTGCACCTGTTGCTAGACTTGAGGCTATTCGCATATCACTTGCTTATGCTAACCATCATAATATCATCTTATATCAAATGGATGTGAAAAGTGCATTCCTCAATGGTAAGCTTGAGGAAGAAGTATATGTTGCTCAACCCCTTGGTTTTGAAGATCCAAAGCATCCTGACAAAGTCTTCAGACTTAACAAGGCCCTCTATGGCCTCAAGCAGGCCCCTCGGGCGTGGTATGATACTTTAAAGAAATTCCTCATGAAGAAAGGCTTCAAACCCGGTTCACTTGACCCAACTCTTTTCACCAAAACCTATGATGATAAATTATTCATGTGCCAAATATATGTTGATGATATCATCTTTGGCTGTACTGACTAACGTTACAGTGATGAGTTTGCCTATATGATGAGTGAAGAATATCAAATGTCTATGATGGGAGAATTGAAATTCTTCTTAAGTCTTCAGATACGTCAACAGCGCAACGGCATATGCATATCTCAGGAGAAATACCTCAAGGATGTATTGAGAAAATTCGGCATGCAAGATTGCAAAGGCGTCAAAATCCCCATGCCCACAAACGGCCATCTATGCACTGATGAAAATGGTATTGACTTCGATCAAAAGGTATACCGCTCCATGATTGGCTCTTTATTGTATTTATATGCATCTAGGCAAGATATTATGCTTAGTGTTTGCATGTGTGCCCGCTTTCAAGCTACAACAAAGGAGTCACACCATAAGGCTGTGAAACATATTCTTCGCTATCTAGCTCACACTCCAACACTTGGATTATGGTATCCCAAGGGCTCAGCTTTTTATCTCATTGGATATTCAGACTCAGACTATGCTGGTGACCATGTGGACTGATATCAATGCGAGGAACATGAAGCGTGAAGACTTTTGTTTTCGTAGTTTCATTTTCTCTTTCTTGAGTCATAGGAAACACCGTACTGTTAAAGGGGGTCGAGGAGAAACTAAGGAAAAGTTTCCATGTGATGCTCAACTCAAAATCCTACACCTACCAATCCTTTCGAGTGAAGCCATTGGAAATCTCATACAGTTCAGTCAATTCCTTCAGTGAAAAAGACAAAGATCTTCTGGTCTCTGAGGAATTTGTTCTGACTGAGGAGTTAGGAATTCGCCAGTGCGGATTGCCTACAAGTGAGGAACATGATAGCCCTGAGGAATTTGAAACTCAAATTTCCGACCGTTGTTGTGCTATGCGCCAGCTGTCCCAAAATATCTTATCCACCTAACGGTCATATCATTAAAGGACATTTATGTCTTATCATGTCGGGCTGCTCCCTAGGCTATAAATAGCCCCCCTACAACTACTAGATGGTTGGCTGCTCCGAGAGAAACTGACACTTGTCATTGAGAGCATCCCATCCTCCGAGCACTTTGAGCGAAAATCATCAAGTGAGGAAAACCCAAACCCAAACACCTACAAACCCAAAGTGATTGAGCATCACTGAAGAGATTGATCCTTTGTGGATCCGACGCTTGTTACCTTTGAAGATTGTGCATCTTCCAGACAGTTAGGCGTCGTGGTCTAGAGCATCCAAGAGGAAATTGTGGATCGCGAAGTGACTGACTTTGTGAAGGTTTGGAAGTCACTTGAAGACTTACCACGAGTGATTGGGTGAGGTCTGTGTGACCTTAGCTCAAGGAGAATACGGTGAGGACTGTGTCCTCGGGTTTAAATACCTAGCCGCTCCAACCAGACGTACAACTGTCACAGTAGTTGGAACTGGTCTACCAAATCACTGTCTTCACCGAGCTAACTGGTTCTATTTCCTCAACCCTTTCATTTCCTCTTTACTCTGTTGTGTACTTGATCGCTACAGTTTGAAGACTTCGACTGAAGACTTTCTCGATTTCATCAGCTCAATTTCTTCAGTCAGTTTGTCTTCAGCCTGCTTATCCTGTGTTTACGCTTTCCGTACTCAGTGCTCGTTTTCATTTCATCATGATGACTTTGCTTCTGTTATGTTTGCATCTGAGTACTTATTCCGCTGCTAGTTGTTCGTGACTTAGGAATTTCCTCACCCTGAAATTCCTCAGTGACGAATTTTTAAAAAGCGCGCCTATTCACCCCCCTCTAGTTGACTTAACGCACTTTCAGAACTGTATCTGTTGCGTCATCCGACTTGTCTAATGTTCATAAATTTGGCGAAAAATGACACGGGAGAGGGTCAGAACACGAACAAACTTGCATGTGGACTCAATTTATGTATCAAAAGGGTGGTTTGATTTTCAAATACCAAATGCAGCTTCGATGTGGCACCTCTCTCGCAAAGCGCACGGTATTGCTTGCCCCCACCCCCTTCGTGTCGGCACGAAGGGAATCCTAAGCTATGAATGCATGCCCCCTCCCCGCAAACCGAGGTTCACCTAGCAAAGTGTGAAGCAGCTAGCAGCCCCTCCTCCCTCGTGTTAGAACGAAGGGAATCCTAAGCTATGAATGCATGCCCCCCCAACCGAGGTTCATTCACCTAGCAAAGTGCGAAGTAGCTAGCAGCCCCCTCCCTCGTGTTGGTACGAAGGGAATCCTAAGCTATGATGCATGCCCCCCCAAGCGAGGTTCACCCTAGCAAAGTGCGAAGTAGCTAGCAGCCCCTCTCCCTCGTGTCAGCACAAAGGGAATCCTAAGTTATGAATGCATGCCCCCCAACCGAGGTTTACTCTAGCAAAGTGCAAAGTAGCTAGCAGCCCTCCCTCCCTTGTGTCGGCACGAAGGGAATCCTAAGCTATGAATGCATGCCCCCCAACCGAGGGTTACCTAGCAAAGTGCGAAGTAGCTAGCAGCCCCCTCCCTTGTGTCGGCATCAAGGGAATCCTAAGCTATGAATGCATGCCCCCCAACCGAGGTTCACCCTAGCAAAGTGCGAAGTAGCTAGCAGCCCCCTCCCTCGTGTCGGCACGAAGGGAATCCTAAGCTATGAATGCATGCCCTCCCCCAACCAAGGTTCACCCTAGAAAAGTGTGAAGTAGCTAGTAGCCCCCCTCCTTCGTGTCAGCACGAAGGGAATCCTAAGCTATGAATGCATGCCACCCCCCCTCCCAACTGAGGATCACCTAGCAAAGTGCGAAGTAGCTAGCAGCCCCCTCGTGTCGGCACGAAGGGAATCCTAACCTATGAATGCATGCCCCCTCCCCCAACCGAGGTTCACCTAGTAAAGTGCGAAGTAGCTAGCAGCCCCCCTTCATGTCGCCACGAAGGGAATCCTAAGCTATGAATGCATCCCCCCCCAACCGAGGTTCACCTAGCAAAGTGCGAAGTAGCAACCCCTCCCCCCCACACACACACTTTCAGTCGGCGGGCCAAAGAGGCATATCTCACCAAGATGGATCGTAAAATGGACCAAGAATAATCCACCTTGGTCGTACAACCTCTCTCTTGTTGTTGGTCAAAGTGATGGCCATCCATGCGACCCCGGAGATGGGCTAGCTCGCCAATAATCACGCAAGTAGCTAGTCCCTGAAGACAATCACTCCATGCGTGTGGCTCGAACATATGTGTGGAGAGGTGTGTTTTTGAGTAACAATGGAACAACTTTGATGTGGCACCGTGATTTCGAACTAGAAATCCCCACACTGAGTGAGGGTTAGGTCGACGATGCATATGTATGTTACACCACACTTCAAGCCAGCGACGGGGATTTATGCATGCATGCGTGCATAGTATATGTGCTCAAACTTAAGGTACGAATCTCACCATGACCTATACAATGATAACACGAACCTAATGAAGAATCCGCCATGGTAACCTATCTTGTTGTTGGTCAAGGTGATCGTGGATGTCCACGCAGGCCCACGAATATATAAGCTTGTCGCCGATAACCACGCTAGGGAGTGTATCGTTCGAAGGCAACCACTACATGCATATGTGTGGAGGTGATGCGTGCATGCATGTTTGAATACACAACATTGATGTGGCGCGTGCGTCAAAAATCATACAGTAGCTCCCCACACAGAGCGAGATCGGTTCATGATGTGTCGTTGTACTAGCCACTTCGACTCGATGGGAGGGATTCATGCGTACACATGCATGTGTGTGTGCTCAAACTGTATCATGC
Organism: Triticum aestivum; assembly: GCF_018294505.1. Taxonomy (NCBI): domain Eukaryota; kingdom Viridiplantae; phylum Streptophyta; class Magnoliopsida; order Poales; family Poaceae; genus Triticum; species Triticum aestivum. Next base: position 342,951,178 of record NC_057811.1, read on the forward strand.
ATTTCATCCCAGAGCAAAAATAACAATCCCCTCCTAAGTCAATGATATGTCTCCAACGTATCTATAATTTTTGATTGTTCCATGCTATTATATTATCCACCTAGGATGTTTTATATGCATTTATATGCTATTTTAATTATATGATTTTTGGGACTAACCTATTAACCTAGAGCCCAGTGCCAGTTTCTGTTTTTTCCTTGTTTTTGAGTTTTACAGAAAAGGAATACCAAACGGAGTCCAATTGACGTGCCAATTTTTGATGATTTTTTATGGACCAAAAGAAGCCCCCGGAGTAAAATAGTTGGGCCAGAAGAGTCCCGAGCCGTCCACGAGGGTGGAGGGCGCACCCTACCCCCTGGGTGCGCCCCCTGCCTCGTGGACGACTCGGAGACCCCCCTGACGTGAGACCGACGCCAAAAATTCCTATAAATACAGAAATCTCCAGAAAATAACCTAGATCAGGAGTTCCGCCGCTGCAATCCTCTGTAGCCACCAAAAACCAATCGGGGCCCTATTCCGGCACCCTGCCGGAGGGGGATCCATCACCGGTGGCCATCTTCATCACCCCGGCGCTGTCCATGACGAGGAGGGAGTAGTTCACCCTCGGGGCTAAGGGTATGTACAATAGCTATGTGTTTGATCTCTCTCTCTTGTGTTCTTGATGTGGCACGATCTTGATGTATCGCGAGCTTTGCAATTATAGTTGGACCTTATGATGTTTCTCCCCCTCTACTCTCTTGTAATGGATTGAGTTTTCCCTTTGAAGTTATCTTATCGGATTGAGTCTTCAAGAATTTGAGAACACTTGATGTATGTCTTGGCATGTGCTTATCTGTGGTGACAATGGGATATTCACGTGATCTACTTGATATATGTTTTGGTGCTCAACTTGTGGGTTCAGTGACCTTCTGAACTTATGCATAGGGGTTGGCACACGTTTTCGTCTTGACTCTCTGGTAGAAACTTTGGGGAACTCTTCGAAGTTCTTTGTGTTGGTTGAATAGATGAAGCTGAGATTGTGTGATGAATATCGTATAATCATACCCGCGGATACTTGTGGTGACATTGGAGTATCTAGGTGACATTAGGGTTTTGGTTGATTTGTGTCTTAAGGTGTTATTCTAGTATGAACTCTAGGATAGATCGAACGGAAAGAATAGCTTCGTGTTATTTTACTACGGAATCTTGAATAGATCGATCAGAAAGGATAACTTTGAGATGGTTTCATACCCTACAATAATCTCTTCGTTTGTTCTCTGCTATTAGTGATTTTGGAGTGACTCTTTTTTGCATGTTGAAGGATAGTTATATGATCCAATTATGTTATTATTGTTGAGAGAACTTGCACTAGTGAAAGTATTAACCCTGGGCCTTGTTTCAACGCATTGCAATACCATTTGTGCTCACTTTTATCATTAGTTACCTTGCTGTTTTTATATTTTCAGATTACAAAAACCTATATATACCATCCATATTGCACTTGTATCACCATCTCTTCGCCGAACTAGTGCACCTATACAATTTACCATTGTATTGGGTGTGTTGGGGACACAAGAGACTCTTTGCTATTTGGTTGCAGGGTTGTTTGAGAGAGACCATCTTCATCCTACGACTCCCACGGATTGATAAACCTTAGGTCATCCACTTGAGGGAAATTTGCTACTGTCCTACAAACCTCTGCACTTGGAGGCCCAACAACGTCTACAAGAAGAAGGTTGTGTAGTAGACATCAGTCAACTTAACCTCTCTTGTTTCAGGAAAAAAGTAGTGATGGACCAAGCGGGCCCACAGATAGAAAGCATCGGTATCGCTGATAACCGCTTAAGTGGGTGCGAGTGGACAACCACCACCGCTTTGCATGTGGGCCAAATATATATATGTTGAATACCCAAAATGCACAACTTTGATGTGCCACATGCCTCAAAAACCGTAAACCATGCACCCACACAGAGCGAGGTTCATATCAAGCATACTACATATGATGGTCCCCTTCTCCCCTCTTTACCGCATACTATATGCTCCTGCCGTAATATATGTACAACCCAAAAGAATCCTCATTGGTGAAATTAATTAACTTCTCCCGATGTAGGTCAAAGTGATGCATGCATGCATCTACGATGGCCTTGTGGGCCCACAGATGGAAGCGTCACACGTGCGTGTCCTAGCTAGGATATGCATGTGGCCCAAAAAGGTCTTGTGTGATGTTTGAATAACAAATTTCACAATTTTGATGTGGCACGTGCCTCGGAAACCAAAAAGTCCCGACACTAAGTGAGGTGTACTTGTTCACGGACGCGTACGTATAGTATATATGCTAGTCCCCTCCCACCTCTTCGATGCGTACTATATACCACCATAACACAAACAAAAAAGATTCTACCATGCTGGTCAAATTAACCTCACTGCCGGCTGTTCGTCAAAGTGATGGACGACGACGACGACGCGGGCCCACAGAAAGTGTCACACGTGAGTATCGAGTGTCGTGTAGTCCAACCATCGACTGCATGTGGCCAAAACATTTATGTATGAAAGGGTTGTGTAATGTTTTAAATAACGATTTCACGACTCTGATGTGGCACCGGCCTGCCTAACAAAACGGCCAACCCACACGGTGGCTCACAACTCATAGTGTACTGCAAGCCACCCGCCACCCCCAGACGCACACCCACACACACACCTCGAATCCACCGCAACTACGATGCATGTTAAATTAATTATCCCGCGGTGAACATACATGTTAACAAAGGAAGGACGTTTTAATTTCAAAAAAATGACACACATCATTAAGACGTTTTAGTACATTGATTGAATGATTTTCTACGGGCATAATGTGCAAAAATCAAATTTGAGCTACATGCACACGTGACAGTGCACCTAAATGGATTGCAAAAACACATGTGTCTCAGTCGGTGCATGTTTACTCCCCGTGCAACAAATTTCAAACATTGAGAATCTTGATTTTTAAATTCTAGTACGTCCAAAACTTATTTAAAGTTCATGAAACTTATCGTGTTGTCATATGGACACCAATACAACGTGGATTTGTACTTTTTAGGGTCAAATTTGAGCCCATTTTTGATGTAATATTTATCTAATTACAGATGGGAGATTATTAATAATTGGGAACCAATATCCCAAACGGATTATTTATTCAAACCGTGAGCGTTAGACAAACAATGGATACGTGCCATGCTTCGGTTAAGCAATAAAGCGTCAACATTGATCATCCAAATAGAAAAACAATATACGTGCCGCCGCGCGACCCGTGTGCCGTGCGAGCAAGCGTGAGTTGACGGGACGCGTGCGAGCAGTCTGCCGCACAGGCAGACGGGGAGGCGTGCATCCAGGTGTGTGAATTGACGGAGGCGTGCTCGCTGCATAGTGTAATCGGGAGGCGTGCAAGTAGATGTGTGAAACTTTGGTAGGCATGCAAGCAGTCCGGTGCGCAGGCTCACCGGGAGGCGAGCCATCGGTTCGACCGCCACTGGCCTCTCTCCCACAACTCCCACTACTCCATATTAATGGTGCGCCCGAGCGGCCGCACCCCCCATCCTCGCTACACACACAATCCTCTCTCTCCGCTTGCATCCTCGACGCCACTCTCAGTCCTCAATGCCGTCAGTGTATGAGGATGCCGCCGAAGCACCCCATCGGAGGGAGTGGCGATGCCGGGGCTGCTAAAGCACCGGAGCACAGCGTGGAGATGGAGACAGAGGTTGCCGTAACCGCCGGCGAGTTATCGCTCCACCCTGACGTTGTCCAGCTTCCACAGCCGGAGGCGGAGTTCCACAACGACTCCGACGACCACTCCGGCGATGACTCCGACGACGACAGACAGCTGGTTAGTCATCTATACCCATTTATGTGTCAAATAGATCATAGGGTTTCTCTGGTTACTCCTCCCTCCCCCTTTTTGGGATACAAATCCTATGGTTATGTTCTCCCAATCCATGAAATCTGAGTAATTTTCGTTAGATCCATGTAGTGTATTGATTGTTTGAATGGTACAGGTGATAAGTGATTAGTTGTTTCATCTGTGCAAATGATTTCTGCTAGTAATCCGACTAGGGTTAGTGTTCGTGCTAATAATTTGTAGCCAGGGCTTGACAATTGATTTTGAATGACCTACATATGTTTGTGACATTATTTTCTTCAAGATTGGTGTGTACATAGACGACTGTGCTTAAAAATCGAACCATAATCTCTGGATATGTATGAATAAATAGCCATAAATTCCTAATCCTACTTCACGGCATGTAATCATTGATTTGATGCCAAATTTGTTTTACAATTTGTATAGGTGCTGTCTAATGATGTGGACAGCGAGGATGAAGATGGCCAGAGGAGGTACAAGAGGCAAATCCTGAGGGAGCTTTATGCGGGAATGCATAACAGGCGTATTAGGACCTGGAACGGCGGCTATAGATGCCAATTTTGCAACCAGAAGCTTCATGAGGCATATCTAAGTGTTCTAGCGCATGCAAGAGGACAGGTCGTCGTCTCCTTCAAGCAGAAGTATTCTCGCAGGGTGGCGCACGACGCATACACCGAGTACCTGGATAAGCTTCGGGATCGTGCCGGCCGTACGTGAGATGAGATGTGGGATGGATCGAACTATGCATGCTTCAGTATGCTTAATGACGGTTGAACTATGTACTTATGGTTGAACTATGCTTATGTACGTGTACGCTTATTATCTATGTCTGAGTATGTTAAATATTTGGTCAAAATTTAGTAAAAATTACAAAGGGGGACCAATAAACAAGGACGGAGGTAGTACGTCAATCACACACGGTTCCAAAAATTGGAACTGTGTGCAATGGCTTTCATTTTGCCTGCTGCGTCAATCACACACGGTTCGCTCTAGCAAACCGTCGCCCCCAAAATTATTTGTGGGACAGAAAACCATCACCACACAATTCAAAAAAAAAAAAAACCCTAACCATCCCCACGTCATAAAAACCCTCACCCCGTCGGCCCCTCCGCTACGTTCCCCATGAAGGTAATATGCCCTAAAGGCAATAATAAAGTTGTTATTTATATTTCCTTATATCATGATAAATGTTTATTATTCATGCTAGAATTGTATTAACCGGAAACTTAGTACATGTGTGAATACATAGACAAACAGAGTGTCACTAGTATGCCTCTACTTGACTAGCTCGTTAATCAAAGATGGTTAAGTTTCCTAGCCATAAACATGAGTTGTCACTTGATGAACATGATCACATCATTAGAGAATGATGTGATTGACTTGACCCATCCGTTAGCATAGCACTATGATCATTTAGTTTATTGCTATTTCTTTCTTCATGACTTATACATGTTCCTATGACAATGGGATTATGCAACTCCCGAATACCGGGGGAACACTTAGTGTGCTATCAAACGTCACAACGGAACTGGGTGATTATAAAGATGCTCTACAGTTGTCTCCGATGGTGTTTGTTGACTTGGCATAGATCGAGATTAGGATTTGTCACTCTGATTTTCGTAGAGGTATCTCCAGGCCCTCTCGGTAATGCACATCACTATAAGCCTTGCAAGCAATGTGACTGATGAGTTAGTTACGGGATGATGCATTACGGAACGAGTAAAGAGACTTGCCGGTAACGAGATTGAACTAGGAATGATGATACCGACGATCGAATCTCGGGCAAGTAACATACCGATGACAAAGGGAACAACGTATGTTGTTATGCGGTTTGACCGATAAAGATCTTCGTAGAATATGTAGTAGCCAATATGAGCATCCAGGTTCCGCTATTGGTTATTGGCCGGAGATGAGTCTCGATCATGTCTACATAGTTCTCGAACACGTAGGGTCCGCACGCTTAACGTTCGATGATGAATGTTATTATGAGTTTATGTGTTTTGATATACCGAAGATAGTTCAAAGTCCCGGATGAGATCACGGATATGACGAGGAGTCTCGAAATGGTCGAGACATCAAGATTGATATATTGGATGACTATATTTGGACACCGGAATGCTTCCAAGGTGTATCGGGTATTTACGGGAGTATCGCGGATTACCGGAACCCCCCAGGGGTTAATGGGCCTTCATGGGCCTTAGTGGAAGAGAGGTGGAGGCGGCCAAGTGGAGGCTGCCCCCCAAGCCCAATCCGAATTGGGGGGGGGCTTTCCTTCTCTCCCTCTTCCCCTCCTAGTTGGACTAGGAAAGGGGGGAACCTACTCCTAGTAGGAGTTGGAATCCCCCCCTTGGGGCATGCCCCATGAGGCCGGCCGGCCCCCTCATCCCCTCCTTTATATACAGGGGAGGGGGCACCTCATAGACACACAAGTTGATTTCTTAGTCGTGTGTGGTGCCCCCTCCACAGATTTCCACCTCGGTCATATTGTCGTATTGCTTATTCGAAGCCTTGCGTCGGTAACTCCATCATCACCGTCAATACGTCGTCATGCTGAAGAAACTCTCCCTCGGCCTCATTTGGATCTAGAGTTCGAGGGACGTCACTGAGCTGAAAGTGTGTAGATCGCGAAGGTGCTGTGCGTTCGGTACTTGATCGGTTGGATCACCGAGACGTTCGACTACATCAACCGTGTTACTTAACGCTTCCGCTTTCGGTCTACGAGGGTATGTGGACACACTCTCCCCGCTCGCTGCTATGCTTATCCTAGATAGATCTTGCGTGATCGTAGGAATTTTTTTGAAATACTACGTTCCCCAACAGTGGCATCCGAGCCAGGTCTATGCGTAAATGTTATATGCATGACTAGAACACAAAGAGTTGTGGGCGATAATAGTCATACTGCTTACCAGCATGTCATACTTTGATTCGGGGGTATTGTTGGATGAAGCGGCCCAGACCGACATTACATGACCGCGTTCATGAGACTGGTTCTACCGCCGTGCTTCGCACATAGGTGGCTAGTGGGTGTCTGTTTCTTCAACTTTAGTTGAATCGAGTGTGACTACGCCCGGCCTTGTTGAAGGTTAACAACAAACTTGACAAAAAATCGTTGTGGTTTTGATGCGTAGGTAAGAACGGTTCTTGCTAGAAGCTCGTAGCAGCCACATAAAACTTGCAACAACAAAGTAGAGGACGTCTAAATTGTTTTTGCAGGGCTTGCTGTAATGTGATATGGTCAAGACGTGATGATATACAATTTGTTGTATGAGATGATCATGTTTTGTAACAGTTATCGGCAACTGGAATGAGCCATATGGTTGTCGCTTTATTGTATGAAATGCAATCGCCATGTAATTGCTTTACTTTATCACTAAGCGGTAACGATAGTCGTAGAAGCACTAGTTGGTGAGACGACAACGATGCTTCGATGGAGATCAAGGTGTCAAGCCGGTGACGATGGTGATCTTGACGGTGCTTTGGAGATGGAGATCAAAGGCACAAGATGATGATGGCCATATCATATCTCTTATATTGATTGCATGTGATGTTTAACCTTTATGCATCTTAAATTGCTTAGTACGGCGGTAGCCTTATAAGATGATCTCTCACTAAATTTGAAGGTACAAGTGTTCTCCCTGAGTATGCATCGTTGCTACAGTTTGTCGTGCCGAGACACCATGTGATGATCGGGTGTGATAAGCTCTACGTTCACACACAACGGGTGCAAGCCAGTTTTGCACACACAGAATACTTGGGTTAAACTTGACGAGCCTAACATATGAGATCCTAGAGAAAGCTTTTAATGAAATATGATGGTAGCAACTACACGGACTGGGTCCATAACTTGAGGATTATCCTCATTGCTGCACAGAAGAATTACGGCCTGGAAGCACTGCTAGGTGCCAAACCTGCTGCAGGAGCTACTCCAGATGTTATGAACACCTGGCAGAGCAACGCTGATAACTACTCGATAGTTCAGTGTGCCATGCTCTACGGCTTAGAACCGGGATTTCAACGATGTTTTGAACGTCATGGAGCATATGAGATGTTCAAGGAGTTGAAGTTAATATTTCAAGGAAGTGCCCGGATTGAGAGATATGAAGTCTCCAATAAGTTCTACAGCTGCAAAATGGAGGAGAATAGTTCTGCCAGTGAGCATATGCTCAGAATCTCTTGGTACCACAATCACTTGACTCAGCTGGGAGTTAATCTGCCGGTTAATAGTGTCATTGACAGAGTTCTTCAATCACTGCCACCAAGCTACAAAAGCTTCGTGATGAACTATAATATGCAAGGGATGGATAAGACAATTCCCGAGCTCTTCGAAATGCTAAAGGCTGCGGAGGTAGAAATCAAGAAGGAGCATCAAGTGTTGATGGTCAATAAGACCACTAGTTTAAACAAAAAAGGCAAAGGGAAGAAGGGGAACTTCAAGAAGAATGGCAAGCAAGTTGCTGCTCATGTGAAGAAGCCCAAGTCTGGACCTAAGCCTGAGACTCAGTGCTTCTACTTCAAAGGGGCTGGTCATTGGAAGCGGAACTGGCCCAAGTATTTGGCGGAAAAGAAGGATGGCAAAGTCAAAGGTATATATGATATACATGTTATTGATGTGTACCTTACTAATGCTCGCAATAGCGCCTGGGTATTTGATTCTGGTTTTGTTGCTAATATTTGCAACTCGAAACAGGGGCTACGGATTAAGCGAAGATTGGCTAAGGACGAGGTGACGATGCGCGTGGGAAATGGTTCCAAAGTCGATGTGATCGTTGTCGGCATGCTACCTCTACATCTACCGTCGGGACTAGTTTTAGACTTAATAATTGTTATTTGGTGCCAGCGTTAAGCATGAACATTATATCTGGATCTTGTTTGATGCGGGACGGTTATTCATTTAAATTAGAGAATAATGGTTGTTCTATTTATATGAATAATATCTTTTATGGTCATGCACCCTTGATGAGTGGTTTATTTTTACTAAATCTTGATAGTAGTGATACACATGTTCATAGTATTGAAGCCAAAAGATATAAGTTTAATAATGATAGTGCAACTTATTTGTGGCACTGCCGTTTAGGTCATATTGGTGTAAAGCGCATGAAGAAACTCCATGCTGATGGGCTTTTAGAATCACTTGATTATGAATCGCTTGATGCTTGCGAACCATACCTTATGGGCAAGATGACTAAGAATCCGTTCTCTGGAACAATGGAGCAAGCAACAGACTTGTTGGAAATAATACATACTGATGTATGCGGTCCGATGAGTGGTGATGCTCGCGGCGGGTATCATTATTTTCTGACCTTCACGGATGATTTAAGCAGATATGGGTATATCTAGTTGATGAAACATAAGTCTGAAACATTTGAAAAGTTTAAAGAATTTCAGAGTGAAGTGGAAAATCATCGTAACAAGAAAATAAAGTTTCTACGATCTGATCGTGGAGGAGAATATTTGAGTTACAAGTTTGGTCTTCATTTGAAACAATGCGGAATAGTTTCGCAACTCAAGCCACCCGGAACACCAGAGCGTAATGGTGTGTCCGAACGTCGTAATTGTACTTTATTAGATATGGTGCGATCTATGATGTCTCTTACTGATTTACCACTATCATTTTGGGGTTGCACTTTAGAGACGGCTGCATTCACGTTAAATAGGGCACCATCTGAATCCGTTGAGATGACACCATATGAACTGTGGTTTTGCAATAAACCCAAATTGTCATTTCTTAAAGTTTGGGGCTGCGATGCTTATGTGAAAAAGCTTCAACCTAATAAGCTCGAACCCAAATTGGAGAAATGTGTCTTCATAGGATACCCAAAGGAGACTGTTGGGTACACCTTCTATCACAGATCCAAAGGCAAGATATTCGTTGCTAAGAATGGATCCTGTCTAGAGAAGGAGTTTCTCTCGAAAGAAGTGAGTGGGAGGAAAGTAGAACTTGATGAGGTAATTGTACCTACTCCCTTTTTGGAAAGTAGTTCATCACAGAAATCAGATCGAGTGATTCCTACACCAATTAGTGAGGAAGCTCATGATGATGATCACGAAAATCCTGTTCTGGAAGTCATGTTACTTGACCATGACGAACCTACGAACTATGAGGAAGCGATGATGAGCGCAGATTCCGCGAAATGGCTTGAGGCCATGAAATCTGAGATGGGATGCAAGTATGAGAACAAATTTGCGACTTTGGTTGATTTGCCCGATGATCGGCAAGCCATAGAGAATAAATGGATCTTTAAGAAGAAAACTGACGTTGACGGTAATATTATTGTCTACAAAGCTCCACTTGTTGCGAAAGGTTTTCGACAAGTTCAAGGAGTTGACTACTATGAGACCTTCTCACTCGTAGCGATGCTTAAGTCCGTCCAAATCATGTTAGCAATTGCCACATTTTATGATTATGAAATTTGGCAAATGGATGTCAAAACTGCATTCCTTAGTGGATATCTTAAAGAAGAGTTGTATATGATGCAACCAGAAGGTTTTGTCGATCCAAAAGGTGCTAACAAAGTGTGCAAGCTCCAGCGATCCATTTATGGACTGGTGCACGCCTCTCGGAGTTGGAATATGCGCTTTGATAGTGTGATCAAAGCATATGGTCTTATACAAACTTTTGGAGAAGCCTGTATTTACAAGAAAGGGAGTGGGAGCTCTATAGCACTTCTGATATTATATGTAGATGACATATTGTTGATCGGGAATGATACCGAATTTCTGAATAGCATAAAAGGATACTTGAATAAGAATTTTTCAATGAAAGACCTCAGTGAAGCTGCTTATATATTGGGCATCAAGATCTATAGAGATAGATCAAGACGCTTAATTGGACTTTCACAAAGCACATACCTTGATAAAGTTTTGAAGAAGTTGAAAATGGATCAAGCAAAGAAAGGGTTCTTGCCTGTGTTACAAGGTGTGAAGTTGAGTCAGACTCAATGCCCGACCACTGCAGAAGATAGAGAGAAAATGAAAGTCATTCCCTATGCTTCAGCCATAGGTTCTATCATGTATGCAATGTTGTGTACCAAACCTGATGTGTGCCTTGCTATTAGTTTAGCAGGGAGGTACCAAAGTAATCCAGGAGTGGATCGCTGGACAGCGGTCAAGATTATCCTGAAATACCTGAATAGGACTAAGGATATTTTTCTTGTTTATGGAGGTGACAAAGAGCTCGTCATAAATGGTTACGTCGATGCAAGTTTTGACGCTGATCCGGATGACTCTAGTCACAAACCGGATACGTATTTATATTAAATGGAGGAGCTGTAAGTTGGTGCAATTCCAAGCAGAGCATCGTGGCAGGATCTATGTGTGAAGAGGAGTACATAGCTGCTTCGGAAGCATCAAATGAAGTATTCTGGATGAAGGAGTTGATATCCGATCTAGGTGTCATACCTAGTGCATCGGGTCCAATGAAAATCTTTTGTGACAATACTGGTGCAATTGCCCTGGCAAAGGAATCCAGATTTCTCAAGAGAACCAAGCACATCAAGAGACGCTTTGATTCCATCCGAGATCAAGTCATGGAGGGAGACATAGAGATTTGCAAGATACATACGGGTCTGAATGTTGCAGACCCGTTGACTAAGCCTCTCTCACGAGCGAAACATGATCAACACCAAGACTCCATGGGTGTTAGAATCATTACTGTGTAATCTAGATTATTGACTCTAGTGCAAGTGGGAGACTAAAGGAAATACGCCCTAGAGGCAATAATAAAGTTGTTTATATTTCCTTAGATCATGATAAATGTTTATTATTCATGCTAGAATTGTATTAACCGGAAACTTAGTACATGTGTGAATACATAGACAAACAGAGTGCCACTAGTATGCCTCTACTTGACTAGCTCGTTAATCAAAGATGGTTAAGTTTCCTAGCCATAGACATGAGTTGTCATTTGATGAACGGGATCACATCATTAGAGAATGATGTGATTGACTTGACCCATCCGTTAGCTTAGCACTATGATCGTTTAGTTTATTGATATTGCTTTCGTCATGACTTATACATGTTCCTATGACTATGAGATTATGCAACTCCCGAATACCGGGGGAACACTTAGTGTGCTATCAAACATCACAACGTAACTGCGTGATTATAAAGAGCCTCTACAGGTGTCTTCGATGGTGTTTGTTGAGTTGGCATAGATCAAGATTAGGATTTGTCACTTCGATTGTCGGAGAGGTATCTCTGGGCCCTCTCGGTAATGCACATCACTATAAGCCTTGCAAGCAATGTGACTAATGAGTTAGTTACGGGATGATGCATTATGGAACGAGTAAAGAGACTTGCCAGTTACGAGATTGAACTAGGTATGATGATACCGATGATCGAATCTCGGGCAAGTAACATACCGATGACAAAGGGAACAATGTATGCTGTTATGCGGTTTGACCGATAAAGATCATCATAGAATATGTAGGAGCCAATATGAGCATCCAGGTTCCGCTATTGGTTATTGACCGGACATGAGTCTCGGTCATGTCTACATAGTTCTCGAACCCGTAGGGTCCGCACGCATAACGTGCGATGATGATCAGTATAATGAGTTTATGTGTTTTGATGTAACGAAGGTAGTTCAAAGTCCCGAATTAGATCAAGGACATGACGAGGAGTCTCGAAATGGTCGAGACATAAAGATTGATATATTGGATTACTATATTCGGACACCGGAATGGTTCCGAGGTGTATCGGGTATTTATCGGAGCACCGGGGGGTTACCAGAACCTCCCGGGGGTTAATGGGCCTTCATGGGCCTTAATGGAAGAGAGGAGGAGGCGGCCAAGTGGAGGTGCGCGCCCCCCAAGCCCAATCTGAATTGGGGGGGGGCTTTCCTTCTCTTCCTCTTTCCCTTTCCTTCCCCTCCTAATTGGACTAGGAAAGGGGGGAACCTAGTCCTAGTAGGAGTAGGATTCCCCCCCTTGGGGCGCGCCCATAAGGCCGGTCGGCCCCCTCCTCCCCGCCTTTATATACAAGGGAGGGGGCACCTCATAAACACACAAGTTGATTTCTTAGCCGTGTGCGGTGCCCCCCTCCACAGATTTCCACCTCGGTCATATTGTCATAGTGCTTAGACGAAGCCCTGCGTCGGTAACTTCATCATCACCGTCAACATGCCATCATGCTGACGAAACTCTCCCTCGGCCTCAGCTAGATCTAGAGTTCGAGGGACGTCACCGAGCTGAGCGTGTGTAGATCGCGGAGGCGCCATGCGTTTGGTACTTGATCGGTTGGATCCCGAAGACGTTCTACTACATCAACCGCGTTACTTAACGCTTACGCTTTCGGTCTACGAGGGTACGTGGACACACTCTCCCCGCTCGTTGCTATGCTTCTCCTAGATAGATATTGTGTGATCGTAGGAATTTTTTTGAAATACTACTTCCCCAACACCCCATTCACGCCTGCACAAGCTCCTCGCGTCTATGCCATGGCACCGACTATCGCGGCGGCAAACGCTTAGCTCGACGCCTGCCGCCGCCGCCAGGCTGCCGGCAAAGCCCACCGCATTTCGCCACTTCCGCTTGCCGCCGCCTATCGCCATCGACTTTCTCGACGCTGCTCGCGGTCGACCCAGCTCCGCTCGGTTGGGGAATCTACCGTACTGAGGGTTCTTTCTCATGGACGACAAGGTAACTAATTTAATGAGATATTATCTCATATCTTATCCCAGTTCATCTGCCTCCTTTAATCACCCGGCGGGAATCACCGTGAATTCATTTTTGTTCGAGCTGATTTGAGGGTTTTGTTTCATTCATAGAATGTACAGTGCGCCGACCGTTCAGGACTTTACGACCTCTGCCAGAGATTCCATCTCACCGTACCAGATGTCTTGAGGACGTGCGCGGTATGTTCAATCTCACCCTAAATCGGTTGTCATGGCCTACTTTCCTGAACATATTCTAAATATTGCTACATTTGGATAAAAGGTGCCACATGCACCATATACGTCAAAGGGGATTTTCCCCTCTTCTTTCTATATTACACAAATTAATGATGTATTATTATTTTGATTAGTCTCATATTTCCATGACATCACGTTTACCCTATCTGTTTAATTATAGATTTTTGTCCTTCCATTTCAACTGTTGTACAGTTCTTTCAATTTGGGCCCATATTTGCATGTTACCATATTTTCTTTAGCAATCCTACCATTTTCTGCAGAACATCCCTTGCTATGCGACATATTATGTAGTGCACAATTTTTCCCTTTACATAGATCAAGGCTCCACAGATGTCATACTGCACATAAACCATGGATTTACAATCGTTGCTACTGTAAGACTTGATGAACGTGGTGACTCCTTTTTTGGCACTGGCTTTTGGAAAGAAATTGCAAAGTTTTATGTACTGAAAGCTGGCACTAAAATTGCACTGCACATAAAAGGGCCTCGTCATGAGATATATGCTAACTTCCCCAACAAAATCACTCGTCCAGACTTTGTTCGAAGTAAGTTTTCTTTTCAACTATCTGCATGTTGACTTACCCAACAATGTCAAATGAATTGTGTAGTATTTAAGGAACCAATTCTTATTCCCTTTTCTTACTATATTCCTACCTAATAAATTTAGTTACAAATACACTTTTCAATTGCCCTGTTTTAAGTAAATATTCCCTGTACTCCCATTTCTATCAGAAAGCGCCGCTGACAAGGAGACTCCGGAGGTGGAGAACGGGGCTGCCAACAAGCGGAGGCGGGGCGAGCTAGAACCGCAAGCGACTCCAGCAGGCCTACACTTCATCGGCATCTTCCCCGATGATATGTTGAGAGTCATCATCTCCCTCCTCCCAATCAAATATGGGGCGCGGACAACCATCCTTTCCCGGCGATGGCGCCCCCTATGGAACTCTAGCCCTCTCGACCTCATTGACACCCACGAGCTCTGCCATGGCTATCGCAAAAGCTTGGATGCATTCTCCAAGATCCTCGGCAGTCACCTAGGCCCAACCAAAGGCCTTATAATGGGCAAGTTCCATTACAACGGCAAGGATTGAGCCAAGATTGACGACTGGTTCCGATCCCCCGCCCTAGATCAGCTCGAGGAGCTCACTTTTAATGATGGGCTTATGCGGCCGCTGCCAACGTCCGCACTCCACCTCGCGCCCACGCTGCGCGTCGCCAAGTTTAGGAACTGCCATTCCCCCCTGCCCTTAATGACGCGCCCGCTCTTATTCTACCATGACTGAAGCACCTCGAGCTCGTCGTCGTCTGCCTCTCAAACAGTGACATGGAGCGCCTGCTCCGTGGCTGTACTGCACTCGAGTACCTTCGTCTTCAGGCGATCAATGGGTTGAGTACCTTCCACATCACCTCCATGACTCTCCGGACTATTTATGTTTGTTGTTGGTGCGGCAGGAAGACATCACAAGATGTGTACCACGGTATGGTCATTGACACACCTGCACTTGAGAGATTACTTTTAGTTGATCAAGAAGGTCCAACAATAATCAATGTCATTTCTGCGCCGAAATTGACAGTGGTGGGCTACTCGTCTCACAAATACTCCGAACTTGTTATTGGATCCACACTCGTTCAGGTACAACAGCCGCCTTCTACCTCTCCTTCTACAAATTAACATTATTTCTAATTTTGAAGATGTTTGTTCGTCTATCATTCAGAAAATGATTCTGACAAGCTTGACCCTGAAACTGCGCACAGTGAAGGTCTTGGCACTAGAATCTATCGGCCTCAACCTGGAGCAAGTTGTCAGTTTCCTGAGATGCTTTCCGTGCCTGGAGAAGCTATATATCGAGGTGATGTTCCTTTCCTGTTAAATGTTAACCATAAGGGAGTTTAATTTGTGACACCTTTTTCCAAGTTTACAATTACAACGTACTACAATTTCTGAAGGTTCTTTTGGAGGATTTCAGTACATACATGTCCCCTCCCCCATATTGGTTGCTTGATCCATATGGTTACAATCAATAAGCATTTCTCCTTTGGATTCATCTGTACTAGTTTTCTTTGGGAACTTTTCATCCACTCCAACCTCTTGTGAAGAAGGCTACATTTTTCTAGAATGTAATCAAATGCCCATGTTAATCATGTCAGATCGAAGATGGCATGTTAGTGCATTTTACAAATCCTGCAAACCAAATAGGCATGTAGTAATGTTCAAAACTGCATGTAGGCACTAACACGTTTTCTTCTTTTGCAGATAAGATTACACTACAAAAAAAACACTTCCGTGATGATACGTGTTTGTCACAGTAGGTCACGTTTTCTGTCATGCATGTACATCCATGACAAATTTATGACAGAATCAAGATAGTCATACATGTGCTGTCGTAGAAGTTTTCCATTACATTACCAAAATTATCATCACGGAAGTGTCCACTTCCATGACGATAAATCGCGCGTCACAGAAGTGCTTTCATCAAGGGTGACTGACACGTGGCATCCACCGTAACGGAACGCCGTTAAGCTATCGGGTCCAATTTTGGATCCGATAACCTGTTAACATCCCCGACCAATGGGGATTTTCCACGTGTAAAATCATCATTGGCTGGAGGAAACACGTGTCGGCTCACCGTTGGGACAGATGTCATCCACTCATTTTACACAAAGCGCCTATGATACGTCGACACATGGCACGGCCCTACAGAGGCCCATTCCTATGAAAAGGCCGGCCAGTTTGACTTGCTCAAAAGGTGGCGGGCCGACCCACGGCAAGCCTGTTAACGGCTTGTTCGCATATAGCCCATTTACAACCCGCTAACCTAGGGCCCGTTTACGGCCTATCCGAATTAGGCCTAGTAGCGTCATCTGGGCCGTCCAATATAATTCCAGCCCGTTTTAACTTCCGGGCCATGTATGGCCCATGACGTCTTTTGGCCATATGAGGCCCTTAGTAACCCTCGGCCCATTAACGGCCCGTGGTAAAACTGGCCTGTAATGAACAGTGTATCTCTTTATACCCATTAACGACCCATTATTCCGTTGGGCCGTTTCCAGGCCATGTTATCTTTCGGCCTTCTCATGGCCCATTTATTCTTGGGCTCATTTCTAGCATTCGGTTACTTACGGCCCGTTACTATCATTTTCTACTTGTGGGCCAAATTCAGCCCGTGCTTAGAGTCGAACCATTTGTGGCCCGTTAATACGTTGGGCCGTTTTCATAGCGTCATCAAATACGGCCGATTAACAACGGCCCATTATAGTCGGCCAATGAACGGACGATTCCAACTCTAGCCCGTTTACGGCCATAAAGCGGTATGTTATTGGCCCATGTTTGGGCAATCGATCATACGGCCCGTATAAGGCCCATTGATGATACGACCCGTAGAAGGCCCATTGTTTCTACGGCCCGTAGAAGGGCCAATGTCACTACAGTACATATGTAGCCCATGGTTATTGTGGCCTAGTTTTGAAAAATAGGTTATTGCGGCCACTAGCGAACCGCGGAAAAAGAACAACACTGACTACAAGCAAACAAATAAACAAGACAACAAGGAAATAAATAAGCAAGCAACTTACGCTAGGCTATCACGGCTATTACACATATTACATCCACTCGGCATCAAAGTTCGCCACCAGTGCAAATACAGGGAACAAAGCAGCATATCATATACACTGGTTGTCAAAGTTGGCGACCAGTGCAAATAAACGCCGCAGCAAAACAAGTCCAGAACTAAAACCACTTCAGAAGATCTCAAGAAACAATATCCTGGGTACCCATAATGCTGGCAAGATGCTTAGCAATCTTATTAACTTTCTCTTGTTTGGCGCTTAAATCCTCCAGCGCTTGCTGTTGCACCAGAAAGTATGCATGTGATCGATGTCTTTCAACTTCCTGTCGCAACACATCTGATCGATGTCTTTCAACTTAAATCTGAGACTCAAGAAGACGAACTGATTGAGGCAGCGAGTTCGAGGAGCTTGTGCCAGCAGTAGTGGCCAGTAACTCGAACACTACATCAAGACAGGACTTTTGGGTTCTCTCACTGTCGTCAAGGTAGTTTTTATTAGCTTTCTGGGAGACCAACAGGGATGTCACACTATCTTGAACCTTGTCTGCATTACTTCCTTCACCATTGCATAACGGGGTACTGTTCTCCAATATTTTGTCTCCATTCTAAAAGAGAAACAAGCAGACACATCACAGGTTTACCATGTTGTATATCAAACTCATTTTAGTAAATCAGTTTAGTAGTAAAGTGCAAAGGATAACAGCATTAAACAAACATATATCTATGTACCATGGTCACTTTATGGTCTATATCATTCTAGTTTTTGTTGCCAAATCAAGATAGAGACACAGTTCAAATAATATTTGTTCCAGACAAAGCAGAATAGACATAATATATGTGTGGGAAACTATAGACACTTGTAATGTGCATGACATGAGAACATAACTGTTTATTCAATTGAAACTGAAATCAATATAGAGCAAGTTACAACAGCAAACCAGTTAAAGAAACAAGTTTAAAACATACCTGTTGCGCCATTGGAGTTTCAATTCCAACCTTCAAATTTGAAAATAGTTGGTCTGAGAAAATACAGTGATGCAAGAGCAAAGGAGTATGAACCATAGCTACAGAACCTGACCTGAGAACAATTCTTCTTCTCCTTTAAGCGTTGAGTTGGGATTCAGAGTGGTGGTCCTCATGCTTTGGGCACTGCAGTTCCCTTACTAACTGCTCGTGTTTGGGTGCTCTGTGGTGGAGACGGTGTTGTGTCAACTGGAACTGGGTTACTATCTGCTGGGGTTGGGGTTAGAAGGGGTGTAGCTGGTTCTCTATCCAACTGGGTAGGGGTACAATCTGCGAGAGTCTGGGTTATGTGTGGTGGGGCTGGTTCTTGGGCAAGTACAACCGTGGTTCTATCTGCATCAACTGGTAGCACTATCTTTTCTGAAGACCATGTTGCCCTTAGATACTGCCATCACCCTCTCCAATTTAAATGGCTGATAAACAAGAAAAGTAATTGAATGTACAGACATTGTATGATAGACAGGTGCAATGGATAGTGGGGGAATAAAAGAGGGCATGAAATAATTCACATTTATGTTGTCTAACCAAACAGGATAGCATGAAACAATTTCACATATATGATGGCTTACTAAACAGGATAGCATGATACAATTTCACATTATGATGGCTAACTAAAAAAGATGGAAAGACATAGTTCAAAATATGATGACTATGTAAACAGGATGACATGATATAACTATATAATGTGTTTATTAAATAGGTTGCCATGCCATAATTCACATACATGCCGCCTATGGAAACATGATAGCATGATATAATTCCCAGATAGAATTACATAATTCAAAATATGATGACTGTAAACACTAAACAGGATGAGATGATATAACTATATGATGTCTTTATTAAATGGGTTGCCATGCCATAATTCAGATAGATGTTGTGTATGTACACATGATGGCATGATATAATTCAAATATATGATTTATATAGTAAGCAAGTAAGCAGATGGCAATCCATATATGATTTAAAAACTAAGCAATGCAAGACAACATGCATGACATGGGTAATATAACCCTGCCAAGTTTGAGCATAGACCTCAGGGGGGAAATAGGACTGGTCATCAGTCTCTGAGTCCTCCTCTGAGGAGCTCTCTGTATCCAGCAAGATGTCTGCTTCAGCAGGTAGCATTGTTTGCTCTGAATACCTTGTTTTCACTCCAGATACTTCCATCACCGCTTCAAATGGCTGATGCACAGGAAGAGTAGTTGAATATACAAACGTTGTCGACAAATGGAACATGTAATACAAAAAAAACGATAGCATGATATAATTCACATACATGATGATTGGCTCAACAGCATGGCATTGCATAATTCACATATATAATGCCTTTGCAACAAGATAGCATTGCATAATTCACATATATAATGTCTTGCAACAAGATGGCAATGCATAATTCACATATATGGTAATTAGACACTAAACAGGTGGCATTCACACAAAGCATGACTAAACTAATCAAATGACATCGCAATGCAAGACACCATACGCACGATATGAGCAACATAACCCTGCCAAGTTAATTAGAGCATACACCTGGGGGGGAATAGGACTGGTCATCTGTCTATGAATCCTCCTCTGAGGAGCTATCCGTAACCAATGAGATATGCGCTTCGTCAGATAGCATAGTCTCCTCTGAAGACCTTGTTTTCACTCTAGAATTTTCCATCACCGTGTCAAATGGCTGATGCACAGGAAGAGTAGTTGAATGTACTAACATTGTTGACAAATGTAATACGTAACGAAAAAAAGGATGACCTGATATAATTCACATATAAGATGACTGGCTAAGTAGGATGGCATTGCAAAATTCACATATATGATGCTTGGCTAAACAAGATGGCATTGCATAATTCACATAAATGATGAATAAACTAAACAGATGGCATTCACACAAAGCATGTCTAAACTAAGCAGTTGACATATTTGATGTATAAAGTAAGCAATGCAAGGCACCATATGCATGATATAACAAACATCAGCATGCCAAGTTAGAGCGAAGACCTCATGGGGTAAATAGGAGTGGTCTTCTGCTTCTGAATTCCCCTCAGAACAGTTATCTTCCTCTTGATTACGATCCAAAATGGGTGGAGGGGGGCCGCCTTTGCGCCCACCATGGAGCGACGTCTGCATGAAATTTTATTGCCACGCAAGGCTCGTCTCTTTTGCTCTACATGTTTAGTTCCATTGTGTACAATAACTGACATGCATAGGAATAAAACATAGTGAGATTATGTAAGGAGTGCATGCATAAATCCAGAGTGATGGTAGCAAACTGTGGATAGACCCAAATCAATGATAGCAGTTAGATAATAGCTTTAGTTAAAAAGTACAGATAATGGCTCCTTTAATGTTTGTTTGCACCCAACATGAAACTCATAGTAGACACCCGAGATTAACCAGATAGTAGACAGATAGTACTGATTGCTACCCCAATATGTACCCCACAACCATTTTAAAACTCAAGTTTCAGCATAAGTTTGGACCTGACTCGGAGTCTAATAGGTGAACATTATGATAAAGTAGCATGTCATCATATTAAGCGATGCATAACATAAGCAGGCACGGAAGAGTGTGACCTCTCTTGCGGACCCGTGTAGTCCTCAAGGTCATCTGCTCAGTTGATGATGGTAATGCAGTTGTCGTGGCTGCCGGCGGCGAGGAAGAAGATCTGAGGCAGCGAAAGACAGTCTGGAGAGCGGATCCCTACTGTGGTGAACCCTTTCGTCGTTGGAGCAGCTGAGCTGGGGTGTAACACAGCACCGCAGGAGCAGGACAAACCACACAAGGTTTTATTTGACACATATCTGTAATAGAAGTAATTGTGTAAGTGCTTGTTTGAATTTGAGGATTCTAACAATACAAGAATAGGAAATAGACAGGAATAGGATAGGAATGCACGTGCAAAACAGAGAATTAAAAAACACAGGATTTCTGCCAATCTGGGTGTTTGGTTCACAAGAATTGGAAGATCACAGGATGCAAAGAAGCATGGTGAGATTAAGTCAAACCACAAGAAAATGTATGGTTATAATGCTATTATGCTACTATCTCTTAGTATTGTGCTTCATGAATAGGAATTTGAAAAGGAGGACAAGTGGAAATTAAAATTCCTACGGTTTTTCTTTCAAGGAGACACTAAAGGAACAAATCCTACAATTTTCCTTCCCTCCATTCCTTCGCACCCAATTCATGAAAAGTAGTACCATACGAAACTTTCCAATTCCTATGTTTTTCATTCACTTTTCCTTTCAAGCACTGACGATTCCAGTAGGCAGGCTTGAGCAAGGAAAATCCTACACTAACAAAGTGTTTTTGTGCTACTTCTATTACTTTGGACCCAGGCCACTGCCCTACTAGCTCAACTCCCAGGGCCATCAAGAAATGCACAGCTCAAACGCGCAGACATAAATAATGATGGCATTCAAGAGAGTCCATCACGTAGTACAGACTGGCTATCCAGCACCTACGTTGGTCGAAAAAGGCAAACAATGACAAACGCAGTACGCACATTTGTAACGAACTGATCTTTTGTTTTGGGGGACAAGGCTGTAGAGTTTGAGCAGGACTAGATTTACTGCGCTCACATAGGTAAAGGTGTCTAAAGATAACAAAACTGGGACCAACACAAATATGCTACTTGGTTGTTTGTTCTTTGTTGCAACAGACTGTGCATCACCCCAGTACATCGGTAGATGCACATGGTGCTGGTGCGTCCACTGTCCCGTGCAACTCTTTAGCAATTGTTAATTCAAGGCCCTGTTTGGTTAAAAAACTCCCTAGTCCCTACCTACTTGGTTCCAGGGACTAAACATGGACTAGAGGTTATTAAGTGACATGCTAAAATACCATGTTACCCCTAGTAATGAACTAATAGATACAAGGTGCGTTGCGTGGCAGGGGCAACTGTTGGAAAAAGTCCCAAAAAGACTCTCCCTCAGGGTCTTCCTTCTTTAGTCCCAAATGCCCACTTTTAGTCCCTAAAAGTCCCTCCTGTTTGGTTTAGATGGGACTGACACGGAGTTTTTTTAGTCCCTCCACCAAAATGTCCCTGTAAACAAGCACCCTCTAATAATACCGCTGGAAAATTGATGCAATGCCACAGTTAAAAGCAAACTACATGTTTAACGAATTTTATTTTTAATATAATCTCTGTGTTAATATTAATCAATGCCACCATTTGAGAAATGCTACTTTCTTGCTTTCTTTCCCATTTAGATAAGGTAGATGCTTCTTTTTGTTGGCTTCTGTGTCATCCACCGTTATTGACCACTAGTTGTTTCCTTTGCACCTCTGTGTAAATAGGGTTATCTACTTCACCTCGTTGCCATTGTGACCTTTTGTTGCACTGCACAAAACACTTTTGTTTTAAGAGTGTTTTGTGCAGTTCAACCAAAATGTCACACCGACAACGTTGCTTGATTGCTTGATCTTGGTGGAACTACACAAGAGGAGATCTTACTTCCTATCTGTGTTGGAAAATTTGGTTCAGATCTTCTTCTTGTGAGTTGTTTGAATTCCGCGTCATGAGAGGTCAGTAGTAGCCTTGTACGGTAATGTTGCTTGATTTTAGTGAACTGCACAAATGGAGACAAGACTTCCAATCTGTATGTGCACCGCAATATCCCATTGAGGTAAGATAAGGATATTTCACAACTATTGGCCTGTATTTTGCCACTTTCATCAGAAAATTAATGTCATTGTTTAGTGCTATACTTGTGCAACCTAACTGACATGCCAAATCTTACATTGAAGGCGAAGCTTGTCTGTTATTGAACCAAGTGATGAAGGGGAAGAACAAGCGAAAGAAAAACAAAAATCAACTCCTGGTGCTGTAAAGAAGCACTGGAACTGTGATGACACAAGTAATGATATAGTTTTGCATCTTAATTTATTGCTATGGCTGGAACGAGCAATTGTTTTGCCACTGATTTGATGCCACTCTTAATGTAATACGTGATTATCTCTACTTGTACAAACAGGGATCTTCTTTGAAGATACCATATATTTTAGTGGAACTGCACAAGAAGATGTTGGAAACATTAATCTAATCGAGGAGTATACACTAAGCATGGCTACCACAGTAGATAGCAACAGATGGTTCCGGAGAAGTGCTTCATCTGTATGCTCTATACAATAAGCCTCCTGACAAAGGTCGGTACTCGCGCACTGATTTCATCCATATGATTGAGCTTTGTCATCTCTATTGGTGTTGTGCTACTGTTTAGATATTGTCATCAAAAAGTGGTATTGTCCTTGAGAAGTGCTTTATCTGTGTTGTTTTAAACATTTCCTTTCCTTTTTTTGAGCAAACAGGGATGCTAGCATTTAGTTATCCTCTTGTCTTTGCATAACAGGATCATCCTCCTCTGAAGAAGAATATGGAGTACGTGAAGTGACTAGTTCCGATTATGCCAGGATGAAGAAGCCCTGTCTATCTTCTCATTAGAAGGAGCAGTTGAAGGATGGTTACAGTACCCCCCACAAGACCAAACTAACTTCAGCTCAGAAGGACTGACAAATCTCCATTTTCCTGCTGTGATGCGCGAGTACAATGTTGTTCTAGGATTCTTTCCGGTGAGTTCCATTTTTCTAAAAGTGTGCTCTACATGGACCATGTAGATGCCTGTTTAAACTGTCAATTCATAGTACAATTTGCTTTATACTAATCACTTTTTTTGTATTTGTGCAAACAGGGGTGCTCAGCTTGATTTCAATGGGAACTGCACAAAATGTTCATGAATACATCGAATCATTCATTTCCACCACAAGAAAGGAGGTGCCGATAAGTTCAAGGCATTGCAACATATAAGGGTAAAATCATACAAGCTACGTGCGAATTGATGCCATGTCAATGTCCGAACTGATGGCAAACCCTGCCCATTCCACAATTGTAGGCATTTGATATTTTGGAATGGGAAAACCTTGTCAAATTTTGCTCATTGATAGACATGCGTTTGATCTTTTCAAATGGGACGCTCTTTGCTGTCAGCAACGTTGATCCATTTTTTCTTTATTCTTTAGTTGTGAAGTAAATATTAGCTCTGACATGTGAATCGCTGAGATGCATAATCATCGATTGTTTTGAATGCTCTCTATGAATTGCCATGCTTGTGTGCTTGATTGCAATGTACAGGAACGCTAAAAAGCTGCTGAAACTCTTTGTACTCCTTCTGTTCCTTTTTACTTCGCACATTGTGAAAGTGCATACTTTTTTCTATAAGTTTGGTCAAAGTAGAGATACTTTGACTGCAGACAAAACTTGTATGCAGACTAAGAAAGGACCGGAGGGAGTACATGTGAAACTGCTGCAAACGAGGTGATCACCCTGGGAATAATGCTAGTACGTATTGTTTTGCATGTTCATCCAATGCCAGTGATACAAGAATTCGAACTAATCAAAATAAATTCATTCATACACGGTCGGATTTCATATAAACATGCCGGATTTCATTACATTTCATACATTCTTCAACTAAAAGGGGTGCGCTGGAGGTATAATTAATTAACCGAAGCTACCCACCTATGTCCGGCTGAGCCGAACAGAAGCTTTAGTGACTTAACTGCAGGTGCAGTTGCGTAACTGACATGTGGCCCAGATGCCTGTTGGGCCCACGTGCCAGTCAGCCAACTGCACCAGCAGTTAAGTAGAAGCAATGTCCTTCTCCAACAAAGCTCTCCGACTCCACGTCGCCGCCAAGAAGCTAATCGGCCGTCAGTGGTCAACCCGCCTAGCTTGTCATAGCGATTAGGGCAACTAGGAGCCCAATGATCAGGATCCCCACATGACAAACACCTTTCTTCTTGTCATTCTTCTTCTTGAAGTTCGTGTGTTGCACAGCCTTGTTCTTCCCATCAAACTTCGCTTTACCATCAAACTTGCCCTTGTTCTTGAACTTGTGGGGCTGGAAGTTCTTCTTCTATACCAGATTGGCACTAGATCCTCCCTCAATTCCTCGAGCACGTGTGTCCTTTTCTCTCGCCTTTTCTTCCACATCAAGAGTGCCAATGAGATCCACGAAGGAGGAAGCTTAGTGATGATACCTCCGGCAACAAACTTGTCTGGTAGCATACTGTAGAAGTGCATGCTCCAGCCAATGCAACCAAAAGACCGATCTGATGGAAGAGACTAGGCAGCACATTATACGTCAACACTCCCCCTCACGTGTGGCTCCCTCAGGCCTAAACGTGGAATGAAAGTGGGCTGTAATTTAATTGCGCCAGCCGGGTCTTGAACTCAAGATCTGATGGAAGAGACTAGGCAGCACATTATACGTCAACACATACAACTGAAGTGCTCAAGTTCTCTAGCAAATGACTGTATCTCATGAGCTTGCTCAACCACGGAGCGCTCTTCAATCATCCTGTAATCATAGAATTGCTCCATGATGTACAGCTCAGTGCCAGCAACCGGAGGGTAGCAGCGGTGGCCTTACTTGGACCCGAGAGGCGGCGACCTACCGTGTTCTACTCTTCCTCGTTTTTTGTGTGGCGCGGCATCATTGGCAGCGGGGCGGGGCCTCGGTGGAGCCGGCGATGTCCACTGTCTCGTTGCCGGTGGGCGGCGCCTCAGCGGAGCGAGGGAAATCCTCCCCCTCGTTGCCGGTAGGGTGGGGCCTTGGTGGAGCAGCGCCTCGTCGACGCCAGCGGAGCGGGGACTCGTCGAAGCCGGCATTGTCCTCTGCCTCGTCCTCGGTCTCGCCAAACAGCGCCTCACCCGCTTCATCGCCCTCTTTGTAGGCGCCCGCAGCCTCCGCCACCCGCATGCGGTACCGCCAGCGCTCAAGGCGGCCCTCACGGGCGGAGCTGTACGAGTCGAGCAGCGCCTCCTGATCCGCCCGCTCCGCGGCGATCTGCTCCTCCGCCTACAATTGCTCCTAGAGGAGATGGTGGTTGTAAGCAGCGTCGGCCTGCGCCTCCCGGAACTGCTCCTCACGCTTCTGCCTCACCGTGTCCATATATTGGGCACGGGCCTCGCCGATGGTCATGGTGCAATGCACCGGCAAGGATGGCGCAGAGGAGGGGGTTGGCGCCGGATCGTCGACTACCATGTTCTCCATTGGGACGTCATCGTCCTTCGGCTACCTGCCGGCCAGCCAGTCGGCAGCAATGTCTGCCATCTCCTTGTGGTCCGTCATCCGCCTGTCCCGAAGAGCGCTGGAGCGCGAGGAAACCATGGTGGGCAGTAGTGGTGTGGACAGGAGAATAGGAACGGATGCGGATGACTGCGGCTATGGCCGGCGCAGCAGTTTATATAGCAATGGTGGGCGGGGGAGGGACGGACGTGTGGCGCCGGAGTAGCCGCCTCGACAACCGCGTATTATTAATGTGGGTGGTAGAAGGACGGACGGACGACACTTGTGTCGTTTGAAGGCGGAGCAATCGCATGCACCGGGAAGCGAGGCGGGCGGCGCTGACCGTTTTGGGCGGAAAGCGCGCGCGAGCGAGGGAGGCGGTCTGGGTGGGCCAGGGCAGTTAGACTCGTGCTTGGCAGCAAGTGGGTCCAACAGCCGGACATGCTGGCTCGCCAGCTTCCTCGCCGAGCTGAGCGACGACAATTAGACGATGGACGTAGCTTCCGACCAGGAACCGGAGCCACTGTCCAAGCCGGTTCATGCCGTGTTCACCATAGAGTAGGTGCGGCCGCACTTCGACGCCCTAATGTCGGAAGAGCTACCAGCGCAGGAGGACCTGTGCTGCAACCTCCGTCTCCTCAACGAGCATCGGTGAACAAGTGAACGACAATGCCGTCGCGGACATGTGGCCCTATGATCCTGTCTTCCCGAATGAGCAGCGGGCGCTGTATCAGACCATCCGTAGGGCCGCGAGGCCCTCTCCGTCGTCCTTCGAGTTCTTGCACTTGCTGTGCCGCCGCCGTCTCGCGTTGTCAACATGGTCAACGGATATGAGGATGAGGAGATGACTTTACTTGGAGAGGATGACAGTGGGACCCACCAGGGTCATAGCCGCACATACGCAAGTGCCTCCTTATTAGTATATAAAACTATAATTTTTTTGCTTCCTCCTAGTTCCCTGACATCACGGTCCCACACCATTCTCAACCTATTTAGTCAATAAATGAGAGAATTACACAAGAAGCGGCCGAAAGCTGGGACCAAGCAGCTCGAGCAGTATTTGTGTTTTTGAGGTGTGAGCACTGCAGAGTTTTTCTTGAGCGATGTTTAGGCCAGATATTAATTTTTCTCCTTTGAACAACAATGAAAACATTGCTGCAGCTATTAACTGGGCGGGCTGTGGCCCGTCTAGCCCAGGCCAGATATCCAGCCCAGATATTAACTTTTTTCAAGCTGAAAATGGCTAGCCCAGCTATACTTTTTTTAGGAATACCCAGGCAAGGTCAAGTTGTTATTCTCCGCCCCGCTGGGCTGCAAATCTTTCCTAGGAGGGATGCATTAGGCTTAACAAGAAAATGGGCTTTAAGAAATAATAAATGGGATGTAATTATAAAAACTGGGCAGTTACTATAAAAAATGCACCAAACATGTATTTTTTAAAATATTATTTTTGTATATTGAAAATTTTAATTTCATTAATTGTTGAGAGCGCAATGTTTTGTTGGATTTTTACGTAATATAAATTTATATTGAAACTGTATTTAATCTGACTAGAAATTTCGGGATAAAAATATTTCGGATCCCATCAAAATGTGGGAAATTTTATAGAATTCTGTTTTGAACGGTTGGTTGAAATGGGCTGTACTTTTAACAAACTGTAAATGGGCTGTAGTAAATTCCATTAGAATTCAAAAATTGGCTGCACATTCTTACAAATCTCAAATGGGCTATAAGTTCTCTGCCACACACTTGTGGCCTTACTAAGTTGACGCGTCCCCAAAAAAAAGAGAGTTGACGCGTATGCAAGGCTTTGTCAACTTATAGTCAACACACGGTTCTAGCAGCAGTGGCCGTTGGATGTCCATCCAACGGATGCCGTGCTTCTTCTTCAATCTCGGATATTCTAGCTTCACCCGCCCAAAAAATGACTCCTCCTCCTGACATCTGGGGCGCACCGTTTCGGAAGTTGACCTGTGGGCCTACTAAGTTGACGCGTACCAAGGGCTTTGTCAACTTAGTCAATATAAACGATTCTAGCTGCAGTGACCGTACGATGTCTATCCAACGACCGTCGCGCTTCTTCAACCTTTGGTCTTCTTGCTCCAGCCGCCCAAAGTAGCGCCGGTCGTACCGCCTGCTCCTGCCTCTCGTGGCCGGCTATGTTGCCGCGCGGGCCTCACCGCCCCCTACTACTCCCACCGCTGGCCAGGGCATCCCTCCACTCACCCACACCCCCTGTTATTCTGCGGCGGCGGCAGCCTCACACCGCAGCCGAACCAGTGAACCCTCGTACTCCTCTCTGTGTGGGCATCCACTGTCGCGTCTTCCCCGGCTCCGCGTCGTCCCCTTCCTAGGCCTCGCCGTCGTCCACCGCCCTGGTGCTCTCGGCGCGGCGTGGTCAACGTGGTCAAGGAACGACTTCCATCGGAGGAGTACTGTACGTGGAGAGGCTGACAGCTGGGTCCACGACAGTCGTAAGGAAGTGCCTCCTTATTACGCGGAAAATAATTATTCCTCCACCTGATAGCAGGGACCCACCGGACGGGCCGCCGTATTTGGCGAAAAAAATGTTTCCCCCTGACTACTGGGACCCACCGGACGGGCAAACATATTTGACGAAAAAACGTTCCCCTCGCTGTCAGCTCGGACCGACCGGAGGTTCCTCCTTATTATGCACAAAAAAAGAATACCCCCCTGCTAGTTGGGACCCACCTTGGTGGGAGGCTGACTTGTGGGCCTACTAAGTTGACGGGGACGGAGTGCTTTGTCAACTAAGTCAATATGAACAATTCTAGCTCCACTGACCGTACGATGTCCATCCAACGGCCGTAGTGCTTCTTCAACCTCTGGTCTTCTTGCTCCAGCTGCCCAAAGCAACGCCGGTCGTGCCGCATGCTCCTGCCTCCCATGGCCGGCTGTGCTGCCGAAGAGGCCTCACTGCCCCCTACTATTCCCACCGCTGGCCAGGCCCTGCGGCGACGGCAGCCTCACACCGCGCGGGCTTCCACTGCCGCGTCTTCCCCGGCTCCGCGTCGTCCCCTTCCTAGGCCTCGCCATTCTCCACTGCCCTGGTGCTCTCGGCGCGGCGTGGTCAATGTGGTCAAGGAACGGCTTCCATCGGACGTGGACTGTACGTGGAGAGGCTGACAACTGGGTCCACGGCCGCAGCAAGGAAGTGCCTCCTTATTACGCACAAAATAATTATTCCTCCACCTGACAGCGGGGACCCACCGGACGGGCCACCGTATTTCGTGAAAAAAACGTTTCCCCCTGACTGCTGGGACCCACCAGCTACATCTTCGCACGCAAGGAAGTGCGTCCGGGCAAAAACAAAAAAATGACTCGCCCCCCTGACTGCTGGGACCCACCAGCTACATCTTCGCAGGCAAGGAAGTGCCTGATAGTCGGGACCCACCCGGTCGAAGCATACGTAGCGTTGTCATTCTAGTCGCGAACGTGTACGTACATACTGGTTGATGTAGAGGCACGCACGTGTCGTAGTAGAGGCGCGCACGTAGCATGTACACGTACGTACAATGGCCAGGGTGCAAGAAAGTAAATACGGCCACGTACGTACATATGGGCGGGGTCTCGAACGCCTACTCGCGCGTACGTACGGCCAGGGCTCGTGTACATGGCTGGGTCGAAACGGAGAAACAGCGTCGTCGTCGTGTTCATGGGGAGCCAACCGGCTGGTCGGAATGGAATGCATCGTCGTGTTCATCGGGAGGGCTTGGACGGAACAGCCGATGGTAACGAGGCCTAGCGTACCGCAGAATGCAGGGAACGACCTTGTGTTCGACCGGCCACGTTCGAAACGGGATCCTTTTCATCGGGAGGGGTCTGGCGTGCCGCAAAACGGAGGAAACAGACCTCCTATGGTCGAAACGGGGGTCCTGTTGATCGAGAGGGGTGTGGCATACCACAAAACGGAGGAAACAGACTTGTGTTGGAGCGCTACGGTCGAAACGGGGGTCCTGTTCATCGGGAGGGGTGTGGCGTACCGCAAAACGGGACTCCACGGGATATTGTTCATCCACCGTCGACCCCCTCCAGCCTCCACGGGCTACTGTTCATCCACCGTCGACCTCGTCCAGCCTCCACCTGCGACTGTTCATCCACGGGCTCCTGTTCATCCAGCCTCCATCGCGCGCTACTCCACCGGCTACTGTTCAACCAGCCCTCTCCACGGGCTCCTGTTCAACCACCCCTCCACGGGCTACTGTTCATCCAGCCCTCCACCGTCTACTATTCATCCTGCCCTCCACGGGGTGGTCCTGTTCATCCAGCCCTCCACGGGGTCCTGTTCATCCAGCCCCAACCGGCTCGATCGATCGGGGTCCTGTTCATCCAGAGGCAACACCACGGGGTCCTGTTCATCCACCCCCACCGGGAACTATTCATCCAACCCCCCACAGCAATGCTCACTGTTCATCCAGAGGCAACATCGATTGGCTTCAGTTAGCAGCAGTAGCGAAGGAATCGCTCGATCGGGTTCAGTTAACAGCCATCGATCGATCGCTCGGGTTCAGTAACGCGTAGCCTGCAGTGCAATCGCTCGGGTTCAGTTAGAGCCCAACGCCTCACTCGGGTTCAGTTAGAGCCCAATGCCTCGCACCCACGCGCGTGCGTGTACGAGAGAAACACGCATCGCTCGGCCCCGACCACCCACCCTAACCGGGAACACCCTGATATTTTCCTCGCCCTCGCTTCTACCATGGTTTTTCCCGTCATGGACGGCCCAAAGAATGGCATGCAGCTGCGTCTCCGGCCCGCCCAGGATGAAAAGTCCATTTTCTGTCATGATTTTTTGTCATAGAAGTAGGACCCCGCCACATCTATGATGATACCGGGTTTTGTCACAATTATCGTCATAGAAGTGTCATAAGTATGACAGAAAAAAATTTCGTTCGGCCCAAAATGTCACGGATGTGTCTTTTTTTGTAGTGTTAGGCCCAGTGGTGGATAATGTGATACAATATAACAATCACATCGAATGCCTAGATCTGCATCTCTTAGAAATTACTTTGAACTCCTACCGAGGGACCTTAACAAAGGTTATATTCGCGAGGTTCTTTGTTCTCAGAGCAAGGGTGCTGAAGGAAATGAGGTTTGCCCTACATTTATTTCGCAAAAATGAATGGTTTGTTGATCAGCGCCAGCGCCTACGGCAGAATAGAGTAGGCTCCAAAATTGTTGAATTTCATTTTGGAACTTCAGATGACAGAGTAATCGGAAGTCATCGTGTCAACCCCATACATGACTTCTCAGTGGCTGACCCCTTTGCAAAATTGTGAGGTTTTGAAACCAGACTTAGAAGCGGTGATATTAGTTTGAACCTCTCTGGTATCCATGTTCAGTGGATCAGCGCGAGCGTTGGCAGGTGATGAGCTAAATTTCATTTCTAATATCAATTTGAACCTTGTAATATTCGAATTTGAGCCATATAACTCTGGAATATGAACCTTGTAACATTTCGAGCTTTTGTGGTACAATCGTTGAAATGGCATCATATGAGACTCGTATATTGCTAGCACTATTTTGACCCTAATATCCAATGGTTTTATATTTCATTAACCATTCTCGAATCAGTTTACCTTGTCGATTTCACAGCACACGATCTGTATAGCTAACTCGACTGCGATCTTCGACATTGTTGCACAAAGTTGGTTTCTTCCACCGTGTGCACTGTAGAGCGCAGAATTAATTATCGCACTCGAGTGTCCATCATCACCCTTCTGTGTAACTTTGACCTCATCACCCACGGGTATACTTATGATCGAAGTTATTCCACACATTTCGTTTTACAAAGCTTTTTTCCAATAAACCCCCATGATTTGTCCCTCTTCTAGCCGAGACGTGGCCAAACTAGCCGGGCGGGAAGCTTGCGCGGTAAACATCATGGTAGCGTGAGAACAGGCTCACCGACGATACATTTGGCGCCTCTTCGAGCCCACGTGTGCGGTGCGGTGTTGTCAAGCGTGCACTAGAATCCTCCGCTATGAACGCCGTGACAAGACGTGATAATTACAGGCCGGTCGGCCCCCATTTATTACAGCAGCCATTTAACCCTTGTGTCTCGTCAACCTTTCAATCATGCCCCACGAATACAAGAAGCACACCCACCACGAGAAATTCTTAGAGGGTATCTGCTACCTCTTGAGCATGCGTTGGTTTTCCCTTGAAGAGGAAAGGGTGATGCAGCAAAGTAGCGTAAGTATTTCCCTCAGTTTTGAGAACCAAGGTATCAACCCACTAGGAGACAACGCACAATTCACCTAGTACAAACAATCAAGAACCTTGCATCCAACACGATAAGGGATTCTTAGTTCCTTCACGGTCACTCGCAAAAGTGAGATCTAATGAAGATAGTAAAGTAAATATTTTTGGTACTTTTGTTGTATAAATTGGAAAGTAAAGATTGCAAAATAGTAAACGAGATGTGATGTAAATAAAAGAGATGCAATATAATAAGAGACCCGGGGGCCATAGGTTTCACTAGTGGCTTCTCTCAAGATGGCATGTATTATGGTGGGTGAACAAATTACTACCGAGCAATTGATAGAAAAGAGCATAGTTATGATATCTAAGGCAATGATCATGAATATAGGCATCACGTTCGTGTCAAGTATATCGAAACGATTCTGCATCTACTACTATTACTCCACACATCGACCGCTATCCAGCATGCATCTAGAGTATTAAGTTCATAAGAACAGAGTAACGCATTAAGCAAGATGACATGATGTAGAGGGATAAACTCAAGCAATATGATATAAACCCCATCTTGTTATCCTCTTTGGCAACAATACAATACGTGCCTTGCTGCCCCTACTGTCACTGGGAAAGGACACCGCAAGATTGAACCCAAAGCTAAGCACTTCTCCCATTGCAAGAAATATCAATCTAGTAGGCCAAACTAAACCGATAATTCGAAGAGTATTGCAAAGATATCAAATCATGCATATAATAATTCAGAGAAGAACCAAATAATATTCATAGATAATCTTGTTCATAAATCCACAATTCATCGGATCTCGGCAAACACACCGCAAAAGAGTATTACATCGAATAGATCTCCAAGAACATCGAGCAGAACTTTGTATTGAGAATCAAAGAGAGAGAAGAAGCCATCTAGCTAATAACTATGGACCCGAAGTTCTATGGTAAACTACTCACGCTTCATCGGAGAGGCAATGGTGTTGATGTAGAAGCCCTCCGTGACCGATTCCCCCTCCGGTAGATCGCCGGAAAAGGCCCCAAGATGGGATCTCACGGGTACAGAAGGTTGCGGCAGTGGAAAGTGGTTTCGTGGCTCTCTCTGATCGATCTAGGGTATAGAGTATATATAGGCGAAATAAGTACGTCAGTGGAGCTACGAGGGTCCCACGAGGGTGGGGGTCGCGCCCTCCTGCCTCGTGGCATTCCAGACTTCAACTCCAAGTCTTCTGGATTGCTTTCGGTCCAAGAAAGATCATCACGAAGGTTTCATTCCATTTGTATTCCTTTTCTGCGAAACTCTAAAATAGGCAAAAAACAGAAACTGGCACTAGGCCTCCAGTTAATAGGTTAGTCCCAAAAATAATATAAAAGAGCATATAAAAGCCCATTAAACATCCAAAAT
Organism: Triticum aestivum; assembly: GCF_018294505.1. NCBI lineage: Eukaryota > Viridiplantae > Streptophyta > Magnoliopsida > Poales > Poaceae > Triticum > Triticum aestivum. The sequence continues at coordinate 342,985,251 of NC_057811.1, forward strand.
CAAAAATTATAGATACGTTGGAGACGTACCAAGCATCCCCAAGCTTAATTCCTGCTCGTCCTCGAGTAGGTAAATGATAAAAACAGAATTTTTGATGTGGAATGCCACCTATCATAGTTATCAATGTAATTTTCTTTATTGTGGCATGAATGTTCAGATCCGAAAGATTCAAAACAAAAGTTGAATATTGACATAAAAATAATAATATTTCAAGCATACTAATAAAGCAATCATGTCTTCTCAAAATAACATGGCCAAAGAAAGCTATCCCTACAAAATCATATAGTCTCACTATGCTCTATCTTCATCCCACAAAATATATAAATCATGCACAACCCCGATGACAAGCCAAGAAATTGTTTCATACTTTTTATGTTCTCAGACTTTTTCAATCTTCACGCAATACATGAGCGTGAGCCATGGACATAGAACTATAGGTGGAATAGATTGGTGGTTGTGGAGAAGACAAAAAGGAGAAGATAGTTTCACTTCAACTAGGCATATCAACGGGCTATGGAGATGCCCATCAATAGATATCAATGTGAGTGAGTAGGGATTGTCATGCAATGGATGCACTAGAGCTATAAGTGTATGAAAGCTCAAAAAGAAACTAAGTGGGTGTGCATCCAACTCACTTGCTCACGAAGACCTAGGGCATTTTGAGGAAGCCCATCATTGGAATATACAGGCCAAGTTCTTATAAAGAAAATTCCCACTAGTGTATGAAAGTGACAACATAAGAGACTCTCTATCATGAAGATCATGGTGCTACTTTGAAGCACAAGTGTGGAAAAAGGATAGTAGCATTGCCCCTTCTCTCTTTTTCTCTCATTTTTTATTATTTTTTATTTGGGCCTTTGGCCTTTTTTATTTTTTTTATTTTTCGTCCGGAGTCTCATCCCGACTTGTGGAGGAATCATAGTCTCTATCATCCTTTCCTCACTGGGACAATGCTCTAATAATGATGATCATCACACTTTTATTTACTTATAGCTCAAGAATTACAACTCAATACTTAGAACAAAATATGACTCTATGTGAATGCCTCCGGCGGTGTACCGGGATGTGCAATGAATAAAGAGTGACATGTATGAAAGAATTATGAAGGTGGCTTTGCCACAAGTACGATGTCAACTACATGATCATGCAAAGCAATATGACATTGATGAAGCGTGTCATAATAAACGGAACGGTTGAAAGTTGCATGGCAATATATCTCGGAATGGCTATGGAAATGCCATAATAGGTTGGTATGGTGGCTGTTTTGAGGAAGGTAAATGGTGGGTTTATGGTACCGGCGAAAGTTGCGCGGTACTAGAGAGGCTAGCAACGGTGGAAGGGTGAGAGTGCGTATAATCCATGGACTCAACATTAGTCATAAAGAGCTCACATACTTATTGCAAAAATCTATTAGTTATCGAAACGAAGTACTACGCGCATGCTCCTAGGGGGGTAGATTGGTAGGAAAATACCATCGCTCATCCCCGACCGCCGCTCATAAGGAAGACAATCAAAAAATAAATCATGCTCCGACTTCATCACATAACGGTTCACTATACGTGCATGCTACGGGAATCACAAACTTTAACACAAGTATCTCTCAAATTCACAACTACTCAACTAGCATGACTCTAATATCACCATCTTTATATCTCAAAACAAACATAAGGAATCAAACTTCACATAGTATTCAATGCACTTTGTATGAAAGTTTTTATTATACCCATCTTGGTGCCCATCATATTAGGACTAATTTTATCGCCAAAGCAAATTACCTTGCTGTTATTAAGGACTCCCAAAATAATATAAGTGAAGCATGAGAGATCAATAATTTCTATAAAATAAAACCACCACCGTGCTCGAAAAAGATATAAGTTAAGCACTAGAGCAAAATTATCTAGCTCAAAAGATATAAGTGAAGCACATAGAGTATTCTAATAAATTCCGATTCATGCGCGTCTCTCCCAAAAGGTGTGTACAGCAAGGATGATTGTGGTAAACTAAAAATCAAAGACTAAAATCATACAAGATGCTCCAAGCAAATCACATATCATGTGGTGAATAAAAATATAGCCTCAAGTAAAGTTACCGATAGACGAAAACGAAAGAGGGGATGCCTTCCGGGGCGTCCCGAAACTTAGGCTTTTGGTTGTACTTGAATTTTACCTTGCGGTGCCTTGGGAATCCCCAAGCTTATGCTCTTGCCACTCCTTTTTCCAAAATCCATCAAATCTTTACCCAAAAACTTGAAAACTTCACAACACAAAACTTCAACAGAAAATCTCATGAGATCCATTAGTATAAGAAAATAAACCACCACTTTAAGGTACTGTAATGAACTCATTATTTATTTATATTGGTGTTAAACCTACTGTATTCCAACTTCTCTATGGTTCATACCCCCCGATACTACTCATAGATTCATCAAAATAATCAAACAACACACGAAAAACAGAATCCGTCAAAAAAGAACAGTCTGTAGCACTCTGATTTGTTCGAATACTTATGGAACTCCAAAAATTCTGAAATAAATTGGTGGACGTGAGGAATTTGTCTATTACTAATCTGAAAACATAATAAACCTAAAATCACTCTCCAGTAAAAAATGGCAGCTAATCTCGTGAGCGCAAAAGTTTCTGTTTTTTACAACAAGATTGCAAAGACTTCACCCAAGTCTTCCGAAAGGTTCTACTTGGCACAAACACTCATTAAAACATAAAACCACATCTAAACATAGGCTAGATGAATTATTTATTACTAAACATGAACAAAAATCAAGGACCAAAAATAAAATTGGGTTGCCTCCCAACAAGCGCTATCGTTTAACGCCCCTAGCTAGGCATATAAACAAGGATAGATCTAGGTATTGTCATCTTTGGTATGCAATTCTTCGATTGAACACACATAACACCTAGGAGGTTCCATTTTGTTAATGATCAAACTCCTAGGCATGAAATCAAGAAATTCATTTGTAGCAAAAGGTTCCTTAATTATATTGAAAAAGTTGGGGTGAACACTTATTGATTTGAGGTCTTCATTTTTCTTACTAGAAGATTCACCCTTATTTTTAGGAACATAGGTAAAATTGGCAACTTTGGTAGGAGGAGGATTTGAGGTATTTTTAACGGCAGAAAAAGCGGACCCCAAGTTGGTAATAATATCTTCGAGTTTATCAATTCTAATAGAATCTTGATCTATCTTCTCATTAACTATGGGTTCCTTTTCTCTAAGGTTTTTCAGAGTAACTCCTACCTTAGATCCATATTGGGTAATTTGGTTGTGGATCTTTTTATCCAAATTTTTGATTAACTCTACAGTGGCAATTTTATTTTCAATAATATCAAGCCTTTGCATCACATGTTCCAAAGTTAAAATAGTTCCATTGACCAAAAGAGGTGGTGGGCCAAACAAATCAATCATAGCATTATAAGAATCAAAAGTATGGCTTCCCAAGAAATTCCATCCGGTAATGGTGTCAAGAACATATCTATTCCAAGGAGTGATGCCTATGTAAAAATTGCGAAGAAGATTGCTTTCTAGTAGATCTATTTTGAGCATTGCAAATTCTATACCAAGCGTCTTTTAGGTTTTCCCCCTCCCTTTGTTTAAAATTAAGAACTTCATTATCAGGAGTATTAACAATGATAGGAGGACTAGCCATTACTGGTGCGCGTCGGTCCTAAACAAATGGTTTTCAACCCCTTTCCGCGACGGCATTTGGAACCATCGCCAAGTGAGTGTGTGCGATAGGGTGTCCTTCCCAGACAACCCAGAAATCGTCGGGGATAGGCCCTCCTAGGACCCAGGCTGGGGCCGTGTGTGATCGGGCGAGGCATCGAAACCCAATCATTTCCGTAGGTATGTACATCCCACACGGTAATCCGAGAAAATCATTTCCGTAGGTATGTACATCCCACACAATAATCCGAGAAAATCATTTCCGTAGGTATGTACATCCCACACGGTGAATCGCAGAAAAACATTTCCGTTCGTATGTATATCACACACAGTCAATCCAAGGAATACGTTGCTGTTCTTATGTACATCCCACACAGTCAATCTAGGGAAAACGTTTCCGTTTGGACGTACATCCCACACAGTTTTCTATGTAGGCTCGTGTGCGAAAGGTCTAACAATCACACACGGTCTTCCTTGGTTAACTGTTTGCTTTTATCAACTATATCACACATGATTTGACGAAGAAAACCGTGTGCCATTGGGCTATCCATCGCAAGCGATGTTACTACTAGCACCGTTTGCAAAGGTCCATGACACATTTAGCAGGTTTATTAGTTTACAATTAATAATTCCAGTATTACGCAAATTCACATTTCATATCGAACAGCTGTTTGCCAATTTCATATCAGGCACATAAATATATTATAACATCACAGTACGGTAGCTACATGAAAACAACATAGTACAACATATAGCTAGTTCAAGTTCATAAGAACAATATATTCATTTCCCTAATCGAGATCATCTAGGCTCGTCTTATCCACCTCAGTTCAGTAAGAACCTGTTTTGCATGGGCCAACTGGGAAAGTGCCTCCTCCTTCGCCAACACCATCTTAGCAAAGTCTGATTTAAAAAATCTGAGCTCATTCTCCACCTTCAACTTTTTATCCCGCATCTTGAAATACGGTTCAACGTTGACAAGACTTTCTCTAAGACTACGTGTGTTCTCTTCCTCATACATGATCCAGAGCTTCGTTAGGCACATCTTCAAAGACTGTGGCCACTCTTGATCAACCCACTCCAAGTAAGAACACTTCCGTTCATCCTATAATATTTAAAACTAGATCAGTAACAATTGTAGGGGAAATGGGTTTATAGCAACATAGAAAATCACCAATGCTTATTTTGAAAAACTAAAGAAACATGTTAATTATGATATATCTTCTCAAAAAGATCAATGTGCAAATGAAATAATTGGTACTGAGACAACAACCAAATTCTGGAACATCAGAAGCTATAATTAACTCCAACGATGCTACAAGTTCTTACTCATGTACAATAAATAACAAATGGAACATTTTATGAGGAAGGTAAATATAACTGCAACAACATAGTGACAGTGTTTGGATGACAACAAATTGATACTAACAGGTGTGTACATGCACAAATTTAGTAACATAGAACTAATAACACTAAGGTCGTCCACTATGTATGCCAAAACTGGGGTAAAGACAACAGTTGCTACATCTCGCACCGGTGCCCTGCACTGGCGAACCGATGTAGAGGAAAAAAATCGCGGACCCGGACTCCGGAGCAGGTAGTTGCTCCGATGCCTAGTTCCTTCGTGCCATAAATATTTAGTATTTTACTATGTGTGGACCAAAGTTGGCGGCACAAACTGCTGAAGAGGTGCCAAATAATTTTCTAATGGCACCGCTGATGAGATGGCAACAATTTAAGATACTAGGTACAAACTGTGACACTGTCTTAGGATGCGTTTGGTTGAAGGTGATATGAATGGGTTGGGACCGTGACAGTGTCCGAATCACATCTAACAAATGATTTGTAACAACGAAAGAGGGTCTAACCTTCTCTGCACATGCCAGAAACTTCCTCCCACTGTCCATAGAATCAAACACAACTAGCTTCACGCATGGAGATTGATGGTGACAACAAGCAGATAGATCTTCAGCCACCCCGCTCCATTCGTTGCCACTGATGGTCTTAGGGAGCTACAAGAGGAAGAAACGACTCAAATCGACCTCCGGGTAAAAATCCTTCAATCCAAGTCATAGCCCGAGAGCGAGAAGAGAGGCATACCCAGGTGGTGAAGGAGTAGTCACCGAAGGAGGAACCGCTGGAGATGTCTTTGAAGAAGACCATGCCGACCCCGGCAGTAGGATGCAAGACGGCGAGAGCGAGGAAGCGGCTATAGCTTAGCAAGGAATGAAGGAAGGAGGAAACAGGGGAAATGTGACTTGTGATCGGGGAGAAAAGGGGTTGGGGAAGGGTGGAAGGGGGTGGGGTAGATATTTTGGCGGTAGGAAAAATTTTTGGAAATGTAGAGGGAAACTTTGCGCGTGGTGCCGCCGGACCATTCACTTTCAACGATTGTGTGCATCGCAAATGATTCTTCTGCTTTACGCGCATGGGATGAGTTTGATAATTCTCACTTTGGTCTGAAGGCTTGGGCACATTCACTTTGAATGCGCACGGTGCCGCCGGACCATTCACTTTGAACGATTTTGTGCATCACAAATGATTCTTCTGCTTTACGTGCATGGGATGAGTTTGATAATTCAAATTTTGGTGGAAATTTCCCCGGGTACGTCATTGCATAATTTAACATCGCTTGCTAATTTGGGCACACAAAAGAGCGTACAACAGACAGACCACACTTACTGAATCGAGCAATTTTAGTAATTACACAGAGTCAGTTGACCTAAACATTGCTCTAACAAAAGACCAGCATTAAAAACAAAAAGCCTAAGTACGCATAATTAAAAATCTGCCGCTGCGCCGGCCTATGCATCGCCGGTGTGAGATGAGACGTGGATGACTGGTCCTGGCGACATGCCGCCGTTGGTGGACTCCGCGTCCCCCCTGCTGAAGTCGACCGCGTCCTCGTCCTCGTCCTCGGCGCCGCCCTCAAGGTTGTAGTACTCATAGTAATGGCTGCGCGAGAGCTCGCGTTGGTACTCCACCACCGATTCCTCGACGGACAGACTCTTCTCTACCTCGACCTCGGCCACGCGCAACTCCTCCTCCCGGCGCTCCTCGATCTCCGCCGCCTCCTGCATCTCCAGCTCCCGCTCGGCGACCTCATGAGGAAGCAGGTGCTCCATGGCCACGGCCGCCTTTTCAGACGTGGGTTGCATGCTGGAGTCCGAGGTGGCTTGGAATATCTTGGCATGTGCATCTTCGATCTTGGCGTGGATGGCCTCGACTCGGGCCAGGGTGACATCAACGGCACGGACGGCAGCTCAAGCGCTCTCGGCGTTTGCAGCCGTTGTCGCAGCAGCAGTTGCAGCCGTCTCGGCTGCTGTAGCTGCCCTGTCGGCTTCCCCAGACGCCCTCTAGGTGGAAGCGGCCACGCTCAATGCAGATGCGGCGGCACTCTCTGCGTAGGCGGCGGCGCTCGGGGGGGACGCGGCCATCGTACGGGCCTTCATGAAGCGTTTACATGGCGTCATCTTTGCAAGAAGGGGGTGCGGGAATGGGGATCTGGATTCGTGGATTCGGGGGTTGCCGGCACTAGAGCAGACGAGCCGGCAAAGCTTAAGTAGGGAGACTTAAATAGACCCAGATATTTTGATCGCAAACGGTTCCTAGAAAACAACTGTGTGTGATGTTGTAGATATTTTTTATTAGCTGTGAAAGACGAATTTGGAAGAAAGTGCCAACTGATGGTGTTTTAAATGAACAAGAAATTTTGTAGTACTAATACAACTGTCATGTCAAATTTTGGAAAATTTCAGGGGTCATTTGACCTTCTAAGACATTTAAGTGATTTTCTAGCCATTTAATGACCGTAATTGAAATTTGAACTACATGTACATGCAACAGCTAACCATAATGGTTTGAAAACTCATCTTTCGTGTACTTGTGTGTGATTTAATTCCATGTGCGGTAAATTGGAAGGAATTTTCAAACATATTGGTCTAACGGCTATGACACATTTAAGCATGGAGTGACATGGCATTTTAATTCCAAAAAAATCAGAAATACATGAAACCTTGGTTGATGTAATGTCATGCCACCAAGATGATGTGGTAAAAAATTGGCATGTTTGACCAAAGTTTGGACACACACCCCTCACAAACCGGAGCAACTCACTAGAAGGCTCGTGGTTCCGAGAGGGAACAATGCATGTTGGATGACGAACGGGAGATAGCTTCCTCTTACGGCCTTGAATTTTTTTTATACGTCTAACGTGCACTACTACAACTGTAATGTGAAATTTTTGAAAATTCTAGGGGTCATTTGACCTTTTAAAGACATTTAAGTGATTTTCTAGCCATTTAATGACCGTAATTCAAATTTGAACTACATGTTCATGCAATGCCTAACCAAAACGGTTTGAAAAATCATATTTGTGTACTTGTGTGCAAGTTAATTCCATGTGCAGTAAACTAGAATGAATTTTGAAACATACTAGAACATAAAGGCACGCGTTACCGTGCCTGCCTATCTTAAAGGTTATAATGTTGAGTCATGAGAAATTGCTTTGGGGGTAAATGAGAAAGAATTTAGGGTACGAAATACACAATGTGGAATATTCAAAAATAATAATGCACATTGTGGTGCCTGCATCTTGAAGCTTGAAAGCTTGAAAGATAGTGCACATACAGTCATGAATTGAGGCTCTGAAATGCATGGAATTACAAGTTATCTCTCTGTCACACACATAGGTTTGCACATACAGTCATGAATTGTGGCCCTGAAATACCGTCATGAATTGATAGTGCACATCTTCCTAACAAGAGCGGTGGGGAAAATCTGGAGGAAAGGAGCTGCCTGTGCCGATGATCCCATTATTAGCATGACATAAACGGAAGGAATACTCAACGGACGAACTGGAAGGAGTAAAAGGGACAATCCAAACGATAATAATGCCATCTAAGAGGCACAACAGCCGCTAGATGAGGAGATCATTTTTTTGCGGCAAGATGAAGAGATCAACTTTTAGGGCATAAGAACGAGCAAGGATGCGGATGAGAGGAACCGAAGCGGAAGGTATGCGACATCGCTCGCCGCTGGCGCTGAGCCTAATTGCGTCTGCGTCTCGTGGGGGACTGGGGAGATTAAGTTTTTCTCTTTCGAGGGCATGGAGTACGCATGCAACAGGTGAAAGAATCCCGTGCGGCCGTGCCTAGGCTACATGGGCTTCTGGTTGCTGGTCGGCCCGTTGAATGAGGTGACCCCTGGCTCGGTTCGTGGAGCAGCGGCCCGACTACTTGTGCTGAAGCATCACGCGACGCGATGAAAATGACCTGCAGTGTTCGGTGGGACGATGGATCGACCTGGTTCACTACTGTGTTTGATCCGACGGCTGACGACGTCAAAACGCTGTGGAGGCTCGTAGGTAGCTACATCTTACTGTTTAGTAATTTGTTTCACGACATGGACACATATGCATGAATACATATGCATGGAGTGGCATGGCATTTTAATTCCAAATAAAATCAGAAACACATGAAACCTTGGTTGATGTAATGTCATGCCACCAAGATGATGTGGTAAAGAAATTGGCATGTTTGACGTAAGTTTCGACACACACCCCTCACAAACCGGAGCAACTCGCTAGAAGGTTCGTGGTTTCAAGAGGGAACAATGCATGTTTGATGACGAACGGGAGATAGCTTCCTCTTATGGCCTTCAAATTTTTACTACGTCTAACGTGCACTACTACAACTGTAATGTGAAATTTGGAAAATTCTAGGGGTCATTTGACCTTTTAAAGACATTTAAGTGATTTTCTAACCATTTAATGACCGTAGTTCAAATTTGAACTACATCTACATGCAACGCCTAGCCAAAACGGTTTGAAAAATCATATCTGTGTACTTGTGTGCGAGTTAATTCCATGTGTAGTAAATTAGAAGGAATTTTCGAACATATTGGTCTCACAACATGGACACATGCATACGTATGCATGGAGTGACATGGCATTTTAATTCAAAAAAATAGAAAAATGATCTTGGTTGATGTAATGTCATGCCACCAAGATGATGTGGTAAACAAATTGGCATGTTTGACGAGTGTTTGGACACACACCCCTCACAAACCGGAGCAACTCGCGAGAAGGTTCGTGGTTCCGAGAGGGAACAGTGCATGTTTGATGATGAACTGGAGGTAGCTTCCTCTTACGGCCATCAAATTTTTGCCTACGTTTAACGTGCACTAATACAAATGTGATGTGAAAATTTGGTAAATTTCAGGGGTCATTTGACCTTTTAAAGACATTTAATTGATTTTCTATCCATTTAATGACCGTAATTCAAATTTGAACTACATCTACATGAAACGCCTAACCATAACGGTTTGAAAAATCATATTTTTGTGTACTTGTGTGCGAGTTAATTCCATGTGCAGTAAATTAGAAGGAATTTCCAAACATATTGGTGTCAAGGCATGGGCACATGCATGGAGTGTATGCCATGGCATTTTAATTCCAAAAAATTAAAAAATGATCAGAAAAACATGAAACCTTACCTTATTTAATGTCATGCCACCAAAATGACGTGGTAAAGAAATTGGCATGTTTGACGAAAGTTTGGACACACACCCCTCACAAACCGGAGCAACTCGCTAGAAGGTTCGTGGTTCCGAGAGGGAACAATGCATGTTTGATGACGAACGGGAGATAGCTTCCTCTTATGGCCTTCAAATTTTTTCTACATCTAACGTGCACTACTACAACTTTAATGTGAAATTTTGGAAAATTCTAGGGGTCATTTGACCTTTTAAAGACATTTCAGTGATTTTCTAACCATTTAATGACCATAATTCAAATTTGAACTACATCTACATGCAACGCCTAACCAAAATGGTTTGAAAAATCATTTATGTGTACTTGTGTGCGAGTTAATTCAACGGGCAGTAAATTACAAGGAATTTTCAAACATATTGGTCTCACGACATGGACACATGCATACGTATGCATGGAGTGGCATGGCATTTTAATTCAAAAAATAGAAAAATGATCAGAAACACATGAAACCTTGGTTGATGTAATGTCATGTGAGGGAGTCCTGGACTAAGGGGTCCTCGTGCGTCTGGCCTGTTGGACATGGACCGGACTGATGGGCTGTGAAGATACAAGATCGAAGACTCTCACCCGTGTCCGGATGGGACTCTCCTTGGCGTGGAAGGCAAGCTTGTCGTCCGGATATGAAGATTCCTTTCTCTGTAACCGACTTTGTACAACCTTAGTCCTCTCCGGTGTCTATATAAACCGGAGGGTTTAGTCCATAGGGATAATCATAATCATACAGGCTAGACTTCTAGGGTTTAGCCATTACGATCTTTTGGTAGATCAACTCTTGTAATATTCATATTCATCAAGATCAATCAAGCAGGAAGTAGGGTATTACCTCCATAGAGAGGGCCCGAACCTGGGTAAACATCGTGTCCCCTGTCTCCTGTTACCATCGACCTTAGACACACAGTTGGGACCCCCTACCTGAGATCCGCCGGTTTTGACACCGACATTGGTGCTTTCATTGCGAGTTCCGCTGCGTCGTCTTCGAGAGGTTCGATGGCTCCGTCAATCATCTACAACAATGCGGTCCAGGGGGGAGTTTTTCTCCCCGGCCAGATCTTCGTATTCGGCAGCTTCGCGCTGCGGGCCAACTCGCTTGGCCATCTAGAGCAGATTGACAGGTACGCCCCTGGCCATCAAGTCAGGTTTGGAAGCTTGAACTACGTTGCTGATACCCGTAGAGACTTGATCATTGATGGATTCGAGCCCATGGCAGCCGCTCCCTACCACCGCGATGAGTATGACCTAAATCTGTCATCGGACCATAACCAGGAGATAGCACCTGTAAGTGCTCCGGCCCTATATCCGGAGCAGATTGCGCCATCCGAGGACGGGAAGCTCAACCCCGCCACAGGAGCCGCAGACTCAGTGGCGCTGTAGCCGCACACAGACCCAACCTCGAGCAGGACCTGCGTCACCGGAACCTCGGATTCGTCTCCAGCCACACGTTCCGAACCACACGCGTCTGCGACCGTCGAGCCCGATCAGGCGCCGGTCGTCGAATTCAGCACCGCGGACATCTTCCGGCACTCACCTTTAGGCGATGTGCTGAACTCATTAAAAACCCTCTCCTTAGCAGAGGACTCACAGCCGAATTATATCCGGTTTGAACTGGGGGTTGATGACGGGGAATTTCGCTTCCCACCCACCTCCCACTTCATAGTCACTGTCGAGGACTTAACCGACATGCTTGATTACGGCTCCGAAGAAATCGACGGTATGGACGACGATGCTGGAGACGAGCAGGCCCAAAACCCGCCTTTTACCGGACGCTGGTCGGCTACCTCTTCATATGACGTGTATATGGTGGATACACCCAAAGAGAATAATGGCGATGACAAAGAAGACCCAGTTGTGGATAAACCTCCTGAGATACCGCCAAAGCACCGGCGTCAACGGCGCCACTCTAAATCGCGGTGTACAAAAGACAGCAATATCGGCACAGGAGACAATAACACTCTGGACGGTGCCGAACACAGAGAAGACCCCGATGAGCCAACTGCCGAACAGGACGATCGGGAAGATGGGCTATTCAGCCGTGAGGAACAGGCCGCAAACGAAGACTCGGAGGACAGTAATTATCTCCCACTCTCCAAGGATGAGGTGAGCCTCGGTGACGAAGACTTTATCGTGCTTGAGAACCTCTTGAGCAGGAGCACTTTAAACGCCAGTGAATTGCCACTGCAAGGAGCGGGGAAAATAAGCAGCAGCAGCTTCAAGCTGATCAAGATCTGCTCAATGATAGATGGACCAACGTCCTGGCAGCCAAGGAATACGGCTTCGAGTGCCCGACCAAAAGTTATCCGAAGCACAAATTGTTACCTCAATTTGATGACGAGGCGCTGGAGCCTGTACCATCAGCGCATAATGCGGCTGACCAACCACCACGTAGCCGGGACAAAGCGGCAACTCAAGCCGAACACCAGCCCGTACTACCCCATTGTAAAGGCAGAGACATAACTGCTCGGGGTTATACATATGACTTGCGGCAGGACCTGGATAGTAGAGCAGGTCAGAACAGATCGATCTATGGATCAGGGGCGGGGGGCGTGCCCCGACATGCGACAACGGCTATCTAGCCGGACACAACAAGCATAATCACGCCCGGGCCGAGAACCGCAGAAGGACTCCATCCGAACTACGTCGCGACGTGGCCCGATATAGAGGCGCCGCACAGCCCCTTTGCTTCACTGACGAGCTAATGGAGCACGAATTCCCAGAAGGGTTTAAACCCGTAAACATCGAATCATATGATGGGACAACAGACCCTGCGATATGGATCAAGGATTTTCTTCTCCATATTCATATGGCCCGCGGTGATGATCTCCATGCCATCAAATACCTCCCACTAAAACTCAAGGGACCAGGTCGGCACTGGTTGAACAGTCCGCCCAAAAACTCTATTGGCAGCTGGGAAGACTTGGAAGAAGCCTTCCTTGATAACTTCCAAGGTACATATGTCCGACCTCCGGATGCCGATGACTTAAGTCACATAATTCAACAGCCCAGAGAGTCAGCCAGGAAATTCTGGACTAGGTTCTTAACCAAAAAGAACCAGATCATCGACTGTCCGGATGCTGAAGCCCTAGCGGCCTTTAAACATAGCATCCTGGACGAATGGCTTGCCCGACACATCGGCCAAGAAAAGCCGAAGTCCATGGCAGCCCTCACGGCGGTTATGACCCTCTTTTGCATGGGCGAATATAGTTGGCTAGCCCGTAGCAATAACAATGCAAGTGAACCTAGCACTTCGGAAGCCAGAAATAGCAACGGCAAGCCCCGATGCAACAGACACAAGCGTCGAAGCAACGGTGCTACTACCGACGACACGACGGTCAACGCCAGATTCAGTGGCTCCAAGTCCGGCAGCGGAAGAAGCCCTTCAAAAGGAACAATTCGGGCCCATCCAGCCTAGACCGCATTCTCGATCGTCCATGTCAGATACATGGCACCCCAGATAAGCCAGCCAATCATACCAAAAGAAGCTTTTGGGTCTTTAAGCACGCCGACAAGATAAACGGTGAAAACAAGGAGAAGGGGTCGCAAAGTGAGGACGATGACGAGGAGCCCCATCCATCGAACACAGTGGGGCAGAAGAAGTTTCCCCCTCAGGTCAAAACGGTGAACATGATATATGCCACCCATATCCCCAAGAGGGAGCGCAAGCGAGCGCTCAGGGACGTCTATGTGATAGAGCCAGTCGTCCCAAAATTCAACCCATGGTCGTCCTGCCCGATCACTTTCGATCGCAGGGACCATCCGACTAGCATCCGCCATGGTGGTTCAGCCGCACTGGTCCTTGACCCAATAATCGATGGATTCCACCTCACGTGAGTCCTCATGGACGGGGGCAGCAGCCTTAACCTGCTCTATCAGGATATAGTGTGCAAAATGGGCATCGATCCATCAAGGATCAAGCGCACCAAAACTACCTTTAAAGAAGTCATACCAGGTGTAGGGGGCCGTTGTACGGGCTCAATCACACTGGAAGTTGTATCCGGGTCCCCTGACAACTTCAGAAGCGAAGAGTTGATCTTCGATATCGTCCCCTACCGCAGTGGCTATCACGCACTACTCAGACGAACCGCATTCGCTCGATTTAATGCGGTGCCACACTATGCTTATCTCAAGCTCAAGATGCCCAGACCACGCGGGGTCATAACAGTCAATGGAAACATGGAGCGCTCCCTCCGTACTGAAGAACACACCGCAGCCCTGGCAGCGGAAGTACAGAGCGGCCTCTTAAGGCAGAATTTTAATTTAGCGGCCAAGCTCCCGGACACTGTCAAACGAGTCCGGACTACTCCGCAGCTTGACAGTCCGGCTCGTCAGGAGTTAGACTAGCAATTCGTCCTCCATCTCAGTCCTGACCAAATGGCGGCATACGTACCGCGCGTACATAACTACACACTCAAAATAGCATAGCCTTCACTTGACACACATACTTTCACTTTTCTTTTTATCCTTTTCAGGTTTCTTTTCCGCAGGCCCCTAGCGGCGGCCTGATCATCGGTCCTTTCGAAGGACGGATACACCAAGGTGGCATGCGGCATAGACGTGTGGGGGAATCTCCATACATTCTCTTCGATGATCGTCCTACCTGTTTTCAGGACCCGCACGCAGCTCCCCCTTGGTCTTGGCATGTTAAATAGCCAGGTTGCTTATCACATTATTTGTACAAATATGCTTTGACGTATTAATCAAATTATAATAAGAACTGTTTGCGGCCCAAATTATGTGGCACTAGCTCACAATTTCATTTTATTTCGTTATTCTTATGGATTGCACACGTACACTTTGGTACGCTCTAATTGGCCAGGGGCTTCACTACGCTCCATACTATGGCAACAAAAGTCCGAACACTTTACAGTACAGTTCGGCGCCCCGAATTTTAGCATTATATGCATTGGCTCCGAATCATGTCTTTGGTCCATAGTTGGGTTGCCCGGCTCCTGTGCTTACTACCTTACGTTCCGCTCTATCGGCTAGGGTAGTAAAGGGAGAACTACTGCGATTGTGTCCTGGTTTTTCCAGATGAGCACCTCAGTACAGAAAGCCGAAAACTGACTGTCATGATGCGGCGTGAGCCGGTCAGCTGTTCAGAGGTTACAAATAGTTTGCGATTTTTCCGCATTATGCGACGAATCGGTCTTTACCCGATCAGGTGTTTACAGCACCCTAGTTCGGACTCACGAATACTAGGGGCTGCGCCTAAATTTCTATTGTCGAACTCCTATGGCTAAGTGAGGGTAATAAAGCCACATAGTCAGATTGCCTGGTTCATTGCACTAAACACCTCCTTCAAGGACCAAATTTCTGGATCAAGAGTGTTTAGATTCCATCCCGAACACCCCCGTGCTACCTACGTGGGAGCTGAAGCCGATGACTGGCCAACTCTCATATTTAATAAAAACGGCCGCACAGGAGGTAAAATTTTAAAAATAACAAGCATTATATTACATAACAACTTCGTTTCATCAAAGAAGGCAAAGTTAACATGAATGTATTCATTCGAAGATAATGTCTTTTGCACATTGCGCCGCCACAATGCGGGACCCCTCCAACACATCTTCAAAATACCGCTCGGGCGTGCAGTGCTCCTTGCTAGCGGGCGGTCCCTCGGTCGCGAGCTTGACGGTGTTCATCTTCGCCCACTACACCTTGACGAGGGCGAAGGCCATCCGTGCACCCTCGATGCAGACCGACCGCTTGATGATGCCAAGCCGGGGGCAGGCATTGACCAGCCGCTTCACAAGCCCGAAGTAGCTGCTGGGTATAGCTTTGGCGGACCACAGCCAGATTATTAAATCCTTCATGGCTAGTTCGATCACCCTATGCAGTTCGACCAGCTGTTTTAGCTGGTCGCTAAAGGGCACCGGATGTTCTGGCGCAAGGTCTTGCGACCAGAACAGCTTCTCCGTCGAGCTCCCCTCTTCGGCTCAGAAGAACTCCAAAGCGTCGGCAACACTGCGCGGCAAATCCGCAAACGCTCCTGGAGAACTCCAAATCCGGGTTAGTAAGAGATACCTCTTCTTCACATATTTGCTCTGCATAATGAAGGACTTACCTGCCGCAACTTTTCTAGCATTTTGGATTTCCTGGAGGGTGCCCTGGGCTTCAACCCGGGCATCCTATGCACTTTGGCGAGCATTGGGAGTTCGGTCTCTTGATCCGCAATATTGCGCTCCAAGGACTCGCATTTCTTGACGGCGTCCTGGAGCTCCTGCTGCACCTCACTGGCCCTGGCCTCATACTTTTCGCGGGCGGCTTGTTCCTTGGACACTCTCTCCCTGGCCTCGGCCAGCGCCTTCTTGAGGGTCTCTACCTCGGTCGCCGCTCCTAACAAATGTCATGGCACTTTGGTCAGCACAAATCATTTATCCTTTTTGAATTTACACAAGGTCCTTGCATACCTTGATTCTCTTCCAGTTGTTTCCTTGCTTGGGCGAGCTCCTCCTTTACGAAGGAGACCATCCACTTGCCTTGCGCTCCAGATCCAGACATGATCGGAGTGCTTTCTTGAGGCGGAAGAGATGAGGACTTGGGCGCTGGAGCTCGAGAATGGGTGGGCAGAGAGAGAGAGAAGGCGTGGGAGAAAGGGGGTGAATCCTTATCCCCTTATAAAGGCAACGAATATCAAGCGCCTCCCACTCGCCTTAAAACTCGCCTGTTTCCCACGGGTCATGCAGATGGCACGGTTGGATTACCCACGCCCGTATTGATGAGAATCCCCTAATAAGGGGACACGATCACTGCTTTGGCAAGATGTGCCAATGATACCGCATCTCAAAACATGGAGCGGCAGGCCAAAAAATGGTTCAAAATAATGACCGGGTGGTGACGTGGCGTCACGCTACAAAAAGTTGTCGGTAGATTGGACTTGTGAAATATTATACTCTCTGCGGTTGTGTGTGGTACTTGTTTTGCAGAGCCGGACACGTACTTTGTGTTCGAAGATTGTTTTGGAGTATTCAGATTAGGAACCCGCCTTGCAATGCCGAAGACAATCTGCGCGCCGGACACCTCGTCATTGAAGCCTGGTTCAGGGGCTACTGAGGGACTCCTGGACTAAGGGGTCCTTGGGGGTCCGACCTGTTGGACATGGGCCGGACTGATGGGCTGTGAAGATACAAGACCGAAGACTCTCACCCGTGTCTGGATGGGGCTCTCCTTGGCGTGGAAGGCAAGCTTGGCGTCTGGATATGAAGATTCCTTTCTCTATAACCGAGTTTGTACAACCCTAGTCCTCTCCGGTGTCTATATAAACCGGAAGGTTTACTCCACAGGGATAATCATAATCATACATGCTAGACTTCTAGGGTTTAGCCATTACGATCTCGTGGTAGATAAACTCTTGTAATATTCATATTCATCAAGATCAATCAAGCAGGAAGTAGGGTATTACCTCCATAGAGAGGGCCCGAACCTGGGTAAACATCGTGTCCCCTGTCTCCTGTTACCATCGACCTTAGACGCACAGCTCGGGACCGCCAACCCGAGATCCGCCGGTTTTGACACCAACATCATGCCACCAAGATGATGTGGTAAAGAAATTGGCATGTTTGACGAACGTTTGGACACACACCCCTCACAAACTGGAGCAACTCGCTAGAAGGTTTGTGGTTCCGAGAGGGAACAATGCATGTTTGATGACGAACGAGAGATAGCTTCCTCTTATGGCCTTCAAATTTTTTCCTACGTTTAACGTGCAACTGTCATGTGAAAATTTGGTAAATTTCAGGGGTCATTTGACCTTCTAAAGATATTTAAGTGATTTTCTAACCATTTAATGACCGTAATTCTAATTTGAACTACATCTACATGCAACACCTAACCAAAATGGTTTGAAAAATCATATTTTTGTGTACTTGTGTGCGAGTTAATTCCATGTGTTGTAAATTAGAAGGAATTTTCAAACATATTGGTGTCAAGGCATGGGCACATGCATGGAGTGCATGCCATGGCATTTTAATTCCAAAAAATTAAAAAATGATCAGAGAAACATGAAACCTTGCTTGATTTAATGTCACGCCACCAAGATGATGTGGTAAAAAATTTGGCCTGTTTGACGAAAGTTTGGACACACACCCCTCACAAACCGGAGCAACTCGCTAGAAGGTTCGTGGTTCCAAGAGGGAGCAATGCATGTTTGCTGACGGACGGGAGATAGCATCCTCTTACGGCCTTCAAATTTTTCCTACGTTTAACATGCACTAATACAACTGTCATGTGAAAATTTTAAAAATTTCAGGGGTCATTTGACCTTTCAAAGACATTTAAGTGATTTTCTAACCATTTAATGACCGTAATTCAAATTTGAACTACATCTACATGCAACGCCTAACCAAAACAGTTTGAAAAATCATATTTTTGTGTACTTGTATGCGAGTTAAAATATTATCAGACGATGTAAATATCTGGTGTTCAAAAAAGAAAATGTGAAGTTCTGGCAAGACAACCGGCCCGCACATGATTGGCACTCTATCTCGCGGCTCGAGGTTTGGTACGTGATTGGCGGGGATCATTAATCAGACACGGTTCTGTATTGGAAACCGTCAGCTATTATGTTCACACACGGATTTGCTGCGGGAATTGTGTGTAATTCAAACTACAGTACTCATAATTCCGGCGACCGGCGTGTGTACTATCTCCGTTGATCTAGATTCCGGCCACCAATAAATACTACCTTACTCACGTTGTCCCGCCTGCATTCTCATCTACATCCTCCCCTCGCTCACCCTCTCTCTCTCTCTCAAATCTCTGCCATGGAGCCACCGGTCTGCCCACGCGCTGACGAGGAGTCGCCGCCCCCCGAGGACGGTCACTCGATTAGCAGCGACGAAGAGCCCTACGCGCCGCCTGACGAGGTTGCGTCGGACCCAGCAACTTTGGATTGGTTTTGGGGCCAGTACAATCTTTGCCTGTGGAAGTCGCTGCCACCGGCTGAGAAATCCAGGCAAGTGGCGTTCAAGAAGGAGATGGCGGAGGAGGAAGCCAGGTACCAGGCGGCCTGTGAAGCCCGTGATGCCGCCTGGAAAAAGGAGGCGGCCGAGCTTTCGGGGCGGGCGCGTCGTCGTGCCGAGGAGGTGTACGAAGACAGGTACTTCGCGAGGAAGTTCATAGGCGCTGGGCGCCTCGTCGCTGCGTGGAGGTGGGCTGATAAGCTCCAGCGTGCCACCGATGAGGAGCTCCGGTGGGCGCCCAACGAAATGGCAAGATCGGCCGCGCGCGTCCGCTAGCAAGAGGCAGATCGGTACGTCAAGCGCTACGAGGTGGAGGAGTCGGAGTACTGCCTCTGCACTGGGAAGACGCCGCGCACCAGGGAGCTGCTGGTGAGGGGCTGCCTTAATACTGGGCCCAGGAGGGATTATTAGTTTTAGTATTGTTCGTTTTCAATTTTATGCATTGTACCTAGTAGTTAAGTATCAACACGTATATGTGATTATATTATATATATATATATATTATGTGATGATCTAATGAACAATTAATATATATATATATTGAATTCCATTTTCTATCTGTTTTTGTATACTAATTCGAATCTACCTGTTATCATCCACATATACAGAATGGAAAGCGTATATACACACATTGAATCAGAACATATAAGAACGGAAAACAAAGTACACACATTGAGATAGAGCAATAAACAGAGCAATACTATGATTGTTGTGAATACATAGCTATCGACGTCGAAACGACTTTTCAAAATAAAACACGTCCATGAGACCATGACCAGCAGCCCTTGCCTAGGGTAGCTCTTGGCTCTGGCTGAACTCGTGCAGGCGTTCGTCCAAGCGGTTGACACACTCGCGGTACATCTGGAGCGCGATCTCGAGCTCCAGGTTGGCTATTTCATTGGAGATCACCAGCTCGAGGATGCGACGGCCATGTTCCTCTACTGCGCCCAGGTGGACACCTGGGCCAAGGAGGCGGTCGAGCCTACGGACCAGCGCGTTGGCATCCAGCGGGCCGCGGACAAGGCGAACGGCGGCACCCATGCGAACGGCACGGAGGGCGTCCGGTACAAGTACGGCGCGGTCGGCCTCTGGTGCAAGTACGGCGCTAAGGGCCTCTGCCCACTCCAGGCGAGGAATGGGGGTACTGACGAGACGTGTACCCAGCTCCGACGCCGTGTCGACAGCAGGCAAGCGCCGATGGATCCGCTCTTGCTGTGCGGCTCGCCGCGCCTCTCGCTCTACGGCGCTCCAACGGTCTCGCCATGCAGTGAGCCGCAGCCTATCGGCGTGGACGCACCTAGCTTGCTCTGCGACGCGCCATCGATCATGTTGTGCGGTGAGCTGCAGCCTGTCGGTGCTGACATGCCTATCTTGATCCGCGGTGATCAAGCGCCATGCGCCAAAGGTCTGCTCAACCCTGGCGATGACGCGCATCACGGCATCGTCCATCGCGTTGCCGGGGAGTGCCTCCGCCTCGGCGGGCCGTGGCGCCTGCTCATTTTCCTCGTCAACGAGGTTGATGGCAAAGGCGGCGCTTTGGTGGGTAGCATGCCTAGAAAAGGTGGATGTGCTACAGGCTGCGCTTGTCGCCTCTGTGCGTCGCGCGCTCCCTATGCGCTATATAGCAGGGTGGCGGGAAACAGGTGAGGAAATGGCGGGAAACGGTGGCGTGTTCATAAAACGCCATCAATTAATGGAAACTTAGCATCGAGCGAGCACAAGAAGTAGATGATGATCAGATGAACACATACCACAATAGGGAACCCGTCGGTGATGAATTCATCAATCCCAAACAGTTGAATACTAGCAAGCATTTGCCCACAACACACACGGCCTATTCCATCACAAATAGGTCGGATGGATCAACTGTATGCCACGTATCCCACATTGTCAAAAAGTAATGCGGTAGACCTTCTTTAACATGTGTTAAAAAAATAAAAAAAATAAAAAACAAGGACCTCGAGGTTAAATTACCTGAGGGAATGGGGCATTTGCGGTCATTTGAACGAAATAACCCATCCCATCAGCTAATTTAACATCAACACAACTTCCCATCCAGTCACCCATCCGATGGCTGCTCCAGCCTGAGCACACTTAACTTGATAGTTTTCTTACATGAGCTACTGGTGGAATAGCTAGTCCTTGCTGATAGGAATGCCTCTTCATATCCTTATGGCGTATCCAGATGACCGCCCGTCCCACAATGGCCAATATATGTTGTGTAGACAGAGCATATCACATACGTCTTATTGGAAGCAATCGTCTGCGTTATTATCAGTCTTCGCACACATTTGTGATTACAGACCTGTTTGCCGCGTATCACACACATCTTGTTATATTGAACCGTTTCTGTTCTCTTGCCTAATCACAAACAGTTCATCCGAGTGAACCGTATGTTGTACATCGCACACACCTTGATCGGGCTGACCGTTTCTTTTGTGTTGCCAAATTACAAATAGTTCATCCGAGTGAACCGTATGATGTCCATCGCACGCACCTTCATCTGGTTGCCCATTTCTTTTGTTCCTCCTCATCGCAAATAGTTAATTGAGCTGAACCGTATGCCCTGCATCGCACACGCAACTAAAATCTGAACCGTGTTTGATGCATCCTCCATCGCAAATGTTTTGCACCTTTTTGACGGTTATTTTACACCACCGTTTGCGATTACGGCATCACACACAGTTTTGTCGAAGGTTCTCTGATCATAGTGTCACGTTAGCAGCATCCTGCAGTAGTGCATGAAGGCGAAACAAATGATCTAACACACGGACGCACAAGAAGCAAGCGAAAAAAACGAATGGAGGAGGGCGAAGAGAAGGCAAAGGTTTTCGAAAATCGTTTTAGAAGTGGGGGAGAGGAAAACGAGAGGCGAATGGCAAATAATGTAATGCGAGGGAAAAGAGTTTATGATGGGTACTTGGTATGTCTTGACCTTGCGTAAATCTCCCCGGCAACGGCGCCAGAAATCCTTCTTGCTACCTCTTGAGCATGCGTTGGTTTTCCCTTGAAGAGGAAAGGGTGATGCAGCAAAGTAGCATAAGTGTTTCCCTCAGTTTTGAGAACCAAGGTATGAATCCAGTAGGAGACAACGCACAAGTCACCTAGTACCTAAACAAACAATCAAGAACCTTGAAACCAACACGATAAAGGGGTTATCAATCCCTTCACCGTCACACGCAAAAGTTAGATCTAATAAAGATAGTAAAGTAAATATTTTTGGTATTTTTGTTGTATATATTGGAAAGTAAAGATTGCAAAATAGTAAATGAGATGCGATCTGAATAAAAGAGATGCAACATAATAAGAAAGAGACCCGGGGGCCATAGGTTTCACTAGTGGCTTCTCTCAAGATAGCATGTATTACAGTGGGTGAACAAATTACTGCCGAGAAATTTATAGAAAAGCACATAGTCATGAAGATATCTAAGGCAATGATCATGAATATAGGCATCACGTCCATGTCAAGTAGACCGAAACGATTTTGCATCTACTACTATTACTCCACACATCGACTGCTATCCAGCATGCATCTGGAGTATTAAGCTCATAAGAACAGAGTAACGCATTAAGTAAGATGACATGATGTAGCGGGATAAACTCAAGCAATATGATATAAACCCCATCTTTTTATGCTCGATGGCAACAATACAATACGTGCCTTGCTGCCCCTACTGTCACTGGGAAAGGAAACTACAAGATTGAACCCAAAGCTAAGCACTTCTCCCATTGCAAGAAAGATCAATCTAGTAGGCCAAACTAAACCAATACTTCGAAGAGACTTGCAAAGATATCAAATCATGCATATAAGAATTCAGAGAAGAACCAAATAATATTCATAGATAATCTTGTTCATAAATCCACAATTCATCGGATCTCGGCAAACACACTGCAAAAGAGTATTACATCGAATAGATCTCCAAGAACATCGAGGAGAACTTTGTATTGAGAATCAAAGAGAGAGAAGAAGCCATCTAGCTAATTACTATGGACCCGAAGGTCTGTGGTAAACTACTCACGCTTCATCGGAGAAGCAATGGTGTTGATGTAGAAGCCCTCTGTGACCGATTCCCCCTCCGGCAAATCGCCGGAAAAGGCCCCAAGATGGGATCTCACGGGTACAGAAGGTTGCGGCGGTGGAAAAGTGGTTTCGTGGCTCTCTCTGATCGATCTAGGGTATAAGAGTATATATAGGCAAAAGAAGTACGTCGGTGGAGCTATGAGGGGCGCATGAGGGTGGGGGCGGGGCTACCCCCCTGGGCGCGCCCTCCTACCTCGTGGCTGCCTCGTGGCGTTCCAGACATCAACTCCAAGTCTTCTCGATTGCTTTAGGTCCAAGAAAGATCATCGCGAAGGTTTCATATCGTTTGGACTCTGTTTGGTATTCCTTTTTTGCGAAACTCTAAAATAGGCAAAAAAAACAAAACTTGCACTGGGCCTCCGGTTAATAGGTTAGTCCCTAGAATAATATAAAAGAGCATATAAAATTCCATTAAACATCCAAAACAGATAATATAATAGCATGGAACAATAGAAAATTATAGATACGTTGGAGACGTATCAGTATCCTGCGCGGCTCCAATAGCGCTCCGAGCGGCTGCCGACGACGAGCAGCAATTCACCATGCGTACCGTGGTGGACACCCACAGAAGGTTCATGGAGCTCTCGGTGGTGTACACCAATGACCTGGTCTGGGTGGAGCACTCCATCCACATCATGGAGCTGTTGCTTGCCGCGGAGAAGTACAAGGTGGTCGGGTTCGACCTCGACTACACCTACGGTCATGTCGGGTCTCGTCCCAAGGTCGCCGTCGCCCAGATGTGTGTGCACCACCACGTCCTCGTCTACCACTACTTCCTGGCCACAAGGCCTTGCGAGCGTTTCGCCAGGTTTGTCAACAACCCCCACTACATGTTTGCTACGGTGGACATCACCAACGATGTAAAGGCGCTCGAGAATTCGGGCATTGCCTGCCAGAATTTTGTCGACATCCAGGGCCAATACAAGATCTGGGGCAACAAGGAGCATGAGAAGGACTCACTGGTTCACCTCGCCGAGGCCATCATCGACCCCTACTATAGAGACATGAAGGATTCGTGCAACAAGGACAAGCGTGCCTGGCACTCGGCCTGGATGGAGAAACTTGACAAAGCTCACGTCGTGTACGCGGCCAAGGAGACGTACACGAGCTATGACATGTACAGGCGGATCGTTGACATGAGGAAGTGCCTCCTTCCCCAAAACGACTAGGGATCCATCCGGAAGCAGAGCAATGGCAAGCGTCGTCGCAACAATAATTAGATGATTAGATCCTCATTTCTGCTACTTTAGTATGCATGTAATTGCTTACTTTGGTGTGTGGAAATGTTATGTGTGTAGTCACTTGTGTAGTTGTATTCTTAATTTGGTTATGCAGTGCTGTCTTTTTAAGTATATATGTTGATGCTCTGTAGACATAGCGTAGATGTTGTGCGGACAAAGAAAATCACATCGCACACGGACTAAACAATGGAACCCGTCGGTGATGTTTTCATCAATCACTCAGAATTGTATACCAGCAATCGTCTGCTCACAACACACACGGCTTGTTAGTAGTAATCGTCCGTGTTGTTATCAGTCTTCGCACACGTTTCCGATTACAGACCTGTTTGCCTCGTATCACACACATCTTGTTCATTTGCACCATTTCTGTTCTCATGTCTCAATGCAAACAGTTCATCCGAGTGAACCGCATGCCATATATCGCACACACCTTTGATCTGGCTGACTGTTTCTTTTGTTTTGCGTAATCACAAATAGTTCATCCGAGTGAACCGTATGCTGTACATCGCACACACCTTCATCTGGCTGCCCGTTTCTTTTGTTCCTCCTCATCGCAAACAGTTAATTGAGCTGAACTGTATGCCCTGCATCGCACACACAACTAAAATCAAAATCGTGTTGGATGCATCCTCCATCGCAAACATTTTGCACCTTTTTGACGGGTTTTTTACACTACCGTTTGCGATTATGGCATCGCACACAGTTTCGTCGAAGGGTCTCTGATCGTAGTGTCGCTTTAGTAGCAACCTGCGGTAGTGCTATATGAATGCCTCTGGCATGTACCAGGATGTGCAATGTTCTAGCATAACATGTATAAAAGATGATGAACGGTGGTTGAGCCATAGCTACTATGTCAGCTATATGATCATGCAAAGCAATATGACAATGAACGCCGGTGGAAGTTCCATGGCATTATATCTCGGAACGGCCATGAAAAAGCCATAATAGGTAGGTATGGTGGCTGTTTTGAGGAAGATATAATAAGGCTTATGTGTGATAGAGCGTATCATATCACGTGGTTTGGATGCACCGGCGAAGTTTGCACCGACTCTCGAGGTGAGAAAGGGCAATGCACGGTACCGTAAAGGCTAGCAAATTGCGAAAAGGTAAGAGTGCATATAATCCATGGACTCACATTAGTCATAAAGAACTCATATACTTATTGCAAAAGTTTATTAGCCCTCAAAGCAAAGTACTACAACGCATGCCCCTAGGGGGATAGATTGGTAGGAAAAGACCATCGCCCGTCCCCGACCGCCACTTATAAGGAAGACAATCAATAATAAATCATGCTACAACTTCATAGCATAACGAGAGACTATACATGCATGCTTCGGGAATCACAAACCTTAACACCAATATTCTTACTAGGGATAATTAGATTTATGCCCCTAGTTGTGTCCCACTCGTCTGTTTTACCCCTAATTTCCAAAAGTCACCGGTTCTGTCCAAGTCACTTAGCTCCTCTTATGCTTTTGCCCTTTGACCGTTTGACTGCCAGTTTGAAAACTTCATAACTAATTCATACTAAATCATAAAAATGCAAATAAGACACCAAAATGTTCAAAAAAAAAATCACCTATATGTCAGTGTCATTTGCATTCATGAAAAAAGTGTTGGAAAGTGCACATCCGAGTTTTAGCTCTTTTGATACTACCATGAATAGTAAAATCTAAAAAATTCAAAAAAAATATGGTGGCAAAGAACGACAAATGTTCTAAGTTCTTGCCAGGTTTCATCATGGAACGACATTCGTGGAAGTCATGGCAAACAAATAATCTTTTTTGGTGTGCTGATTGTTTTTCTGCCGGGGCACCCATGAATGTCGTTCCCTCATGAAACTTGGCGAGCACTTAAAACATTTCTCATTCTTTGAAACCATTTTTTTGAAATTTTTGAATTTTTTTAGGTTTTACTATTCATGGTGGTAGCATAAGAGCTAAAACTCGGATGGGCACTTTCAAACACTTTTTTCATGAATGCAAGTGACACTAACATATATGTGATGTTTTTTCGAACATTTTGGTATCTTATTTGCATTTTTCTGATTTAGTATGAATTAGTTATGAAGTTTTCAAACTGACGGTCAAACGGTCAAAGGGCAAAAGCATAAGAGGAGCGAAGTGACTTGGACAGAAGGGGTGACTTTTGGAAATTAGGGGTAAAACAGCCGAGTGGGACACAACTAGGGGCATAAATCTAATTATCCCTTCTTACTAACCACAACCGTTTACTAGTACCTCCCACATAATCCATCTCTATATCGCAAAACTATTGCAAGGAATCAAGCATATCATATTCAGTGATCCGCAAGTTTTATGTAGGATTTTATGACTAACCATGCAATTGACCAATTCATGTTGACTCTCTAAATAGATATAAGTCAAGCACGAGAGTTTAATTCTTTCTACAAAAGACCATGCTCTAATAATTATAAGTGAAACAAAACAGCATCCCACAAATAACGGTTTTCTATGTGAAGAGAAACAGGAAATCCAAACTTCAAATGATATAAGTGAAGCACATGAAGCATTCTATACAGCCATACTCAAAAGATATAAGTGAAGTGCAATGATCATTCTATAAATGAACCATGGACTATCTCATACCAGTATGGTGCATAAAATAAAAATGAAAAATAAACACAAAAGACGCTCCAAGATTCACACATATCACATGAACGAAACGAGAACGAAAACATACCGATACTTGTTGAAGAAAGATGGGATGCCTTCCGGGGCATCCCCAAGCTTGATGCCCAAGGAACCCCAAGTAAATATTCAAGGAGACTCAAGCTTAGACGCTTGAGTCTCCTTGAATATTTACTTGGGGTTCCTTGGGCATCCCCAAGCTTGAGCTCTTGCCTCTCTTCCTTCTCCTCATATCGAGACCTCCTCGATCTTTGATGAGTTCATCCACACAAAACTCAACAGAAACCTCGGTAAAATCCGTTAGTATAATAAAGTGAATCACTACTCTAAGTACTGTTGAAAACCAATTCACATTTTGTTTTCGCAATATAGCTACTGTAATATAACTTTTCCATGGCTTATACCACCGATAGAATCGATAGTTTCATCAAAACAAGCAAAACAATGCATCAAAAACAGAATCTGTCTTAAACACGAGAGTCTGTAGTAATCTGTGCATTCACCATACTTCTGGTACTCCAAAAATTCTAAAAAAATTAGGAAAAATAAACATTTTGTATAGAAAGACTGTGCAAAAAGTTTCAGAAGCTTTCGATGTTCCAGTAAAAAATTTAAAATCACGCACTACAGCCAAAGTTTCTGTTTCTGCACCGCACATACCCACAAGCAATCTAAACATCCTAATGGCAAATGTTGGCACATTATTTTTATAATACAATGGAATTGTACAAGGGGATAATTATTTTTGTTGAAAAGTTTCTGCAATTCAAGATTCACAAAGTCTCCATGGGCATGAGCAAAGTTTAAGGCATGCTTCAGCTTCCACGGTGCTCGTCTATCTCACTTTCACTTTTCTTTTTATGAAGTTTTAAGTTCCCATCTATATTTTTTTGTTTTTAAACTTTATTAAAGCACTCAACAGAAATAAATGACTCTCTAAAACTTCCATGTTGTCTCCCTGGCAGCACTTTCCTTAAAGCCATTAAGCTAGGCATAAAGTGCTCAAGTAATGGATCCACGAGGATCCCAAGGTATATCAAAGCCAATTTTAGTTAGCAATGATTTGGCATTTAGTAGTGAGCACAAAGAAACATATATCATGCAATGACAAAGTCTAAATCTCTTCCTATGCATCGGCATGTCATACAAGAACAATTCATGCATATCAAGTAAAGGCCAATACATAGCATAAGCGGTTTCTTGCAATTTTATCGTGTTGGAAACATAGGGAGGCAGAGATATAGTTCCTCTCTCATAATATTGCAAGTATGTCGGAGGAAACGACACCTATGGGATCACGTAGAATCCCTTTTGCTACGGCTGGCAGGCGCGGGGCTATGAAAGAGTGGGATTAGAAGATCAACATAGGGGGATTATCCAGGTTCGGGCCGCAAGTTATGCGTAATACCCTACTCCTGCTGGTCTATGTTTATCTGGTGCTCTTGGAATAGCTACAAAGCGTGCAGGGTCCAAAAAGTCTGAATCCTCTCCCAGTACACCGCGGGCCTCCTTTTATAGATAAAGGGGCCGCCACAGTGGCACATAGGAGGTGGAAAGTTTGTACAATAGTCGAGTCTATCTCCTGGCACCGTAGGACAAACGCATTTAATGAGCTGCCGACGTGCCCTTCTTGCTTTATCGGGGATGGCAAGGAAGCTCGTCCCAGCTGTCGCCGCCTCGCCTGGCTTCAACGCGCGTCCGAGTTTATGAGGCGTGTAGTGCCACGCTGGCTGGCTGGCCACTCAGTTGGTGCAGTGGCAGAGTCTTCACGAAGATCTGTATGCCACCACGCAGGTGCTTGCTGAGTTGGCCTGGAGGACGCACGTCGCCACACAGGTGCTCGCCTAGTTGGTGGGCTGGCAGCTGTGTGGGAATGACGGTGGAGTCTTGGTGGGTGGGGGCCTGGCTGTGGCCCTGCGGATGTCTTTGGCAAGAGTCTTGCCGGGGCCCCGCCAAGGCTCTTGCCGCGGCGTCGTGGGCGTCCCCGGCAAGGGTATTGCCGGGTTATCTCGTGGGTATCCTCGGCAAGGATCTTGCCGAGGATCTTCGTCTTCTGATTCTCATCTAGTCTTGTATGTTCTTGGTCTTCACAAAGATCTGCATGCCACCATGGAGGCGCCTCTCGAGACTTGGTTCCAATGTGGGTGATGGCGTCGGAACTCTTAGGCTCAAGGGTGGCGGCTCTGCTGGTGTTGGGCAAGTTGCCCCGGGAAGGTTCTTGCCGGCAAGGGCTGTTGGGGAATGTAGTAATTTCAAAAAAATTCCTACGCACACGCAAGATCATGGTGATGCATAACAACGAGAGGGGAGAGTGTTGTTCACGTACACTCGTAGACCGAAAGCGGAAGCATTAACACAACGCGGTTGATGTAGTCGTACGTCTTCACGATCCGACCGATCAAGTACCGAACGCACGGCACCTCCGAGTTCAGCACACGTTCAGCTCGATGACGTCCCTCGAACTCCAATCCAGCCGAGTGTTGAGGGTGAGTTTCGTCAGCACGACGGCGTGGTGACGATGATGATGTTCTACCGACGCAGGGCTTCGCCTAAGCTCCGCTACGATATTATCGAGGTGTAATATGGTGGAGGGGGGCACCGCACACGGCTAAAAGATCGTTGATCAATTGTGTGTAGAGAGGTGCCCCCCTGCCCCCGTATATAAAGGGTCAAGGGGGAGGCCGGCGGCCAAGGGAGGAGAGGCGCGCCAGGAGGAGTCCTACTCCTACCGGGAGTAGGACTCCCCCCTTTCCATGTTGGACTAGGAGAGGAAGGAGGAAGAGGTGGAGGGGAGGAAGGAAGGGGGGCGCCGCCCCCTTCTCCTTGTCCTATTCGGACTGGGGGGGATGGGGGGCGTGGCCCTGCCCTGGCCTCCTCTCCTCTCTTCCACCTAGGCCCAATAAGGCCCATTTAGTTACCGGGGGGTTCCGGTAACCTCCCGGTACTCCGGAAAAATCCCGATTTCACCCGAACACTTCCGATGTCCAAACATAGGCTTCCAATATATCAATCTTTACGTCTCAACCATTTCGAGACTCCTCGTCATGTCCGTGATCACATCCGGGACTCCAAACAACCTTCGGTACATCAAAACATATAAACTCATAATATAACTGTCATCATAACGTTAAGCGTGCGGACCCTACGGGTTCGAGAACTATGTAGACATGACCGAGACACCTCTCCGGTCAATAACCAATAGCGGAACCTGGATGCTCATATTGGTTCCCACATATTCTACGAAGATCTTTATCGGTCAGACCGCATAACAACATACGTTGTTCCCTTTGTCATCGGTATGTTACTTGCCTGAGATTCGATCGTCGGTATCTCTATACCTAGTTCAATCTCGTTACCGGCAAGTCTCTTTACTCGTTCTGTAATACATCATCCCACAACTAACTCATTAGTCACAATGCTTGCAAGGCTTATAGTGATGTGTATTACTGAGTGGGCCCAGAGATACCTCTCCGACAATCGGAGTGACAAATCCTAATCTCGAAATACGCCAACCCAACAAGTACCTTTGGAGACACCTGTAGAGCACCTTTATAATCACCCAGTTACGTTGTGACGTTTGGTAGCACACAAAGTGTTCCTCCAGTAAACGGGAGTTGCATAATCTCATAGTCATAGGAACATGTATAAGTCATGAAGAAAGCAATAGCAACATACTAAATGATCGAGTGCTAAGCTAACGGAATGGGTCAAGTCAATCACATCATTCTCCTAATGATGTGATCCCGTTAATCAAATGACAACTCATGTCCATGGCTAGGAAACATAACCATCTTTGATCAACGAGCTAGTCAAGTAGAGGCATACTAGTGACACTCTGTTTGTCTTTGTATTCACACAAGTATTATGTTTCCGGTTAATACAATTCTAGCATGAATAATAAACATTTATCATGATATAAGGAAATAAATAATAACTTTATTATTGCCTCTAGTGCATATTTCCTTCAGTCTCCCACTTGCACTAGAGTCAATAATCTAGTTCACATCGCCATGTGATTTAACATCAATAGTTCACATCACCATGTGATTAACACCCATAGTTCACATCGTCATGTGACCAACACCCAAAGGGTTTACTAGAGTCAGTAATCTAGTACACATCGCTATGTGATTAACACCCAAAGAGTACTAAGGTGTGATTATGTTTTGCTTGTGAGATAATTTTAGTCAACGGGTCTGTCACATTCAGATCTGTAAGTATTTTGCAAATTTCTATGTCTACAATGCTCTGAACGGAGCTACTCTAGCTAATTGCTCCCACTTTCAATATGTATCTAGACCGAGACTTAGAGTCATCTAGATTAGTGTCAAAACTTGCATCGACGTAACCCTTTACGATGAACCTTTTGTCACTTCAATAATCGAGAAACATATCCTTATTCCACTAAGGATAATTTTGACCGCTGTCCAGTGATCTACTCCTAGATCACTATTGTACTCCCTTGCCAAAATCAGTGTAGGGTATACAACAGATCTGGTACACAGCATGGCATACTTTATAGAACCTATGGCCGAGGCATAGGGAATGACTTTCATTCTTTTTCTATCTTCTGCCGTGGTCGGACTTTGAGTCTTACTCAATTTCACACCATGTAACACAGGCAAGAAACTCTTTCTTTGACTGTTCCATTTTGAACCACTTCAAAATCTTGTTAAGGTATGTACTCATTGAAAAATCTTATCAAGCGTCTTGATCTATCTCTATAGATCTTGATGCTCAATATGTAAGCAGCTTCACCGAGGTCTTTCTTTGAAAAAACTCCTTTCAAACACTCCTTTATGCTTTGCAGAATAATTCTACATTATTTCCGATCAACAATATGTCATTCACATATACTTATGAGAAATGTTGTAGTGCTCCCACTCACTTTCTTGTAAATACAGGCTTCACCGCAAGTCTGTATAAAACTATATCCTTTGATCAACTTATCAAAGCGTATATTCCAACTCCGAGATGCTCGCACCAGTCCATAGATGGATCGCTGGAGCTTGCATATTTTGTTAGCATCTTTAGGATTGACAAAACCTTCTGGTTGCATCATATACAACTCTTCTTTAATAAATCCATTAAGGAATGCAGTTTTGTTTATCCATTTGCCAGATTTCATAAAATGCGGCAATTGCTAACATGATTCGGACAGACTTAAGCATATATACGAGTGAGAAACTCTCATCGTAGTCAACACTTTAAACTTGTCGAAAACCTTTTGCGACAATTGTAGCTTTGTAGATAGTAACACTACTATCAGCGTCCGTCTTCCTCTTGAAAATCCATTTAATCTCAATGGCTCGCCGATCATTGGGCAAGTCAATCAAAGTCCATACTTTGTTCTCATACATGGATCTCATCTCAGATTTCATGGCCTCAAGCCATTTTACGGAATCTGGGCTCACCATCGCTTCTTCATAGTTCGTAGGTTCCTCATGGTCTAGTAACATAACCTCCAGAACAGGATTACCGTACCACTCTGGTGCGGATCTTACTCTGGTTTACCTATGAGGTTCGGTAGTAACTTGATCTGAAGTTACATGATCATCATTAGCTTCCTCACTAATTGGTGTAGTAGTCACAGGAACAGATTTCTGTGATGAACTATTTTCCAATAAGGGAGCAGGTACAGTTACCTCATCAAGTTCTACTTTCCTCCTACTCACTTCTTTCAAGAGAAACTCCTTCTCTAGAAAGGATCCATTCTCAGCAACGAATATCTTGCCTTCGAATCTGTGATAGAAGGTCTACGCAACTGTCTCCTTTGGGTATCCTTTGAAGACACATTTCTCCGATTTGGGTTTGAGCTTACCAAGATGAAACTTTTTCACATAAGCATCGCAAGCCCAAACTTTAAGAAACGACAACTTTGGTTTCTTGCCAAACCACAGTTCATACGGTGTCGTCTCAAACAGATTTAGATGGTGCCCTTTTTTACGTGAATGCAGCTGTCTCTAATGCATAACCCCAAAACTATAGTGGTAAATCGGTAAGAAACATCATAGATTGCACTATATCCAATAAAGTACGGTTACGATGTTCGGACATACCATTACACCGTGGTATTCCAGGTGGCATGAGTAGTGAAAACTATTTCACATTGTTTTAACTGAAGGCCAAACTCGTAACTCAAATACTCTTCTCCACGATCAGATCGTAGAAACTTTATTTTCTTGTTACGATGATTTTCCGCTTCACTCTGAAATTATATGAACTTTTCAAATGTTTCAGACTTCTGTTTCATTAAGTAGATATACCCATATCTGCTCAAATCATCTGTGAAGGTCAGAAATTAACGATACCCGCCGCGAGCCTCAACACTCATCGGATCGCATACATCAGTATGTATTATTTCCAATAAGTCAGTTGCTCGCTCCATCGTTCCGGAGAACGGCGTTTTAGTCATCTTGCCCATGAGGCATGGTTCGCAAGCATCAAGTGATTCCAAAATCCCATCATTATGGAGTTTCTTCATGCACTTTACACCAATATGACCTAAATGGCAGTGCCACAAATAAGTTGCACTATCATTATTAACTTTGCATCTTTTGGCTTCATTATTATGAATATGTGTATCGCTACGATCAAGATCCAACAAACCATTTTATTGGGTGTATGACCATAGAAGGTTTTATTCATGTAAACAGAACAACAATTATTCTCTAATTTAAATGAATAACCATTTTGCAACAAACATGATCAAATCATATTCATGCTCAACGCAAACACCAAATAACACTTATTTAGTTTCATCACTAATCCCGAAAGTGTAGGGAGTGTGCGATGATGATCATATCAATCTTGGAACTACTTCCAACACACATCGTCACCTCGCCTTTTACTAGTCTCTGTTTATTCTGCAACTCCCGTTTCGAGTTACTACTCTTAGCAACTGAACCAGTATCAAATACCGAGGGGTTGCTATAAACACTAGTAAAGTACACATCAATAACATGTATATCCAATATACCTTTGTTCACTTTGCCATCCTTCTTATCCACCAAATAGTTGGGGTAGTTCCGCTTCTAGTGACCAGTCCCTTTGCAGTAGAAGCACTTAGTCTCAGGCTTAGGACCAGACTTAGGCTTCTTCACTTGAGCAGCAACATGCTTGCCGTTCTTCTTGAAGTTCCCCTTCTTCCCTTTGCCCTTTTCTTGAAACTAGTGGTCTCGTCAACCATCAACACTTGATGTTTTTCTTGATTTCTACCTTCGTCGATTTCAGCATCACGAAGAGCTCGGGAATTACTTTCGTCATCCCTTGCATACTATAGTTCATCACGAAGTTCTACTAACTTGGTGATGGTGACTAGAGAATTCTGTCAATCACTATTTTATCTGGAAGATTAACTCCCACTAGTACCCAGACAATCTGAGCACATGCTCACTGCTTGAGCTATTCTCCTCCATCTTTTAGCTATAGAACTTGTTGGAGACTTCATATCTCTCAACTCGGGTATTTGCTTGAAATATTAACTTCAACTCCTGGAACATCTCATATGGTCCATGATGTTCAAAACGTCTTTGAAGTCCCGATTCTAAGCCGTTAAGCATGGCGCACTAAACTATCAAGTAGTCATCATATCGAGCTTTTGTCAAACGTTCATAACGTCTGCATCTGCTCCTGCAATAGGTCTGTCACCTAGCGGTGCATCAAGGACATAATTCTTCTGTGCAGCAATGAGGATAATCCTCAGATCACGGATCCAATCCGCATCTTTGCTACTAACATCTTTCAACATAATTTTTCTCTAGGAACATATCAAAAATAAACACAGGGAAGCAACAACGCGAGCTGTTGATCTACAACATAATTTGCAAAATACTATCAGGACTAAGTTCATGATAAATTTAAGTTCAATTAATCATATTACTTGAGAACTCCCACTTAGATAGACATCCCTCTAATCATCTAAGTGATTACGTGATCCAAATCAACTAAACCATAACCGATCATCACGTGAAATGGAGTAGTTTTCAATGGTGAACATCACTATGTTGATCATATCTACTATATGATTCACGCTCGACCTTTCGGTCTCAGTGTTCCGAGGCCATATCTGCATATGCTAGGCTCATCATGTTTAACCTGAGTATTCCACGTGTGCAACTGTTTTGCACCCATTGTATTTGAACGTAGAGCCTATCACACCCGATCATCACGTGGTGTCTCAGCACGAAGAACTTTCGCAACGGTGCATACTCTGGGAGAACACTTTTATCTTGAAATTTTAGTGAGAGATCATCTTATAATGCTACCGTCAATCAAAGCAAGATAAGATGCATAAAAGATAAACATCACATGCAATCAATATAAGTGATATGATATGGCCATCATCATCTTGTGCTTGTGATCTCCATCTCCGAAGCACCGTCATGATCACCATCGTCACCGGTGCGACACCTTGATCTCCATCGTAGCATCGTTGTCTTCTCGCCAACTATTCCTTTTACGACTATCGCTACCGCTTAGTGATAAAGTAAAACAATTACATGGCGATTGCATTGCATACAATAAAGCGACAACCATATGGCTCCTGTCAGTTGCCGATAACTTGGTTACAAAACATGATCATCTCATACAATAAAATATAGCATCACGTCTTGACCATATCACATCACAACATGCCCTGCAAAAACAAGTTAGACGTCCTCTACTTTGTTGTTGCATGTTTTACGTGGCTGCTACGGGCTTAGCAAGAACCGTTCTTACCTACGCATCAAAACCACAACGATAGTTTGTCAAGTTGGTGCTATTTTAACCTTCGCAAGGACCGGGCGTAGCCACACTCGGTTCAACTAAAGTGAGAGATAGACACCCCCCAATCACCTTTAAGCAACGAGTGCTCGCAACAGTGAAACCAGTCTCGCATAAGCGTACGCGTAATGTCGGTCCGGGCCGCTTCATCTCACAATACCGCCGAACCAAAATATGACATGCTGGTAAGCAGTATGACTTATATCGCCCACAACTCACTTGTGTTCTACTCGTGCATATTACATCAACGCATAAAACCTGGCTCTGATACCACTGTTGGGGAACATAGTAATTTCAAAAAAATTCCTACGCACACGCAAGATCATGGTGATGCATAACAACGAGAGGGGAGAGTATTGTCCACGTACCCTCGTAGACTGAAAGCGGAAGCGTTAACACAACGCGGTTGATGTAGTCGTACGTCTTCACGATCTGACCGATCAAGTACCGAACGCACGGCACCTCCGAGTTCAGCACACGTTCAGCTCGATGACGTCCCTCGAACTCCAATCCAGCCGAGTGTTGAGGGAGAGTTTCGTCAGCATGACGGCGTGGTGACGATGATGATGTTCTACCGACACAGGGCTTCGCCTAAGCTCCGCTACGATATTATCGAGTTGTAATATGGTGGAGGGGGGCACCGCACACGGCTAAAAGATCGTTGATCAATTGTGTGTAGAGAGGTGCCCCCTGCCCCCGTATATAAGGGAGCAAGGGGGAGGCCGGCGGCCAAGGGAGGAGAGGCGCGCCAGGAGGAGTCCTACTCCTACCGGGAATAGGACTCCCCCCTTTCCCTGTTGGACTAGGAGAGGAAGGGGGAAGAGGTGGAGGGGAGGAAGGAAGGGGCGTTGCCCCCTTCTCCTTGTCCTATTTGGACTGGGGGGAAGGGGGCGCGGCCCTGCCCTGGCCTCCTCTCCTCTCTTCCACCTAGGACCAATAAGGCCCATTTAGTTACCGGGGGGTTCCGGTAACCTCCCGGTACTCCGAAAAAATCCCGATTTCACCCGGAACAGTTCCGATGTCCAAACATAGGCTTCCAATATATCAATCTTTACGTATCGACCATTTCGACACTCCTCGTCATGTCCGTGATCACATCCGGGACTCCGAACAACCTTCAGTACATCAAAACATATAAACTCATAATATAACTGTCATCGTAACGTTAAGCGTGCGGACCCTACGGGTTCGAGAACTATGTAGACATGACCGAGACACCTCTCCAGTCAATAACCAATAGCGGAACCTGGATGCTCATATTGGTTCCCACATAATCTACGAGATCTTTATCGGTCAGACCGCATAACAACATACGTTGTTCCCTTTGTCATCGGTATGTTACTTGCCCGAGATTCGATCATCGGTATCTCTATACCTAGTTCAATCTCGTTACCGGCAAGTCTCTTTACTCGTTCCGTAATACATCATCCCGCAACTAACTCATTAGTCACAATGCTTGCAAGGCTTATAGTGATGTGTATTACTGAGTGGGCCCAGAGATACCTCTCCGACAATCGGAGTGACAAATCCTAATCTCAAAATACCCCAACCCAACAAGTACCTTTGGAGACACCTGTAGAGCACCTTTATAATCACCCAGTTACGTTGTGACGTTTGGTAGCACACAAAGTGTTCCTCCAGTAAACGGGAGTTGCATAATCTCATAGTCATAGGAACATGTATAAGTCATGAAGAAAGCAATAGCAACATACTAAACGATCGAGTGCTAAGCTAACGGAATGGGTCAAGTCAATCACATCATTCTCCTAATGATGTGATCCCGTTAATCAAATGACAACTCATGTCCATGGCTAGGAAACATAACCATCTTTGATCAACGAGCTAGTCAAGTAGAGGCATACTAGTGACACTCTGTTTGTCTATGTATTCACACAAGTATTATGTTTCCGGTTAATACAATTCTAGCATGAATAATAAACATTTATCATGATATAAGGAAATAAATAATAACTTTATTATTGCCTCTAGGGCATATTTCCTTCAAGGGCCTTGCCGGGGGAGTTCACCTCGCCCTTCTGCTCTTCGTGTCTCTGGCTTGGCGTTGCTCTGGTTGTCTTGTCTCTTTGCTTCCTTCCTCTGCCCCGCCAACTGTGGCCACACGCGCGGCTCTAACTGCCCGTGCACAAGTAAAGGGGTACAAAATATGACCCCTACTTTTGTACACCGACGGGAGCCCCCGGGCTCGGGCCACACATAAGCGCGACGCGTTGTTGGGCTAGGCCCAAAACGGTGCGTGGGCATGCGGGGCTGAGTTTTACCATAGTAAATCCCTCGCCAGTTGCACTTCCCCACGACCTGCGTTGAATGCGTGATGTGGGGGTCGTGCATGGAATGACCGCAGCATGCTCGCATCATCCCGTGGTGAATAGTAAAGAGGCGGCTTGCATGTCCCTTTAAAACTACAGGGCCACTGCCCATTTACTCTCTCTGCCTTGGAACCGTCGTTCCACGTTTCCCAGTACGTCTGCCCCTTGCGCCACGTACGCCGCATGCACGGCATCGGGTAGGTGACAGACGCATGGAATATGGGAAGGCGCGCGGGGGCCGATACTCACGTGCCTTTGATTGGGCGGGGAGGGCGGTCGATGGCCTTGCTCATTGCCACTTAATGAGCCGGACCTAAGCGGGCTCTTCAGAGGCGTAGAGTCTTTTGGCCTTCCCCGCTCAGCTATAAAAAGGGAACTCAGGGGGTAGGAGGAAGAGAATCTCCCTGCGCCTCCCCTCCGTCTCCATTCTTCATCCACTGTCATGGCGAGAGGGCGTGGTCACGGCCGTTCTTCCGCAGAGGCGACCAGGTCCTCCTCCCGCCAGAGAGCTGTTGTGGTCAAGGAAGAGCCAGATGCCCAAGGTGAAGGCCATGCTCGAGGCGGGGGTGCCGGACGGGGCCGGGGATGGCGAGGCGGAGGCGGCCGAGGCAGAGGTGGGCGTGGGAGGGGGACGCCTGCGTCGTCTCCATCTCCGTTGCCATCTCCTCCACCATCTCCTCCTGCTTCATCGAGTGGTCACATTGGGGACACGGCGCTCGAGTTTATTCCGCAACTGCGTGGGCCACTGCGCAGCCGACTTCTCCTTCCCGGGGCGTTTGCGAGGGTGCTGGAGATCGACCGGCCACCGCGGCTGAGGCTTCATATGAAGGGGTGTTGACATGGCGACATGTGGGTGAACACAATGTTTCCCGCCCCTCATGTGATGCTCCTTTGTCGGGGCTGGAAAAACTTCGCACGTGCCCATTGCTTGATGGATGGGCACATACTCTGCTTCAAGCTAGCGGAGAGCGACCTGCTCTCCATCAAGGTCTTCGGGCACTTGGGACACAGGCTAGGGTGCTGTGCGGAGAGCTCGACCGACGAGGAAAGCTCCTCCTCGGGCGACAACGACGAGGAGGACAGCGACAGCGACGACGAGGGTAGCGGGCGGGAAGATGACGGGCCCGACTAGGTGACGGACACACCGTCCCTGGGTGACGCCAGCAGCACCACCATTTGCATCGCCAGCTCCTTGAACTTCTCGGGGCCGCTGCTTCTGGTGGCTGGCGCTGAAGGGCCGGAGAAGGCGAAGAAGGCGGGTGGCGGGCCGTCAACTCGGAGTACGATGGCACCGACGCCTTCGTTGCGTATTGCCGGCCCGCTGCCTCATCTTTCGGCCCCTTCCCCGGCACCGTCATCACCAGCCTTCTCTTGGTGTCTTCTGCTGCTCGTACCTCGCCTAGGCGCCCCTGAGGAGAGGGACAAGAAAGGGATTATGGGCATCTTATCCTTTTTTAGATTTTAAGCCTGCGGGCATTTGTCAGATTTAAAACTTGTAATCCCCTTGCTCATGTTTACATTCTGTACGAACTGTACTTGTTTGGAACGTATTAATGAAAAAGGGTGTTTGCTGGTTTTTTGTGCGTGAGCGAGGCCCATGCCAAGGAATGAATCCTTGTTATTCCTAAGATAAACATTGTCGCCTGGCAACAGGCCTCGCCATCCCCTTACTTCATAGCACGACCATACTCACGCTCTCGGTGGAGGCAGGGGCGAAGTAGGATTAGGTCCTTAGTTTGCTTCCTTGTCACCACAACTACAACCAAGTTCCGGCCCAGAGAATTGTTCTTGGGCACAGGAAAGGGGGAGCACGGTGGCCTAGGAATAAATGAGGCTTCATACGTCCCAGTTGCATACGAAAATGCATAATAGGGGATAAAAGACTTATCTGAATCTGCAGCCCCCGGCAATGGCTTGCCGGGGTCGAGGATGTCGATCCGTCTCCCTGCCCTTAAATGGCTTGGCAGAAACGCATGTGCAGCCTGCGAACCAAAGAAAGGACTGGAAAGGACGGAAAGACACACACCCGACCTCTATGCTAGGGGTTAGTTGCCGCTGAGCACTATCAAGCCTACCAAAGAGAGATTTAACATAGCATGCATGCTAAAACTTAGGGCGCCAGCGCTTCATTTATTTATGCTCAGGGTCTTCGCCTGGATCTGTACAAAGGGTTAGATGCCTTGTCGGCAAGGCTTGTACAAAAGGTGGTTTTCTGGGAGGCCCGGCAACCGCGCGTTATGGGTAAAACTTACGAAGATGTTCGATGTTCCACGAGTTGCTCACTGGGATACCATCTTCGGTCTCCAGGAAGACTGCGCCAGGCCTGGTGACTCGTATTACCCGATAAGGGCCTTCCCACTTCGGCGTCAACTTGTTGGAATTCTTGGCAGACTGAATGCGCCGAAGAACAAGGTCGCCTTCCTCAAGACTTCGGGCATGAACCTTCCGGCTATGGTAGCGGCGCAAGGCTTGCTGGTAGCGTGCAGCTCGCACAGCCACCCGTAGACGATCTTCCTCAAGGAGCGTCACGTCATCTTGCCGCAACTGCTCATGCTCAAGCTTGTCATAAGCGAGCACTCGAGGTGACCCGTATGTGAGTTCCATGGGGAGAACTGCTTCTGCCCCGTATACCAGGGCAAAGGGTGTCTGGCCAATGGCTCGATTTGGTGTCGTCCTGATTGACCAAAGAACCATTGGCAACTCATGAATCCAGCGCCTTCTGCATTTGTGCAGCTTGTCAAAAGTTCTGGTCTTGAGGCCCCGCAACACTTCCGCATTCGCCCTCTCAGCTTGGCCGTTACTTCTGGGATGGGCAATAGAAGTGAAAAAGACCTTGCTGCCGAGGTCTTGAATATACTGCATGAAAGTGCGGCTCGTGAACTGCGTGTCGTTGTTGGTGATGACTCTGTTCGGCACACCAAAACGGCAAACTAGCCCCTTCAAGAAATTTACGGCTGACTGTGCTGTCACCTTCCTCACTGCTTCCACTTCGGGCCACTTTGTGAACTTGTCGATTGCGACATACAACTACTCAAAGCCCCCGACAGCACGAGGGAAGGGGACCAGTTTGTTGAGCCCCCAGACCGAGAATGGCCAGGAGGGAGGGATTGTTTGAAGGGCTTGAGCTGGTTGATGAAGCTTATTTGAATAGAACTGACACGCTTCACACTTGGTTACTAGTGCTGCTACATCCTCGAGGGCTATGGGCCAAAAGAACCTTGCCGGAATGCCTTGCCGGCAAGGGCTCTTGACCCTATGTGGGACCCACATATACCTCCATGTATCTCTGCCAACTGCTCCAATCCGTCCTCTTGAGGAATGCACTTCAGCCTGACACCGTTTGGTCTCCTCCTATACAGGGTATCATCAACAAACTAGTACATGTTGGACCGACGGGCTACTCTTTCTGCTTCTTCCTGCTCCTCAGGGAGTTCGCCTGTTTGGAGGAAACAGACGGTGTGCTGTGCCCACGCTGGGGCCTGGGGCTCAAAGGCGAGGACTAAAGGCTTATCTTCGGCCGTAGGGGCGGCCGCCTCTACGGTCAGGGCTTGGGGCCCGGCCGGAGGTGGTTGCACCTCGGCAAGCTTGGGGTACCCGGCAACCTCCTTGCCGGCGGCTCCTGGGAGCTCGGCGGGAAGGTACTTGCCGGGGCTTGTCTTCCTTCGCTTGTTCTGCCCTGCTGATGGCTC
Organism: Triticum aestivum; assembly: GCF_018294505.1. NCBI lineage: Eukaryota > Viridiplantae > Streptophyta > Magnoliopsida > Poales > Poaceae > Triticum > Triticum aestivum. The sequence continues at coordinate 343,027,191 of NC_057811.1, forward strand.
TACGGATGGCTGAATTAACTGAAGTACAAAGGTACCTGGTTCCACAGGCAACTTGAGGGCAGCGCGTTTCGACATGTCGTCGGCAATGCTGTTCTCCGCTCGGGTAACATGTTCTACCTGTAGGCCGTCGAAACGTTCTTCCAACTTCCTCACTTCATTCACGTAGGCCACCATCAACGGGCTCTGGTAATCTTTGTTAACTTGCTTGACAACGAGCTACGAATCACCTCTGATGATGAGCTTCTTGATTCTGAGGTCTGCCGCAATCCTAAGACCGGCAAGCAACCCCTCGTACTCAGTCGTACTGTTCGTTGATTTTTCCCAGGGAAAGTGCATCTGGATTACGTACTTGAGGTGCTCTCTGGTGGGTGCGACGAGTAGCACGCCGGCACCAGCACCCTAGAGTGAGAAAGCTCCGTCAAAGTACATAATCCAGTCACTACTCGTCTCCTTGCCGGGAAGGGTGGTCTGTTGAATCTCCTCGTCGGGTGTTGCGGTCCATTCGGCTATGAACTCTGCCAGGGCTTGGCTCTTTATTGTTGAAGCACTTTCAAACTTGAGGACAAAGCTCGACAACTCCAACGCCCACTCCACAATCCTCCCAGTTGCATCCGGGTTGTGCAAGATTCGTTGCAACGGGAGGCGAGTGATGACGGTGATCTCATGTGCTTGGAAATAGTGGCGCAGCTTTCTCGAGGCCATGAGGAGGCCGAAAAGTAGCTTCTGCATACCAGAATATCTTGACCTAGCCCCATGCAAGAGGGAACTGACAAAATAAACAGGGTGTTGTACCATCTTCTTCTTCTGTCGCACTTTGCTCATCTACTCAGACTCCGCCTTGCCGGGATCGGGCCTTGCCGGGGGTTCCGTCTTGTCGGGGTCAGATTCTGTCGGGGAGGACCCTGGCCCGGCACCCGATGGCTCCACTACTACCGCTGCTTCTTCCCCAAGTTCCCTCTACGCCACTAGCGCAGCATTGACCACTTGATTCGTTGCTGCCAAGTATAGCAGCAACGACTCTTGTGGTTTGGGCGTGACTAGTACTGGCGTGGAGGAGAGGCACCTCTTCAAATCTTGTAGTGCAGCCTCTGCCTTCGGAGTCCACTTTACTGGACCCGCCTTTTTCAAAACTTTGAACAAGAGGAGGGCGCTCTCAGCAGATTTGGAGATGAACCTACTCAGGGCGGCAACGCAGCCGGTGAGCCTGTGGATATCTTTGACCCTCTTCGGTGCTTCAATCTTCTTGATCGCCTTGATCTTGTCGGGATTTGCCTCAATTCCGCGCTGAGACACAAAGAACCCAAGAAGTTTGCCGGACAGGACACTGAACACACACTTCTCTGGGTTGAGCTTGAGGTTGATCTTGCGCAGGTTTGCAAATGTTTCCTCTAGATCTTGCACGAGCATGGCCCTGTCCTTGGTTTTGACCACTATATCATCCATATAGGCTTCAATATTTCTATGCAATTGGGGCTCAAAACCCATTTGGACCACTCGGGCAAACGTTGAGCCAGCGCTCTTCAACCCAAAAGGCATCCGTACAAAACAGTACGTACCACATGGGGTGATGAACGCGGTCTTCTCTTCGTCTTCCTTCATCATGAAGATCTGGTGGTATCCAGAATAGGCGTCAAGGAATGACAGCAGGTCACACCTGGCAGTGGCGTCTACAATCTGGTCGATGCATGGCAGGAGGAAAGGATCCTTTGGACAAGCTTTATTGATATCTGTGTAGTCAATACACAGTCTCCACTTCCCATTTGTCTTACGCACCACCACCGGATTGGCCAACCACGTGGGGTGGAGTATGATATGTCTCCAACGTATCTATAATTTTTTATTGTTCCATGCTATATTATATTCTGTTTTGGACATTATTGGGCTTTATTATACACTTTTATATTCTTTTTGGGACTAACCTATTAACCGGAGGCCCAGCCCAGAATTGCTGTTTTTTGCCTATTTCAGAGTTTCGCAGAAAAAGAATATCAAACGGAGTCCAAACGGAATGAAACCTTCGGGAACGTGATTTTCAGAACGAACGTGATCCAGAGGACTTGGACCCAACGTCAAGACATCAACCAGGAGGGCACGAGGTAGGGGGCGCGCCTACCCCCCCCCCCCCCAGGCGCGCCCTCCACCCTCGTGGGCCCCATGTTGCTCCACCGACGTACTCCTTCCTCCTATATATACCTACGTACCCCCAAACTACCAGATACGGAGCCAAAAACCTAATTCCACCGCCGCAACCTTCTGTACCCGTGAGATCCCATCTTGGGGCCTTTTCCCGAGCTCCGCCGGAGGGGGCATCGATCACGGAGGGCTTCTACATCAACACCATAGCCTCACCGATGATGTGTGAGTAGTTTACCTCAGACCTTCGGGTCCATAGTTATTAGCTAGATGGCTTCTTCTCTCTTTTTGGATCTCAATACAATGTTCTCCCCTTGTCTTGTGGAGATCTATTTGATGTAATCTTCTTTTGCGGTGTGTTTGTTGAGACTGATGAATTGTGTGTTTATGGTCAAGTTTATCTATGAACAATATTTGAATCTTCTCTGAATTCTTTTATGTATGATTGGTTATCTTTGCAAGTCTCTTCGAATTATCAGTTTGGTTTGGCCTACTAGATTGATCTTTCTTGCAATGGGAGAAGTGCTTAGCTTTGGGTTCAATCTTGCGGTGTCCTTTCCCAGTGACAGTAGGGGCAGCAAGGCACGTATCGTATTGTTGCCAAAGAGGATAACAAGATGGGGTTTATATCATATTGCATGAGTTTATCCCTCTACATCATGTCATCTTACTAAAGGCGTTACTCTGTTGTTATGAACTTAATACGCTAGATGCATGCTGGATAGCGGTCAATGTGTGGAGTAATAGTAGTAGATGCAGGAAGGAGTCGGTCTACTTGTCTCGGACGTGATGCCTATATACATGATCATACCCAGATATTCTCGTAACTATGCTCAATTCTATCAATTGCTCAACAGTAATTTGTTCACCCACCGTAATACTTCTGCTCTTGAGAGAAGCCACTAGTGAAACCTATGGCCCCGGGTCTATTTTCCATCATATTAATCTTCCAACACTTCGTTATGTTTATTGCCTTCTATTTTACTTTGCCTCTTTGTCATAAAAATACAAAAAATATTATCTTATCATATCTATCAGATCTCACTCTCTTAAGTGACCGTGTAGGGATTGACAACCCCTTATCGTGTTGGTTGCGAGGATTTATTTGTTTGTGTAGGTGCGAGGGACTCGTGCGTGGCCTCCTACTGGATTGATACCATGGTTCTCAGAAACTGAGGGAAATACTTACGCTGCTTTACTGCATCACCCTTTCCTCTTCAAGGGAAAACCAACGTAGTGCTCAAGAGGTAGCAAGAAGGATTTCTGGCGCCGTTGCCGGGGAGTCTACGCAAAAGTCAACATACCAAGTACCCATCATAAACCCTTATCTCCCGCATTACATTATTTGCCATTTGCCTCTCATTTTCCTCTCTTCCACTTCACCCTTGCCATTTTATTCGCCCTCTCTTTTCCGTTCGCCTCTTTTTTTGTTTGCTTCTTGTTTGCTCGCGTGTTGGATTGCTTGCTTGTCACGATGGCTCAAGATAATACTAAATTGTGTGATTTCACCAATACCAACAACAATGATTTTCTTAGCACTCCGATTGCTCCTCTTACCGATACTGAATCTTGTGAAATCAATGCTGCTTTGTTGGATCTTGTCATGAAAGATCAATTCGCCGGCCTTCCTAGTAAAGATGCCGCTACCCATCTAAATAGCTTCGTTGATTTGTGTGATATGCAAAAGAAGAAAGATGTGGACAATGATATTTTTAAATTGAAGCTATTTCCTTTTTCGCTTAGAGATCATGCTAAAGCTTGGTTTTCATCTTTGCCTAAAAATAGTATTGATTCTTGGAATAAGTGCAAAGATGCTTTTATCTCTAAATATTTTCCTCCCACTAAGATCATCTCTCTTAGAAATGATATTATGAATTTTAAGCAACTCGATCATGAACATGTTGCACAAGCTTGGGAGAGGATGACATTAATGATACGTAATTGCCCTATGCATGGTTTGAATTTGTGGATGATTATACAAAAATTTTATGCCGGCTTGAATTTTGCTTCTAGAAATCTTTTAGATTCGGCCGCGGGAGGCACTTTTATGGAAATCACTTTAGGAGAAGCTACTAAACTCCTAGATAATATTACTGTTAATTATTCTCAATGGCACACTGAAAGATCTACTAGTAAAAAGTGCATGCGATAGAAGAAATTAATGTTTTGAGTGGAAAGATGGATGAACTTATGAAATTATTTGCTACTAAGAGTGTTTCTTCTGATCCTAATGATATGCCTTTGTCTTCTTTGATTGAGAATAATAATGAATCTATGGATGTGAATTTTGTTGGTAGGAATAATTTTGGTAACAACGCGTATAGAGGAAACTTTAATCCTAGGCCTTATCCTAGTAATTCCTCTAATAATTATAGTAATTCCTACAACAATTCTTATGGGAACTTTAATAAGATGCCTTCTGAATTTGAGACTAGTGTTAGGGAATTTATGAATTCGCAAAAGAATTTCAATGCTTTGCTTGAAGAAAAATTGCTTAAAGTTGATGAATTGGCTAGGAATGTTGATAGAATTTCTCTTGATGTTGATTCTTTAAAACTTAGATCTATTCCACCTAAGCATGATATCAATGAGTCTCTCAAAGCCATGAGAATTTCCATTGATGAGTGCAAAGAAAGTACCGCTAGGATGCGTGCTAAGAAAGATTGCTTTGTGAAAGTGTGTTCTTCTAGTTTCTATGAAAATAAAGATGAAGATCTAAAAGTTATTGATGTGTCCCCTATTAAATCTTTGTTTTGCAATATGGACCTTGGTAATGATGGGCCTGAATATGATCCACCTTTACCTAGAAGGCGTTCCAAAAATTCGGAGTTTTTAAATCTTGATGCAAAAATTGGTAAAAGTGGGATTGAAGAGATCAAAACTCTAGATATTAATGAACCCACTATTTTGGATTTCAAGGAATTTAATTATGATAATTTCTCTTTGATAGATTGTATTTCCTAGTTGCAATCCGTGCTAAATTATCCTCATGCTTATAGTCAAAATAAAGTCTTTACTAAACATATTGTTGATGCTTTGATGCAATCTTATGAAGAAAAACTTGAGTTGGAACTTTCTATCCCTAGAAAACTTTATGATGAATGGGAACCTACTACTAAAGTTAAAATTAAAGATCATGAATGCTATCCTTTGTGTGATTTGGGTGCTAGTGTTTCCACAATTCCAAAAACTTTATGCGATTTACTAGGTTTCCGTGAATTTGATGATTGCTCTCTAAACTTGCACCTTGCCGATTCCACTATTAAGAAACCTATGGGAAGAATTAATGATGTTCTTATTGTTGCAAATAGGAATTATGTGCAGATAGATTTTATTGTTCTTGATATAGATTGCAATCCTTCATGTCCTATTATTCTTGGTAGACCTTTCCTTAGATCGATTGGTGCAATTATTGATATGAAGGAAGGGAATATTAGATTCCAATTTCCGTTAAGGAAAGGCATGGAACACTTCCCTAGAAAGAAAATAAAATTACTTTATGAATCTATTATGAGAGCCACTTATGGATTGCCTACCAAAGATAGCAATACCTAGATCTATCCTTGCTATTATGCCTAGCTAGGGGCGATAAACGATAGCACTTGTTGGGAGGCAACCCAATTTTATTTTTAGTTTTTTTGCTTTTTGCTTCTGTTTAGGAATAAATCTTTGATCTAGCCTATGGTTAGATGTCTTTTTATGTTTTAATTAGTGTTTGTGCCAAGTTTAACCTATAGGATCTTCTTGGATGATAGTTATTTGATCTTGCTGAAAATTCCAGAAACTTTCTGTTCACGAACATAATTGTTAAAAATCACCAGAACGTGATTACATATTGATTCCAATTGCTTATGATCAATAAACAAATTTTCTAGGTCGTCCTATTTTGGTAGATTTTTTGGACTTCCAGAAGTTTGCGTTAGTTACAGATTACTACAGACTGTTCTGTTTTTGACAGATTCTGTTTTTCGTGTGTTGTTTGCTTATTTTGATGAATCTATGGCTAGTAAAAGAGTTTATAAACCATAGAGAAGTTGGAATACAGTAGGTTTAACACCAATAAAAATAAAGAAATGAGTTCATTACAGTACCTTGAAGTGGTCTTTTGTTTTCTTTCGCTAACGGAGCTCACAAGATTTTCTGCTGAGTTTTGTGTTGTGAAGTTTTCAAGTTTTGGGTGAAAGATTTGATGGATTATGGAACAAGGAGTGGCAAGAGCCTAAGCTTGGGGATGCCCATGGCACCCCAAGATAATCTAAGGACACCTAAAAGCCAAAGCTTGGGGATGCCCCGGAAGGCATCCCCTCCTTCGTCTACTTCCATCGGTAACTTTACTTGGAGCTATATTTTTATTCACCACATGATATGTGTTTTGCTTGGAGCATCTTGTTTGATTTGAGTCTTTGCTTTTTAGTTTACCACAATCACCTTTTCTGTACACACCTTTTGAGGGAGACACACATGATTCGGAAATTATTAGAATACTCTATGTGCTTCACTTATATCTTTTGAGTTATATAGTTTTTGCTCTAGTACTCACTTATATCTTTTAGAGCACGGTGGTGGTTTTGTTTTATAGAAACTATTATTCTCTCATGCTTCACTTAGATTATCTTGAGAGTCTTAAACAGCATGGTAATTTGCTTAAATAGTCCTAATATGCTAGGTATTCAAGACTAGTAAAAACTTTCTTATGAGTGTGTTGAATACTAAGAGAAGTTTGATGCTTGATGATTGTTTTGAGACATGGAGGTAGTGATATCAAAGTTGTGCTAGTTGAGTAGTTGTGAATTTGAGAAATACTTGTGTTGAAGTTTGCAAGTCCCGTAACATGCACGTATGATAAACATTATGTAACAAATTTGAAACATGAGGTGTTCTTTGATTTTCCTCCTTATGAGTGGCGGTTGGGGACGAGCGATGGTCTTTTCCTACCAATCTATCCCCCTAGGAGCATGCGCGTAGTGCTTGGTTTTTGATGACTTGTAGATTTTTGCAATGAGTATGTGAGTTCTTTATGACTAATGTTGAGTCCATGGATTATACGCACTCTCACCTTTCCATCATTGCTAGCCTCTTCGGTACCGTGCGTTGCCCTTTCTCACATTGAGAGTTGGTGCAAACTTCGCCGGTGCATCCAAACCCCGTTATGATATGCTCTTTCACACATAAACCTCTTTATATCTTCCTCAAAACAGCCACCATACCTACCTATTATGGCATTTCCATAGCCATTCCGAGATATATTGCCATGCAACTTTCCACCGTTCCGTTTATCATGACACGTTTATCATTGTCATATTGCTTTGCATGATCATGTAGTTGACATAGTATTTGTGGCAAAGCCACCATTCATAATTCTTTCATACATGTCACTCTTGATTCATTGCATATCCCCGTACACCGCCGGAGGCATTCATATAGAGTCATACTTTGTTCTAGTATCGAGTTGTAATCATTGAGTTGTAAATAAATAGAAGTGTGATGATCATCATTTTCTAGAGCATTGTCCCAAGTGGGGAAAAAAGAGAAAGGCCATAAAAAAAGAAGAAGGCCCAAAAAAATGAGAGAAAAAGAGAGAAGGGACAATGTTACTATCCTTTTTACCACACTTGTGCTTCAAAGTACCACCATATCTTCATGATAGAGAGTCTATTGTTTTGTCACTTTCATATACTAGTGGGAATTTTTCATTATAGAACTTGGCTTGTATATTCCAACAATGGGCTTCCTCAAATGCCCTAGGTCTTCGTGAGCAAGCAAGTTGGATGCAGACCCACTTAGTTTCTTTTGTTGAGCTTTCATATATTTATAGCTCTAGTGCATCCGTTGCATGGCAATCCCTACTCCTTGCATTAACATCAATCGATGGGCATCTCCATAGCTCATTGATTAGCCTCGTTGATGTGAGACTTTCTCCCTTTTTGTCTTCTCCACATAACCCCCATCATTATATTCTATTCCACCCATAGTGCTATATCCATGGCTCACGCTCATGTATTGCGTGAAGGTTGAAAAGGTTTGAGATTACTAAAGTATGAAACAATTGCTTGGCTTGTCATCGGGGTTGTGCATGATGAGAGTAGTCTTGTGTGACAAAAATGGAGCATGACTAAACTATATGATTTTGTAGGGATGAACTTTCTTTGGCCATGTTATTTTGAGAGGACATAATTGCTTAGTTAGTATGCTTGAAGTATTATTTTTTTATGTCAATATTGAACTTTTATCTTGAATCTTTCGGATCTGAATATTCATACCACAATTAAGAAGAATTACATTGAAATTATGCCAAGTAGCATTCCACATCGAAAATTCTGTTTTTATCATTTACCTACTCGAGGACGAGCAGGAATTAAGCTTGGGGATGCTTGATACGTCTCCAACATATCTATAATTTTTTATTATTCCATGCTATATTATATTCTGTTTTGGACATTATTGGGCTTTATTATACACTTTTATATTATTTTTGGGACTAACCTATTAACCGGAGGCCCAGCCCAGAATTGCTGTTCTTTGCCTATTTCAGAGTTTCGCAGAAAAAGAATATCAAACGGAGTCCAAACGGAATGAAACCTTCGGGAACGTGATTTTCGAAACGAACATGATCCAGAGGACTTGGACCCTACGTCAAGACATCAACCAGGAGGGCACGAGGTAGGGGGCGCGCCTACCCCCCCAGGCGCTCCCTCCACCCTCGTGGGCCCCATGTTGCTCCACCAACGTACTCCTTCCTCCTATATATACCTACGTACCCCCAAACTACCAGATACGGAGCCAAAAACCTAGTTCCACCGCCGCAACCTTCTGTACCCGTGAGATCCCATCTTGGGGCCTTTTCCCGAGCTCCGCCGGAGGGGGCATCGATCACGGAGGGCTTCTACATCAACACCATAGCCTCTCCGATGATGTGTGAGTAGTTTACCTCAGACCTTCGGGTCCATAGTTATTAGCTAGATGACTTCTCCTCTCTTTTTGGATCTCAATACAATGTTCTCCCCTTTTCTTGTGGAGATCTATTCGATGTAATCTTCTTTTGCGGTGTGTTTGTTGAGACCGATGAATTGTGGGTTTATGATCAAGTTTATCTATGAACAATATTTGAATCTTCTCTGAATTCTTTTATGTATGATTGGTTATCTTTGCAAGTCTCTTCGAATTATCAGTTTGGTTTGGTCTACTAGATTGATCTTTCTTGCAATGGGAGAAGTGCTTAGCTTTGGGTTCAATCTTGTGGTGTCCTTTCCCAGTGACAGTACGGGCAGCAAGGCACGTATTGTATTGTTGCCATCGAGGATAACAAGATGGGGTTTATATCATATTGCATGAGTTTATCCTTCTACATCATGTCATCTTACTTAAGGCGTTACTCTGTTCTTATGAACTTAATACTCTAGATGCATGCTGGATAGCGGTCGATGTGTGGAGTAATAGTAGTAGATGCAGGCAGGAGTCGGTCTACTTGTCTCGGACGTGATGCCTATATACATGATCATACCTAGATATTCTCATAACTATGCTCAATTCTATCAATTGCTCAACAGTAATTTGTTCACCCACCGTAATACTTACGCTCTTGAGAGAAGCCACTAGTGAAACCTATGGCCCCCGGGTCTATTTTCCATCATATTAATCTTCCAACACTTCGTTATGTTTATTGCCTTCTATTTTACTTTGCCTCTTTGTCATAAAAATACAAAAAATATTATCTTATCATATCTATCAGATCTCACTCTCGTAAGTGACCGTAGGGATTGACAACCCCTTATCGCGTTGGTTGCGAGGATTTATTTGTTTGTGTAGGTGCGAGGGACTCGTGCGTGGCCTCCTACTAGATTGATACCTTGGTTCTCAAAAACTGAGGGAAATACTTACGCTGCTTTACTGCATCACCCTTTCCTCTTCAAGGGAAAACCAATGCAGTGCTCAAGAGGTAGCAGAGTACTCCTCTAACCAGGCCTGCCGCCTCAACCTTCCTGATCTCTTCTATGATGAACTCTTGTTGCTCTAAAGCTTGCTTCCCGACCTTCTGCTTGACGGGCCGCGCATGAGGACAGACAGCAAGATGGTGCTCAATCACCTCCCTGGGAACGCCGGGGATGTCGGATGCTTGTCGTGCAAACACATTGACTTTCGCCCACAGGAAGGCGACAAGTGCGCTTTCCTATTTGCTGTCGAGGGTGGAGATTATGGTGAAAGCCCCGCCCGTGCCGTCCTCCTTCACAGACACTTTCTTGGTTTCCGGTGGTGCAGCCTTGGACTTCTTGCTCTTGCCGGTGGAGCTCTCTGGCACGTCCTCAACGGGAGCGTAGCACTCCGAAGAGGCACACTTGCCGGAGTGGGTTCAAGAGGTCTCGCCGGAAGAGGTCTTGCCGGAAGGAGCCCTGCCGGCCTTCTTCCTCCCAGGAGCTTCAGCGGCAGGAGCAAGTGTCTTCACGGCAGTTGCTGCAACTCCCTCTCGGTAGAGTTGATCGGCGCAGAAGAGTGCGTCTTTCTTGTCGGAGGGGACGGTGATGATGGTCAGCGGCCCCGACATCTTCAATGTATTGTAGGCATAGTGGGATGCCGCCATGAACTTGGCCAGTGCTGGGGGGCCAAGGATCCCATTGTATGGCAAGGGGATCTCTGCGACATCAAAGACGATCTTCTCCGTCCTATAGTTCAGCTTGCCCCCAAATGTAACGGGCAGCGTGATTTTACCTTTAGGTTGGCTCCTCCCCGGGTTGACCCCTTGGAACGTGCCCATCACTTCGAGGTCTCCATCAGGAATCTGCAGCTTCTTGATCACAGCGAGCGAGATCAAATTCAGACCGGCCCCACCGTCAACCAGCACTTTTGTCACTTTGAGGTTGCATATTGTCGGCGAGACCAACAACGGCAAACACGCGACCGCAGTTGTGCGGTCAGGGTGATCCTCAGTGTCAAAAATGATGGGCATGCGGGACCACTTCAGCGGCTTTTGGGCATCGAATGACGGCTCTGCCGCAGTGACCTCACATGCCCACTGCTTCAGTTGGCGGTGAGAGGTGTGCAGCGAGGCGCCCCGTTGACGCACATGGCCTCTGTAGCTTTCTGAAAGTCATGCTCGCCGAACTCGTCGTCCTCTTCGTGATCATCATCTTCCTCCTTCTTGTCGCGGCCCCGAGTGGGCCTCTCTTGTTGATTATCTTTGCCGCGGCGACCTCCTTGGCCGACACGCTTCTTGTCGGACCCCTCAGCACCATCCCGACCTTTCTCCTTGTCCTGCCTCTCATATTCAGCTTTCTGCTTCTCTGCAAGCAGTTCAACCTATCGGCAGTTCTGGAGGTCATGGCCCTTGGTGCGGTGGATCTTGCATTACTGCTTGTCAGAGCCTCCTGGCTTGTCGGCGGCTGCCAAGGCCCGGCAGGCGGCGCACCCGGCAATCTCCTTGCCGGGGTCGTCAGCCTTGGCCTTCTTGGTGGCGCCGAGGTCACAGGATCCCTCAACAGCAACTACAGTCTTGCCCTTACGCTTCCTATTGTGGCGCCGGCCCTTCTTCATCGGGACGATGGCGTCTTCATCCGTGGAATCGGTTTCCGCGCCGGCGTCCTCGCCGGGGTGCTTTCTTCCTTCCTCAGCCCGAGCACATCTACAAGCCAGAACATAAAGTTCGGCCACATCACTGACCTTGTTTATCGCCAGCTCTTCATGCATCTTGCGGTTGCGTACGTTCTGGTGGAAGGCACTAATGACAGCGGCGGGATGAACATATGGGATGGTGTACTGCACACACCTGAATCTCTGTATTTATTTATGCAGGGACTCACCATCCTTCTGGGGTATGACATGCAAATCACTTGCCTGGCCAGGAGCTTGGTGGCCTCTGGTGAAGGCGCCAACAAACTCGTGGCACAGGTCCGACCAGGATGAGATGGAATCTACCGGCAGGTGCATCAACCATGACATGACATTGGGCTTAAGTGCCAGCGGAAAGCAGTTGGCGAGCACCTTATCGTCGCGAGCCCCGGCGGCTTGCATCGCGATGGTGTAGATGCTGAGGAACTCCGACGGGTGAGTCTTGCCGTTGTACTTTTCCCCAACATCGGGCTTGAACATGCGGTGGGAGGGCCACTGGAACTGCCGCAGCTCTCGGGTAAAGGCCGGACAACCCACCTCGTAAGGCAGGCCACTAGGGGCCCCCGGCGCTGGGTGATCCATAGTAGGCCCCGCACGCCGATCTGACTGATGGTGCGCCTCCCGCCGTCGCTCGATGGTAGTTCGAGCGTCTTCCTGAGCCCGTTCCCGAAGGACTTGATGTTGATCGTAGTTGGTTCGCGGGTCGGACGACGCTGCGGAAACGTTGTCACAAGCGTCGGCCCGACAGGGCGGTGGCTGCTGTCGCGACCGTGGGGGAGGGGAGTGCACCGTAGTCGCAGCGTCTCTGGACCCCCCACCACCGACATGCACCGGCTCGACAGAACACCGGTGTGAGGGTCCCGTTGGGAGCGGCTCGTTATTGTCGGCGAAGCTGACAAGGCTTCGGATGGTGGCCCTCCACTCGTCGAAC